>NC_137800.1:7464694-8064694 GCF_963383645.1 Muscardinus avellanarius
CCCACAAAGCGTTCCGTTTTTATGACTACTCTCTTCTGGGTACAATCTGTCAAAATACCAAATTTCTTCAATAGGCTGAAAAATGGTTTGTGGCTTCATCTGAACAAAGCTCATTAACTTTTCACATTATATTTGACCTAAGCAAACTATAAATGACCACTAGTACACTACAAACATTTTTTTAAATCAAAAGTAAAATATGAAAAATTTAGGTAGGATAATTCAACAGTAAAATTATTACTCTAGTGTCATTTTCAAAATAACTCATTTTATGTACATGATCTCAAAAGACATTCAATGGTGTTAAATTTTCTTCATGTTTTTAGATGCAATGGTAATATATTCATTGAAATGTATTGTCACTGCATATCATCCAGTTTTACTATTTTACCAGTCTATACTATATTATGATGCAAATTTAATAAACTTATTCGACAACTTAGTAGGTCAGAAATATACCCTGCTAGAAAACACTGTAGTTATATTCACAAAAAAAAGACACCGAAGTATTCTAGGAATACAAAAAGCTGTGTCTTCTTCATGAAGGACAATAACCTTATGTCAACTTTCCTAACACGCCCAACTCCTAGAAGGTGTTCCACTTGAGCAAGAGGGCACGGAGGTCTCTGTCAAGGAAAATCAAGCATTTGGCATCACGGAGCAACGGAGTCCATCATTTCACCAAACAGCAAGAGGGTTTAGGCGGGAGCAGCAGGGGGAAGAGGGAAGTCAGAATGCGAGAGGCTGGTTATGCCAACAGGGTACTTTAACCAGGCCAGAAGTTCAGAAAGTCCAAGGGAAAAAATAGCTAGCACCGAGCTCCGAACACAGGAAAGGAATCTGCCTTCTCTCCCTAAAGAGAGACATCAGGAGAGCGCCACTAACAGAACGGTGCAAGTTAAAACGCGCAGCAGCCGTTTGCAGGGCAGCGGCACACTGGCTTCTGGAACTGGGTGACAGCGGGACCTGCACTTGGGCATGGCCAGCGCAACTTCCCCAAGATGAGATACAGACTGCAGGGGGTACACAGAGACAAAGGGGCTGCTACCAAGAGAGATGCACGAGGCAGCCATGGGAAGAAGGGAGGAGCAGCCAGGCAAAAGGCAGAGATAAGACACACTCCATCTCCCACACCTTGTAGCTAGAAAGGTGGCCAGGAGATGGATTCAAGTTGAACTGACTCAATTGCCACTGGATGACGACCCTGTGCCCACTAGGAATCACAGCTCAGCCCTGGGCCGCCCACGCTAGGTGGCTCCCTGAGCTGCAGGAAGGAGAGGGCAAGTGACAGGGAAATAGACTGTCTTCGTCAGGCTTGCATACTAATTGATATCTAGTTAGGTTATCTAGTTAGGAGGGGATCGACCTTCATGAAAGGAGAAGCCTGGGCATAGACCAAAGTGAGGTGGGAAAAATTAAGGGGACGGACTTTACCTCTGTCAGAGTTACACAGTACAAGATGGAGGATGTAGCCGGGCGTGGTGGCGCACGCTTGTCATCCCCGCGCTTGGGAGGCAGAGACAGGAGGATGGCGCAGGTTCGAAGCCAGCCGCGCTGGCTTAAGAGACCCTGTTTCCAAATAAAAATATAAAAATAGGTCTGGGAGTGTAGCCTGGAGGTAGCAGGTCTTCCAGGAACCCCAGGACCACCAAAAAAAAAGAAGATGGAGGATGTCGTGTCTACATAAGGCCGTTCCGTGTTTTGTCTTTCGGTGAATTCCTTTGAACCACCCCTCATGCTATAGCATGCGCTGTAACTGTCTTCTGTATTTCTATCTTTTTAGTAAATTCCTTTAAATCTTCAAAAAAAATAGATTGTCTTCGTGTCACAGGCTTAGCATCCACATGACCACTAGGCTGTGAAAATTCTACCTAGCGATAACATTTTCCGATGTGATAAAAAAAAAAGTAACATGGGAACCAGCAAATGACGACGGGCCCGGACCCCGAAGCCTGCATCCAGCGTTCCTCAGTGCACTGCTCTCCCCATCGCTCACCGGACGCTTCCTGACTGTTTTGTGCCGCAGTATCTCATATGTGTACGCCTATCTCATACAGTGCCACAGGAGAGCCCGCCTCCCAGGGCCATTTACTGCCTGCCTGCTGCGTTTTAGGCACCAAGGGTAAGATGCTCCTGCCCTCGAGCAGTTCACCATCTAGCACGACATGTTGACAAAACAGCCAGGACTGATGCTCACAGGCAAACTGGGAACTTATGGTGGCGGGGGCTGGACAAGGAGGATGTGGAAGGCGCAGGGCTTCCACTCACCTACACTGACATCCTGAACGTCTCTTGCAGAATTCAGTCTATCGGACGCCGCCATGGCTTCTACGGTCTTGGTCAGCGCGGGCTGTTGGTGGGAAGGGGCCAGACCTGGCTCAGCTAAGAGGCCTCGCCCTGTCCTGGCCGCAGCCTGCAGGCCCGCTCCTGCCCAAAGCCCAGGCCCCGGGCTCACAAGTCTTTGCTCTGGGATCCAAGACGAGGGATCTGCCCAGCGTCCTGGCCAGCAGCACTGCCCTCTAGAGCGACAAAAGAAAACGGCTAAAGAAATCAGCACACCGCCGCCACCGCTGGCACCGTGAGGAGAGAATGAGCACGCTGGCCGAGTTAGCCTCTGCGCCACAGTGCTCACACAGTGGACACACGGAGACATCACCGTTTGGGGTTTTGTTTGCAGGCATGAACCTACTCTGCGCACTTATCTATAAGCCGCTGCGAGGAGCCGTGTGGGCCGCACGGCGTGTGGAGGGCTAGAGCATGAGGTCAGGAGCAGCGCGGGGCCCTCACGGCAAAGCGGGCCCTCGAGGGCTCGTACCACAGAGGGGCTCAGGCATGGCTTGGAGAAGATGGCCGCAAAACCTCAAGTAGCTGCGCAAGGGCCGACAGAAAGGGGCCATCAAGCCACACACTTGTTTGTCCAGTAGAAAGAGATCACTGAGGCTCGAGAGAAGGGATGGGCTTATAGGAGAAATGGAACTCGAGCCAGCCAAGTTTTAAGGAAGAAGTAAGATAAGGATATGTGGAAAACGCAATGTTTTGCCCAAGCAGGCATTAAGCAAAGGAACCAACAGAGCGGTCCGGTCCGCCGTCCGCACGGGCGCGGCCCCCTGAGCCAGCGCGGGGGCCTGGGCCGCGGCAGGCAAGGGAGCTCCGCGGGGGAGGCCGGGAGACCCTCCCCAGGACGTCAGGGGGACAGCAGGCTCCAGAACAGAGAGACGCCACCTAGGAGCTTTACGCAGGATGCGAAACGGAGGAATAACACTTCTGTGTCCTACAATTTAGAAATTAATCACACACTGGGGACATTTTTTTTCTAAAAGGAAAACTGTTTCCTATCATTTTCTTTTAAAAGTCTATGTACATCACTCGCCATAAAAGAAACACGCAGAATGCCTTCTACATAACAGTGGAAGGAATCTGTCCCCAAAGAGCTTCTCTTTGTATAAATGTGCCATCGCAATTGATGCTTCAGTAAAAATGAATATTTATGAAATGTAAAATGACTTGGATTAACTTATTCCAGTTTCACCCTCTAAATTTAGATTTTTAAATCATGCCAAAATGCAGATTTTGATTACAAAAGCGGGGGGGGGGGTTACTTGACAAGAAAAAGAGGGCCACGTTAAAAAAACTTGAAATGACAAAGGATGATAGAAAGGTGGTCAATTAAACAAAACAGCAGAGAGATCATTTTCAACGTGGAGTTACTTAATTCAATAATGAAGTCACATTAGACGAATCCAAAGTTATAAAAAAGCACAGAGCAAAAAGCTGTGCGACCCATTACTCCATCCCCCACTGCACAGCCGCTACAGCCTTCAGCTCAGAGCCACTCCTCCTTCCTTCTTTTATTTTTTATTTTTTATTTTTTATTTTTTGTGGTGCTAGGGATTGAGCCAGGGGCTTTCTACCCCAAGCTACACCATAGCCCTATTTTATTAATTGGAAACAGGGTCTCACTAGGTTGCTGATAGTCTCTCTGCTTGCTGAGGCTGTCCTCCAATCTGCAATCCTCCCGTCTCAGCCTCCCAAGTACCGGGGTTAAAGGCGTGCACCACCATACCTGGCTCTGAGCTATCCTCTCAAAGTTTCACTACATATACATATTATTATTTTCCTCCTTGTTTACACAAAAGTTCGCATCCTCTCCATATTGGTCCGACCTCACGTTTTCACTTAACTCTGTATCTTAAAACTACCTGCACATGCGTTCATATAGGTCCTCACATCCTACAGCTGCGTACCCCACCGTGAAGATGAACCATAATTATTGAACTAGCCCCCACTAATGGACATTTGGGTGGTTTCCAATCTCTGGCTATTGCAGGAAAAAAAAAAAGCTGCCGTGAATAACCTGGTACCGTCGTCCCTTGGCATGCGCGCAAGTGTATCTGCAGGGCAAATTCCCAGAAATTGAATTCGTGAGTTGAAAGGTACATGCATTTAACTTTTCGATAGATACTGCCAAATTGCCTTCCATAAGAGCGAAGCTGACTCCACTCTTGCCAGCAACGTCCAAGAGCATGAGTTTCCTCGAGAATTTGCCAGCAGAGTATCATCAAAGTGTTGGATTTTTGCCAATCAGAAACATAAAAAATGGTATTTGCATTGTGAGCGAAGTTGAGCATTTTTAATACATTTAAAAGCCAATTGTACTTCCTTTTCGGTAATCGATCTGTCCAAAATCTCTGCCGGAGTTTCTAATGTATGTAGTGTTTTCTTACTAATTTTTAGAATCTTCTATTAGGGAGATCAGTCCTTTATGATACGTCCCATATATATTTACGTATCCTGGGCTGTCTTTTGACTTGGCTTATGGTGATTTGTGATACACAGAAGACTTTTATTTTTATATGCCTTAATCAATTTTTCACATCTGAGTTTCAAGTCCTAGTTAAAACGGCTATCCTCACACCATGATTCTAAAAGAATTCTCTTTTTCTTTTACTTCAATTATTACTTTTTTTTACATTTAACTAACTGGAAAAAGCATAATTATATCCAGAAACTCTACAGCCCAGTTGCCTGGATACATATCCTAGCCTCACTGCTTATTAGCTCTGTGATCTTAGATAAGTCACTTAACCTCTCTGGGCCTCAGTTTCTGCATGATAAAAGTTACTATTGCATCGGGCCAACTACTGTGAAGAGTGAATGTGTTACTACACACAACTAGTACAGTGCCCGGTGCGAAGTGCACCCAGTAAATGTGAGCTATTACTGCCAGCGTCTGTCTGCTTGGAATTTAACTTGGTTTAAGGTGCAAAGTCCCTTAAAAGAGAGTTTCCAACTCTCTTTATCTGTCCCCATATGAATGCCCAGTTTTCCCAACACCATTTTCTGAATATTCCATCTTTCCCCCACTGGTTCGGCATATCACCTTAAGCATATGCTATTTCCCATATGTATTTAAGGACTCCTGGTCTTTTTCTCCTCTTTTGTACACCTTAATTGTCTTATCTTGTTTGACCACACTGGCTGGGACCTACAATCCAGTGTAAAATAATAACCCATCACTCAATGTCGGCCCATCCTCGTTATGATCTGATAGAGCTTGCCTGAGATAAATTAAGCATTAAAAATTTAAAGGCTTAAATCTTATCTTCTTGCAAAGCATTAATCTACTACTTGGTCACACTTAATAAAAAGGTGGAAATTTCCTTACGGATTATAAAAAGGATTTTTCAATAAGGCAAAATTAAAGCTAACACGATCGCATCAGAAGCTTTTAGTAACAGTGTACAACTAGAACCGGGCTAAGCCCACTTCCTTGTTTTGATTTGGCTTTAGTGAAAATGTCTAAAGTTTCTCAATTAAGCCTAAAGTTGGCCTGGGGGCTGAAAAAGATACTATTTTATCATATTAGGGAAGTGGCCATCTACTCCTACCCTGTTGAGTGTTATTATCAGGAACAGTTGTTAAATTTGTCAAACAACTTTTCAGCATCTGGAGAGACATCGATATCATTTTTCTTCTTAGATCAATTAAGCGTGAGTAATGGTAATGGATTCCCTCATGTTAGCACATGGTCCTTATATTCTGTAACTGAACCCATTGCTGGACTCTGCCTACTCGCATCTACCTACCATTTTGTCTTAATGCTCATACGTGAGACTGGTCTGCATGTCTCTTTTTGTGTGTGAACTTTATCAGGTTTGGTGTCAATGTTAGATTTGCTTCTTAAAAAGAATCCGGATGCTTCTTTCATGTAAAATACTATTCGAATTATCTGATCTTTAAATATTTGACACATGTTATCCTGGAAAACTGGGCATCATGTTTTGGGAAGAGGTGACTGACAACTTTCTTCTTTCTATGAAAATGAAACAGTTTTGATTTTCTACTTCTAGAGTCAGTTTGGGTCAATTATTTTTTCTTAAAAAATATCAATTCTGGGCCGGGCGTGGTGGCGCACACTTGTAATCCCCATGCTTGGGAGGCGGAGACAGGAGGATCGCGCAGGTTCGAAGCCAGCCGCGCTGGCTTAAGAGACCCTGTTTCCAAATAAAAATTATAAAATAGGTCTGGGAGTGTAGCCTGGAGGTAGAAGGGCTTCCAAGAAAGCCAGCACGACCAAAAAAATACACACACACACACACACACACACACACACACACACATTATTCTGGGTTGGGGATGTAGCTTAGTGGTAGAGCATGTGCCTTGCACATGTGAAGCCCTGGGTTTAATTTTAAAAATCCATCTAAATTTTAAGTTTACTTTCAAAGACTTGAGGAAATAGTCTCTATAATGCTTTAAATTTTCTGTTTCAATGAGTCTCCCTCAGTTCTTTTTTGTATTTGTACTTTCTTCCTTTTATTTCTGATTAGATCCGTTTATCATTTATATCATTTATTATTATAATAGTTCAATTACTTTTCAAGGAGTTACCTTTGGGACTGACACATTATTCTACTATTTCTCTATTTATGCTTAAAGTTCTTACAAAAAGACAGCTTCAGCAAGCACCCACATTTGTCCCCCCCCCAAAAAAAAAAAATCACAGCATGTTGGGGTCTGCTCAACCGCCTGACAGAACTTCCGGTGAATCAGCTGCATGTAGCGTTGAGCGCAGGTCTGCACAACCGCCTGAACTGCCGACGAATGAATCTGCAACATGTAGCGCCGAGCGGATATGGAGGGCGTCACTACTCCCTTTGCCCCCGCTAGCCCAGTTTGGTAATGTTGAGCCTTATTGGCTCGAATAATGCTTCCGTGCTCGTGAACGCCTCATGCCTTGTACAATGACTGGCTGCAAGTTATGTGCTTTGCACATGCAAGGGTGACCTTTAGCTTGATAGGTTAGAATAGTTTCCTGTTGGAAATCCCCCTTGCGGTTTTTTGCTTTAAATTGAGTTTCCTGAGAAAAATAAACGAGATCCTGCTTGACACATCTCCGGGCTCGTGTGTTTGTGTTCGGGCCGTCGGTACCCACCATCCTCCTAAACCCCACCGCTGACGGGCTGGACCCATCAACAGCAAAATGACAGTAGCCCTATGGAAAAATGTAAAGGCCAGGAAGCAGGGACTGAATAGCACCTGCCACAGTTATTTTAAGTGACAGTTTCAAATCCCAAACACCTAATCAAAAAAAGGATTAACAATGTTTCTAATATGCAAAAAATCCATATAAAATATAAGTTGGGCTTTTACAATAATTAGTTCACTAGAAAAAAGATTGATTCTTACTATAATGAATTCACATTTTAACAACATAGGAGGCACTCTGAGGTTTTAACTGTATGCCTTCTACCTCCTGCCTGTCTCTAACAAATGCCCACCAACTCCATTCAACAAGCATGACCTCCTTTTACCCTCCATCCCAAAGTTTTCCAAGTATTCCTTCCTACCCAGGCACTGAAGCAAAACCGACCCTCTCCCCAGAGGAGGCCAGGCAGCTACTGTGCACCCCCATCCCCAGCCAAACACTGCTGATGAGGACAAGACGGCCCGTGACTTCTACTTTTTTGCAAAGTAGAAATATATTACTAGGCTGCAGAAATTTTTTAAAAATGAAGTTTTTCCTTATGAATAAAAAGAACAAAGTCAGGTGTGGTGGTGTACCCCTGAAATCCTAGAAAATAGAAGGCTGAGACAGGAGGGGCACAGGTTTGAGGCCTGCCTCAGCAACTTAGCAAGAACCTGTTTCAAAACAAAAATAAATCAATTAAAATGGCCGAGGGTGTGGCTCAAAAGTAGAACACGTCTGAGTTCAATCCTCAGTACCAAACATGATGATGATGATAATAATAATAACATCAACAATAATGCAAAGAAGCAAAGCTTAAAGCAGAGGTTATAACCTTCAACACAAGCAGCATTAGGTAAGAGTGCAGACCTGGTCCTGCGTGCAGCAAACATGCCTATACAGGCAGGCCGTGCCTTCCAAAAGATGGAGCTTTAGGGCAGAGCTTTCGAGAGCCAGTGCACACAGCAGACAGACACAGGCGATACAGAGAAGTGAAGAGAAGTCAGCAGGATAGAGGCTGGAGTGGGGAAGAACTGAACTTTCAAAATAGTCGTGTGTGGTCCATAACTCAAGCGGAGTCACCAGAGCACTCGGCAGAGAGCAATGCTAACTTCTGGGGCCTAGCTAAACTCTCCGGTGTCATGGCAAGGATGTGTGGTGTCTCCCAAAGGCTCCGGTGGTGAAGGCTTGGGCCTCGATGCAGAGGCTCAGAGGGGGCACCTTGGGGAAGTGATGGGCGCATGCGGGCTCTGGGCTCATCATGGACCAATCCATGCAGAGCTCACACTTTGATGACATTATCCGGAGCCTTGGGAACTGTAGGAGGTGGGGCCTAGCTGAAGGGAGCGGGCCCTGGGGGCTACCCCTTGTCCCAGCCCCTTCGCTCTCTCGGTTAGCTTCCCGGCCTCCATGAGGTGAACAACTTTGTTCTCCATGTCCTCCCCACGATAATGGCACTTCACCCCAGGCCCAGAAACCATGGCGCCTGCTCACCGTGAACTGAAACCTCTGAAACTGAGAGACAAAACAAGTCTTCTCTTTATTAAGGTGTGTTTCTCAGGTGTTGTGTCACAGTGACAAAAAGGCGACTAACACATCTAGCTTCCTTTGCTTTTAGCTACTTGCTTTTAGTTGATTTTAAAAACCCCTGGTTTGGGAGGTCACGCAGCCAAGCAATACATTCTCAGTCTTCCACTAGCTTTGCCGTACTTAACACCTCTGATATGCGGGCTGTGATTGTAGCTGTGCTCACGACTCAAAGGAAACAGCCCCCTTGAACCTTCCTGTTATAGCCAACCATATTTCTGTCCTTTGCATAAAAAAAGGCTCTGCTTAACTGAGCACACAGCCTTACTAATAACTTAGGGAATATTTCAAAACTACCACCAGCAGGTTTGTTTATTTGAAATTTCCCAAATCTTGCTCCTCTGCCTTTCGAGGCTCAGAACACCAAGGTAAGAATGAGAACCCTTTAAGATCTGCGGGGTCTTCACAACCATGTGACTGCGCGCCAGTTCAACAGCTCACCAGCCTCCAGGGTTTACAACATCCTACTGCAGACGCTGGCAAGATGCCCAGAAGTCTACCATCCCCAGGCACTTCCTACCCTATACCCTCCTCCTTTCTCCCCTGTCTACAGATGAAAGGAGCTTGAAATCTGTGGTGAGTTAGGATGGTCTTTTAGGATACTAGCCCACCACCTTCCCAGTTTTGCTGGCTTACTAAATGAATCTTTTCCCTGTCCTAACAACTTGTCCTCCACTCACTGGGCCCGTTTCAGATGGCAAGTAAATGATCTTGGGTTTGGTAACCAGGCTAGTCGGAACTTTCAGCAGCTCCTCCAGGCAAGGGCACTTCCAAGAGTGCGGACTGGAAAAGCCATAAGCTAAACTGTAAACACTCTTTGGGGAAAAGTAACGACAGCCTAATAAGAACATGTGCGCTGTAGGCTTCCTGGCCCTCCCCCAAGCAGAGCTATGTGAAAAGACAGAAGACTCTTGAAGGGAACCAGGTCCCCAGGCTCTGTAGTTAGAGCTATTATGCGGATATGAAAACAACTGTTGGCACCCTCCTGCAATGTTTATTGATTTTTTACCAAAAGCATCACTTCTATAATGAGAAACGGATTGGGAAGACTCTGGTTAAGAGAAGCTAAACTAAATTGAGGTCAACCTGGATCTCGAACTAGTTTGAAGAAATGGCCAAGATTGTTTTTTCTTGGATCCTTGGTTTCTTTGGTGTCTAGAAAGCACAGCAAAGACATTGTCGTGTCTAAAGAGTAGAACAACGGAGAAAGTTCTGACATTAGAAAAGCATTGCCTTTAAATGCCCACTTATGAATGTTGGCTTATCAAAGAGACCTTTTAAGACACATTTATAATGTTTAGACTGCCTAGTTATAAATTTATATTTTTAATGTTACTTTTAAAATAATCTGGATTTTTTTCGACACCCAATTTCTGAAGTCGAGTCAGAAATAAACTACTACAACTGAGAATGATTGGATAAAATGATGGGGGGTACACAAAGGGAACAGAAACTATTAATTACATGAATGAGAAAAAGGTCACACCGCTTCCAAATTGCCTCAGACCCCAAAACCCCTACCTTTGCTAATCTCACACTGAGTATTCTATACGACAATCCCTCAAAATGACCTCCTCCTACACTCAACAATTAAGAACAATTAAGGAAATCAGATAAAAAACAGAATTCTTAGCAAAGTGTGCATGAACCCAGGGGACTTTTAACCTCTGAGCTACACCCCCAGCCTGATTATTTTTATTTTGAAACAGAGTCTCACTAAATTGTGGAGGCTGGCAACAAATCTGTGATCCTCCTGTCTCAGCCTCCCAAGTACCGGGATTATAGGCGTGGGTCACAGCGCCTGGCTCTTAAGGAAATTTTTTCAATACAGGATTTCTCTGGTATTGGGTCATATGCAAAAAATCAAATTTAATATTCCAACAGCTCGAAAGCAGTAAGTGGCTTACAAACTATGGCTTCCCTCTGATTCCGTAGCCAGGCTGGAGAACCCCACCCTGCACCAGCTGATGCTGCTGGACGGAGAGAAGGCAGACCTGGCGAAGAACTGCACTGAGGTAATACAGCTGAATACCCCGCATCAGAGGTGCTTTGGATGGGAGCGATTGCAGATGTTTTATTATTTTATTTTTTGCAGGTCTGGGGATGGAACCCAGGGGCATTTGACCTCCGAGCTACACCCCCTGCCCTATTTTTTATTCTTTATTTTGAAACCGGGTCTCACTGAGTTGCAGAGGGCCTCACTGAGTAGCTGAGGCTGTCCACGAACCGCGATCCTCCAGGTCTCAGCCTCCCGAATGCTGGGATTACAAGCATGCGCCACCACGCCCGGCTAAGATGTTTTAAAAGTATTAATTGCTGCCGGGCAGTGATGGGGCACGCTTGTAATCTCTGTGCTTGGGAGGCGGAGACAGGAGGATTGTGCAGGTTCGAAGCCAGCCGCGATGGCTTAAGAGACCCTGTTTCCAAATTTTAAAAAAGTATAAAAATGGGTCTGGGAGTGTAGCCCGGAGGTAGAAGGGTTTCTAGGAACCCCAGTACCACCAAAATAAATAAATAAAAATATTAATTGGATATATATACATGTATACCTCTACCATCTTATACCCCATTAAGATGTGTGAGTACAATGCACTGATTAAAAAAAATGAAAAGACTATTAACTGGAATATTAGCATAGACTTGAGATACCTCTGACATAGAACAAAGTCTAAACACAAAATCTATGTTCCATATACATCTTGCACATGCGGCCTTCAGGTAATGTTGTGCAGTGTTTTTAGAGCACTTGTGCTCTGTGTCCCATAGCAGGAGGTCTGGTTTGGGATTTTCCATTTGTGGCATCCTGTGGTTTTTGGGAAACGTCAGATTTTCAGATCAGAGATTTTCAACCTGTACTACTCATAATGATCTTGATACTGGTGGACCCTGCTGTCTGAAGGAAATTAAGGAAATTTGTAAACTTTCATAGCAGGTTAACATTCCTGAGTGTCCAAACATGAGATCATTTTCCTCGTATTTCCACTTCCAAAAGTGTCAGTACAAAAATGGCTGGAAAGTTTGCAAAGCTTAAGAGGCTGCACTCTAAAAGACACTCCTCCACGACTGGCCCCGGCAGGCCTGCCAAGCCGGGGAGAGCCCTGCAGAGGATACCGGGAGGCTGGGGACAATACTGCAGCCATAACACTGGGCTGAGAGTCACTGTCAAACCCTAAGTGTGCAGCGCGAGCCCTCACTCCGGGCTTCCAGTGACCACACCGCCCCTGCCACACAGCAGCGCTCCTGGGCCCAGCGTGGGACGCCCGCGGGGAGGGAGCCCACGGCGCCTTCCCTCCCCCAGCGTGGGCCACCAGGGCACGCACCGCGTAGCTACCAAGCACTTCAGAGTGCTCGGTTTTGTTTAGGGAGTGAAACGCTGAACAAAGGGAGGAGAGGAGCAAAGCTCAGCCCCGCACAGGCTGCAGCCCCACCAGCGCTGGGCGCATGCGCGGGCCCATTCCGCCAGCCCGAGGCCGGCGCGTCCTTCCGGACGGGCGGCACAGCGCCACACTGTGCGCATGCGCGTCCTTCCTGGCGGGTGACGCAGCTCCACACTGCGCGCATGCGCGCCCTTCCGGGCGGGTGGCGCAGCTCCACGATGCCACGCTGCGCGCATGCGCGGCGCTGCCGCCGGCCGGGGGTGCGCCCCTTACCTGCTACCGGTGTGGGCTCCTTCCGGCCGGGCAGGGCGTCCTGGGGGCTGACGACCTTCGAGGCCGAGTCGCCCATTCTCGAGAGGTGAAAGAGGCCGTGGAAGAGCTGGCGCGCCCTTCTGGAGACCGGGAGCATGGGCGTCCGGCGGGACGGCGCTGCCGAGAGCGAGGAGCCGGGGCGGCGGGCCTCGAGGTTGCCCAAGCGGAGCAGGGCGGCCGCCGGCGAGGGCGTGTTCTCCCCGAGGGGCCCTTCCGCTCCCGGGCCTGGGCTCCGGTACAAAGTTCCCGCGGACGGCAGGTCCCGCTGCCGCGCCGAGTACGAGAGGCGGCAGGGGCCAAAAAATACTCAGGTCTAGCCCAGTGGTGTAGTTTGATTTAAAAGTTGTTTACCCCCTCTCCCCCGTTTCTCCACCTCCTTAGCAGCTGTTCATTATGCCCAATAAGATAGGAGGACTTACCTTCCCAACAGCTAGGAATTGTATGTTTTCTTTGCAGCAAAGACAAATCTTCAAATAGATTCCTGTTGATCCAAGAGAAAACGAAGTTCAAAAAGCAGATTAGGGGGATGGTTCGACGCTCACACACCTTTAACCTATTTAACAGGCCAGGCATAATTACCACCGTTGAAGGTGTAGGTGAAGTTAATGGTACTGATGGGTCCTTGTTGTGAAATCAGAGGAGATAACATTCCTGGAACCGATTTTCAACCTAAATGTAAAAGGGCCATAACCCAAAGAGGGCCGTGTGTGTGTGTGTGTGTGTGTGTGTGTGTGTGTGTGTGTGTGTGTGTGTGTGTATGAATGTATATATTCATTCAATTCATATATATGAATATATATATATGAATTCATATATATATATATATATATATATATGTATATGAAATGTTGGTTTTATGCACATATACCGCCAAAATGGGCGGATAGTCTCATAAGGAAGGAATTTCAGATGAGCAACCACAGAAATGAGAAGCTTTGACCTCGCCTCCCTCGAGGGTTGGTCACCACTTGTAATGTGTGGCTGTGTTATAAGGGCAGGAGGACTAGCCTACAGTATAGAATGATGGCACACATACAACCTGGAACACATTAAGACACTGATTTTTGCAGCCAGGCATGGTGGCACACGATTGTAATCCCAGCAACTGGGAGGCTGAGACAGGACGATCGTGGGTCGTGAACAGCCTCAGCTACTTATGCCCTCTGCAACTCAATGAGACCCTGTTTCAAAATAAAAAATAAAATATAACGCTATGGGTGTAGCTCAAAGAGAGAATTCCCCTAGGTTCCACCCACAGTACCAAAAGAAAAATTTTTTTTGATTTTGTAACGTGCCTACTTTTACTTTTGCTTTGTTTTTGTTGTGAGATTATACAAGCAGGTTCTACAGGTCCTGTCCTGAAAACACCAAGATACCTTTTCCAGGCTTCTGAGAGCCTGATCACTGTTACGCATTTGAAAAAAAAATTAATTTTTTCTGCCTAAGGAAATACTTTGTATTTGAAAGTATTGCCTGTACTCATTTTTCCCGTTTTGTGTTTTATTGAGGAAATACTTTGTATTTGAAAGTATTGCCTGTACTCATTTTTCTCGTTTTGTGTTTTATTGAAGTATGTTAGAAATGCTCTGCAACCAAGGGTTTGTAATGTGAAGGAGAACTGCTTATTCAATGTTAAGCGAAAGTACAGCAAAACTATAATATGCATATATTTAGTGTGTAGTATATACAGAAGTGAATATACTCCCACCCACTGAAGAAAAACTAGGGGGAAAAAAGCAATGTTCACATTTTTGTTGTTCAGAATAGTATTTTCTTTCTAAATGTATATTGTATATTGTTTTTTTTTCATTTTTTACATTTTTATTTATTTATTTTTAATTTTATTTTATTGGTGCACTGTATTCATACATCATAGTGGGATACAAACTTTTGTAGACATACATGCACACATCGCCCAGTCAGCCCCCACCTGATCCCCACCCCATTCTCTCCCCATCCCTCCTTCCCATGCTTGGCTTAGTGGTTGACATCTAGTATTATAGCAATTTATCCAAAATTAAAAATGATAATCTCACATAACAGTTTCATTTGTCTGATACCAAGTGTTTGATGATTTAAAGATAGCATTTCAATATTTCTTTTTGCTTTCTTTCTTACTAGAGAATATTTTTTTCTGTTTTTTTAGGTGAAACTATCATATATTTATATATTTATTTTTCAGAAAAAAATCTATCCTAATATGGAATATGGACTCTAGGTACCCAAAACGATCTTGAAAAAGAACAAAGCTAGCAGATATATATTTTCTGATTTCAAACCATATAAAGCTACAATAATTGAAACAGTGTAGTACTGTTCTAAAGGCAGATATATAGACCATTGGAGTTAAATACAAGCCTAGAGCTAAATTCTTCCCTATATTGTCAAGTTATTTTTGACAAGGTTTCCACGAACATTTGGTGGTAGAAATAATAATCTTTTAACTAAATATTGTTGAAAAATAATACTTACATGGAAAAGAATAAAATTGGACCTTTACCTAATCCCATATACAAGTATTAACTCAAAATAGATAAAAGACCTAAATATAAATCTTAAGACTATAAACTTTTAGGAGAAAATCTGGGTCATAAAACCTCACAACATTGAAATTGGCAGTGATTTCTTGGATATGATTTCAATGGCACAGGCAACAGAAGAATATACAAACTCCCTAAAAAATAAAAGAAAATATTGTATATCCAAAGACAATGTAAACAGAGTTAAAAGTTACTAATAGAATTGGATAAAATATTTCCAAATGCTATATCTGAAGGTATATTAATATTCCAACTAGAAATCCTAAAAATTAACAACAATAAAGGCAAACAATACAACTTAGAGATAGGTAAAAGACTAACATAAATAATGAATCTCCACAGATAACCAATCTTAGTTGTCTGTTGGATGGAAACTCTTGTTTCTCTGGTTCTGGTGAGTGTTACCTATTTCTTCTTTGTAGTTAATCTCTTTGAGTATTTTCTCTAGCGCTGGTTTTGAAGACATAAATTCCTTCAGTTTCTGTTTGTCATGGAAGCTTCTTATTTCTCCATCTAATTTGATAGAAAGTTTTGCTGGATAGGAAATTTTTGTCTGGAAGTTGTTTTCTTTCAGAGTTTGGAATATGTTACTCCAAGCCCTTCTGGCTCTCATGACTTGGTTTGGGAAGTCTGGAGTGATTCTAATTGGTTTGCCTCTGAATGTCAGTTGGCCCTTTGTTTTTGTTGCCTTTAAGATTCTCTGCTTGGCTTCCACATTGGTCATTTTGACAATTATATGGCGTGAGGATCCTCTTCTCCGATCCTGTCTAAAGGGAGTTCTATAAGTTTCCTGGACCTGTGTATCGACCTCTTGCGCTATATTTGGAAAATTTTCTGCTATTACTTCCTTGAAGAGATTGTTGATCCCTTTGGTATCACTTTCTTTTCCCTCCTCTATTCCAATTATTCTTAGGTTAGCTCTCTTAAGATGGGCCCATATTTCTTCAATGTCAGATTCCTGCTGTTGGATATTTTTTTCTAGATTAGAAACTATGCATTCATTTTTGGATTGCTCATCTTCTAAGAGCGAGATTCTATTCTCCATGTGGTCTAATCGGTTGTTTGTACTTTGAATTGAGGCCTTTACTTCATTAATTGCATCCTTTATCTCTTTTTGGCTCTCTCTGAGTTCTTTTCGAAGCACCTCTATTATTTCTACAGTTATTTTCCTGATTTGATCTTCTAGAAATCTCTGATTTTCTGTTTTATCAGGTTCTGATGTTGTGGGGTTGTGCACATTCATTACTCCAGTGTTATTCCTCTTTCCCATGATTTCAGAGGTTTGTGCCTTCTCTGGGTTCTTCCCTTGGGTCACTATGGCTTCACTTAAGGTGCTCTGGATCTCGAGTCTGTATTATCTCAGACCCCACTACTCCTTTACTGGGTTGTATCACAGAGTCTCCGACCCAGGGAGTCGATAGAGGCTGCTTTAAACTATGGGGGGTGCCAGGTTGCACGTTCTCCTATGGTGTGATATCTCTGCCACCACCACTCCCTCACTGGGTCAAGTCCCAGGAGGCCCAATACTGCGATTTCTCCTCTGTGGCCCGCCATTTGACTCACTGTTCTTGAGTACGCAGATGTAGCTGTACTGGACTCAGTGAATTCACTGCTGCTGCCGCCGCCGGTGGCAATATGGCGCCTCTGCCACGCCCTCGGCCATGAGGCTGGCGTATTTTTTCTTCTCTGGTTTTGATTTCCACTCTGAATCCCTGCAGCGTGTGCTGAGCTCAGCCACTGGGAGCTTTAAATGCTGTCTGCGCCGAAAGATCCCGCCTGGCTGTTCCGCAGTGGCTCACCTGGCTTGCTGTAGCCGTCCGTTGAGTTCGCCGCTGCCGCCGGCAGTATGGCGCTGCTGCCGTGTCCTCGGGCTCGTGTGTCTCCTCTGTGGCCCTGAGCTCTGTTCTCAGTCCGCTTTCTCTCTGGAGCCTGGTGGTTTTTTTTGTTTTTCTGGTGATGGTGTTTTCTGGCTATGAAAGGCGCTCTTTTTGTGGTAATGGAGATTGGTTGTTAGCGGGACTCTTAAGCCCCGCTTTTCTCGGTCGCCATCTTCCCGGAAGTCCTGTATATTGTTAAAATGCTCTCTTGCCGGGCATGGCGAAGCACACTTGTAATCCCCGCGCTTGGGAGGCGGAGACAGGAGGACAGCGCAGGTTTAAAACAAGCCATGCTGGCTTAGGAGACCCTGTTTCCAAATAAAAAGTATAAAATAGGCCTGGAAGTGTAGCCTGGAGGTAGAAGAGCTTCCAGGAACCCCAGTACCACCAAAAAAAAAAAAAAAAAAAAAAAAAGGTCTCAAAAAAATGGCTGTTACTTTTATAATTATAAAAATAAACTTTGTGTGTGTGTGTGTGTGTGTGGTACTGGAGATGGAATCCTTCTACCTCTGAGCTGAACTTCCAGAACTACTTTATCTTTTTATTTGGAAACAGGGTCTTTTAAGCCAGCACAGCTGGCTTCGAACCTGCGTGATCCTCCTGTCTCCGCCTCCCAAGGGGGGGATTACAAGCGTGCGCAACCACGCCAGGCTAAAAATAAACATTTTTGAAGAAAAATCAATATATTAATTTAGTTTAAAGCGTCTTTCCATAAAACATGTTTCTTATCTCATTTACCAGAATAGTTGTAGAAGTTGAGAGGTGTTGTGGGAGAAGTTGTTTGTTTGTTGAGGAGATTAACCACTACTGCCTTGAGTGATGATATTCTCACTACTGGACCCTCCTTTTCATCAGACTTTCCACCTACTTCCTTCTGAGCTTCTCTGTATTGGGAATCCCCCCCCCTACACACACACACACACGCACACACACACACATTTTTACCAGCTGGCAGATGCCACTTTGGTTTATTGTTTGGGATCTGGTTTTCTTACAAATTCTAAAAATTTATATCATTTAGAGTGCTCTCGAAGTATTCTCTGGCATAACAAGGAGATTCAAAATACCACTATTTAAACAAAATAGAAGTTTCTCTTAGATGTAACACCTAGAAACAGGAGGCCCCACGTTGAGCAGGACCATGTCTTTTCTTCCATAATGTGCCAGATCTGCTCATTAAGTGTACAATCGTGAGATACTGAGGTTAATTGCACCAGAACTCTGACTTACATTAGCAAAAGTTTCTTTTCCCTTTCATCAAGACTAGCTCTGCCTAATCCAAAGATACTTAATGTTCTAATCCATAACTAGCCTTAGGTTCTAGATCGGATACAGTTTGGGCTGCCTCAATAGAGACCCTAAGATATTATACCTAAAACTTCCCTCTTGGCTGTGTTTTGTTTTGTTCTCTCCTATAAAGGTCCAGTGGTAGGTGGCGCAGGACTAGTAGGTCAACTCTGCCGTCCTTCTATGATCTCCATCCCTGCATCCCTGGGCCATTCCAGCACCTGCTATCCCATCTGTACTTTTGCCCAACAAAAAGGCAGAGAGAAGAGGTGCACACCTCGGTACTTTGAAGTGTCCCCGGGGTGACACACATCATTCCTACTCATTCCCTTGACCTCATGCGTGACGTGCCCTCATCTAACAGGAGAGTGAAAGATGATGTACTCTGAGCAGCAGTGCATCCAACTAGTACTTGGCAGTTCTAGGAATGGAGAAGGTATGGTTGTACTTTGGTGGACAACTCTGTCACTTGTTTTGCCACCCAGATATCAGTGTATGCTCTTGGGACACAGAACACTTCCTACCCCTAGGGAGAAAACCATAGTTTCCATTGGGGAGGGTGGCACATGCTTGTAATCCTAGTGCTTGGGAGGCTGAGACAGGAGGATTACAGGTTCATGGCCAGCCTCGGCAATTTAGTGAAGCCCTCTGCAATTTCTGCAAGTGAGAACTTGTTTCAAAATAAAAGAATAGGCAGGCCATGGTGTTGTATGCTTGTATTCCTAGTATTTGGAAGGCTGAAACCAGAGGATCGCAGGTTTGGGGACAGCCATAGCAATTTAATGAGGCTCTCAGCAACCTAGTGAAACCCTGTTCCTAAATAAGAAATAAAATCAATCTGGGAGTATAGTTCGAAAGTAGAATGCCTCTGGGTTCAAAAGTAGAATGCCTCTGGGTTCAGTTGCCAGTAACGTAAAAAGTAATAATGATAGGGCCGGGAGTGTGGCTTGGAATTAGAATGCCCCTGGGTTCCATCCCTAGCACCACAAGAAAAAAAAAAAAAAAAGAAGAAAGAAAATAAAAAAGAAAACCAAAGTTCCAAGAAGGTATCGCATCCAGCTCAAAGTCCACAGTCCAAAGTTGTGAAAGTCTCAATGGACTACTCTGATCAGTGACCTAGAAAGTAACAAACGGATCATCTATCCCTCTTTCCCTCCCCCAAACACCTAATGTGTGATGGCAAAACAGGAATGTGTAAAACAACCTGGGGAAAAACGGACAAAAGAGGAGTGTATAATCTAATCCAGTGTTACAGAGGGGAAATCTCCATGCTTGCCTTCGCTCCTATTGGGTGTCTGCCTGGTTCTCTTCCTCATCCTTCAGCAGTCAATTCAAGACTCATCTTGCTGTGGCTTGAGATGGGCTCCAATCGTGTCCCCGCCCAGGGTCATGTTAAGGCTTGGTCTCCAGGGAGGCGCTATTGGAGGCGGTGGAGCCTTTAAGAGCCAGGCCTCATGGGAGTAACCTGGGACGATGGGTGCAGGCTCCCAAATGGGGTGTGGACCCCGGCTCTGCTCCTGGCTGGAGAGGTGCCCGCTCCCTTGCTCGCTTCCCCCTTGCGGCCACCATGGCTCCCTCCACCATGAGCTGTACCTCCCATCCTGCCTGGCTTCCCACACAGACTTACCCTCTCAGACAATGAACTAAATAAACCTCTTCTTCATAAGTGGCTGTGTCGAGTATTTTATTGTAGTGGCAAAATGAACTATCACACATCTGCGTACAAGCTTCCCTGACTGCACAGGAGAACAGCCGCTTTGCATTCCACCTTGGGCTCACCTGGAGCACCCACTACTGACACCATTCTGTGCATAGATTCTACGGAGCCTTCATTTGTTTGGTGATTATTATGCTCCACCACATGCCAACAGGATAAGACACCCAGTGGTCCAGCCTTCTCCAAGGGCCACAGTGCATTTGGGACACAGGCCATACCCAACCGGCCACTGCACCACACAGGGTGGCCCAGGGGCTCTCCATTGCACCACCCTGGACAAGAGGAGGCAGGGGTGCAAAGTTTGGGGACATGGAGGGTTGGAATTGGAACTCGCCCGAATTGGAAACATGAACGTCACAGCACAGGATAAATTTGAGGATCAACTGTGTGAAAGAGCGGGCTTTCTTCCCCTCTAAGAAGCATTCAACTCTTATTTCTATTCTTTATTAAGCCATGAATGCTGCAGGGATACCCTGGCACACTCAAACAGAGATAAGTCTATTTTGGCCTTTTTCATAAAAAGCCACTTAACTAGGTAGAGAGACACCCTTATAAGTGAATAAATAGAAAGCTTAATGTGACACTTTACATTTACATGCTGAAAACCAAGTGGCCTTCTGTATGGCTATCTGAGAAGATACACAGCTGTCTAAAGCATTTTAATTAATTGCATGAATTATTTTACTGAATTTTAAGAGGAAAACAGAAATGAGAATAGCCATCATTACTAATGGTTGAGCACCTATTAGCTTTACATGCATTATTTCCAACCTTCACTCTGACTCATCTTCACAGTTTTATAGATGAGGAAACTTGGGTTCAGAGTGGTGCCCAAGCAAACAGCTACTTAAGGAGGGAAGAACCTGGGTTCAAATACAAGTTCTAATTTCCAAGTTCTTGATCATTCCTCTACAAACAAACAACTAAGTTGGCCAGCTCTCACTTCAATAAACCCCTGCTTTTTTTTTTTTTTTTTTTTTTGTGTGTGTGTGTGTCTGTGGTACTGGGGATGGAACCCTTCTACCTCCAGGCTATACTCCCAGACCTATTTTATATTTTATTTGGAAACGGGGTCTCTTAAGCCAGCAAGGCTGGCTTCGAACCTGCGTGATCCTCCTGTCTCCGCCTCCCAAGCGTGGGGATTACAAGCGTGCACCACCATGCCCGGCTAAACTCCTCTGCTTTTAAACACCAATTTAGAAAAAGATTGGATGTGGATGGAAAGCAGAATGGAATGACTCGGGCAAAAGATAAAACTCCCCTTCCGGGTCCTTCCTGAGAGATGACCAGTTGTCTCCCAACCTCTGTTCACCCTTTCATTGGTCAGTGATAGAACCACCCAGTGGCAACGGGGTCCGTGCTCCCAGGTAAGGATGAGTAGGTGTGGCCACGTGTGTCTAGGTAAGCGTGGACGGGAATGGTAGAATTCTGTGCCGTTCCCAGGACACAACCTTAGAAGCAGGGCATACCCTTCTTCTGACCCATCTCCTTCCCTGCTGGCTGACATGAGGTTGTGAGGGCAAGAACTTGGTAACTGCAACTGCTGAAGACCATGAGCTGGCAGCCACACGTGGAAGGTTGCAGAGTGACGGTGGAGTGAGCGTGCGCCCCGACGTCAGGTGCTTCACCCCCACTGCTTATGCATGGACTGCTACATGTTGATGCATGTAGAGTGACTGTGTGCCCCCAGAGCTCATATGTTGATGTCCTCACCCTCTAAGTGAGGTACTAGAGGTCTGGCCATCAGTAAGTGATGAGCTCATGAATGGGGAGCCCTCATGAATGGGATGAGAGTCCTCAACAAAGAGGCCTGAGAGCGCTTCCTTGTCCCTTGCACCATGGGAAGACGTGGCAAGAAGACAGCCATCCAGGAACCAGGCAGCAGGCCCTGGGCAGACACCAGGCCTGCCAGCACCTTCATCCTTCCCGGCCTCTGAAACCATGAGAAAGACACTTCTGCTGTTGATTCACTGACCAGCCTATGGTAATCTGGTATAGCAGCCCAAGTGAATTAATACAATTTGTGGGGAAGGAACTACTGTTTAAGCCATTATGGTTTAGAGGGGTCAGTGGTTCCGAATGCATCCGAATTACATGGGGGCTTGTTAAAACACTGATTCCCAGGCCCCAGCTTAGAGTTTTTGATTCAGGGAGTGGGTGAGCCCCGAGATAGCATTTCTATCAAATTCCCAGGAGATGCTGATGCTGCTGGTCCAGGCAGCAAACAAGGAAAATCATCGTCCCAGCTGATGTGCTGCCGTATCTACTCTCCTGGTCCTCAACAAATACGTGTCTAGGAGGGCAGGACAGAAGGATGGCTCTCAACTGTCTTCATTCGTCCCCACGTGCACTCAGCATCCCAAGCAAAACTTCCCTCGGGGTTAATTTATCTAGCTATCATTATTGAATATAGAGAGATTTGGAGTATGTCGGGAACCATGTAAAGAGCTAGGAAACAGTATAGTTGTCTCTCAGGACTAAAATCCCCAGGGATACCAAAATCCTTGGGTACCAACATTCATGGAGACTTAAGTCCCTTACATAAAATGGCTTAGTGTTTGCACATAACCCACACATCTCCCCTTTTACTTTAAATAATCTCTAGATTACTTATGATACCTAACACAATGTAAATGCTGTGTGAATAGTTTTTAAACTATTTATATTTAGAGAATAATGAAAATTTAAAAAAAAGTCTGTTCATGTTCGGCACAAAACCTTTTCTATTTTAATATTTTCAGTCCAAGTTTCGATGAATCCAGGGATGCGGGACCACAGATATACAAAGCCCACTATATAACCAATAGTTCTTGGGAGAACCTATTGGGCCTTCAAAATCTGGATTCCAGAACACAGATAATTTAAAACTTCTCTGCAATAATCTATTACCTCTGAGAATTACAACTAGAACATTAAAAAAAAAAATCTACCCGTGTTTGTTATATACCAAATTAAGTTAACCTCTGGTTTCCAGTAATTCCTCTTGGCAAGCCAAGCACATTGTTGAATTGAATGAAAAACGGCAGAGAGGGCGAGGGACTGAAGAAAGAGTCAAATGAGGAAAGTGGAACGTGAAAACCCGAGGGGAAATCTTGAAATTCTGAGCGGTCGCGGCACTCAGCAAAAAACATGGGCGGTGACGAGCCGGATGTTTAGAAACCAGGAAGCTCACAAGATGCTGAAAGAGAATGACCAACGGAACTTTCATGCGTGTAACTCACACTTCCCCAAGCCCCAAGCCTTGCAAGGTGTCCAGTAAGAAACAGCTGTGCCCTAGCTCCCCGACAGGGGCCTGGATAACTTATGCACTTGCCTCAGCTGTCATCAATGACGCCCCCACTGCCACCACAGATGCCACACGCCACTGCCACCATCCAAACGTCTGACACTGCTGACCTCATGCACTGAGCCCTGCCACCACCCCCGAGGGCTCGGGGCTCCCCTGGCTTTAATCAGCCTTCCCCGTGGGAAGGCTGATTAAATTTTTTTGTTTTGTTTTGTTTTGTTTTTCCAATTTTTTTTATTGCTGCACTGTATTCATACATCATAGTGGGATACAAACTTTTGTAGACATACATGCACACATCGCCCAGTCAGCCCCCACCCGATGCCCACCCCATTCTCTCCCCATCCCTCCCTCCCATGCTTGGCTTAGTGGTTGACATCTAGTATTATAGCAATTTATCCAAAATTAAAAATGATAATCTCACATAACAGTTTCATTTGTCTGATACCAAGCTTTTGATGACTTAAAGATAACATTTCAATATTTCTTTTTACTTTCTTTCTTACCAGAGAATATTTTTTTTCTATTTTTTTAGGTGAAACTATCATATATTTATATATTTATTTTTCAGAAAAAAAATCTATCCTAATATGGAATATGGACTCTAGATACCCAATACACTTCATCTTTGAATCCCCCGCTGAGGTGCTCAGGGTCAGAAACCTTATGCTGGGTCAGAGAACAATTCAAGGACCGCATCTGGTACAGTACAGACTTAGGCATGAGGGAAGAACTTAATAAACATCCATTTTTTTACTTCTCTGCTGTTGTGGTTTACATTTAAAACATCCCCCAAAGCCTCATGTGCTGCCAGTGCAGGCAGGTTCAGAGCTGGGATGTGGCTGGAGGGGTGGCCACTGGGGGCGTGGTCTTCGGGACTAGCTGTCCCTGGCCACTTCCTGACTCACTCTCTGCTCTGGTTGCCATGACCTGGGTGTCATTCCTCCGCTATGCCTGGTCACCTGTGGTTCTGCCTGAAACAACAATCCAAGTTGTGCTTGTCGGAGATTTTGGTCATAAGGGTGGAAAAGCCGATTTACACACCTGCCTACTGCTAACAACTCACCAGCGCCCCCATCCACACACCTTGAGCACTTCCCTACCACTTGGAGACGAGCCTCCAGGAACCGATCCAGAGGTCTCTTGAGCCAGTTGCATACATCCCTCGTCTTCCTGCTTGTCTCGCTGAGACCCTTAGTGGGCTCTGTGCAAATAGGATTCCCTGTCTCTTATTTGTTATCTGAGTGCCCTTGAATAGAATACAAGTTAAACTCCTTCCCACACACACACACACTCACAGAGCCCCCACAATAGATGCAGGTAGCATTTATTCTTATAAAACTGTAGCATTTTTGTCAACATTGTCTTTTTCTTTTCTATGTACTTACTTAAAATGTATGCCCGTGAAACCAGATAATCCAAGGGAACACACTTAATAGACTGCCTAATGCCTAACAGCTGTGACTATTATTATGGTGTTTAGTATAAAGACATAACAAGCCCAGAGTACTAGGCTGCCATTGTAGGGACTTAATAAACAGTTGCCGATTAAATGAACACGTGGCAAGGTGAATGTCTGTACAAGAGGAGGCCTGGCTTGTAATCCACTTTGGGATTAACTGGTTCTGTGCCCTTTGACAAGTTGTCTACTGTCTCTTCATTTTTCTCATCCTCCCTCCTCCTTCCCTTCTCTTTTCCCTGCTAAGAAAATCACAGAGCAGATCTACGCTACAGGGCGTGAGCATCTGGGCAGACCTACGCCATGCTGGGTCAAGATGCGTAGGGGACATTTGGACACTTGTAGACCACGTCTGAGTGAGCAGTTCGAGCCCAGCTGTCTGAAGGCGTCTGTTGACTACGGGAGACCTGACGTGTCCCTGCCCTGGGCCCTGGGCTTCTCAGCCAACTCCTCCAGGAAAACCGGTGAGGTTTCCCGTAACATCCAGTTAAGTAGATATCATGTTAGAGTCATCAGAGAAGGAATGTATTAAATAAAAATAACCCACGATGCCAACAGCACTCGTCTCTCTCTAGTGGGATTGTGTGTTGTTTTATATTTTCCCATTCACTTTTCTATTTTAAATTTTTCTAGAGTGAGCCAGTATTACTTTTATAATTGAGAAGTAAACACTTTCCCAAAAAATAATAAGTACAGAGATGAAATGTAGGTTAATAAAAAGAAAAGGTAAGTAAACTATCTTAACTAATTCAATTTTTTTCTTTTGATCACACCTACTTGATGACCTTGTTAACCTATAAATAAAATAATTTTATTTAATAATGATAAAATAATTTTATCTCCTTTGCTTTATTCATAACCTGAAGAGAAAGATAGTTTCTGCTTTATCAAAGAAAATTTTCTTTCTAAACCTTCAGAAGAAAGTAATGATTTTAATAGTTAATTAAAACATAAACCGATTTTAATTTATGTTTGAAAAGGAAATGGTCCCCTATTTGGCCAGCTTCTTTTATTCAGTTCTCATGATCAGCCAGGCATGGTGGTCCACGTCTGTAATCCGAGTACTTAGGAGGCTGAGACAAGAGGAATGCAGGTTCTAGGGCAGCCTCAGCAACCTAGTGAGACCCTGTTTCAAAAACAAAACAAAATAAAAAATTTTTAAAGGACTGGAGGTGTAGCTTGGAGAAAGAATGCCCGAGGTTCAATCACCAGTCACACACACACACACACACACACACACACACACACACACATCCTCATTATCCATTAAATGTTTGTAAGTTGTCAGCCACTGATTATAAAATGTACAGTGCTCTCACCACCATGAAAGAATCTTTTAATTCCCTCTCTACCTGCTTCAACTTTTTTTTTTCAGTACTGGAGATACAACCCATGGGCATTCTACCTCTGAGCTATGCCCCCAGTCCTAATTTTTATTCTTTATTTTTGAATCAGCGTCTCACTAAGTAGCTGAGGCTGTCCGTGAACCTCAATCCTCCGGTCTGAAACTCCCAAATGCTGGGATTACAAGCGTGCGCCCCCACGCCTGGCTTACCTGCTTCAGCTTTTATTCAGAAGTTTAAAGACAATCTGCGGGGCCAGGACGTAGCTCAGGGGCAAAGCACCTGCTTTGCAGGTGTGGCTCTCTGGATTCAACCCCCGGTTCCAAAAAGACAAAAGAAAACCTTTAAAGACAATCTGATATTGAATATTTTATTTGTGCGTGTGTGTGTTACTGGGAATAAAGGGCCTTTTTAATATGTAAAAATCAGAAACTACAGATTGATCGTGTGTGTGTGTGTGTCTGTGTGTGTGTGTGTGTGTGTGTGTGTTACTAGGGATTGAATCCAGGGTAATTCTACCTCCAAACTTCACCCTCAGCCCAATATTTTATCTTTTATTTTGAAACAAGGTCTCACTAAGTTGCGGAGGGCCTTGCTAAATTGATGAGGCTGGCCTTGAACCTGCGATCCTCCTGTCTTAGCTTCCCAAATCCTGGGATTACAAGCGTGAGCCACCATGCCCAGCTAATCTAATTTTTTACATTGCCTAAACAGGATAGAGCAAAGGTTACTAACTCAGTGTTAATAGAATTAGATACTAGGATCTCTACTTCCTGGCTCTGCCTCTGAGTTTTGTCCCCCTTACCAACACCTGTCCCATAATATGTTTGCCAAATAAATGAGAACTGTCTTTAGCTACGTTTCTATTCCATTCCTTACAGCCTAACCTCTTAAAGAAACATAGGCTTGTTCCAAAAACGTCACACCATACCAAACACGCAGAGTACAAAAGAGAAGAGCCACCGGGGTGGATTCTGCCCGTGGTGTCTATCCCCCCAGATCTTTTTCCATACAGGGTTATTTTTAAATCATCTTATTCACTTTTTAAATAACCTCTACTCTGGCTTTGATATGCAGAAAGCATACAAGCTACTAGCCAGTCCACACACACCACAGTTGTGGAGGTTTTTGCCTTGTTTGGTTTTATCTTCTACCCATGCTGCCTCGGGTGGTTTACAGCAATTGTTTAGGTCACGATTATGACTCCGCCGTTCTTCTCCTTGACAGGGTGACCAGCGCCGTACACAAAGAGGAAAGAAACCCAGAAAGAAGCCCATCTTTGAGTCGGCTGCACATGTCCCCACACGTCAGCTGGGCTTCCTTTGGCATATGCTTGATAAGCTGCTCATAAGGTTTAATTGAGACTTAAGCGCTCAATAAATATTTGTGGAGTTGAATTGGGTTTCAGTAGTTATTCTGTAATTCTCGAAGCCTGCAGATACTGTAAGGTGGTAGGCGCCCGCACCATTCATTGTTTTCCCCACGATCGCGGCAAAACCCCTGCAAATTCATTGCTGGTGTCGGGTGATACTGTGCAGCTATTGTCGGTTATTTGGAGATCACTAAAGAGAGCCTTTTGACTCCTCTCCAATCACTGCCTTCCTTCTGTCTCCAGACTCCGAAACTACAGATCTTGATGGGAAATAAATTCACTTCCTTAAGCCATCTGGTGGCTTCCCCTGGTAACTACAACCCCCGCCCAAGCCGGTCCCAGAATTAACGCACGTGCCGGCTGCACGCGCTGCTCTCATTTCCTCGCTGGGTCCTTCACAAGATGTGTTTAGGATGAAGTGACCCCCACATAATGCGTAGGCACTAAACACCCAAGAGAAATCTTTGTGGTTCTAACCTCAGGGCCACTTCAATGTCAAGAGCAACATAGGGAACGCTGCAGATGATGGGGCAAGAGAAAACACGTGAATGTATATTACATAATAACAAGGTTCACTGACCATCCTGGACTGTGCCGGGACTGTGCCTGGACTTTGGCGCCACGAACACTAATCTGAGAGACCCACGTTCTCAGGGAAAACAGGCAAAACACAGCACTGCAGGCCAAGCTTTAGAATAAATGTGTCGTGGTGGAGATGCGGAAAACGGTGTCTCTTCTACTCCCGACTGAGCGCTCGGAAATGGCTGCTGTTTCTTCCTGGTGTATGTGACATGCCTGAAAATGAAATCACAATTCCCGTTTAGAGTCAGCTCAAGAGAGCTGCGAGCATATTGTGCAAGCTGATGTCCTACCTTATGCGGAAGCCAGTAATACCCATATCCTTGTGCAGTACAAAACCTTCAAGGTTATACTGGCTCTAAGTTGGGTCATGAGTGGGAACTTAGGGACCCCAGGGTCGAGGGTAGACTCCTGGGTGCAGACCTAACTTAGCCAAACCTCACCTTCACCCAGAGAACACAGAGCCTGCTAACCCGGCTGCATGTGCGCCTACCCAGCTCTATCCGCTCCCCTGGACAAAGAAAGGCCAGAGGTCGTCGTGTCTTGGAAGGACAGCAAAGGCTCCTGCGAGGCTGTGAATTGTGAGCCAAGTGTGTGAGGGCAGGTGGGTGTTCACTGGCTAGAACGGGGCCAGGCCATCCTGTTTAACAATGGGAACACACGCAGGTACTCATTATAGAAGAGTAAGGCTGATGTGGCGACCTACAAGAAATTCAGTATGGCCAGACAAGACGTCGTGAATGGGAGTGTTACAGCTGGAAGAGGAGCCTGCCCTGGGGGGTATGCCTGGCAGGACCAGGGAGTGAGCCTTTGCCTTGCCGGTGATGGGGGCGCCGAGGGATTTTAAATAGGACAAAGATAGAATAATTTGCATCTTAGCAAGACGATTCTGGAAGCAAGACTGATATTAGGTTGAAAGGATGCATGATAAGAAGTAGAAAGCTTGCTGGGGAGCTGTTAATAATACTCCAGACAAGATCTCTGAAGGTTTCCAGGTAACGCTGGTGGCAGCAGAGATGGAATTCAAAAAATGTTGAGCAGACAGAACAAACAGCTCTTCGGATACAAGATATTCAGAATAGGGCTCAACTGTACAGCTCAATGGTACAGCAGTTATCTGGGATGTATTAGGCCCCGAGTTTGATCCCAAGCACCACAAAAAGTGTGTGTGTGTGTGTGTGTGTGTGTGTGTGTGTGAGAGAGAGAGAGAGAGAGAGAGAGAGAGAGAGAAATATTACGTATATAGAGAAGTTTCAGATGATCTCTAGATTTCTGTTCTTCTTGTCTATAAACCTGGATGGGGTAGGACTGCACTGAGGTTCACCAGTGCCTTTCAGTGATATAAACTGGGAGCAGCGGACATAGGAGTTTGGGTTGGGAAGCGTTCACACCAGCGTTCCTATGGGTTACAGCTGCTGCTCCCAGGCAGCAGGATGTACGGGCCTGAACACTGTGAGAGGTCAAGGCAGAAGATGTAAATCTGGAACTGATCGGAATCAATACCATGGGAAAGAACGAGGCCATTCTTGACCAAGATGCGACGGCACTCATACTCAGAAGAGATACATTAAATAAATGTCAAAGAAGTACGTGGGCGTTCTTCCATCCACTCGAGTGTGTTCCGATAGCCTGGCAGGATGAAGCCAGCCTCAAGTTCTCCACAGAACCTGGAGATGAGGCTGGAGTAGGAAAACGTGGGTGGTGCCGAGAGGGTCAGAGCTGGTGTCACGATGCTATGGGTAGTTTTAAAAATGTCTTAAAGACGAGCGTTTCCACCAGATGTGCGTCTAACTGCAGGAGCATCCTGTAGCTGAAGCCCCAGCCACTGCGGCCGGTCCTTATCTTCAGCCTGTATGGGAGCTGAGCCCTGAAGCTGGCCAGCACTGGGGGTGAGGCGGGACCCGGAGCCCGAGGCAGGGGAGCTGTGAGAAATGAGCCTCTTCCCTTCCCCTGCTCGCGCCATGGAGGGGAATCCCAATCAAAGCCACCCTGGGGAAACTGCAGCATTTTTCATCCGCTGGAATGTAAATTAAAGGGCCACCTAATTCTTTAGGGCGGGCATTGTTTCCCCTTTCAGCATCAAGTCGATTTTCCCCTCTCATCTTCCATCTTATTATATTTTAAAAGAAATTCATTCCAGTTAATATGAAAATGAGAAGCCAGAAATGGCAAAGGGTGCGTATGGGCACAGTTCTCGTGATTCACCGAATCTGTTACTCTAGGTATCAAGAATACACTTATTTTTCTTTCCTGTCATTTAAATGCTCTCAGTATCCATCTGCTCTTGGAACCAATCTGAACATGCCAGCATTATAAAGGACACACTAATAGAAAAATACCGAGCCCCTCTGTTAATACTGAAGGCTCACGCCACTTTCAGGGATTCAGGAGAGACTCTCCTAAAGGGTGGAATGATGACCATATAAGGACAGTTCTCGGAGATCCTGACCCATGTGGAAAGAAAGAAACCTGAATCCACAAGGATGTGTGTCCACAAGGAAATGTAGACCTTCCTCTTTCACCACACTGACATTTGTAATGTATCACTGCTCTGACCTAACCCTGGGTAGTAGGATAATCAAAAATAGAAATTTCCCAAATGAAACCAGGCGCTTTCTACAAAAAAAAAAAAAAAAACCCCAACGAGGTATGCATCTTTCATTAAAATTCTTTTCCAAAGTGACTTTGGTTCTTCTTCTGTGGTCATTCTTGTTAAAAAGATTTTTAGATGAGTTGATTGATTTCCCCCTAAAGTCCTTCAGGGTTTTAATTGGAATTATTTTATACCTCTATCATGAACTGGAGGAAGGCGTCTTGAGCCTTCCTACCCAGGAATATGAGGCATCTCTTCCCTTGATCAAGTCTTTCTCTTTTCCCTGCCTCAGTGACTTTTTGCATTTTCTTTATGCAGGTCTCCATATTTCAATGAAGTTAATTTATTGTTATTTTAGAACAGCTTGCCGCACTGCAAATGTGTCCAAAAGCACGAGCCAGAGTGTTGTGTTTACCAGGATCCTTAATGACCAGAATATTTCCATTGTGGTACTTTAAGAAATTATGGGGAAAAAGAGGAGAACTTACTGTCATCTTTTGCTATGAAGAAATGGCTTGTTTTATAAATTATATTTTTATTGCTTTATGGAAATGCCTATAGAATCACAGTGTGACCACAGCAAATGTGTTTTTAAGAGCACAGCATATCAAATCTAATTTCTTTCTAGAGCCACATAACTGATTTTTAGATAAGCACGAAGAATCATATGTGAAATATCTGGATTTCAGAAAATCTTTTATTTATTTATTTATTTATTTATTTTTGTGGTACTGAAGATTGAACCCAGGGGAATACTACCTCTGAGCTACATCCCCAGCCCAGTTTTATACTTTATTTTGAAACAGGGTCTCATTAAGCTGCGGAGGGCCTCACTAAGTAGCTGAGGCTGGCTGTGAACCAGGATCCTCCTGTCTCAGCCTCCCAAGCACTGGGATTACATGCATGCGCCGCCACGCCCGGCAAGTCTTTTATTCTAATAAAGATGATTCTGTCACGTGGCTGGTGACAGTGTCCTTGAAAGGAGACTCCAACTTCATGTTCATTTTGATTAAATTAAAAAGAAAAACAACCTTCATGGAAAACATAACTCTTCTAGGAGAACTCAAATAGCTATTTTTAGCATTACTGATGGCCATGAGTAAAAGGTAGCTTAAGTCTCCCAGTCTATTAACTTGGAAAACATGTGACGACGGAGGCAGAGACGGGGTCGTACGGCTGTAAGCCAAGGGGCACGGAGGGCTGCCGTCACCACCCCGAGTAGGAGAGAGAGGGGCAAGAAGGAGTCTACCAAAGTCTCCAAGAACACCAGGCCCTGCTGCTGACCCCTTGATGTTGGACTTCCTGGCTCCTGAACCGTAAGAGAGCCCTTCTCTGCTGTCTCAAGCCACCCAGCTGGTGGTCATTTGTGCCCTGGGGAAACATGCTCTCCAAGAGGATGCACGGTGTCGAGGTCAGAGCCGCACCTCTCTTATCTGTCCCCTTCAATGTCTATCTCGGAGCTCACGGGGCCAGCGGAAGGGAAGCACTGATTCTGGGCCGAAAACTCCCAGGGCTGGACCCCAGCCCTGCACTGGAGAGGAAGCCCACTTGACACAAATGGAGGCAGGGTGGGGTAACTCCCGGGGACCGAGGAGGCTCTGGCTGGCAGCCCGGTCTGTATGAGATTCCTGAGATCCGCTTGGGAGCTTCCCCGAGACCAAGAACCCAGGCATCCAGGTGTGTGGGGCTTCCTTCCTTCTGTGTCCTGTTATTTTGGAACCCCTAATTCCCAGTGTGTGGCCCATAAGAGGATTCATATGCAAGTGCTAAACTGAACTGCCCTGACTGTCTTAAAGCTTAACTACGGACTCCAGAACATTTCTGAATAATCCCTGGCATTCGTCCTCAGCCAGGGCAGCACCGCGGCTCAAAGGAGATTTTGCAAGCGTGCCCTGTGTTTCACAGTACCAGCTCGCACAGAGGGGCTGGAAGACTCGTTCTGCTCTTTCTTGCAGTTTATTATGCAGAGAAACATAAGCCTTCTGCTTTCCTGGGTTGTTAACTCGGCACCTCATCTCACATATAGAACTTGTATTAAAAGGCACTACCTCTGTGAGTTAATCGGCCGCTTAAAGAGCGAAAGTGCTTCACAGTCTTAGGGCTCTCGGAGTTCATCCTCTGGGAAGAATGGCGCTGCAGGCTCGGTGCACAGGGAGCCTTCTGAGCTGGGTGCCGGATGCAGGCTCAGTGCACAGGGAGCCTTCTGAGCTGGGTGCCGGATCATTTAACTCTGGGAAAGAAGCTCACGGAACTGGAAGATCTGCTTCAAAGATGGTGACGTTGACCCGAAAAGTCGAACAAAACACAAGGGTATACGGCCAGCGAGGAACAGAGCCGGCGTCTCTGACACAAAGTCGAGCTTATTTTTCCCTCCTTCCTTTTAATTGACGAAAATTATGTTTCTGGTGTGCGGCAAGATGCTCTAATGTAAGCATACACTAAGGAACGGCTAAGTCGAGCTAATTAACATGCACACGACCTCACCTACTAATCTTTGGTAAAGAAAACGCATTCAAAAGCCAAGGACTTTTAAAGAACTCCATTCAGATTCTCAAAGGGATAGAATTTTAAAGAAAATAACAATTTTGCCTGGCAAAATGGTGCGTGCCTATAATCCCAGCGACCCAGGAGGCTAAGGCAGGAAGATCGCATGTTCAAAGCTGGCCTGGGCGACCTGGTGAGACTCTGTCTCAAAATAAAAAATGAAAAGGAAGGGCTGGGATGTAGGTCAGTGGTAGAGTGCTTGCCTAGCAAGCATGAGGCCCTGCAATCAATGTGGTGTACGTGTGTGTGCATGTGTGTGTGTGTGTGTGTGTGTGTGTGTGTGTGTGTAAGGGTGGGGGAGAGAGAAAAGAACTTTTTTCCTCCACAGAAGACTTGGAATTCTTTGTTCAAATGGGCGATGATCCTGTGGTCCCCTTCCGCAGGCAGGCCCTTGCGGCAGGTGACCAAGCGCCCCTGGTGATGCTGTCGAGGTTCCTTTTATTCGCAAATATTTCTTTGAAGAGTCAGATCTTCAGAACCCGACTGTAAAACGTTCTTTTAAGTATTACCTCTGATGGCAATTCTTCAATTCTGAAGTACTTCTGAGCAAGTATGGAGAGAAGAAGCAGGTGTGCCTTCGTGCAAAGCACACCTGGCTATACAGATGCGGGATGGAGTCTGGGGTGGGTCTGCAGACAGCACAGATGATTTCCGGGGCTGAGTTTGGCACCGGGCAGCAGGGATCTGAAACCCGTTCAGTCACTCGCCACCGTACCTGCTGGACCTCGCCAACCCTGTCTCTTGTTGGGAAAATCAGACCATCACTTTTCTCATAGGGTGGGGGGTAAGGATTAAAGTAAGAAAATCCATGGAGACCAATCTCACAGTGTTGGGGCTTAACAAATGACAGCCATCATTAGCAATCAAACCACACTTCCCCCAAAAAATTGTGAATAAGAAGAAGATCACATTGTTCAGATGGCCTCAAAAACACTCATCCAGATGTCTAAGCCATGGCTCCTCGTGCAGGCCCAAGGGTGGGGCAGCCAGCTCAGGCTCCGGCTTTCATGTCCTTTGCACTCTCCTGTGCCCCAGTGATGAGCAGTGAGGCTGGACCTCAAGACAGTGCAACAATAGAAAATGCCATATTCAAGGCCTGGCCACGCCCGGTCTATTGATTACTGCTCTGAGGCCTGAGCTTCCAGGGCAGGGAGGGGGCAGAGTCCTCTTCTATGAGAAGAAACTATCTTTAAGAAGGGGCAGTGCTGAGTGTCACCTGCAATCCCAGCACTTGGGAGGCTGAAATAGGAGGACTACAGATTCAAGGCGAGCACATAGCAACTTAGTGAGATCCTGTTTCAAAATATTTTTTAAAAGGGGCTGGGAGTGTAGCTCAGTGGTAGAGTACCCCTGGATTCAATCCTCAATCACACCACACACCACACACACACCACACACATACACACCACACACATACACACCACACACACATACACACACACACACACACACACACACACACACACACACACACACCACCACCAGCAGCCTGGCACTGCTCCTGACGTTGGTTGGTTTTTTTTATTGCAGTTTTATGCAGTCAACTGGCTGACCGGGATTTATTTCCTAGAAGAATTTTTTTACAGTATGTGCTTCCTTTTTGTTATACTAGAAATATATGTTCCTTGAAGAAAACCTCGAAGTTGCTGCCAAGCAGAGCTAATACTTGAATCACACATAATTCCACCACAATTACTGCTAGTATTTTTGGTGAACGTTCATTCAAATGTCATTGTATGTTTCTCTGTTTTATACAAATAGGGTCCCATTGGCATGCACTATGATAACGTGGATTATGAACTGAGTAATATGTGAACATCTTTCTATGTTAATAAATGTACAGTGTCGTTTTCATCAAATGATGCACACCATTCCATTTTTTAAAAACCTATTAAACAACCCTGTACCGTCGAACCCCTCTGTTGTTTCAAAGTCACATTCTTGCCACTAGAAACAGCACTATGATAAGGTCACCCAGGCAGAAGGCGTTTGGGAAGAAGACAGTAGGGACATAATACCCCAGTGGACAAGGACAGGCCCCGTCAAGGAGAGGGAGCCCAGAGGACAAGAAAGCAGAACCCAGGACACCTAGACATCCGTGCAATCCTGCGCTTATGGGTAATAATACCATACTGTGCACTTAAAAGTTTGCTGAGAAGAAAGATCTCATATTACATATATTATACATATAGTCCATATATATATATACATATCTATGTATATATATTATTTTTAATCCAACAGCTGGCAGTGCATGCCTATAATCCTGGTACTAGGAGGCTAAGATAAGAGAATCACAGGTTCCAGGACAAGATCAGCATTGTACAGAGACTCTCATCAACCTTAGCGAAACCCTGTTTAAAAAGAAACAAAAAACAACCCGGGCGTGGTGGCGCACGCTTGTAGTCCCAGCATTCGGGAGGCTGAGACCAGAGGATCGCAGTTCACAGATAGCCTCAGCTACTTCGTGAGGCCCTCTGCAACTCAGTGAGACCCGGTTTCAAAATAAAGAATAAGGACTTCCGGGAAGATGGCGACCGAGAAAAGCGGGGCTTAAGAGTCCCGCTAACAACCAATCTCCATTACCACAAAAAGAGCGCCTTTCATAGCCAGAAAGCACCATCACCAGAAAAACAAAAAAAACCACCAGGCTCCAGAGAGAAAGTGGACTGAGAACAGAGCTCAGGGCCACAGAGGAGACACACGCGCCCGAGGACGCGGCAGCAGCGCCATACTGCCGGCAGCACCGGCGAACTCAACGGATGGCTACAGCAAGCCGAGGTGAGCCGATGCGGAACAGCCAGGCGGGATCTTTCGGCGCGGACAGCATTTAAAGCTCCCAGTGGCTGAGCTCAGCACACGCTGCAGGGATTCAGAGTGGAAATCAAAACCAGAGAAGAAAAAATACGCCAGCCTCATGGCCGAGGGTGTGGCAGAGGCGCCATATTGCCACCGGCGGCGGCAGCAGCAGTGAATTCACCGAGTCCAGTACAGCTACATCTGCGTACTCAAGAACAGTGAGTCAAATGGCGGGCCACAGAGGAGAAATCGCAGTATTGGGCCTCCTGGGACTTGACCCAGTGAGGGAGTGGTGGTGGCAGAGATATCACACCATAGGAGAACGTGCAACCTGGCACCCCCCATAGTTTAAAGCAGCCTCTATTGACTCCCTGGGTCGGAGACTCTGTGATACAACCCAGTAAAGGAGTAGTGGGGTCTGAGATAATACAGACTCGAGATCCAGAGCACCTTAAGTGAAGCCATAGTGACCCAAGGGAAGAACCCAGAGAAGGCACAAACCTCCGAAATCATGGGAAAGAGGAATAACACTGGAGTAATGAATGTGCACAACCCCACAACATCAGAACCTGATAAAACAGAAAATCAGAGATTTCTAGAAGATCAAATCAGGAAAATAACTGTAGAAATAATAGAGGTGCTTCGAAAAGAACTCAGAGAGAGCCAAAAAGAGATAAAGGATGCAATTAATGAAGTAAAGGCCTCAATTCAAAGCACAAACAACCGATTAGACCACATGGGGAACAGAATCTCGCTCTTAGAAGATGAGCAATCCAAAAATGAATGCATAGTTTCTAATCTAGAAAAAAATATCCAACAGCAGGAATCTGACATTGAAGAAATATGGGCCCATCTTAAGAGAGCTAACCTAAGAATAATTGGAATAGAGGAGGGAAAAGAAAGTGATACCAAAGGGATCAACAATCTCTTCAAGGAAGTAATAGCAGAAAATTTTCCAAATATAGAGCAAGAGGTTGATACACAGATCCAGGAAACTTATAGAACTCCCTTTAGACAGGATCGGAGAAGAGGATCCCCACGCCATATAATTGTCAAAATGACCAATGTGGAAGCCAAGCAGAGAATCTTAAAGGCAACAAAAGCAAAGGGCCAAGTGACATTCAGAGGCAAACCAACTAGAATCACTCCAGACTTCCCAAACCAAGTCATGAGAGCCAGAAGGGCTTGGAGTAACATATTCCAAACTCTGAAAGAAAACAACTTCCAGCCAAAAATTTCCTATCCAGCAAAACTTTCTATCAAATTAGATGGAGAAATAAGAAGCTTCCATGACAAACAGAAACTGAAGGAATTTATGTCTTCAAAACCAGCGCTAGAGAAAATACTCAAAGAGATTAACTACAAAGAAGAAATAGGTAACACTCACCAGAACCAGAGAAACAAGAGTTTCCATCCAACAGACAACTAAGATTGGTTATCTGTGGAGATTCATTATTTATGTTAGTCTTTTACCTATCTCTAAGTTGTATTGTTTGCCTTTATTGTTGTTAATTTTTAGGATTTCTAGTTAGAATATTAATATACCTTCAGATATAGCATTTGGAAATATTTTATCCAATTCTATTAGTAACTTTTAACTCTGTTTACATTGTCTTTGGATATACAATATTTTCTTTTATTTTTTAGGGAGTTTGTATATTCTTCTGTTGCCTGTGCCATTGAAATCATATCCAAGAAATCACTGCCAATTTCAATGTTGTGAGGTTTTATGACCCAGATTTTCTCCTAAAAGTTTATAGTCTTAAGATTTATATTTAGGTCTTTTATCTATTTTGAGTTAATATTTGTATATGGGATTAGGTAAAGGTCCAATTTTATTCTTTTCCATGTAAGTATTATTTTTCAACAATATTTAGTTAAAAGATTATTATTTCTACCACCAAATGTTCGTGGAAACCTTGTCAAAAATAACTTGACAATATAGGGAAGAATTTAGCTCTAGGCTTGTATTTAACTCCAATGGTCTATATATCTGCCTTTAGAACAGTACTACACTGTTTCAATTATTGTAGCTTTATATGGTTTGAAATCAGAAAATATATATCTGCTAGCTTTGTTCTTTTTCAAGATCGTTTTGGGTATCTAGAATTCATATTCCATATTAGGATAGATTTTTTTCTGAAAAATAAATATATAAATATATGATAGTTTCACCTAAAAAAACAGAAAAAAATATGCTCTAGTAAGAAAGAAAGCAAAAAGAAATATTGAAATGCTATCTTTAAATCATCAAACGCTTGGTATCAGACAAATGAAACTGTTATGTGAGATTATCATTTTTAATTTTGGATAAATTGCTATAATACTAGATGTCAACCACTAAGCCAAGCATGGGAAGGAGGGATGGGGAGAGAATGGGGTGGGGATCAGGTGGGGGCTGACTGGGCGATGTGTGCATGTATGTCTACAAAAGTTTGTATCCCACTATGAGGTATGAATACAGTGCACCAATAAAATAAAATTAAAAAAAAATAAAGAATAAAAAAAATAGGGCAGGGGGTGTAGCTCAGAGGTAGAATGCCCCTGGGTTCCATCTCCAGACCCGCAAAAAAAAAAAAAGAAAAGAAAAGAAAAGAATAAAACAACCTGGGCGAGGTGGCGCACGCTTGTCATCCCCGCACTTGGGAGGCAGAGACAGGAGGATCGCGCTGGTTTGAAGCCAGCCGCACTGGCTTAAGAGACCCTGTTTCCAAATAAAAATAAAATAGGTCTGGGAGTATAGCCTGGAGGTAAAGGGCTTCCAGGAATCCCAGTACCACCAAAATAATAAAAATAAAAAAATATAAAATATAAAAAAGAAGCCGGGCGTGGTGACGCACACTTATAACCTCAGCATTCAGGAGGCCGAGACCAGAGGATCAAGGTTCGTGGACAGCCTCAGCTACTTAGTGAGGCCCTTTGCAACTTAATGAGACCCTGTTTCAAAATAAAGAATAAAAAACAGTAGCTCAGAGGTCAAATGCCCCTGGGCTCCATCTCCAGACCAGCAAAAAATAAAAAGTAAAAATAAAAATAAAAAGAGGGTTGAGGATGTAGCTCGGAGGTAGAATGCCCTTGGGTTCAATCCCTAGTACCAAACAAATAAATAGGGCCAACATCTGATATTAAATCCTCTCTGCTTGAAATACCTGGGGTGGTTTCAGTTTCCCTAACTTTTATTTATTTATTTATGTATTTATTTTTGGTACTGGATATTGAACCCAGGGGAGCTCTACCTCTGAGATACTTTTTACTTTTTCTTTTAAAACAGGGTTCACACCGGGCGTGGTGGCGCACGCTTGTAATCCCCATGCTTGGGAGGCTGAGACAGGAGGATTGCACAGGTTTTTAGCGAGGCTCTCAGCAACTTAGTGAGACCCTGTTTCCAAATAAAGTATAAAATAGGTCTGGGAGTGTAGCCTGGAGGTAGAAAGCCTCTGGGTTCCACTCCCTAGTACCACCAAAAATAATAAATAAATAAATAAATAAATAAATAAATAAATAAAAACAGGGTCTCACTAAATTGCTGAGGGTGGTCTCCAACCTACAGTCCTCCTGTCTCAGCCTCCCAAGCACTGAGATTAGAGGTGTGCAATAGCACACCAGGTTGCTATATGTATTTTATGAGTTTTTTCCCCCCAATCCAAGATTCACGCATTGTATCTAGTTGTTAGGTTGTTATTTTGAAAATAATTTGACATTATTTTGCAGAATTCCTTGCCCACACACACCAGAAAACATGTGTAAAATGTCTGTAGAAAAAGAGTTCTCAAGAGCAAGATGGTGGAAACAGCCTATTTGGAGGGCGGGGAGGAAGAGGAGGAGTGAAAGCTGGCCTCCCTGGACCTCGCTTGGCAGCTGGGGACAGAGGTGATTTCGCTGTCTGCTTTCCCTGCGTATCCCACACGGTCCGTTTCCTCTCTGGTTTCAAAGTGCTCCCAGCTGCTATCTGCAGTGGCTCAAAATTCACTCTACCGGCTTTCTGCCTCAAAAACATTAAGAGCATTTTTATTGTTCTAGTGATTTCTGTCTCTGTTTGCCTTTCACAAAACCAAGACATGTAAGAAATGCTGTGCAGGTAATTTCCCTCCGATGCCAAAGGCCTACGACCAGCCCTCGCGCCGGTGGCTTCTGAGCATCCTCGGATGGTATAATGGCCTTTAATTCCCAGTGCAGCCTGAAAGACTCCCCCATCATGCCCAAGTCATTTTTCCTATGATTACGCCCTGCCTCCCACCATGAAACTTCCCTCCCGCTCCACTCCCGCCCCCATCCCTCGCTGCAGGGAGAGTTAAAAGCAGCTACTGCTGCCCACAGGGCTTAACTACTTTACTCTTTCCTGCTTCTCATGTGTGGTACAGCTGCACTGGTGGGATCCTTGCTGGGTTCGTAGGCCCCGTGCTTTTGGCAGGAGCATGAACACCAATGCTCGAGCCGTCTACTGTTGACACGCTGGCTTAGCCCGTGTCACCTGCACAGGTCATGTGGTTCTTCAGCTTGATGAAGCCTGAAGGATTAACAGAGGAATAACATATTGATGTCTGCCTCGTGAAAACTGCCTAAGGAAATCAGACTGCACACAAGCTTCCCATCTCATTTCTCGACCACTGCCTCGTACCCTTGGATCACGCTGTCAGTGCTGAAAGCTGTTCGCCGAACTCTGGCTTACATGTGTGCAGCACCTCCGGTACCAGTCCTCCGAAGTGAGATGCAAGAAACCTTCACTGAAAGACCGAACCTAAAGGTGGAGCCTGGTGGGAAGCTGTTTGGCATAGTCCTTGATGGCCGCTGACTCTTCTGTGCAAAGTCACACCAAGATCTCGGTCTGGGGTCCCCAGGAAGTGTACGGCCTTATCCTGGAAGTCTTTCAAGATTCTCACGGACTTTTTCTAATGACCCGAGGTGCCACTAGTCTCATCTCAAACCTTTGAAGGACGCAGTAATCAATGGAATCTCTTGGTGTTTTTATACCCAGCACATGCACTCTGCTCTCAGAAGCATCCAACACTGTGAAGACCAAGGGGCAGGGGCCTGCCTTCCTTTAGAGAAACATTCTTCCCAAGTGTATCCATCCCTTAAAAAAATGGCCTCAGCTGATACCTGCCACAACACGGATGGACCTTAAGGACATGCTAAGTGGAATCAGCCAGACATAAAAGGGCAATACTGTCCATTCTCCCGTCTATGCGGTACCCAGTATAGTTAAATTTAGAGACAGAAAGTAGAATGGAGAGCCAGGCGCAGTGACACAAACCTGTAATCCCAGTACTTGAAGGTTGAGGCAGGAAGATTGCAAGTTAGAGGCCAGCCTCAGCAACTTAGAGAGGCTCTCAGAAACTTAGCAAGATGCTGTTTCAAAATTAAAAAAAAAAATCAATATGGCCTGGGGGGATAACTCAGGCAGAATGCCCCCAGGTTTAATTCCTAGGCTTGGTCAGTTGGCTGTTTGCCAGAGACTGGGAAGAGAGTTGAATGAAGAGCTGGATTTAATGGGTCGAGATTGTCAATTTTATGATATGAAAACAGTCCCGGAGATGAACAAGGGTGATGGCTGCACAGTACTGTGATTGTACTTAATGCCACTGAACCAGACACTTAGGAATTTGTTAGCATGAAAAATTTATAGTGTGTATATTTAGCCACAATTAAAAATTTAAGTAAAATAATAAAATATGTATAACAAAATGAGAACAAAAAAGAAGAAAAAAAAAAAGGCCCTGGCAGGCCATCCCACCCAGCCTCTGGACACATCTAGATGTGTTTACTTCGCAGGGTCAGACTCAATTTAGACTCACCTTAGGTTTCTAATAGTACCGAGACTCAAAGTTGAACTCACCACCACTGTAGCAAGAAAGAATCCTTTAATGGAGGGCCCACCATCTCCTGCCAATGTTTCCATCCAAGAATTCCTTCCCAAAATATCTTGGGAAATTTATATTTTTCTGACCCCTCCCCCCAAAAGTCAAGAGAATAGGCAAATACACTGTAATTCTCCTGTGAGAATTAGCGCTCCATCATTAGACAGATGGTAATAGTTTGAAGGGTCCATCAATACCAAGTGTGAAGCAAGGCAGGAAGGGCCGACAGGCGGAGTCCCTGACTAGGTGCTGCGCAGGGGAGGCGATCACCACATCACCTGAACTGCACGCAGGGGCCCTGGCATTCAGAGCGTTTATGGGCCACCCTGTGGCTGGCAGGAAGCCATTCTTGCAAATCAGGGAAGAATACTGAGTTTGTATACTTAAAATCCATTGTACAATTCTATAAGTGGTATCAGAAGAAATAACATGTTTTGGAAACGAGTCCTTAAGTTGATTCTGTGCGGTGTTGTGAAAGTTTCTAGTAAGAAGATCCAAATGGCATAAGAGTCAAATACTGGTGTTTTCCAGTGGTGGCTCTTCTCTGTACACTATGGCATTTTACCAGAAAAAATGCAAAGAGAATAAGATGTGAATGTTAACGTGAGATGCTTGCATACGAAATTAAACTTGCATACGAAGTTGAACTAAAAATATGTCAGCAAAAGCAGAATTAACTTCAATAGCAAAACAAAAAGTTGGGAAAGCAAATGAAATATTTTTATCATTAAAAAAGGAAATGAGGTCGGGCGTGGTGGCGCACTCTTGTAATCCCAGCACTTGGGAGGCTGAGACAGGAGGATCGCGCAGGTTCTCAAAGCCAGTCTCAGCTACTTGGTGAGGCTCTCAGCAACTTAGTGAGACCCTGTTTTCAAATAAAAATATAAAATAGGTTTTGGAGTATAGCCCAGAGGTAGAAAGCCCCTGGGTTCCATTCCCAGTACCACACACACACACACACACACACACACACACACAAAGGAAATAAAGCCAGGCATGGTAGCGCATGCCTATAATCCCAGTACACGAGAGGCTGAGCAAGAGGATCACGGGTTCACAGCCAGCCTCAGAAATTCATCAGCAACTTAGAGAGACTCTATGTCAAAATAGGAAAAAATAGCCGGGTGTGGTGGCGCACACTTGTAATCCCCGCGCTTGGGAGGCGGAGACAGGAGGATTGCGTAGGTTCGAAGCCAGCCGCGCTGGCTTAAGAGACCCTGTTTCCAAATAAAAATATAAAATAGGTCTGGGAGTGTAGCCCGGAGGTAAAAGGGCTTCCAGGAACCCCAGTACCACCCAAAAAAAAAAAAGGAAAAAATATTGGGTTGGGGGTGTAGCTTAGAGGTAGAATGCACCTGGGCTCAAACCCCAGTACCACAAAAAGTAAAAATAAACAAAAAGTAAATGCACCTAAAGGGGCAGCATGAACCCTAAGATCGAGTTTGAAGATAATTTTGGATGCATCCTTAATTCTTTCACCAATATCAACACAAACAAAAGAAAAATTTCTATATGTAAAATATTTGTCAGGATACAGAGATTAAAACTATTGAACAGGGCAATGAGTGTTGAGTATGCTCTAAAATTTCCATTTGAGAACAGCAACTTCTAAGTATTAAATATTTGTGATATTTTTCATATTTTTAGATTTTATTTCACATTTATTTGGTGCTAATGGGACTTTCTAGAGTTTTTCATACTATCAAATGTTTATATCAAACTGGGCATGGTGGCACATGCCTGTAATCCTAGTACTTGGGAGGCTGAGACAAGAGGATCACGGGTTCACAGCCAGCCTCAGCAACTCAAAGAGGCCTTCTGCAACTTATTGAGACCCTATTTCGAAATAAAAAATAAAATAGAGATGGGATGTAGCTCACAGATAGAATGTTCCTGGGTTCAATTCCCACTACCACATTAAAAAATGTTTAGATTGCCGGGCGTGGTGGCGCATGCTTGTAATCCCCGTGCTTGGGAGGCTGAGACAGGAGGATCGCACGGGTTCAAAGCCAGCCTCAGCTACTTAGTGAGGCTTTCAGCAACTTAGTGAGACCCTGTTTCCAAATAAAATATAAAAAAGGTCTGGGAGTATAGCCCGGAGGTAGAAAGCCTCTGGGTTCCACCCCCAGTACCACACACACACACACACACACACACACACACACACGTTTAGATCAAGTAAACATCATGTTTACATGTTATTGAAATTAACATAAACCAGGCATTCATTGCATGGAATAGTTTTTACTATGCAGAAAATCCCACCACAGCTAGATTCATTTTTTTATTTTTGTGATCACTCATCATTACTTTTAAATTTATAAATATAGAGAGTATTATAAAAAATTACAGGAAAAGTTATGATTTGGGGAACTCCTGGGGATTCCCAGAGACTCCAATTTCTCATTCTTGAATCTTGACATGTGCCCCGGAGTCTTGGCCCCTCTGCACTCTGAAGTTGTACCACTTGGTGTCCAGCTTGAATATGGCTTTTGACAGACTGTAATGGGCTACTCTGTGTCCCCCTCAAAGTTCCTACGATGAATTCCTAATCCCCAGGGCCTGGGAATGTGGCTGCACCTGGAGGGGTCTTTTAAAGAGGTGATTAAGGTAAAATGAGGTCATATGGTTGGGCCCTGATACAGTGTGACTGGAGCCCTTGGAAGAAGACATTGGGAGACTCCGAGGAGAAGTAAGGCACCTGCACACCACAGAGAAAGACCTCAGGAGAAGGCAAGCTGTGCTGACACCTCCATCCCATTCTTCTAAGCTCCAGGACTGTAAGGAAACAAACTTCTATTGTGTGGATCCCTGTTGTGCAGCCCTAGAAAACTAGAACAAGGGGTGGGGCAGAAATGAGCCCGACCAAATCCCACCCTGACTTATTTTCAAGTCTGTCACTCACTCACATTCCCTTGAGGTTAATTCCTAGAGCAGCCAAATTATTAACTCTCTGAACATACCAGAGTGAATGGGCCTTCTTAATTTCCTTAATCAAAATGAATCTCCAATAAGGCAAGAGATGTTTTCACTAGTAGCGTGCGGCAACATATTCAAATAGGCACTATATGTTTTAATGAATAATTTATGCATTGCACTGGTATTAGCTTTGCAATTATCTGACTACCACTTGCTGAGGCCCAGCAACAATTATTAATATATTAGTGCACTGATTATTGAGATTGTGAAGCAACTTCAATCAAGTCAATAAAAGCAATGAAGAAATAATAGAAGTTATAATGTGTTCTACAAAAAAAACACACACACACCTCCAATATGTAGAATCCACAGTGACGCCTGATACAAAAGGGGAAAAAAAAAACTAGAAAAGCAAAATATTAGACGTTTACATGGCTGTGATGGATGTTGACTTTGTACAATCATTGGTTTATTCAGTTCAGTCGCTGCTTTGGGGAATCGAAAGAAAAATCATATGAATTGAGCAAAATACATTAAAAATGATCAAAGAATTGGGGGTACAAGCCAAGCACACAAGCAAACAGGAAACCGAAGCACTGTTCTGTTTTTGTTTCAGCCGAGGATTTAGCAGTGCCCTGCGCAGGCTATTTAATTAGACTCATTTACCTGATGGCAAGATAAATAAGTATTGTTCTGCGCTGCCTTGCGGTATGTCTGCTCCCCTCTGTCTGTGCTCCGGCCGTCTCGGCTCCATCTGGAAGGTCCTGAACCGCTGTGCTGTGTCTAATGTTTTACATTCTCGCAATTGCCTTTATTGTCCCTCCACTTGGGCGAGCTATTCCGAATCATATCTACATTCACTTGCGCGCCTTTGTGGGAGGCCCAGGCGGTGGGGAGAGGGAAGAGGACAGAACCAGCGCCCATCCTCAAGGTGGTTCATCTAGAAGGAGCAAGCGCTTAGAGGACCGGCCGAAGCTCCAGACTTCCTCCCCGCGCCCCACCCGAGGCTGCCCCTCGGCAATCAAGGCCAAATAAACTGGGATACACTCATGCCACAGAAGCCGATAAAATAGTGAAAAGTCTGCAGCTACGCTCAACGATGTAGATGGCTCTTGCTCCCGTAGTGCTGAAGGGAAGGGCCAGGCAGTGAAGGGTGCACACTGTGACTCACGCGCAGCCCAGACAAGGCCAAAAGCGGGCAGAATGCAGCTCCGCTGTGCAGGCGGGCAGGGTGAAGGGGGGAGCAGTGCCTGGGGAGAAGCCCGAGGTGGGCTCTGGGGTGCCGGCCGCCTTCTTTCTCCACCCAAGTCGCGATTTAAAGTTATAGCCATTGTGAAAACTCCCCAAGCTGTACACTTACCGAGTGTGCCCTTTTCTTTATGCATGTTGCATTTCCACGCAGATTCTTTTTTTTTTTTTTTCTTTTTGGCGGTACTGGGGTTCCTGGAAGCCCTTCTACCTCCGGGCTATACTCCCAGACCTATTTTTACATTTTTATTTGGAAACAGGGTCTCCTAAGCCAGCGCAAGTGGCTGGCTTCGAACCTGCGCGATCCTCCTGTCTCCGCCTCCCAAGCGCGGGGATTACAAGCATGCGCCACTGTGCCCGGCTCCACGCAGATTCTTAAAACACTTTCACAGTGTCCTTGCCAACCCAAGGTCTTCTAATATTGATCATTATTAAACTCCCTGTTTTCCTGATTGCACAGAAACAGATAAAGAATAATACTTCTTTATGTCTAAGAGAGGCATTACTTTGTGCAAAGTGTTTGCCAGGGTCTCCACAGCTAACTCCCCTCACATCTGGGCTGCGCGAGGGATCTACAGCATTACTGATTTGTTTTTGTAGCCCGTGCTCATTCTAAATGGGAACTTAAAAGCCCCAGGAAATTAGGCTAATATAGCAGAAACAGTTAAGTTCGTTTAAATGCAGCCAAGGGTGTGTGGCTAACAAGAACTCCAGATAGAGTGAGAGCTGAATGAAGTCAAAGTGTTTTTACATTATATCTGTTGGATGGTGAAGAAAAATGCTCTTTAAAAATCACTCACATCTATTCTAGTGACTGTAAAGCAGGAGAGATCTAATGGATGTACTCCTAAGTGGGAAATGAACAACTTTCTAATACGCACAAAAAAAGACAGCAAAGTACCTTGTTTAATCCATCTTAGACGGAGAAATATACAGAAGTCAATTGTACCAAGTGAGCTTTAAAAAAAAAAAAAGTTCCCTAAAGGAACGACAGAACCGAAAGAGAAATTAGCTGACTTTTAAGGAATAGAAGAATGGATTTTATGATTTAAGATCCTTATTTAATGGTAGAATTGAAGGTGTTTGCACTGCCCTATACATATACTGTATGCATATTGTATGTATGATATATTATATTTAAAAATAACTGCATAGGTCCGATTTGTTAATTAATAATAATAATAATAATAATGTTGTACTATATCAACCAAAATAGGCATCTCATAACCTGATTAGATACATATTAAGTCATGGCATGACAGACATAAAATGCATCTATAGTCTATCATGCATTTCAAACAAGGACTTAGGAAAATGGTTCAGAATATAAAATGATGGAAAACATTACAGTGCATCAAAGCAAAGCAAGTTTAATTAGGCTTAGTTTGATAACTGCTGAAAACAAAGAACCTGCCTCACAGCATGGCTGGTGTAAAATCCAGCAGTAAGTCCGGTTGATCCAAATTAAAACCGCCCTATCTACCATCCCACATGAATCCTTTTATCTGAAGGCTACAGAGAACAAAGAATTACAATTCCACGCAGAATTACACAGGGTTGGTCGCTTTTTAAAAATTTTTTTCCGTCGGGGTTTGCTTTGGCTAAAACCTTTGGGTATTTCATTTCTGTATTTTTTAAACTATGCCATATAAACACACTGAGACGAAAAGCCTAGACACTAACCAATACTAGCAGAAGCCAATGGCAGACTAGCGTGCTTCTTTTGCATATCTGGGCTCCTGGAACCCACTCGTACTTTTCCTACTTAGGGGAGAGAGGGGGACAAAATTTGTAGTCTTGTGGCAAAACTGTTCTCTTAATTATTGATTCTCTGGAAGGGGAACATAGAAAAAAGTAACCTAAAGACGAATTACAAAATAGTCCCTAAACTTAAATGGATTCAGAACACCGTGTGATTAATCGGGGCAAAGGGTTAGAGCTGTGCTAATTTTTCAATCAAAACTGAAATATGAAACAGTAACAGGGAATCTGGAAGCCTGGAACCAGAAGCCAGAGGTGGGAAGTGCGCAGAGCTCACCTCACCTCCCCGGGGCCACCACTGCCCCTCACATCCTGTTCCTCCAGCACCCTCCGCTTCTGCGTTCCGGCCTCAACGCCTTGAAAAAATAAATATGAGCCGGTCATCTACCTGCTTACAAATTCCACCACCATTTTTAAAATTCATTACTCACATAAAAAAAAATTCAACCTCACTCATAATAAAAGTGATAAAACAGCCATGAAATATCATTTTTGCTTGATACAAATGTAAAGAAACTGATCAGTGCCGGCAAGATATATAGAAGACATACATTTATTAATAATTCTGGTGAGAGCACCAATTAGAACTAATGCCCTGAAAATCAATTTGACCATATAAAATTATGAGTATCTTTAAAAATGGGGAGCGCTTGGTGGTAGAGCACTTGCCTAGCATGAACAAGGACCTGGGGCTCAATCCCCAGCCCTCCCCCAAAGTAAGTAAATAACCTCAGACACTTTGACCTTACTGCTAAGAATTTATTCTAAAACGTAATCATACTTTTATACCTATAGTATCTGTAGACAGAGATTTACGTAGAAGAAATGTTAAGCTCTTTTGAAATTGCCACTCTCAGCAGAAACAGTATAAAAGTCCAACATAAAGAAAACATGGCCGGGCGTGGTGGCGTACACTTGTAATTCCCGCACTTGGGAGGTGGAGACAGGAGGATCGCCCAGGTTCGAAGCCAGCCTTGCTGGCTTAAGAGACCCTGTTTCCAAATAAATAAATATAAAATAGGTCTGGGAGTGTAGCCCGGAGGTAGAAGGGCTGCCAGGAATCCCAGTGCCACCAAAAAAAAAAAAAGAAATATTAAAAAGAAAAGTATACCCCTGTCAAAATCCTAATGGCATTTTTTGCAGAAATAGAAAAATTCATCCTAAAAGTCATCTGGAATTTAAGTGACCTTAAATTGCCAAAACAGTCTTGAGAAAGAACAAAGCCGAAGGTCTCACACCTTCTAATTTCAATTATAAAGCTACAGTAATTAAGCAATGTTCTAGCTTAAAAATAGACATATATGCCAATGGAATATAATAGAGTGTCCTGAAATAAACCCTTAGGCAGATGATCAGATGGTCTTTCTTTTTTAAAAAGTTTTTTGTTGGTGCATTGCATTCATACATCATAATGGGGTCTCTTTATTTTACATTTACTAGTTTACCTATAAAGTTGTTATGGCTCAAATATAGTACGTCCCCTGGAAAGGTTCACATACTGATAATGCAAAAATGTTCAGTGGTTAAATAAATGAGTGAGCTCTATTCTTATCCACGGATAAATTCATTGAAGGATTGATAATCTGAATGGATTTACTGGGTGGTGACCTAGGTGGGGGGCACGAATGGCAGAGGCAGTTCACTGGGGTGTGGTCTCGGGGGCCAGTATCTCTCCCTGGCCACCTTTTGTCTCCGCTTTCCAGCTGCCATGAGATGAGCCTCTGTCCTCTGATATTCCATTCCATCATGAGGCCTGCCTTGCAGTCAGCCAACTATGGACTGTACATCTGAAACCATGGAGCAAATCAACTTTCCCTCCTCTGAGTTTTTCATGCCTGGTACATGAACATATTTTGATTACAGTGATGGCAAAGAGGACTAAAACAAAGGTATATTACAAAGGACACTGATGGACACCAAATGAAAAGGAAATATCTAGGGCAAGGTAGGAAAGAAAGGACAGAGACATCCTCCAGGAGCTTCCATGGGTTCAACTAGCCGATCCAAACCCTGTCCTTTGGGAGTTTTAGGAAGGCTTCATCACATGGGTCGCACCAGCCCCATCCTGGAGCTACCCCGGGCCACCGCCACCAGTTCACTCACTGGCCAACATAAAGACGCTTACCACTTTGAAGATTCTAGGCATTTTAGGAGCTCTACGCCAGAAAGTCAGAAAACCAAATCTATACATTTCACAGTGTGTGTATTTGCCACCTCACTAGACACGTACACAACAGTAAGATCCCATTCCATCGCTAGGGATTAGTCCAGTCCATATTGTCTGAATCTGTCCCTCAGGGTGAGGCCACTCAAATGTGCAGGTTTCCACCAGACCCCATCAGGTTCCAAAAGCAGGTGTGGTCTCAATAAACACACAGCTTCACCCTCCCAGGCATCTGGTGTACTGAGCTAAGAGGCAATGTCATCTCTTGGTCTGCACCTCTTTCAAAGTGTTACTCTAATGTTGGGTTCCCCTCACCCATTACACAGTCCACTTATTCATTCCGTTGCCCTAAGCTACTATTCCTCCTTCTCTTCATTTATACCCAAACCTTTCCACCTTTGGAAGGGACATCAGGTTTGGCCACCATGCTTGTCTCAGTTGCAGGTCGAAATACCAGTCTAGCAAGTGCCTGTCCTCAGTCCACACCCATTCGGATAGGGTCGGAGACACCTGTGCAGAGCTAGTGGGCTAATACGCACTACCGGGCCATGCCGCTGCATCCACTGTAATCCCAGTTTTGCCGGAATAGGTAGAAGGACCCCTGCCCCTTGGCCACTAGAGATTCATCCAGCCTCTTGCTTAGCAACCATCCCTGCTTCTGGCACTTCTAGTTATAAGTCTGGCTCTGTCCCCTGCATCAGGCAGGAGGGAAACACTGAGGTAAAGTGGTGGAGAAAGAAAAACATAGTTTTTATACTAGTGTGCACCTCCCTTGGCAAGAATAGCATGGTCCTATCAAGCTTCCTTCCCCACCTCCTCTTCCCCAGATGGACCACAAAAACAGGATGTTTAGTGGGGACACTCTTTATGCTCCGCTCTTGGGGGATGTGAGCACACATGAAATAGTGTACGCCCTTCATGCCTTTGTCTCTCCCCACTCTAGACAACCAATGTTTCAATTTCCTGCTCCACTTTATCTCACAGAGGAAAGGCGAGAGAGAGAGAGAGAGAGAGAGAGAGAGAACCAAACCCATTCTTTTATAAGGAACCTCCTTCTGCAATAACAACATTAATCCATTCATGAGGGTGGTGCCCCACAACCCAAACACCCCCCCCATTACGCTCGACCTCCCAACACCGCCACATTGGAGATCAAGTGCCTAGCACGTGAACAACTTTGAGGAATGCATTCAAACCATGGTGGTCATGCAAAGCCATAGTCTTTCCTTCTTTAAAAAAAATGCCCAACAGCAGTCAAAACTAATGGATAGATTTAAGTTTTCCTTGTACTGTATCTTTGAGTAATCCTGTGGTGCTATTTGTTGGATTCGTTGGAGTCACTGATTTGCTTCCTGCGAGTGCCTTTGTCTCTAATCATTGTCTCTCTGGTTGCTCCAACTTCTGACTTCTCCTTCTACTTGCACCATGATTGCCTTTGTGTCTTCTGTATTAATTATTCTGACTTTTAGCCATTTTATGCTGTCAGTTTTCTTTGTCTGGTTCTGACTCCGCCCTGTACTCTCCCAGGCGTCTCCTTCCGCTGTTTGCAACCTTCTTTGATCTCTTCCTCTGTTGAATTCTTCTATAACGTGAAGCATTCTTGACAAATTCACTTCTGTTTTTCGATTTGGTCATATTTCTTTCAACTATTTTTTCTGTGTTACATTCTCTTTCTCCTTGGTATATTTACATGATGAACATGGCATTTCATCCTTTTCTTGGGCTTAACCCAGACCTCTAGAAACCTACTTTTGTCTACAAAGCATTCTTATTGGCTGCCTCCCCAAAGTATCTCTTCCTTTATATATTTCTATTTTCCCCTACCAGCCACAGGTGAAGGGCTGTGTACTTCGTGATCTATCTACACTCTTATAACCTGGGAGTAAATGATGTGGGGAGACGAGGCCCAGCTGATTCTGGGTATAGTCTCTTCTAGGAAATGCTAAATGTATTTTTCCTCTGCCTAATTACTGTTAAATCCTCCCTAACCCCAATGTAGAAGAGCCATTTAGGCTTCTCTTCCAACAGAGTTAGCCCTACTTCTCCACTTCCTGTCTTAATTTTCCTGATCCCAATAATAAAGACATCCCTCGATTAGACTGTCTTCAGATTTGGCATATTTCAATGTACAGCACCACCTTCAGGAGGATGAATACAAGATCCAGGTTAGGGACTATGCCAGAATTCTGCATATTTTTATATTGTTTTGATATTTTTCTTGTTTGAATGCTGCTAACATTTTCTAATCGTTGTTTTGTTTGTTTTTAATTGTTTAATGTTGATTTCGTTAGGTCTGAAGAAGGGAATTCTGTGATCCGGTTTCACTCTGCTCTCTGATCTCTCTCCCATAGAGCCAGGATTAGAATTCCAGTGCTGGGCCACAGGTCTCTAGAGCACGCTAATACTGATTTCTGTGTCTAACCCAAGAAACTCCACGGGCACATGTCTCGATCGTACGCTGTCAGAGTTGAGACCAGAATAGAATCAGAGTTGAGGAGAGAGACCTGTTCGATTACTTAAGTTCATCCTTAACAACAACAGTAAGGAAGTAGGCTTCCAGAGCTGGAAAGCAGCAAACGTTGCCTGCGGAGTTCCTCTGAGGAGGCCACGCAATCCGCTTTATAACGGTGCTTGAGGATCGTAATTGCGAGTCCTCCGTTGATCTGACCCAATTTTAAGTGTCCTTGTATTATCAACACCTAGAGCCTTCAAGACCTCAAACTGTTCATCAATTAGTATTATACTGAGTACCTACTATGTGCTCAACTCTGTGCTCAGAGCTGTTGGAGACTAATGAAAAGTACTAAGCAATCTCTGACTTGACAGAATCTACCAGCTGGAGAGAGAAGATGTTTGTGCCCCCAAACAATGGCCAAACAGTTCAAAACAGCAGATAAGTGCTCCTCTCCGGGCCCAGCCTCCGTGTAACGGTTTGATTGGGCTGATGAAACCCACTGGGGAGGCCCCGAGAGGTCGCTTTGTCCTGCTCCTCATGCCGAAGCACTCATCATAAATGCCGATTTGTTGAGCAGCCATCGCTGCTTGTTAACTGATAACTGCAAGTGACACTTTAGAAATGGGAAATTATCAAGCTCTTTGTTGTAAAAGGTTTTTGAACTACCTATTAGTCAACCCGTTTGCCCATGGAAGCACATAAAACTGCCATTTTGAATCACACTGAATCATTCACGGGCTCATATCTCTCTCTCTCTCTCTCTCTCTCTCTCTCTCTCTCTCTCTCTCTCTCTTTCTCTCTTTTGGTGGCACTGGGGATTGAACCCAGAGGCATTCTACCTCTGAGCTAAACCCCCAGCCCTATTTTATTCTTATTTGAAAACAGGGTCCCACTAAGTTGCAGAGAGCCTTGCTTAGTTGTCGAGGCTGACTTCGAACCTGAGATCCCCATGTCTCAGCCTCCCTCAATTTTTTATTATTTACTTTGAAATAGGATCTAAGTTCATGAGGCTAGCCTCAAATCTGCAATCCTCCTGTCTCAGCTTCTCAAATACTGGGATGTCAGGTACACACCACCACGTCCAGCTCAAAGTCAGAATTCCTAACCATAAAGTTCGACGTGGGTTACAATCCAGTATACAAAGAAATACAGAATCGATCATGGGTTCCAAAGCCAGCTCTGCCATTTCTAGCTCTGTGACACTGTACCTCCGGCTTCTCACCTGCAAAAGGAAGCCAAGAAGACCTACCTGTCGCCCTTGTTCTAGGGGTTCACACAGCAGTGGAGGAAACGCACAGGCTGCCAAGCAGTGCTTATAACTTAGTGTTCTTCCCTTCCTTATATGAGAAATCCACACCCACGGCTTCACTGGGGCCCACAAGTTTTAGTGATCTAGGATTTCATTCATTTGGTATTTATTACACCTTTGATGAGTCCACAAAAGGGCAGCAATTTGGAAGGCAGCGAGAAACTAGAGCCTTACCTTAACTGGTATCCAAGTGCTTCCGTGAGCATTCTCACCACTGGGCCCCCACCCCCGAGGACCACAGCCCAGAGCAAGGAAGGCTCATTTACTCACGGTTCTGGGGATTCCAGAGGTTTCGGTCACGTCCGCAGAGCACGACAGGAAGCAGAGAGAGAGCCTGAGTGGAGGGGCTCTGCTCTCTCACATCACAGAGGCTAGAACCAGAGAGCCAGTTAAAAGGAGCTCCGTGGACATATGTATAGTCCCCAGCCACTCCCCAGTGACCCACTCCTCCAGTCATACCCCCCGCCTAGGTTACCACCCAATAAGTCCAGTACAATGGATTTGTTCCCGGCTGAGATTACAACCCTTGCAAGTCAACCATATCACCTCTCAAAAACCAATGCATGAGCTCTTCAGGGGACATTCTATAACACCAAGTTTTGGGTAGATGCAAGTAAAGGCAAGGGTGAGGTCGGGTGGAGCCCCACAAGCAGAGCTGAAGAGCTGGGAACGAGGCAGCATTGTATAGTTCAAGAAGAGTAACAATCCAACCCTGGCAAGAAGGACGGCAAAGGAAGAAGTATGGTCTTGAGGACTCCTGTGTGCATTCCTGTTGGCACTGAGTCGTCCTCATAAGCCCGGGAAGTGAGGGTATATTATCCATCCTACAATTAGTTATTGAGGGGCTACAACTTTATTTGCAAATAATTAAGAGAAGTTAAAAATCCACTGAAGTCCATGAAGCCAACAGGTGGTAGATCTAGGATTCAATTCATACCCACTGCTGGCTGTACTGAGCTTATTTTTTTTTTTCCAGCTACAAGTTGCTATCGCCACAGGGAGAGTGTTGTATAGATAATTAGAGCAAGGGTATGTATGAGTCAGGGTTATCCAGAGAGATGGGGTCAATAGGATAGAGATAGACAGAGATAGAGATGAGAGAGAGAGAGAGAGAGAGAGAGAGAGAGAGAGAGAGAGAGATATTCATGATAAGGGTTTGTCTCACACAACTATGGAAGCTGTGAGATCCTATCGTCTGCCACCTGCAGGCTGGAGATGCAGGAACACCAGTGGGCAGCGAAGGCCTGAGAGCCAGGGCGCTAAGGCTGTAGGTTCCAGTCCAAGTCAGAAGGCCTGAGAACGAGGAGCGCCAGCTTCAGGGAAAGATGGGTATTCCAGCTCAAGTGCTCAAGCAGGGAGTCAAGCAGGGAGTGAATTTAACTTTCATCACCCTTTTCTGTTCTGAAACTCCGGCGTTTGACAGAATAGATGAGGCTGCTCACATCAGGAAGAAACATTTGCTTTACTAAGTCCACCAAGTCAAGTGACAATCTCTCCTGGAAACACCTTCATAGACACACACACACACACACACACAGAGAGAGAGAGAGAGAGAGAGAGAGAGAGAGAGAGAGAGAGAGAGAGAGAGAGAGATGATGATGTTTAAACAGATAACTGGACACACATGGACAAAGCAGGTTGACACTGAAAATTAATCATCCTAGAGTAGACACAGAGGACGGGAAAGCTTGGTAGAGAAGTCTATAATTCTTGCTGTAGAGAGTTAGAAGCCATCAGAAAAATAGCACTTGGTTATTCTATTGTCCTATTAATTCAATTATAAATACACGGCTAATTAATTATAAATTCATGTACAGGTATATCATTTACAAATTATTTTTAAATGGTAAGATATACTTTCTATTAATTGTACTGAAGGAGACATGGTGACTGACTGTAATGTACACTTACTCTGTATCTTGTGCTTGTACAAAAAGAAACGTTTTGTAAAGGACACAATTGTTTTGATTGACAAAACTGTAAAAACATGGTAGATTAGATAAAAAATATTCTATCAATGTTAAGTCAGCTGAATTTGATAACTACTTTATAGTAAGGCAAAAATATATCCTTATTCTTAAGAAACACCTGATGAAATATTAAAGGATAATGTCTGGACTCTATGCAGCTCATTCTTAATTGGTTCAAAGAATTATATCTAGAGGGAAAGATAGAAAAGTAATCTAATGAGATACAATGTTAACTCTAGATAAGTCTAGATAAAATATAGTCAAGTTTCCTTCAAAAAATGCTTCAACTTCTCTACAAATTTTTAATCATTTCCAAAGAGAGTTTCAAAAAATAATGATGTAGTTGTGGGCACTTTTATTTTGAAGATTTGAGATTAGTTTATTGGTCAAATACTTAGAAAACATTTAAAGATCACTTATGCTTGGAACTAAAAAATTAGCATAACACATAGTTCTTTAAAGAACAATAAAATTAGGGGGGGGGAGGGAATTGAATGTGTTTCTAAGGCGGTCAAGGTCCTTTACAAATTTTTTTCACTTAATATTCTAAGCAAACCTTTGAAGTAGATTTAATCCTCCTTTCCCAAATCATGAAACCAGGCTCAAAGAACTCAAAGTTTCTCAAGTAAGTCATAGAAACTGAATGTGAGTCCAGGTGTAGTCGATAGGTACAATGATGGTTATAATAATTCATCACTAAATACTTATATGGTATAAAACTATCACAGTCATCTCACTATTCACATGTCAAATAAAAATGCACCCATATAAAACACACTGCATCTGAGACTAAGCAAATGCTGGTAATATCTGCTCTTTTCCTAGCTCGTTCTAAAATGGCGGGATTATCTGTCGTTAAATGGGTTGTTTTACACACACGCGCCCTGAAGCTCCGGTGCATGAGCTGAACGATCAACCAGAGACGCTCGGTCGTGACGCCAAGAGAGGAGCGACCCAGCAGAGATTTCTGCCCAGAACCTCAGCTGGCTGCAGGTGCCTAGCCCGCCCACGGAGCTCTCTCTCCACCCTTACACATTTGCACTGTGCAAAGGTAAACGGGAGTGCACTTGCAAACATTTGCACGTGGATATTCCACATGTGACTGCACCTCTCTCTTACTGCCTGCATTAGTCAGGCTTCTCCAGAGAAACAGAACCAATAAGGTGAACGTAGATAAACAGCAAAACGGATCATGAGGAGTTGGCTCAGAGGACTATGGAGGCCAAGAAGCCCCATAATCTTACGTTGGCAAGATGGAAGCCCAAGGAAGCCAGTGGTGTAATTCTAATCCAAACCCTCAGACTAAGAACCAGGGAAGCTGATGGCTGGTAAATTCCACTGTGAATTCAAAGTCTAGACAAGCAAGAGCATCGGTGACTGAGGCCAGGAGAAGGTGGACATCTCAGACCAGAAGAGAAAGCACATTCATCCTTCCTCTGCCTTTTGGTACCTTTGGGGTCCTCAACCGACTGGAGGATGCCCACCCGCATCAGTGAAGAGCAATCCTCTGTACTCAATCAGCCAATTCACACCCAATTCAAAGGCACCCCCACAGACACAGCCAGAAATAATGTGTTACCAGCTCTCTGGATATCCCTTGGCCCAGAAAAACGGACACATAAAATTAACATACTCCCTACCTTCCCAGACTCTTACGCTCCCAGCTTGGAACCCGGTCCATCCCATTCCACCAACATGTGTCTTCAGGGATTTCAGGTGCTTAAGGGCTGAAAATTCTGCAAAATAAATAAATAAATTAAATTAACAAATAAAATAAAAACCACTCAATATCTCCTCTCCACTGGTAATTTCCCAACAATGCATTTCACCGATTTGATCTTGTCACATGATATTGTGATTCAAACTGGTTTAAATAATGTTGAACTACACTGAGGGTATGTCTGTAGTTCACAGACAACAGAATTCAATGTAAGAAGTGTCAGTTATCCTGGACTTCACTTTGTCTTTGCCCCTGCCCTGGTGGCATTTGAAATTTTCCTATTACTCATTTAGATTCCAATCTCTGAGCTTCCCTCTCCTTTCTTCCAGCTTCTAAACCAAACAGATTTTTCTCAGCAAAATAACCCTTCAGTTACTGCCCGGGACAGACTGGTATGTGGGCTACAGCAGATGTACCAGCCAAGCTCCACAGCCATTTTAAAGGGCTCAGTGTCAAGATGAAGTTTATCTAAGGTAGCATTTCCTCTCCACCGCAATTTATCGTCCCTTAGATGTCGAACCCCTTATAAATATTAGATTTCCTTCTTTCACAAACCTAGTTTGTTATTTTTCCCTCGGTCCAGGACAAGCTTTGAAATCAGATTGACTCGTTTCATTTCTGATTGTCAATTCACTTTCTTTACATCCAGTTCTGGTTTTTCCCCCCTTTCCTTGAAATTCAGTGTATATTCTAACACCTTGAAAAACAATGTCAATTAGAATTTGGCACTTTTGTGAAAGCCGTTTGTTCTGAAATGCCCTTTAGCACGTTTACATTAATGAACCGCCTCCTAACGGACCCACATCCTAGGAAAACTGATGTTGACTACAAAGTCACCCTGTCTGTGCCCCAAGTGTGACAATATTACTGATGTCATGAGACCTTCGCTGGAACTGAACAGCAACAACAACAACAAAACCCGGTTGCTTCTAAAGTTAGGAAGACCAATAATCATAGAATATTAGAGCCCAAAGCTGTCATCGCTGCCAGCCGACCTGATGGTGGCCAAGGTCGGGGAAAGGAGCAGTGGTCACAAGCAGGATCACAGACAGTGGCTCTTGGGTCCACACTGATAAAGGACAATGGGTTATTTCACAGTGGCTCGTCCAAACACACCAAAAAATTTAGGACCTCGTGCATAAGAATTAGGGATAGGACTGCATAATCAACAGACATCAGGGAGGTGTGTGCATCTGAAATCACTGTGGATGGTGGACAATACAAGTGTTGGAAGTTGACCAATGTCCTCTTCCGGCTGTGTTCCTTTTATGAGGGTTTAGAAGGGGCGGATTCCAGAGACCTTCCTTCCAGCCATACTTGTACTGAACAAGACCCAGTGTCAGGCAGCTCCTTGTAAGACCGTCAGTGGTTTCCCCAACTGAAATTAATCACTGGCTCCCACAGCACCACGTTACCTTATCTACAGCCCTTAAAATAATGGATGTGGAAGGGCTTTGTAAACTGAAAAGCACTGTACAAATGTCAGGTGTCGGGGGGCCTGGCAGGGGAGCAATAGATAATGCATCTCTTCCCTTCCTGAGTCAGGAACCGCTGAGAGAGTCGGGAGCCAGCCAGACGAGAGCGACAGTCAGACTTATTGCTGATAACAGCTGGCTCGGTTGCAGGGCAGGGTGAACTCCATTGGGCTGCTCCCCCAAACCCCCAGAATTAAACTTTTCCATCCAGTCTGGCTGACAAGGGAGCCATACTCCCAGAGCATCCCTTACTTGGCAGGGAGAGACCAGGGCGAGGCCAGAAGTCTTACCTTGAGTCCCTCTGCTGGGAAGGAAATACAGAGAAGAAAAGAAAAGGTCCGGTCACCCAGAGGACTTCTATGCCTCATGTTTTAGCCTCTTATGTATACCTAGGTGGCTTTGGACTGCATGCTGGAAATATGCAGATAAATGAGATCTCAGGGAACTTGCAATCTCATGGAGGTTGCTAGCAACCATGTGCGGTGGCCATCCAAGCATGCAGAAGGGGTAAGTTCATTTCGCCCGAGTGAGCTAGGGAAGGTTTCCTAGAGCTGAGATAATCCAGCTGGCTCTTGGAGTATGCATAGAAGCTCACCAGATGGAGAAGAGAATGAAGGGAATTGTTCCCAGTAAAGGAGGCGGCAGGGCAAAGCCAGGAAAGCTCAAAGCCTTTGTAGGATGAAGCAAGAGAAAGAGCACACAGAAGTGTTTGGGTACACAGAGGGATTCTATCACATCTTACTCTCCTCTCCACCAAGGTTGAGGTCAAATTCAGATTACTGTCCATTCTTTTGATCTCAAAAACCTAAAAGACAACAGTGTTTCTTTCTAATCATATTTACTATATGTAAGGAAACCTTTTGGAGTTGCTTTAATATAAAAAACATTCCTAAAAATTCTCTTGGAGACGCAACCTGTATGAACTCATAGACACAGTCTTGGGGCTACTTCTTGAAAGGTACAATTCAATAGATAATAGAAAATAAAAGGAATATCATTACTTAATCATATTTCTTGGAACATGAAAACATATCTACATGTTCCACAGCAACACTTTAAGAATCCCCTCTCTTATTCTTTTACTTGTATTTCGATGTGATCAGAACCTCTCTCTTCAACAGATACCTGCAAAACACAAACCTTCTATAGGTAGAAAATAATAGCTTCACCCTGCTCACTATGCCCATACTTGGAGATACATGGTATATATGAGCTACATGGGTAAGAATATAAACTCCCATCCAATATGTAGAGAATGTAGCCGGGCGTGGTGGCGCACACTTGTAATCTCAGTACTTGGGAGGCCGAGACAGGAGGATCGTGGTTCACAGACAGCCTCAGCTACTTAGTGAGGCCCTCCACAACTTAGTGAGACCCTGTTTCAAAATAAAGAATAAAAAATAGGGCTGGGGGTGTAGGTCAGAGGTAGAATGCCCCAGGGCTCAATCCCCAGTACCGCAAAAATAAATAAATAGCGAGATAAGTAGAGAATGTGTTGTTTTTTCAGGAATCAAATCCATACTCCAATATATGTCCCCAGATGTACTGCTTCCTATACACTGAAAAGCAAAACCTGTCAGCTGCCTCCTCCACGTATAAACTTTAGGTTCCTCTTCCCTGCATTTGTCAGAATTAGGCTTTTGAGTAGCTTCCTTCATTCTAGGGAATGGAATCACAACCATCTGTTATCTGAACATTTTCTAATAAGCTTTTCCGAAGCCGGAGGACGGCCCTTGCCTCTAAGCTCTAAGAAGCCAGAGTCACTTTCTCTAACAATTCCCGTCGCGACCACCGTGCCAGCCGCTTTTCTGGACTCTCGGGAGCCCCAGGGCATGTTTGCTTCATGGCCTCTTGGTCTTCTCCCCGTCCCCACCTGGCCTCGTTCATCTGTTCCTGAGTGGTCTGCTAACCCTCATGACTCAGCTGGGCTTCGCACCAGCATCCTCGGCAAACACCAGTTGGGACTCTTGACCAGAATATTTCTAAATGTCAGCTCGTCCTCACCCTCCACATGGCAGTTGCTTCTGTTTCCAGAAGCCCGTTGTACCATCATGGTTATGACTCAGAGCATCCAATTGCTCCCGAAAAATATACATATCAGTAACAAAATGACAGGGAGTCGATATATTTAATATAGGAAAAAATATACAAAAAATATTAAGACAGTTGAAAAGTGAATAGGCAAACCATTCTCGGAAATTAAATATAAATGATTAACAAACTCAGGTGAAATTTCTGCTCTCTCAAGCACTCAAAGCAACACAAACTGAAACAATGACGACATAAAATTTCATAAGAAACATATTTAAGGATAATATCCAATGCTGTCAAGATTTAGGAAGAGAGATATTATCACACATTTCTGGTAAATTGGTATCATCTTTGGTGAAAGCAATTTCAAGGTATGTGCTTCCACTTTTAAGATTCTATTATAAAGTGAGATAATAAAGTGGGAATTAAATGTATACACAAGGATACTGATCATTATTTGTATTATTCAAGTAGAAAAAAGAATAATAGCCTTAATTTTTATTTTTTAACAGTTAAATTATTATTGGTGATGCCAATATTTTAATGCACAATGCAATGCATTTGTATAGATGTGTATTATAGTGATGGAAATGATAGATATAAGCAGAAAAAATGGAAATAAATACACTAAAATATTAACATTTGAGTTTCATGATGGAACTATGGGGGATCTTTTCTTTTTACCTTAAACATTTTGTTATTCAATTTTTTAATACAAACGTGGTATGTCTGTGGTAAACAGAAAAGATCATTAAAAATATTTGAATTGGGAATCGAGAGTCCTGCCTTCTAGTCCCAAGTTCTACCACTGAGAGAACCATCAAGCTTTGGCTAATTTAAGCCATCTCTCTAAGCTTAGTTTTTCTATTCTGGAAGTATGGTAGCTTTGTAACACCGCATGGTGACCAGACTGAACCAGCTGCTAAACTTCCCTTCCCTGTAAGTTTCCAGCTGGGGCAGGTCCAAGATGGGGCTGGTCGTATTGTTTCTCTGCGGGGACCCAGCCAGACCACACTCACTGTCGCTTCCCTGCTGGCCCAGGGGATTGTGCAGGGCAGCAGTCGGCCCTGAAGCTCCTCTGCCTTCCCTCTGAGCTTCCTTCAGGTCTGCAGCTCTTTGGCGCAGAGCAACAGCTTCTCCTGTGGTTACACACACCTGGAGGTCAAGGTCCAACTGATACAGGGTCAGTCCATCCTCAAGGACCAGTTCACACCTCTGGGCTCCATCTTGTCCTGATTCTCACTTATCTACCTTGTATACCTGGCAGATTCCAAACCCCAATATCAAAGACAACGGCCCACAGGGAGACTTTTTAATCACTTCCCACAACTCTATAAGGTCAAATCCCCATGATAAGCAAATACACGCATACCTAGTGATCACGTATCTCTACCGACCCATGACTGATACAAGAAGGGGAATTTATGTATTCAAGTCCACATTTCTATCTGGCCCTGAAGTGAAACACAGAGATTTATTTGTTAAAGTCTAACATTCCTCTCAGCCCTACACTAAAGGGTTTTAAAGTCAACTCAAAGTCTCCTCACGTGCATCAAAAATCCAGTCCTTTCCTCTACACAAAATTAATACACCTGCTAGTTGGGCGGTTCAAGGGCAGGTGCCAGCACACCCAGCATCTCCTCTCAGTCCCTTGGAGAGGACGGTGAAAGTAACATGAAAGGTAGAAACAAACGCCAAGAGGGGAAAGAGTGCCAAGCACGTGAGGAGCTTTAACAAACACCTGGAAGACGGATGGGAAGATGGAGCTGAATGAAAGGAAACACACGAGGCCGGCACCGAACGTGAAGGGCGGGGCCTGCAGAACCCAGGAAAAGCCTAGCCTGCGCCTGAGATGGCAGGACGCAGGACGCCGGTGGTGCTGAGAACACCAGGAGAGGCTGAGGGCTTGCACCTTGGATACAGAGAGAACCCATTCCAACCCGTCCTACACCACCAGCAGCTCTGCCCCGACCAGCCAACAAGAAAACAGACCTAACATTAAAAAGTCACCATCTTAGTGAGGTGTGGTGGCACACTCCTATAACCAGGACTTGGGAGGCTGAGACTGGAGGATCACAGGTTCAAGGACAGCCTCAGAAAGTAGTGAGACTCTCATCAACCTAGTGAGACCCTGTTTCAAAATAAAATTAGGGCTGAGAGTGTAGCTCGGAGGTAGAATGCCCATGGGTTCAATCCCCAGTAAAACACACACACACACACACACACACACACACACTCTCTCTCTCTCTCTCACAAATCTACCATCTTAACCATTTTAAGTGTATAGTTCCGGGGTTTTTTGTAGTAGTGAGAATTGAACCAGGGGCATTCTAACTCTGAGTTACATCCCCAGTCTTATTTTATTCTTTATTTTGAAACAGAATCTCACTAAGTTGCTGAGCTTGGCCTCAAACCTGCGATCCTCCTGTCTCAACCTCTTGAGTACTGGGATTGCAGGCATGTACCACCGTGCCTGGTGCTTCAGAGCTTCTAAATGAATTAATAATGTTGCAGCCATCATCACCACCCATCTCCATCCCTCTTTTTTGTCTTGTAAAACCAAAATTGTTCCATACCCATTAAACAATAACTTCCTGTGCTCTCCTCCTGCCAGCCCCTGGCAACCACATTTCTACTTCCTGTCTCTGTGATGACCAGCAGCAGCACATATAGGTGGACTCATGCAGTATACGCCTTCGTGACTGGTTTATTAACCTAGCATAATGTCTGCAAGGTCCATCCACGTAGCATGTGGGAGGGTTGTCTTTTATTTATTTATTTATTTATTTATTTATTTATTTATTTATTTATTTATTGGTGGTACTGGGGTTCCTGGAAGCCCTTCTTCCTCTGGGCTACACTCCCAGACCTATTTTATACTTTTTATTTGGAAACAGGGTCTCCTAAGCCAGCGCCCGCGGCTGGCTTCGAACCTACGCGATCCTCCTGTCTCCGCCTCCCAAGCGCGGAGATTACAAGCGTGCGCCACCATGCCCGGCAGGATTTTCTTATATTTTAAAAGGCTGAATAATATTCCAGTGTGTATACAAATGGTCCCTGGCTTATAATTCTTCAACGTTACAATGATGCATAAGCAAAATACATTTCGGTAAAAAAACCTCTTGTAGCTGGGACTTGGAATTCCGATTTCCTTCACTCCTAGGTTACTGCCATGTGACTGACAGTCCCTCGCCATGCTGGGCAGCGCAACGGTGCAGCTCTGGCAGTAAACACATGCAAAGCAGCCAGACACGGTGACATGTGCCTGTGATCCCAGCTGCTCAGGAGGCTGAAGCAGGAGGATTGCACGTTCAAAGCCATTCTGAACAACTTGGTGAGGTCCTATCGCCAAATAAAATAAAGGGCTGGGAGTAGGGTGTATCCCCTGGGTTTAATCCCTGTACCTTAAAAATTAATATTTGCAACATAAATTTAAAAATCAAGTAGAAACAAATGACACCCCCACCAAAAGAACAGAGATAATTTAGGGCCTAGAAGAGAACTAAAAAGACAAGCAAAATCTGTAAAATTATATTCTATGCATAAATGAGCCATGAGGGAAAAAGAAGGAGCTCTTAGAATTCAAAAATCTGGCTGTACACTTGCAGAAAATTTAAAAATGTTCTGGAAGGACTGAAAGATAAATTTAAGAATATAAGAAAAGGAGGTTTGAAAAATATGAAAGAAGTTTTTAAGGGCCAGAGATCAAATCAAGAAGTCCAACATCAGATTCACAAGTGTTCCACAAATAGATAACAAAGAAAAGAGAGGGGAAGAAATCACCTAGGATAAAAAAAAAAAAATGCTGGAGCCGAAGAAGAACGCAGGTGTTTAGATGCAAAAGAAAGACTGAGTTAAAGCCCAAAGGATGATCAAAGACCCCGGGCTAGACACAGCATTATGGAATCTCAGAATGCCAAGGATAAAGATTGTAAAGGTATACAGAAATAAAGAGAGGAAAAAGACAACAGGTTACCTAAAAAGGGGTAGAAGCCAGCGTGGTATCAGACCTACCAGCACTGAGTAATCGGAGAAGAGGCAGAGTAATCCAGGACGGTGATTTCCAACCCATAATTCCATATCCAGGACAAAAGTAAAAAGGACACTGCTGTTAAGAAGTGAAAGAGTCTAAAAGCTACCTTTCAGAATCTGTGTTTTAGGATGCCCCTTGAAGCTACAAGCCAGATAAAATCAGGGTCTACAACTAGAAGGCAAGGATTTCCAACACCCACCAAATCCAGCCTAGGAGGCTGTGAACAGGAACCCATGTTAGACTAGACAGAGCGTTCTGAGATTTCAGAGAAATATGGTTCTGAGTTTGCAGAGGTCGAGGCTCTGACGAAGGCAATACTAGGGTGTAAAACAGACCTATCTGAACGAAGTTCTCGACTGAATGACAAAGAAGAGATGAGGTTACGCCCATAGGGGATAAATTCAAGGACAGTGGGTTGCACGTCTGTGAACAATAGTTACCTGATGGCAATGCTGTAGCCCACGCTTGTTTCCTAATTTGAAGCTAATGGAATCAACACATAGAGACATCAAGGGGACATTCACAATGGCGGCAGAGTACATGCAGCTATTATCAACCTGACCAGGAAAGAGTGCAAGAGGAGAGATTGATATGGCCAGGGTTTCCACTTCTTACGATGCGGAGACCCAAGACGCAGAAGCTGCAATAGACACGAAGTGTGAGTGTCCCTCAGAGCTACACCAGCGCGCCAGCGGGGAGAAAGCAAGCAGCCGGCTATCTGTTGTTCAGCCAGAGCACAAATGACCGGATCCTTTTCCATCGCAAAGAGGAACCATACCCACAACTCGAGAAGCAAGGAGAGATGCCTGCTTTTATTATTATACCATTAATGAACTCTGGGCTGAGGGCTGCTGTGGCCACCTTGATGGGAGGACTGCCTGAGAGGGGCACCTGCTGGGAACCAGGATCAGGAGACCGAGAGAGGGAACTATACAGATCAGACCGTACCACAAGAGTCCCTCAGGCAAGCCGAGTGTGGGACTTGATTTTGTTTGTTTGTTTGTTTTTGTGGTACTGGGGATGGAACCTACACTCCCAGACCTATTTTATATTTTATTTGGAAACAGGGTCTTTTAAGCCATCAAGGCTGGCTTTGAACCTGCGCGATCCTCCTGTCTCCACCTCCCAAATGCAGGGATTACAAGTGTGCGCCACCACGCCCGGCAGGACTTGATTTTTTACTGCATAACCCAGTGAAGTCTACTTCCAGGTTGGGAATTTGCCATTAAAAATGCCCAATATAAAGTGGCCGTGATGGCCGGGCGTGGTGGCGCACACTTGTAATCCCCGCGCTTGGGAGGCAGAGACAGGAGGATCGCGCAGGTTCGAAGCCAGCCCCGCGCGCTGGCTTAGGAGACCCTGTTTCCAAATAAAAATGTAAAAATAGGTCTGGGAGTGTAGCCCGGAGGTAGAAGGGCTTCCAGGAACCCCAGTACCACCAATAAATAAATAAATAAATAAATAAATAAATAAATAAAGTGGCCATGATGGTACACACTTGGAATCCCAGTATTTAGGAGATTGAGACAGAAGGATCAAAGGTTAGAGCCCAGCCTCAACAATTCAGCAAGGTCCTATTTCAAAATAAAATAGGGCCCGGAGTGTATCTCAGAGGTAGAACACTTCTGGGTTCAATCTCCACTACCAAAAATAAAAATAAGGTTTAAAAAAGATTAAAGGAGCCGGGCGTGGTGGTGCATGCTTGTAATCCCCGTGCTTGGGAGGCTGAGACAGGAGGATCGCACAGGTTCGAAGCCAGCCTCAGCTACTTAGTGAGGCTCTCGGCAACTTAGTGAGACCCTGTTTCCAAATAAAATATAAAATAGGTCTGGGAGTATAGCCCAGAGGTAGAAAGCCCCTGGGTTTCACTCCCAGTACCCCCCACACACACACACAGATTAAAGGACCATCTACAGGAGGAAAAGAAGAGCCCTGGGTGTCCCACCCCCACCCCAAGCCAGGACCACCGTCCCTTCTGCTCCCTCTCCTCTGCCTGTTGTCCACGGGCACGTGGGATTTCACTTGGCTGTAATCCGAGGAAGCATACACTTTCATATTAAAGCAATAACGTTCCAGTGATATATAGGTACGTAAGGTGAACGACTATAAAGCAACACTGATGCAGGTCTGGGGGGAGGAATCCGTTTTAAAAGGGAGCTGAGAGAGAAGGGCCCGTTCCTGAGCTGTGCGTTTGGGAAAGTGCGTATAAAGATGTTAATAAAATTCCTCCTCTTGCCTTTTTTATGTGGTCCCCTTAACCAAGCCATAATGAAATTAATGTTCGGTGTGTTCAGCCTATGTTTGTGCCATTTGGTTTTCGAAACACTCCTGGTGTTTAAGGAGAAATAAAAACGAGAAGAAGGCGCCGATCATGTCGCTAGCAGGAGCTAGGATGCGCTGCTCCTGACCCAGGGAGAGGCCGATTGTCCAGAGCGTTTGGAATCACACAAGCAGGCCTAATTCTTGAGTCCCTCTATCTTGCCAAGCAAGTGCAGGGGGCCTCACCCAACAAGCCGATCAGCAGTCTACCTCAGGCGGCGAGGGGCTGTGAGGGCCTCGATCAGCAGTCTACCTCAGGCGGCGAGGGGCTGTGAGGGCCTCGCAGGGCCGGCCCTCAGCCTGCAGGGCTCTCACAAAGTCCCGGAAAATGGTCAGGCAAAGCCACGGCACAGGCTCAGGGAACCGAGCTGCCATATCGCGTCTTTAATTTTATTACGTTTTCTGTCTGCATTGCCCTTCTACTGTGAAAAATACTTATTTATCACAGTTCTGGAGACTGGAAAGTCCAGATGGAGGCGCCAGCAGGGTTGGTATTTGTTGAGGAGGGAGGGAGGAAGAAAGAGAGGGAGAAGAGAGAGGGAGAGAGGGCGGGAAGGAGGGAGGAAGGGCAGGAAGAAGGAAGGGAGAGCGGGAAGGAGGGACGGCAGGCAGGGGAAAGGAGGAGCCCAACCTACTAGGGCCACATAGTCATGGGATCGGGCTACAGAGCTGCTGGGAACGCTAAGACCTGGTCACTGGAGCAAAGGGCCACGGAGAGATGTGGCCCCTTCTACCTCCTCTCTATGTCTTCTTGGTCTCAGTCAGCTTCTCTCCTGACCCCCCGCCCCGTGGACTCTGCCATCCAGGATGCAGAGCTGTCCTTGGTTTGCCCACTAGGGTGCCCTCCATCTACACAGACGTGGCTCTGTGTTAACCTGAAGAGGCCCTGGCCTGGGAGTTGGGCCTGGCTCTCCCCAGGCTCAGCTATCCCAACAACCTTGGGCAGGTCCCTTCGCCTCGCTGGCCTCGCCTCCCGCATCCCTACCTGTTAAACAAAGCACTCATGGTGGCACAAGCTTGTAACCCCAGGACTTGGGAGGCTGAGACAGGAGGATCGCAGGTTCAAGGCCAGTCTCAGTTACTTAGTGAGGCCTTCTGCAACTTAGTGAGACCCTGTTTCAAAATAAAGAATAAAAAATAGGGCTGGGGGCGTAGCTTAGAGGTAGAATGTCCCTGGGTTCAATCCCCAGTACAACAACAAAAAAAAAAAAAAAAAAAACAAGCACTGTGCGATCACTAAGATTCCTCCCTGCCCAGAGCCTTGCGCTGCCGAGCCGTGCCATGCCTGCCAGCTCCTGCCTCCGTGCCAGCCTGAGGCTCTGGGCTCAATCGTTGCAGAAGTCTTGGAGAAGCAACCTTTCCTCCCACCACGGTCTCCTCCTGGGCTGCCAGCCCTGACACGGGCTACTTTCTACTCTGGAAGAAAACAGCAGGTCACTCGCCCCAGCAGCCCAGCTGGGGTCGGTAAACAAGGAAACGGCGCGTCCTTGAAATTCAGGCACATTCCCATCCCAGGCTGGATGCAGAGGCCAACGGAGAGGCAGCCCCGCAAAGCCTTGCACAATCTGACCACATCCACCCAGCCCAGCCCGGTCCCTTCAAGAACATTCTGGCTGGCCGCAGACACCTTCCAAACCCTGGGTTGGCTCTCTGGGCTCTCGGAAGCCCTCTTCTCTGCTCAGCCTGCGCACTCTCTCCTCCGTCTCCCAGCTGTGATTCCTGCTTCTCATCCTTTTTACTGACACAGAATGATCAGAACGGCCTCTGCTCAAGGAACAAGGAGGCCTCTTACACTAATCCATGGCAAGGACACAGAAGCTGCTGGGACTGAGGAAGCCCGAGCCAGGCCCTCTCTTGTCTTCCACTCCCCAGAGTGCAGGAGGATATACCAAATAAAAACAAACAAACAAAAAAAAAAAACCAACATTTAAGTCGGGTTCCCCAACAACCAAGATAGCGACTGTTAGTGAACTATCCAATGACCCTCTGGAGAGCAGAGGGAGGTTGGATTTGAGAAGCTATGTGAACAGGGTACAGTGCATGATTGTAGGGCCAGCTTAGCCAAGGATACTTTTGATTGCCAGAACGTTCTATACAAGCTGGCATAAACACTGCACAGAACTGTTTCCTTCGTGTCATTGAAAGCATCTGGCAGCAAAGAAAACCTTACGCGGCTTGTCCTGACCTCCTCTGTGGCGTCTCGGTCAACACAGGAGAGGTTTTCTTCCATCTCCCTGCCCACCCAACCCACCTTGTCATCAGACTCTTTGGACCAATCTGAACCAACCTCCAGGCTGGGGCAGGTACACACACACACACACACACACACACACACACACACACACACTGAATCACATGGTCCTCTCAGATTTTCTCTGTGGCGAAAGAGATGGAATTACATTGATTACCCTTAACCGATCGAGGTCCACCACTTGGGCTGAAAACAGGGTAAAATCTGTTTAAAAACAACTCCAGACTAAAATAGCCTGCAGCTGAAATCAGGGTGTGCAAGCGATCAGAGAAGAAAGGAATGGATATCGGGTGACCACCCAGCCGTAGTCCGTGAAGAAGGAGATGAGCACAAGGAGAGACCAGGTCAACCCCCAAAGCCTCCATTTTTGATGAGCCTGTGGATACTGGACACCCCTAGAGACGGCAACACAAGAGAAGCAGCAGGCCTGGGGTGCGGCAGAGAGACGAGAGAGGGGCGGGATGAATCTGTTGCTGGGTTGGAAGTGACTAAAACCCATGTAAGTTGAGATAGTGGGTGGTCAGTTCTGGATCTTTCCAGTAACCCCACACAAGGGAAACCACAACTAAGTGGTTCCCCTGTTTTTTCGCGGCACCGCGCTGCAGCTCTCTGGAGCTCAGAGAGAGTCCTCGGTTATTGATTAGCCATTAGTGGTTCCCTCTGTCCCTGTGTAAGTATTTCCCCTTCCTCTTTAGGATGGCGGCCTCCAAATGACTGGAAATGGGACTGACCAGGTGCAGATCGGAAGACAAAACATTCCTCTTAATGTGAGAAATTAATTTGTGGCTCTAATTGACTCAAATTCCAAATGGAAGGAAAAAAATAACTTCCATTCCCTCAGCATTTGAAATACAACACAGGCTTTATCTGAATAAAGAAAATAATCTGTCGAGGGGTAAAAAAGACTTATGCTGCTAAAGTGTCAATCTTACCACACTGCGAAGGGAAGGCAAGTTTAATTACATCCAAATCTGCATAGAATCATTTTGTTGAGTGTTACGCACAGGAGGCTAAAGGTCTAAGATTTCAGACTTGACAAGATAGTTAAACAAAGGCAACGAGGAAGAATAAAGAGTAGGAGGTTGGGGGGAGATTCTGGACTGCTGTTCTGCCATGTAACAGAGAGTGCCAGGGTGACATGTTCTAGACCTGTGCTTTCCATCTATGAAATTGTCACCGAAAACTTAGTCTAGATCTTTTTGCCAAAATACTTGTCTTTTAATTTTATAGGACACAGTCCTCTTGGTCATTCTATATCCCTGGGAAGAATACACAGGGAAATGTCCTGGAATCTTCCAATTCACAGATATCAAAACAGAGGCTAAAACCGGGCGTGGTGGTGCACGCTTGTCATCCCAGCATTCGGGAGGCTGAGACAGGAGGATCGTGATTCACGGACAGCTTCAGCTACTTAGTGAGGCCCTCTGCAACTCAGTGAGACCCTATTTCAAAATAAAGAATAAAAAATAGGTCTGGGGGTTTAGCTTGGAGTAGAAAGCCCCTAGGCCCCATCCCCAGTACTATAAAAACCCTAATATGTGAAAGCTAAGGAGAAATGGATCATAGGAGGAACTCTAGATGAAAAAGGAAATCCTATAGAGGAGCAAACTAGACAACCTAAAGGAGGGGATGGGAGGAGGAAGAAGGAAATTCTCTAAAACACACAATATACTTAAACATATCAAAGTCAACCACTAAGCCAAGCAAGGAAAGGAGGGATAGGGAGGGAATGGGGCAGGAATTGGGTAGGGGTTAAATCGGGGATGTGTACATGTATGTCCACACAAGTTTTTTACCCCAATATGGTGTGTGAATATAATGCACCGATAAAAAAAAATTAAAAAACAGCAACAACAGAAAAAACAAAAACCAGAAGCTAAGCAAACGGCTCCATCCTAAGCGATCCAAGATAGCAACGGTGTCTCAGAACTTCACGCACTAGCGCCATTTTGGATCCCAGACACCAGGCCCTGAGCAATTAACTAAAAGCAGACAACCCTTACCCATCTTCCCTTTCCACAGCCCTCTTCTCCCCACCAAGAGAAAGGGATGTGGGGAGAGAAAGGAAGTCTCTGCGCACATGAAGCCCAGTGGCATGTGGACCCCAGGAGCCGTATGCAGGAGGGACATGCTGGTCACAAGTGTCCAGGTCTAAGGTCCATGTTTTATTGTGCCTACATTATAAATTAAACCTTATCACTGGGCATGGTGGCGCACGCTTGTGATCCCAATACTTGGGAGGCTGAGACAGGAGGAGGGTCGCAGGTTCGCAGCCAGCCTCAGCTACTTAGTGAAGCCCTTCACAACTTAGTGAGACCCTGTTTCAAAATAAAGAATAAAAAATAGGACTGGTAGTGTAGCTCAAGAGGTAGGACGCCCCTAGATTCGATCCCCAGTTCCACAAAATAAATTAAACTTTATCATAGGTGTGTGCAGATAGGAGAGAAATAATATCTATAGTGTGTGGTACTCTCCACAGTTCCATGCATCATCGGGGGGGGGGGGGTCTTGAAACACATCCTACCACAATGGGGAGGGGGACTATTATATAGAGTTCACTGAAGCATAATTACTCAAACAATAATAAGAAGAAATATACAGCATATTTCTGATATGAACTTCCAGCCTCCCTTCAGTAAGAAACTGGTGGAAACCCTGAGTCAGACATAATGGAGTGCTGCCTTTGTGTGGTCCTGCAGGGGGGTATTTTCTTCTCGCATTATCTGGGCTCTGCCAGTCTCCATGTGCTAGGCTGTTCTTGTTCTGTGCCATTCTGTGCTGGAATGGTTTCTTCCTGATATCAATGTCATTATTATTAATTTCAGAAAATACCTGCCTCTTGACCTCAGATTTTAAAGAGAGTCTGTACCTAGTGTACCTAAAGAGCGTGTGCTTTTCTTTAACACTTTCTATCGGATGCTTAGCCTCCCATCGTGTATTGCTTCAGAAATAGCTGCTGCTTCCTCATGATGTGGCTTTCCGCGTCCCTGAAGACCTCTGCCTGCAATCCCTGTGTTCCACAGACTTCCTAAAGGAAGACTGGGAGTTTATGAACTTGCTCCTTCCGACAAATCCCCAAAGTTGCCTCCCTTCCCCACCTCTGCAAAACCATGGCAGCTCACTCCCTCCGGCGTCCTGCCTGCCTGCGGCAGCCCTAGGTCTGATTTGGGGCCATTTCACACCCTCAGTTGTTTTAGAACAAATGTGCCAATTTCGACCCTGACCCTAACAAGTACTTCTTGCACTCTGACTCTAACGGAAGAGTGCAATTACGTCAAAGACTAGATTAAGACCATGGATGTTTCAAGATACATGATCCTAAATCATAGATCGCATTTTTGCCTTTTTTTGTGTGTGTGGTACTGGGGTTCCTGGAAGCCCTTCTACCTCCGGGCTACACTCCCAGACCTATTTTTACATTTTTATTTGGAAACAGGGTCTCCTAAGCCAGCGTGCACGGCTGGCTTCGAACCTGCGCGATCCTCCTGTCTCTGCCTCCCAAGTACGGGGATTACAAGCGTGCGCCACCACGCCCGGCTTGCCTTTTTACTTTCTAAGCAGGTTGAGGAGCTAGACCAACAGAATCTTTTGCCCCTGATTTGATTTAGGTCTAGATATGCTATCTAGACATGAATAACCAGACAGCAATCCTATATTAGATGTTTGGACCCTGGATCTATCAAACAGAATTGATATAAAAATGTAAGATGGTCTTAGGTGTCCATGTGAGTCAGTGAGCAATATTCCTTCTTCACTGTCCATTCAATATTCACCATCATGCAATATTCATTCTTACTAAAACAGAGGACTGACGGATATGTTTTTTCTTCACTGCTATGATTCTCTTCTCCTCCTCACTTTCCACTGGTCTTCTATTTCTTTTCATGTAGAATATATTACCTGCCAGGTAGCCAGGCGTGGTGGCACATGATTGTAATCCCTGTACTTGGGAGACTGAGACAGGAGAATAACAGGTTCACAACCAGCCTCAGCTGCTTAGTGAGGTCCTCCGCAACTTAGTGAGACCCTGTTTCAAAACAAAGAATAAAAATAGGGCTGGGGGTGTGGCTCAGAGGTAGAATATCCCTGGGTTCCATCCCCAGTGCCACAAAAAAAATATATTTCCAAATATATGAACGTTAAAGATAAGAAACAGAATTAAGTTTTTCTTTAAAACAAGTCATTCTTTGACATGAGAGATAACTTTATATATGCAGAGAGAATTTAACACAGATAGTATGTACCCATCCAGATTTGGCCTTTTCCTCCCTCAGCATTGGCACAAACACAGGGACACCAATGTGTTCTCACAGTGACCATCTTAGTCAACCCATCTTCATAGCATCTTCACTAGTATTCCAATGCTCCTGCTCAGCACCAATGACAATTGAATGTATTTCCTTAACCACAGGTATTGGACCAAAGATGATCATTTGGTCCAAACTGGGCCAATCAGATTCTCTTCCAAAAATTAATTACTGAAATCAACAGAAATTCTATCTAACCTTCTTTGAGTACTTACACTCGAACATGGCCAAGACGGGTAGACCATATTGGGTCCATATAAAAGCAAGGTTGACAAATGTGGACCACAGAGAGAAAATATGAAGCAGATACTCTGAGAGAAGCAAAATGAGAATATGCATAAAGAAGGGGGAGGAAAGGAGAGACCGAGAGAGACAGACAGGGAGAGAGAGAAGGAGGGAGGAGAGACAGAGTGCCTCCCTTCCTGAGGTCTTTTTAGTTGCTGGCTCCAGCCCTTCCTGAGACCCAGGAGCCCACTGCCTGTCTGGGTTCTTAGAAAGACACCTATTCTTCTGATGACTCCTCTTTTTGCTTGTCAACTTGAATGGTGCCATGGTTTGGGTGTGCCTTCCAAAGTTCATGTACTGGGAACTTAATCCCTGTTACAACAGTGTTGGAATACGGCTCCTTTAGGGAGATCCGGCTATGAGGGCTCTGACGGCATGAATGGATTAGCACTATTATCATGGTATTGGGTTAGTTACTGCAGGAGAGGGTCCCTTATGAAAGGATGACTTTGATCCCCTTCCATCTCTCTCATGTACACCCTCTCTTGCCTTTCTGCCTTCTCCCATTGGATGACACAGCAAGAAAACCCTTGCCTTGACCTTGGGCTTCCCAGCCCCTATAAGAAGTAAATCTGTTCTTTATAAATGACCCAGTCTCTGGTATTTTGCTATAGCAGCACAAAGCAGACTAAGACAAATAACTTTTGTTCCTTGAAAACAAAGGGTCTCTGAGACAGTGCTTCTCATTGGCCACTCACCCATCTGGGTGACGCCAGCGTCCTTGTCACCAGCAGTCACAGAAGGCAGGGAGAAAGCAGATAGCCAGCTGCCCGCGGACCTGAGTACCCAAAACATATTGTACTAGCTTGTCGTGGCTTCTGTTAGCCCAGTGGTGCGCTGGTAAATGTCTAACCACCGGCTCTCCTGGGGGAAAATCCCTGAAGTATTTGCTAGTTTCTATGGTGAAAATCCCACTGCCACCACCCCATCTCACTATCCCCAGTTGCTGCTTCCAACACGATACTGTTGAACAGAATTTGGAAAAGACAGTAGATATCCAGCCATTTTCCAACTTGTAAATACTGTCTGGCTTCCTTTTATGGTTTCATCCCTGTTATCTCACTCTTGGGTAAGGGGTTTGGAGTGTTATTAGCTCTTTTATTCTGAACCAGTTTAAATATCTTTTGAAGAAGGCATGGTGCAATTATTTTTAAAATGCAATGTCATCGCTCTCAGAGATTCATCACTTCATGTTCCCTCAAACGCCAGCAGAATGATGATGATGACGATGATGATGATGACGCCTCATACATGCATGGGAATTTACAGTGTCTATATTACCTCGGTGCCATCCTATGGTGGCAAGAGCCATCAGACGGACCTGCCTTATATCACTGCATAAATATCCCGTGTTGTCTTCCACGCATGCTGAGGCACGCGTTCCAGTATCCAGGCGACCGCGGGCCACGCGCATGACAACCCATGAACCAGTGCCCCTTTCTAGACGCTGGTACCCGCTATTCTTCTCCTACATCTAGGAGGGCAACTCTTTTAGCCTCCATGTATGAGCAAGAGCATGCAGTCCTTTGTCTCTGTGCCTTGGCTGACTTCACTTCCTATAATGTCCTCCAGGGTCAACCGTGAGCAGCAGATTTCTTTAAATGAAATCTCACACAAAAGTGTAATAAAAAAGTAGAGCTGTTTCTCTGCGGGTATTTATTTATTTATTTATTTATTTATTTATTTATTTACTGAGGTACTAGGGATGGAACCCAGGGGCGTTCTAACTCCGAGCTATACTCCCAGCCCTATTTTTTTTTCTTTATTTTGAAACAGGGTCTCACTGAGTTGCAAAGGGCCTCACTAAGTAGCTCAGTCTGGCCACAAGCTGCGATCCTCCTATCTCAGCCTCCCGAATGCTGGGGTTACAAGCATGTGCCACCATGCCCAACAGATTTTTATTAATTTTTAATTTTTATGTTTAGGTGCTGGGGATTAACTATGGGGTAGTCTACCTGAGCTACACCCCAGTCCTGTTTTATTTATTTATTTATTTATTTATTCTCTTCTTTTTTTTTTAATCATGATCTCATGCCAGGAACGGTGGCACACACTTGTAATCCCAGTTCTTGGGAGGCTGAGACAGGAGGACCCTAGGTTCGAGGACAGTCTCAGCAATTTAGTGAGGCTCTCAGCAACCTAGTGAGACTCGGTTTCTAAATAAAAAATAAAATCATCCTGGGGATATAGCTTGGAGGTAGAATGCCTCTGGGTTCAATTCCCAGTACCACAAAAATAAATGGATAAATAAATAAATAAATAAATAAATAAATCAGGATCTCACTGAGTTGCTGGAGATCTTGCTAAATTACTGAAGCTGGTCTTGAACCTGCAATCCTCCTTTCTCTGCCTCCCCAGTACTGGGATTACAGATATACACTGCCAAACCAGGCTTCTTAAGTCTTTTTTTCCCCAGATCTCTAAAAATGTTTTAAAGAAGAAATTATAACTGGCTGAATTGCAATGAGGGCCCCAAAACCTCCTCAAGAGTTAAACTTTGGCCCTCACTGATCAGAAAGGTCTTAGCACAGGAGCTTATTGGATCCATATTGGGAGGCCCAAGGCTCCAGGAGCCCTGGAACCAAGAGGCTCTTCCTCTTCCTGTATGCAGATTCCAAAGGAGATAAAGAGCTGGGGGCAAGAAAACCCAAGGGGAGCTCCATGCTATTGCCGGAAGGAGAGACAGGAAGACCGGAAGTGGCCCTGCAGATACTCAAGGGACTAAGTTACCCGGACTAACCTAATGTAATAATTGCCGAAGACAACCAAGATACTTCTGGTTTTCCAAGCTTGTGTGATGGAGAATATTATTAGCCATCAGTAAAAATGGTTCTAATCAATTTGGTTGGGGCATGCCACATATTTTGTTGTGACTAGTTTAAGCTTCCATATTTGGGTTGTTTGGGGGTTTTGTTGTTGTTTTTGTTGTTTTGTTTTGCTTTCTTGGTTTTTTTTTTGGGGGGGGGGTTGTTACTGGGAGTTGAACCCAGGGGCATTCTAACTCCAAATTACACTTCCAGCCCTTCTATTTTGAAACAGAATCTTGTGAAGTTGCGAAGGATCTCCATGAGTTGTTGAGGCTGGCCTCTAACCTGCAATCCTCCCGTCTCAGCCTGTACTGAGATACTGGGATTACAGGCGTGCACCACACCTGGCCTAGCATCTCTCTTTGAAGCACCTACCAGTACTTGCCTGTCCCAGAGCAAGAAGGTGACTTCCCGCAGGTTCCCATAGGAAACTGGGAGCAAGCAGTGACCCCATTCTGCCTCTCAGGCAACCACCCCAAAGACACAAAGCCCAAAATTACATGCCAGTTGCAAGCAAACAGGCTCCCAGGCTGCAAGATCTCCTTACCCAAAAGTCAAAGACAAATGGTCAAGTTCATTTTTCCAAATAAAAGCTGCTTTCTCTCTGCAGGCTTGGCCCTTCTGAGGACGGGGCCTGGCAGCACTGCAATCGGGCTGACTGCTGTCATATCCGCTAGCTAGCAAATGTTTGCAGGGGACTCTATCAGGGCAAGCCTAGAGAGGTGAAATTCCTGGCTCCCCTTAGGATGCAGCTGGCCACGGCACCCAGATGGGGTCACACAGAGCGCCGTGCCTTCTCCCGAGCGAGTTCATTTGTCTGTCTGAGTGCTCCACAGACAGTGACTTCATGCACTTATGACCAGGGACTTTGTGCTCCATGACCCAGGCGAGATGCACTTGGCTGTCCCGGGCTGAGCGCTGCCACAGAAAGTTCTCCCTGTGCCAATATTCTTTCTCCCTCTGTTTGCCACCGGATCACCCAAGAAAGGCAGATGGTGCACAGCAAACACATCCATAAACCAGGCAAATGTGAATCGTGTTGATAATGGAAATCCTATGTTGGGCAACCATCACCAAAGACGGCCCCTGCAATGGGGCCAAGGGCTGGGGAGATGGGGCAAACTTCAGCTCAGCCCCAGGAGGAAGGTTCTCAGCATTTGTCTGCCTGGGGGTGAGTGCCCCCCACCTCACCAGTCATCAGCTCTGAAACCTCTCTGTGCCTCAGTTTCCACATCTCCCAAAAGTGAATGCTGATGACTCCCTCCCAGGCCAAATGTAAACAGAAAGGGAAATATGCTACATAGAGGTCAGTACAGGAGCTGCCCAGGCCCAGTAAACACTGAAAGCCATTAACTCCCATTCTGTGAAGGATCAGGCTACCCCTGATGGAGACGTGCTCCATCACATTTTTTTTAACCCAGAATTTGGACACCTTTGTCAATAATAAGGCAGACAGGGCTGGGCATGGCGGCACACACCTGCAATCCCAATACTGGGAGGCTAAGACAGAAGTATCACATTTCGAGGCCAGCCTCAGCCATTTAGTGAGGCCCTCCACAACTCAGTGAGACCTTGTTTCAAAAAAAAAAAAAAAAAAAAAATAGGCCGGGCATGGTGGATGCACGCTTGTAATCCCAGCATTCGGGAGACAGAGACCTGAAGATTGCGGTTTGCGGGCAGCCTCAGCTACTTAGCAAGGCCCTTTGAAACTCAGTGAGACCCTGTTTCAAAAACAAAAAGACTAGGTCGGGCGTGGTGGCATTGGGAGGCGGAGACAGGAGGATCGCACAGGCTCGAAGCCAGCCACGATGGCTTAAGAGACCCTGTTTCCAAATTTCAAAAATATAAAAATAGGTCTGGGTGTGTAGCCTGGAGGTAGAGGGTTTCCAGGAACCCCAGTACCACCAAAAAAAATTTTTAATAAAATAAATAAATAAACAAATAAATAAACTTAAAAAAAATAGGACTGGAGGTGTAGCTCGGAGGTACAATACCCCTGGGTTCTATCCCTGGTACAGCAAAAAAATTTTTTTTAATTTTTTAAATAAAATATAAAAATAAAAAGACTAAGAAATAGGGCTGGGGTGTAGCTCGGAACTATAATGCCCTTGGGTTCCATCCCCAGTACTACAAAAATAAATAAATAAATAATAAAAAATATTAAAAAGGCCTGGGGTGTAGCTCGGAGGTAAAATGCCCCTGGATTCGCTCTCAGTACCGACGACGACGATGATGACCACGGCAGCGGCGATGCCGATGCAGGCAGAATTCAGCCTGGGTGGGGGATGGACTCTCTTTTGCTTGCTCTAAGGCCATTTTCGTTGCTGAGGCTCAATCATCCAGCAACATCAGTCCTGCATAGACATCGCATCACCCCACGCTCACTCGGACGGTACTCACGGGGCACCTGCCATGTCCGAAGCACCACACACGCCACCGCATAAGTCACTCTAACCCCAAAGGTGGCAAGTTTGTGCATACCCAGCCACTGTGGCCTGACCCTGGAGACGCTGGGAGGACACGGAACAGACCGCACGCACTCTTCAAACGCGTCTGCTCTTTCTGCCCCTAGGATTAGCTAAGGGCTTGGCAGGTCTTGCTCCAAGCTGCTGGACCACGCACGATGCCAGACCTGCTCCAGAAACACCCCGCCAAGCAGGGTGCTGTTTATCAAAACAAGATTTAATAAAAAAAAAAAACCTTAGCTTTCTATTTGCACTCTATTTCCTAATCAAGAAATGCATAGTCCCCGGAGAAAATCAGCTCTCATCTCTCTCCCTGCCTCTTCTGTCTGTCTCTCTGCCCCTCTGTCTCCCTCAGTCTCCTCCTCTCCTTCCCTTCCTCCGCTCTCTCCCCTCCCCCTCCGGCTTTTATCGTTTCGAGCTGTATGCATGCCATTCTTTGCGGGATTAAAGTCAAATTTAGTCTTCCGTGGCAGTTATTACCTAGCCCTTGGCTTATGAGATGCATTTGCCTGGCATCCGTAACGCGCCGGTAACTCCCACTCTCCTCTACATGTAAACAATGCATTCTATTAAATAGCCTGTGTCTACCCTTGTATTGAAACAGACGATAAATTAGGACTTCCAGTTCTTGGTTTTTACTGATTCCTAAACCTGCCAGTTACATGCCTGTCCGCCCCACTGAACACTCTCTCTCCAAAGCTGGGAATGCACAAAGCCCTTGTTCACCGTCCCTCCTGCCTCCATCACTGCCGCCGGCTGTCAGTTTCACACCACCAAGCAGATTGTAATTGGCAGGGTGAGGTGCAGAAACAGGGAATGGTCTGAGCGTGCGGTTATCAACACACATGCACAATCTCTCTCATGCATGCATGCATGTGTGTGCACACGCACACGCGCGCGCAACACACACACACACACACACACACACACACACACACACACACGTCTTTCCGGCTTGTGACAGTCTGCAAATTTAGGGACTTGATATGAGTATGGGAAGCTTCTAATCAGAATCCAGATGGGTTGCTCCAATTTTCCAGCCCAAGGGTTGGAAGCAAAGACAGAAAACACAATCAACACCCCGCGTGGGCCCAATCCCAGGCAGGGCTTAGTGGGTCCTGGATGGGTGTCCCCTGCTTGGTCATGGGAGGATGTCGCTTGGGGAATGTGTTCTGCTGGGAGCCAGCCCTGGTGCCCTCCTGGGGGCCCTCCCTGGGCTCTGAGAGCCAGAAGGGTCCCCAGAGTCAGGATCACCCTCCCCTGCCTGAGTGCCATCCCAGCGCAAGGCAGAACTCTGGAAAGAGGAATCGGCACACAGAACCTTGGGTAGTTTTTGTGAATCTTTCCCTTCTGAGAAAAGGAAACTCGAGCCCAGTCTCCCCACCCGGTGATTGGATCACTTAGAGAACAGGGCTTCTCGGCCTGGCGCTACTGATCGTCTAACCCCCAGCATCCTTTGTTGTCAGGGCATTTGGAGGATGCTTGCGAGTCCTTGGCCTCTACCCATTACACAACAGTAGCGCCCCCACCCCAAGCTGTGACAAACAGAAACGTCTCCAGACGTTGCCAGATGGCCCCTGCGGAGAAACCACCCTGCTGGAGAACTGCAACACCAGCTCTCCTTCGTCTCTATGCCTGCCCATGGCTGCAGGATTTCAGACCCAGTGAGGACCAAAGAGCCCTTCTAGTCTTGTGGTTCTCAAAGTGTGGTCTCCAGGCCAGCAGCAGCCGCATCACCTTGGAATTTACTAGAAATGCAGGCCCCAGAGAGACTGCGTGAGAAGCCTGGGATGGGGGAGCCATCCTCTTCCATGAGCAAGCCACAGCTCCAGCGCCATGGTGGATCCAGCCCATCTTTTTGCAAACAGAAAAACTGAGCCCCAGAGAGGTAACATGACTGCCCCCAAGTCACTCAGCTGCTTTGAGACCCAGGCCTTCTACCGCCCAGACCAGAGCATGCAGCACTAAGGCACGCTGGTGTTCAGCCCCTGGGAAACACCGGGTCTGTGTGCAGACTGCCTGCCCTTCGCTCTTCCTCCCTCCTCGATCTCTTGGCTACTTTTCTGAACGGCCTTGTTTTTGTGCTTGCGCCCCTCCTTCTTTTTTCCCTTTTGCAATACTGTCCACGCCTTAGGCTGAGCCCGAGTTGCCCAGTCTCGGTGTGGTGCGTGCGGTGTGAGTCTGCATGCACAGTCTCAGTGTTTGTGTCTCTGTGACTGTAGCCACGTGCGTGCATCTTTGTGAGCATGGGTGTAGGCGTCTGCTCCAACACCCACAACGAAATGCCATGGCGTGGGTGGCTGACACAGCCGAAATGCCCCACAGTTCGCAGCTAGCAGGCTGAGACAGGAGGACTGCCAGTTCGAGGCCAGCCTCAGCAACTTAGCGAGGCCCTTGGCAACTCAGTTAGACCATCTTTCAAAAATGAAAAAATTAATAAGGCTGGGAGTATAGCTCAGAAACAGAAGGCCCCTGAGTCCAATCCCTAGTACCAAAAATAAAAGACTGTGGGACAAAGGTTGACTTCGTGAAGGTCCAGAGCTCTCCCTGGAGGGAGAGAGAACGCAAGTCAGCATCGGCAGGGTCCTTGGCTCAGGTGAGGGGAGGGCTCTCAGCATGGAGCTGTCGGAGACATGGAAAGAAGTTCACCTAGGAAAGCAAGAAATGTACGGTCCGGGGAGAACGTGGCCACCTCCAGAGTGGAAGGCGCGTTCTGGGGGTTCACAGCTCTCCTTTTATTTATTTTTGCAGTACTGGGGATGGAACCCAGGGGCATTCAACCTCTGAGCTACATCCCCTGCCCTACTTTTTATTCTTTATTTTGAAACAGGGTCTCACTAAGTTGCAGAGGGCCTCACTAAGTAGCTGAGGCTGTCCGCAAACCAAGATCCTCCCGTCTCAGCCTCCCAATGCTGGGATTACAAGTGTGCGCCACTATGCCCAGATACAACTCTTCTTTTATTTTTAATTTTATTTATATGTGGAACATATTGAAAATGGTATACATTTAGACTGTGCTTGGTGCCCTCTCCATAGCTCTCCTTTTATTTATTTAATTTTTTTTTTTTGGTGGTACTGGGGTTCCTGGAAACCCTTCTACCTCTGGCTTACACTACCAGACACCTATTTTTTTATATTTTTATTTGGAAACAGGGTCTCTTAAGCCAGCGTGGCTGGCTTCGAACCTGCGTGATCCTCCTGTCTCTGCCTCTCAAGCGCGGGGATTACAAGCGTGCGCCACCACGCCCAGCCACAGCTCTCCATTTAGAAGGCGTTTGGTGACGGGTGGGAAAGGGAAGGTCGGTGAGGACCACATCTGTCTGGTGACCACCAGCTGGCTTACGGTGGTATGCTCATCTGCTGGCTCCTTAGGCCAATGGGGATCGCCATCCTCTGATCAAGAGATAGGCTGAAAAGTCCCCTAAATTACAGGTGTCTCAAGATATCCTATCTGTCTTATTAACAGTGTACAGGATAATTATAGGGTGGATTTGGGGAAGAAGGAGTAATTTTAAGATTTCCAGATTTCCCAAGAATTTTGGGGAGAGACAAGGCCTGGGAGAGAAAACTACTTTGGGAAATCAGGATATGAGGAACTTTACCACCAGGCTTTTACCTAAAGTTATATTTTTACCCATTTATTTTATTTCTTCTAAAAATGTTGGAGCTTTGGCCTCCTCTGAGGCCTCCCCTGGCGTGCAGGTGGCCACTTCCCGATGCCTCTTCAGGTGGCCTTCCCTCTGGGCAGCCCTGTCCCTGGCATCTCCTCCTCTTGTAAGGACACAAGTCACACCGAATTAGCCCACTCTAATGGCCTCCGTGTGTGTGTGTGTGTGTGTGTGTGTGTGTGTGTGTGGCGCCCTGGGATTGAGCCCAGAGGCATTCTATCTCTGAGCTAAACCCCCAGCCCAATTTTATTTCTTATTTAGAAACAGGGTCTCAGTAAGTTGCGGAGGGCCTCGCTAAATTGTTGAGGCTGGCTTTGAACCTGCCAACCTCCTGTCTCAGCTTCCCAAGAGCGGGGATTACAAGTGTGTGCCACCACGCCCGGCTCTAATGATGTCATTTGAATATAATCACCTCTTTACCATCCCTATCTCCAAAGAGTCATAGTCTGAGGCTCTGGGGGGTTGGAAATTCAACATAAGGATTGGGGGGCCACATAATTCAGCCCATCACAATGCACATAAAGGGGCCATAAAAGATGGCCATCAAAATGGCCACTCTCCTCTTGTGCCGGGCCCTCAGCTCTGAAGGCAGGCTCAGTCTCCTGTGACAGCCACTGGCAGCTTGTCCCTTAGTTTGAGGGCTGGCGGTAGACATGGATCTTGTAAGGAAGATTCCAGGCAGGCAGAGACTGACATGTTCCTTCTTTCAGAAAAAAGTGACTATAAAAATTCATCTCTTGGGCTTTCCAGAAAATACGCGTGCTAACCCAGGGTCACGTGATTGACTATTTTTGACTAAAATTCAACCCTGTCCCCCACACACATAGTTAGAATTAAAAACAGTGATTTTAACATCAGATAGACAGAGCCTCTGACCCCTAGTCTTGTATAAATGTTAATAATTTAAAAACAAATAATAAAATGAATAGATTTTCTATCTCAGCAGAAGCTCTGAACTACTGTGTGGTTTAAACCCAGAACTTAGTCAAGTTGGGACATACTTGGATCATTCTAGAAATCCATTTAGGAGCAGTACAGCCCAAGCTGAGTATTTACAGTGGATTTTGGAAAGAACCCAGGAGTCCTGACTTTAACCTACATGGTTTTGCTCGAGTCTTGGCCAGTTCAAATGACCAAACAGTCTTTCTAGACACATAACTTGGTACCTTGGTTGGGGTAGGCTACTTCTTGGCCTGGGGTTCCAGAAGCAACTCTGAAAAGCTAGAATGCAGGGCCAAGAGGAGCACTTCCGCACCCCTCGCCACCAGCATCTGAGTCTCTATGGGCTTCTAGAAATGAGAGGACTCCACTCCCCGGCAGGATTACTCAACAGATCTGCAGGGAGACGCTAATGTGGCCCCAGATAAAATAGAGGGCAAACCTGAAGGCCTAGATAATGAACTGTCCATATGAAATTTCCTTTCTTTCTAGTCAAAAGAGGCCAAATGTTGGGCAATTTCACATGGTTTAATTCTTAACACTCACGGGTCTCCCAGGGCCATCGTGGGAACACCACTTTGTCCACAGGACGCACGGCACTGCTGGGGAGAGGAGACAGGGTCAAAGTCATAAAGCTCCCATGAGCTCACTGCCAAACTCAAGACATGGAAAATAGAAATTTGTTCTTATTCCTGGGTCAGAAGGCAGATCTGGGCTTCTCTGAGAGCTGCTCGCGTCTATAGAGAAGATGCTTTAACACTTGAAATTATTTCTTTAGTGTGTGTGTGTGGTACTGACCCAGAGGCTTTCTACCTCCGGGCTACACTCCTAGACCTATTTAGTATTTTATTTGGAAACAGGGTCTCACTAAGTTGCTGAGAGCCTCACTCAGTAGCTGAGGCTGGCTTCGAACCTGTGCGATCCTCCTGTCTCAGCCTCCCAAGCACGGGGATTACAAGCATGCGCCACCACGCCCGGCTTTAGAAATTATTTCTTGACTTTAAAAAAAAAACAAAACACTATGTCTCTACTGATCAATAGCACTTACCAAGTATGTCTGATTTTATTTTAAAATCATTTCATTTCTAGCAACTGAGAAGCAGGTAGAAGAAAAGCAAGGGCCTTTCCCAAGGTCGCCCAGCCGAAGGGCCTGATGCAGGACCCCGCAAAGGCCTCGCGCTTAAATCCGGGACAGAGCGGGTCAGGGTGTGTCTGGGAGCTGGCGGCAGCCACCGGCTGATTTGTGCTTCAAGACAAGTAAGTACAGAAATCGAAACTAACCCCTTAAGAACACTTTCAGCAACCTGACACGGTCGTTTCATTTCTGGTGACTCTAACAATAAAAACTTGGGGTTTCAATTCTGTTCGTCTGCATTTTTTATTTCATCTTTCTAATTATTCATTGGTTGTTATTGTTTACAAAACTATCAATCCACAATGGACTGGAGATATATCTTATATCTTTATTATATATACTATTTTATATTATATATGTGTATTATATTTATATTTTTACTTTTTATATTTTTTGGTGGTACTAGGATTTTCTACCTTTGGGCTATACTCCCAGACCTATTTTGTATTTTGTATTTTATTTGGAAACAGGGTTTCACTAAGTTGCGGAGAGCCTCACTAAGTAGCTGAGGCTGGCTTCGAACCCGTGCGATCCTCCTGTCTCAGCCTCCCAAGCTGGGATTACAAGTGTGGGCCACCATGCCCGGCATAGTGTGTGTGTGTGTGTGTGTGTGTGTGTGTGTGTGTGTGTGTGTTGTTGTTGTTGTTGGTTGGTTGGTACTGGGGTTCCTGGAAACCCTTCTACCTCTGGGCTACACTCCCAGACCTATTTTATATTTTTATTTGGAAACAGGGTCTCTTAAGCCAGCGCGGCTGGCTTCGAACCTGTGCGATCCTCCTGTCTCCGCCTCCCAAGCGCGGGGATTACAAGCGTGCGCCACCACGCCCGGCGCTATATATATATACATTTTTTTTGAGTCTTGCCCCAGACATTGAAGAAACGCTGATCTGCAGGAATCGTAAGCCTCCATTTAAGAAAAATAATACTGTCTCTAGGACTTATTAGGAACCAGGGCTTGTTTACAACAGAAACTCACTCACTTCTCAAGGCAAGTCTGTAAGGTAGGAACAGCCATTGTTCCAACAGATGAGGAACCAAGCCACAGAGAAGATCCATGACTTTCCCTGCGCTGGACAACTGGCCAGTCGTGAGGCTGAGATATGAACCTGGCAGGTTCGCTCTTGAGTTGCTGCTACCAACCAACCTCTGCCAGGAGACTCTGCAATAAAATACGAGCCAACTCGACTCTTATGTAAGTGACAAAATATTTTAAAAATCAAAGGATGATTAAGACCAAAAGCCTGTGGGAGGTGTGCACAGAGGAAGGCACACACCAAGCCTCCAAGGCATGTTCTACCTCATAACCTGGTGAGCTGTATAGATGGGTGTTCAGTCTGCTGTTATTCTTGAGCCGTATACATATTTTATACACTCATTTATGTGTAGGATACCTTCAGCAGTTTTGTGTGGTTTTTTTGGTTGGGGGAGATTTTGTATGTGGGAGACTGGGGGTTGAACCCAGAGTTATTCTACCTCCAAGCTACACCCTCAGTGCTATTTTATTTTTTATTTAGAAATGGTCTCGAAGCCGGGCGTGGTGGTGCATGCTTGTAATCCCAGGATTCGGGAGGCTGAGACAGGAGGATCATGGTTCGTGGCCAGCCTCAGCTACTTAGTGAGGCCCTTTGCAACTAAGTGAGGCCCTGGTTCAAAAATAAAAAGGCTAAAAACTAGGGCTGGGGTATAGCTTGGAGGTAAATGCCCCAAGATTCCATCTCCAATACGGCAAAAAAAAAAAAAAAGGAAGAAAAGAAAAAAGAAAAAGAAAAAGAGAAAAGTAAAAGAAAAAGAAACAGGGCCTCACTAGGTTTCTGAGAGCCTGACTCAGTTGCCAAGCAAGGCTGGCTTTGAACCTGCAATCCTCCTGTCTTGGCCTCGCAGGTTCTGGGATTTCAAGTGTGCGCCACCACCCCCAGCTTCGTTTCACAGTTTTTTTTTTTTTTTTTTTTTTTTTTTTATATAACAATTTTTTTATTGAACATAAATAGTATACATTTACACTATATTTGGTGCCCTCCCCCCCCGCCCACATTTCCCCCCACACACACACCAATGGTTGTCCAGGTTAACCATGTCTTATTCATAATTTTACACATGTTCAAGTGTAGACCCTTATTAATCGAGACCGGCCTTCCTCCTCTCCTATCTTACCATCCAAACTTAGCTAGTATTTCCCCTTCAATATCTGGAGTCCCTCTGGTATTCTTTGTGTTTCCTAGTTTGGGCATATTAGAGGAAACATATGTATCTTCTTCTTCTGTGCTTGGCTGATCTCACTTAACATAATGTTCTCCAGGGCTTTCCATCTTCTTTCAAATGATATAATTTTGTTCTTCTTTATGGCTGAATAGAATTCCATTGTGTGTATTTCCCATAGTTTTGCATAAAGAAATCAAATAACAACAAATGCTGGCGAGGATGTGGGGAAAGAGGAACTCTTTTACACTGTTGGTGGGAATGCAAACTAGTTCAACCACTATGGAGATCTGTGTGGAGATTCCTAAGAAAGGTGGGAATAGATCCACCATATGACCCAGCTATACCACTCCTGGGTATCTTTCCAAAGGAGTTGAATTCAGAGAACTACAGCAACATATGCATACCTATGTTCATAGCAGCACAATTTGTAATAGCCAAAATATGGAACCAACCCAGATCACCATCAACAGATGAATGGATAGCAAAACTATGGGAAATACACACAATGGAATTCGTTTCACAGTTTTAAAAAGTTATTTTGTTGGTAGCCGGGCGTGGCGGTGCATGCTTGAAATCCCAGCATTTGGGAGTCTGAGACAGGAGGATCCTAGTTCACGGATGGCCTTGGCTACTTAGTGAGGCCCTTTGCAACTCAGTGAGACTGTTTCAAAATAAAGAATAAAAATATGGCTGGGGGTGTAGCTCAGGGAGAACGCCCCTGGGTTCTATCCTCAGAACAGCAAAAATAAATAAATAAAAAGTTGTTTGCTGTTTTTTGGTTGGTGGGTGGGCTTCTGTTTTGAAAGCATTAACTAGAGCAAGCAAATAGTGGCACCCACAGTCCCTCGAGAGGGCGAGCGCCCCCTAATGGAGCAAACAAGCACCAACATTCTCCTCCGCCAGGCACTGGGGGGTGCGGGGGGTGGAAAGACCTCACTGTGTCCTTCTCTTGTCCAGAGTCTAAAATTCTTGCTTATGCCACATGCTAGAATCTGTAGGAAGGAAGAAGCCTGATATTTTGAACCAGTGCAGAATTAACATGTAGGGCCACTGTTGAGAAAATGCCACACTTGAGAAAATGTGCCGGAGACAATAGACACTGACAAGTTACAGTAGCGTGAAGAAATTCTTTGGTTCATCCTGAGGGCTGCTGCTGTGTGCGACTACTACAGTAATCTCGGTGTGGGTAATGTGAGGCCCAGTCCAGCAAACAGAAAAAAACAAGGTGAAATATGTGTTTGTCCTTGAGGAGAATTCCTCCAGTTGTGTGGTAGTTGCTGCTGCTCCAGAAAGTTGGGGCTCAGAAGGCTTAAGCCTTTTTTCTTTTTTGAGGTACTGGGGCAGCTCAGGGGTATTCTACCTCCAAGCCACACCCCCAGCTCTACTTTTAATTCTTTATTTTGAAACAGGGTCTCATTGAGTTGCAAAGGGCCTAAGTAGCTGAGGCTGTCCACGAACTCAGATCCTCCTGTCTCAGCCTTCCAGATGCAGGGGTTACCAGTGTGTGCCACCACACCTGGCTTGAGCTATTTTTAAAAGTGTCTTAAAGCCAGACATGGTGGCACACGCTTGTAATCCCAGCATTCGGGAGGCTGAGACCAGAGGATCATGGTTCGCAGACAGCCTCAGCTACTTAGTGAGGCCCTCTGCAACTCAGTGAGACCCTGTTTCAAAATAAAGAATAAAAATATATATATATATATATATATATAGGACAAGGGGTATAGCTTGGAGGTCGAATGCCCCGGGTTCCATCCCTAGACCTGAAAAAAAAAAGTGTCTTGAGACCAGAAGACCCAGATTTCTAATTAGATTAGATTCTATTGAATTTCTAATCACCCTGGGCTCGTCTATAAACACATACCTGAAAGACTGCAGATTCCTGGGTCCCACACCAAACCAACTGAGTCAGTACCTTCTAAGAGTAGAACCCAGAAATCTGGGTTTCTTCAAATCACACCCCCACCCCCAGGATTCCAACTGAAGTTCTCTGGGGCCACAGCGAGGCACCCGGGTGCATTAGGAATAAAGATTTTGTCACCGTGCACACCGGAACTAAATCTTGCTTCTGTGCTTCCTAGTTTCATGACCCTGAACAAGTTATTTAACTTCACAGAATCCCAAAAGTGCCATCGGAAAAACTGGACAACGATATCACCGCTCGGAGTTACTCGGAAGATTTATGCAGTTGGCCATCATTAGCACTCGAAATATTTAGCTATATTTACTTACCATCATTGATGAATATGTGTAATACGGGAAACGGGAAATGAACAGAATGCCCCTCCGCCTTCAAGGAGACGATACCTAGTGGGGTTGCTTTTAATAAAGGTTCTCTATAACCTTGCCAGTGAAAAATGAATTCTCCGCTTTTTCTAGAGCTATCAAGGCATTTCTGGCCTGGGTGAAAGCCACTTTGAGACCCTTGCTTGCCCCCAAGAGACACCTTTTTAAGTTGGCGGTGGGGAATCTAGTGGGGATGTGTATGAGTCAAAACGTGGCCCTCCTTTCAGCCAGCTTGGGGGCTCTCAGCGACTTCAAACTATCAGCAGACCCAAAGGTGAACAGCCTGTGTCCTGCTCCTCCCCCCAGCCCTTTGTACAAAAGGCTTGATGCCTGCAAGTGGTGAGCCTTAGGGAATATGTAACGGTGTCCGCAGCCACTGTTTACGGCTGCCCTTCAATTGCCCTTCATATGATGGTGGCTCCCAGGGCCCTGTTGACCTGTATCTGCCCAGTGAGGAGGGAGCAGGGAACGTTCCCAGCCTCCTCTCAATCAGACTAGACCCTGGGAAGCCCACCCGCTCAGAAGGGGAGAGAGGCCCCCATTTAGAGCGTCTCTCATTCCTCCAGGTTCTGTGGGATACGGTGTTTGTTATTGTTATTCTCAATTCTCTGTGCCAAGGTTTATTTCAATTGATCATTGTAGTCAGGTGTGGTGGCTCATGCTTATATCCTAGATTACACTTGGGAGGCTGGGACAGAAAGATCGGAGGTTCGAGGACAGCCTCAGCAACTTAGCAAGACGCGCAGCAACCTGGCAAGACCCTGTTTCAAAACAAAAAATAAAACGGGTGTAGCTCAGAGGTAGAATGCTCCTAGGTTCAATCTCCAGTAGTGCGCGCGCACACACACATTATCTTAGTCTGGGTGTTTATTTGTTTTATGGTACTGGGGATGAAACCAAGGGCATTCTACCTCTGAGCTATACCCCAGCCCTATTTTTTATTCTTTATTTATTTATTTATTTATTTATTTATTTATTGGTGGTACTGGGGTTCCTGGAAACCCTTATACCTCCGAGCTATACTCCCAGACCTATTTTTTTTATATATTTTTATTCGGAAACAGGGTCTCTTAAGCCAGTGAGGCTGGCTTTGAACCTGTGCGATCCTCCTGTCTCCACCTCCCAAGTGCGGGGATTACAAGCGTGCGCCACCACGCCCGGCATTCTTTATTTTTGAAACAGGGTCTCACTGAGTTGCAAAGGACCTCACTAAGTAGCTGAGGCTGGCCACAAACCCAGATCCTCATATCTTAGCCTCCTGAATGCTGGGATTACAAGCGTGCACCACCATGCCTGGCTAGTCTGTTTTGTTGTTGTTGTTGTTGTTGTTGTTGTTGTTGTTGTTGTTGTTGTTTTTGCTAATGCAATTCAAAGTGGTACAAACATACACGCATACATCACTCAGTGTACTTCCCAACCCCCTTCCCTCCCCATACCTTTTAGTGAGATTGGTAGTGAAAGCTTGTATGGACGTACATAACCTTATCTGAACGTTCCCTTTCTCAATCCTCATTCCTTTCCTCTGTCCCCCAATCCTCTTCCACTATTTTCTCTCTTCATTTGACCAAAGTCCCTTTTGTTTCCTAAAGAAGAACAAAAATGTGTCATTTGCAGGAAAATGGATGAAACTGGAAAATCGTCAAGGGTCCTGTTTTCTCTCATATGTGGAAGTCTAGGGTTTCTAAGGCTGAATAATGCTTAAAAGAAAGTACCCCAACGACACCGACCTGGGGAACTGAGAGGCTGTACCCTTAACCTCGTCAACCTCCTCCTACACCTGTGTCCATCCCAGAGCTAAGCAGCGACGCCCGGGGGTGGAGGGGAGCAGCCCCTGTGCTTCTCCCTCTGACTAGAGACTGCTTGCGGTCGACGCACGTGGTTTCCAATTCAGAAGACCTTGTGGTAAAATAAGACTGCCTAGAAGCCTAACTGTAAATAAGAGTTGTGAATACAGTGACGGGAAAGCTTGATCAAGAATTATATTAATTACATCAAGAAGAAACTTAAATCGAGATTTCCCAAGAAGGAACAATCGTTGGAAAATCCATCTTCAGATAAGTGGCAGCTGATTATTAGAAAAGAGTTATGATTGCCGGGCATGGTGGCGCACGCTTGTAATCCCCGCGCTTGGGAGGCGGAGACAGGAGGATCGCGCAGGTTCGAAGCCAGCCGCGCGCGCTGGCTTAGGAGACCCTGTTTCTAAATAAAAATATAAAAATAGGTCTGGGAGTGTAGCCCAGAGGTAGAAGGGCTTCCAGGAACCCCAGTACCACCAAAAAAAAAAAAAAGAGTTATGATTGCCAGTTATGATGTTTAACTTGGTACAGTGAGCCTCAATGAATAATTTTGGTAGTTCTTTAAAACACTGATGCCAGACTGGAACCCCAGACCAATTAAATGGGGGCAGGCCCCAAGCATCAGTATTTTTTTTTAAAGATTCCCCAAGTACTTCTAATAGGCAATGTGGGTTGAAATACTGCTGCCTGGGTTGACAGAGCTTAGTTACCTGGAGAGGTGAAAGCTGCTTTTAAAGCAATTGGACTTTCCCCTTGAGTACCAGAAGAATCCTGTTGATTAATTAACATTTCCCAAACAACAGCCATGAATTAACTGCTGCTAATGTCCGGGCCACGGAACAAGACACGACTCCTCTACATCAGCTTCATGTCTCCAGACAGAAGCTTGGACATAGAGTTCCAAGAACAAGTGCTTGGCAAACATCAATCAGAGACAGGCTGGCCTCGGCTGAGGCAGCGATGCTGGAGGGAGCAGAAAGCTAAAACGACAAGCCCGTTCCACGTGCATTTGAATATTAATTAAGAGTGCCGGGAACCATGCTCATGGCTGGAGATTCTGGAACCGAGAGAGTATGCCGGATGCCCCCACGGGCACTGACAGTCTAATGGGAGAAGGAAAGGCAGATGAAACCTTCCAGTCATCCACTATGCATTCGAGGTACACCGCAGGTACTAGGGGAGCCCAGGGAGGAAGAGGCCTCAGGAGAGCAGGCGGGGATTCCTAGAAAAAACAACCCATGAGTTGAGTCTAGAAGGGCAAGTGGGCGTCTGTTAGGTTCGAGGGGACTGCATCCTGAGCAAAGGTGAGGAAGAGCACGCCCAAGTGACAAGTGACACCGGGAAGACAGGCTGATTAGAAAGACCCTCGGGGGTCATCTAGGGGTGTCGAGCTTAGCCTTGGAGGTGGTGGCGGTTATTGATGGATTTCTCGTAAGCGGCAGGAGCAGAGTTGCATTCAGAAGGATCACTGGAACAACGTACAAAGCCTCGCCATACACACAGTGTGGTACACAGCAGCTTCGTCTGCGGCTGTCATCCAGGCGCTTGTTGGAAATAAAAAGTCTGAGGCTCCATCCCAAACGCACTCAACCAGAATCTACATTTTAACAAGTCCCCCCAGATAACTCACACGCATATTAGAGACACATAGTTAAAGAGGAGAAATGTGCATGAGAATGAAGTGAAACTTAAGAACCGGGTCATCCCCTTCACACTCCCCGCCTCCTGAACTGTGAACTAAATAACCCTCTTTCTACATGAAGTACCGACCTTGGCTATTTTATTATAGCAACAGAAAGTAAGCCAATAGAATAGCCATTGTGGAATGTCAGGTACAGCTCCAGCCCAAAGGAGGCAAGGTCCCTATCTTTTGTGCTCTGCTTCGTTTTGTTTCGTTTGCAGTACTGGACTAGAACCCAGGGTCACTCTGCCACTGAGCTACATCCTCACCCCTTTTTATTTTTTCTTCTGATACAGGGTCTTACTAAGTTGCTCAGGTTGGCCTCGAACTTGCGACCCTCCTGCCTTAGCTTCCCAATTGCCTGGGATCACAGGAATGACTAGGCCATCATGCCAAACATGTTGTCTGGTTTTGATGATCGGTACGGGCGACAAGACTCTAGCCTTTCTCTCTGTTGATCTCAAAGCCCCTGAGTGGGGCGGGCACCGCCCAGCTAAAGTCAGGTGTGGACTTTACAGCTGCTGGTTGGTTGTGCGTGCTGAGAGAGAGATCTGAAGAGAGTCAGAAGACGCTGTGTATGGTGGGGTGTTCCCTGGTGGAGAAAAATCCCCTTTGATCATGGGAGATAGTGACAATGGGACCAAACTGGGGACACACGTGGGCAGAACCGAAGGCACTTCTTTCATCAGAAAACAAACAGCTTTTTCCCAGAAGGGAATCTGGAAGAATTTGAAAGTGGGAGTGTGGTCTAGTAGGTGAAAAGTAGGGGGGCTTAAAAGGACAAACAGGCAATTAGTCTATAAATAAGCACACGGGTACCTCATCTTTAACAATCAGTGTGTTATTGAACAGGGCGTACAAATTGGACTCAGGTTAAATTAAACCTATTTTAAGCCCATTTGGGGAATTTGCTATTTAAAGGAATCCTTTGTGGAGTGGATAATCACCCACTAATGAAGTCTTTGTTACATCTAGAGTTCTACAAAGCTCAAGTTCCCAAGTCCACTGTGCTGGGGAGATCACCTCAGAACTATCTGGCAGAGGACAACTTGTCTGTGTGCCAGAGAACTGTACCCAGCGCCTTGGAACCCGCACTCAAAAAAAAAAAAAAAAAAAACCATGCTGGGCACATGCTTATAATCCCAGCATTCAGGAGACAGAGACGGGAGGATTACAGTTCGCAGACAGCCTCAGCTATTTAGCGAGGCCCTTCATAACTCAGTGAGACCCTGTTTCAAAAATAAAGAGAATAGCCAGGCATGGTGGTGCACGCTTGTGATCCCAGCATTTGGGAGGCTGAGACCGGAGGATCACGGTTCACAGACAGCCTCAGCTGCTTAGTGAGGCCCTCTGCAACTTAGTGAGACCCTGTTTCAAAATAAAAAATAGGGTAGGGGGTGTAGCTCGGAGGTCAAATGCCTCTGGATTCCATCCCCAGACCCGCAAAATAAATAAATAAATAAATAAATAAATAAATAAATAAAATTTAAAAATAAAGAGAATAAAAACTAGGGCTGGGGGTATAGTTTGGAGGTACAATGCCCCTGGGTTCCATCCTTAGTACTGCAAAAAAGAAAAAAAGGCAGAAAGCCGGGCATGGTGGTGTGGGGGCGCACATTTGTAATCCCAGTTCTTGGGAGGCTGAGACAGGAAGATCATGATTCATGGACAGCCTCAGCTACTTAGTGAGACCCTCTTCAATTTTTTTATTTTGACTATGTTTCAAAATAACAAGGGCATGGTGGCACCCACTTATAATCATAGGATTTGGGAGACTGAGACAGGAGGTTTACAGCCAGTCTCAGCTACTTAGTGAGGCCCTTTGCAACTCAGTGAGACCCTGTTTCAAAATAAAAGGAAATAGGGCAGGGGGTATCACTAGGAGGTAGAATGTCCCTGGGTTCCATCCCCAGTATCGCAAAAAAAAAAAAAAAAAAAAAAAAAGAATAAAAAATAGAGCTGGGAGTGTAGGTTGGAGGTAGAATGCCCCTGGGTTCCATTCCTAGTACAAACAAACAAACAAACAAACAAACAAACAAAGTGGCCTGCCCTTGGGGAAGGTGGGGATGCAGACAGACAGAAAAAAACCAGATGAACTAACCCTGGAAGGCTATAAAAGACCCAGGGCTCCAGCGAAGCGGGTGGGACCCATACAGAGAAAGCAGATGCATTTGTGGTCAGCACGTAGGCAGTGATCATAGGGGTCAAGGAGATCGCACTCAAAGCATGGCCAGGTCCCTCTCCACAGCTCTCTAACGGGGACGTCCAGTGCTGGCGTCCAGAGTGTTCCGAAGTACCGTCATACAGTGACCTGTGGGACGTCTGTGGGTTCTCACCTAGCGAGCGAGGCGTCCTGCATGGGAACAGTGAAGGGGCCAGTGACTCAGTGTTGATCGAGTGGCCGTGCGAGTCCTCATTCCGCGGCCCAGAGGGGCAGCCTCCTGCTCTGAGCTTCCTGGAACACTGTCACAGAAAAGACGGAGTCGAAACTGGACATTGAGATGGGGGGAAAGCCAGGGCATCTGGAAAAGGAGCAGGAAAAAGGCAGAGCTGAAACCAGAGGCAGAGGCACTTCAGACTTTCTCCCTCCCTTTCCCCCTCCCTCGCCTTCTCCCTCTCCAGCCACACAGTGCGGTACGCGTCAGTAATTCTAGTACTTAGGAGGCTGAGATAAGAGGATCACAGGCTTTGAGGCTTCATCAACTTAGCGAGACCCTGTTTCAAAATAAAAAGGACTGGAGGTGTAGCTCAGAGGTAGAATGCCCCCAGGTTTAATACCCAGTACTGCACACAAAATAAATAAATAAATAACTCCCTCTTTATTTTTTAATTTTTAATTTAATTCTTTGTGGTGCTAGAGACTGAACCCAGGAATATTCTACCTCTGAACTACCACACCCTCCTAAGCCTTTTTACTTTTTTTTTTAAACAGGGTCTTACTAAGTTGCTGAGGCTGGCTTCAAGCCTATGATCCTCTTGTCTCGACCTCCCAAGCACTTGGATTACAGGCATGAACCACCACATCCCATTTCTCTCCTTCTTTAGACAAAGCACAAGTCATGGATTCCAGCAATAAAAATAAAAAGATCTACTCAGCTATAGCTTGGTGTGGGGACTCTAAGAAAGGGTCCAGGACAGGTGCTGGGACCAGGAAGTTCCATTCGCCAACAGCAGCAACTTGGGCCCTTCCTGCTCTCCCAGCAACTCACACCTCATGGAGGACACGCCCTCCAACACACCAAGGCTAAGTGAAAAAGAAATTGTGATTCACTCAACAAATACTTATTGAGTCCCTGATAATGCTCAAGTGGGAGGCTTGAGTATGGCTCCTTTACTCTTAGGGGTCTCGGTTTAAATAAGCTGGACATTAACCCCCCAAAAGTCCATTCGATCCCAGGGCTGCTAAACATCACAGTACTCTCCTCCTCAGGTTATGGAAATACAGGCATTTCCAAAAGTAATGTTCTTAGTGGTGGGAGATATGAAGCCAGGACAGACAGGCGCTCCCACGCAGGGACAGGTGACTCCTGTCTAGGCTGGCAGTGATTGTCCCCCACCAGGGCCCATGGATGAGAGAAGCCAGGAGGTCTTGCAAAGGTGGGAGATGCAAACACCCCACTTCAGGGAGTGAGAAGAGAAATCAAGGGGTGAAAAAGAATCCAACAGCCAGGCATGGTGGTCCATGTCTATAATCCCAGTACCTGGGAGGCCGAGACAGGAGGACATCAGGTTTCAGGACAGCCTCAGCTACTTAGTGAGACCCTGTTTCAAAAAATAAAGAGATATAATTTTGTTCTTCTTTATGGCTGAATAGAATTCCATTGTGTGTATTTCCCACAGTTTTGCTATCCATTCATCTGTTGATGGTGATCTGGGTTGGTTCCATATTTTGGCTATTACAAATTGTGCTGTTATGAACATAGGTATGCATATGTTGCTGTATTTCTCTGAATTCAACCCCTTTGGAAAAATACCCAGGAGTGGTAGGGCTGGATCGTATGGTGGATCTATTCCTAGCTTTCTTAGGAATCTCCACACAGATCTCCATAGTGGCTGAACTAGTTTGCACTCCCACCAACAGTGTAAGAGAGTTCCTCTTTCCCCACATCCTCGCCAGCATTTGTTGTTATTTGATTTCTTTATGCTTGCCACTCTGACTGGGGTTAGATGGAATCTCAGTGTAGTTTTGATTTGCATCTCCCTGATGGCCAATGATGTAGAACATCTTTTCATGTATCTATTGGCCCTTTGTATTTGCAAGAAGATGGAAAGCCCTGGAGAACATTATGTTAAGTGAGATCAGCCAAGCACAGAAGGAGAAGGTACATGTGTTTCCTCTAATATGCCCAAACTAGGAAACACAGAGGATACCAGTGGGACTCCAGATAATGGAGGAGAAATATCAGCAAAGTTTGAATGGAAAGATAGGAGAGGAGGAAGGCTGATCTTGATTAATGAGTGTCTACATCTGAATATGTGTAAAATTATGAATATGACATGGTTAACCTGGACAACCATTGGTGGGAGGGGGGAAGGGAAAACGGGGGCGGGGGGAAGAGAGCACCAAATATAGTTTAAATGTATACTATTTATGTTCAATAAAAAAATTGTTAAAAAAATAAAATAAAATAAAATAAAGAGAGAGCCGAACATGGTGGGGCACGCTTGTAATACCAGCATCTGGGAGGCTAAGATATGAAGATTGCAGTTTGCAGACAGCCTCAGCTACTTAGCGAGGCCATTGGCAACTCACTGAGACCCTTTTTCAAAATAAAGAATAAAAAATAGGGCTAGAGATGTAGCTTGGAGGTAGTATGCTCCTGGGTTCTAGCCCCAGTATCACAAAAATAAAAAATAAAAAAGACTAAAAAATAGGACTGAGAGTGTAGCTCAGAGGTAGAATGCCCCTGGGCTCCATCCCTAGTACCCAAAATAAAAATAAAAACATAAAAATAAAAAGAGGTTTGGAGGTATATCCTGGAGATAGACTGTCCTGGGGTTCAATCCCCAGTACCAAAAAATAAAAATAAAAACGCCACAGCTGGATCAATTGAAAGGGTCAGAAACAGTTAAGTAGAGTCCAAAGAAGCTCCATTTAGATTTCAAGCAAGATCAGTACCAGCTATTTCTCAACAGCTTTTCAAAGTTCACGTAACTTAGCAACTGACCTACGTTTGTTTTTGTTTTTGTGCTTACCCATGTCGGTTTCTCAGTAGTTACTCTCAGAGAAAATATGCTTGGGCTTGTGCACGCCTGCGAGATGGGAAGAAACAGAGATGTGCTGCGACCTGTCTGGCAAAGCTGTGACAAGATGGGGTCACCAAAATAAAATTTAAAAAGCCCAACATCCAATCCCTTAGGATCTTCAGGGGGGAAAGTCAAGATTTGAAAGCTGCCCTTGGTCTAGAAGGTTCTCAGGAAATGGTGCTTCCAGCGAAGACCCCGGCAGGACACTTCCTTGAGATGGCAGCCTTTATTCCTCCTCTACCTAAAAATCAGCATCAAGCCAGCCAGGCCATCTTCACAGACCCCCTTTTTGTGTCCCACATTTCCTGGGCCAGTGCTCCCCTGGGACAAAAGGCACCAGGAAATAATTCCGGATTTTTTTTTGGTACTGCGGGTGGAACCCAAGGCTGTTCTACACTCTTACCCTTTTTATTTTTGAAACAGGGTGTCACTAAGTTGCTGAGAGTCTAAGTGGCTGACGCTGACCTCGATCTTGCGATCTTCCTGTCTTAGCCTGTCAAGGACTGGGATCACAAGCGTGCCCCACCATGCCACTCCGCTAATTCAGGCTCTTTTACCGCTGACCCCAGAACCCCAGTCACCTCCCTACCAGACTCTGCTCTTCCTCCTAAGTGAAGAACATTTTGAAAGGTTACAGGTAGTGAGCTCTCCCAGATGTTAAGAGTGACTCTCATTGAAAGAGTAGAGAGAATCACACTGCATTCTCACACACACACACACACACACACACACACACACACATCTCTCTCTCTATCCCTCCTCTCTCTCTCTCTCTCTCTCTCTCTCTCTCTCTCTCTCTCTCTCTCTCTCTCCTCTCTCTCTCTCCTGCTGCCACCATGGAGTCTGGCAGGAGGAGTCTGCAGTAGCTGGACAGCTCCCAGGTCCCCGTCCCTGGTGTGACGTTCTTATCAGCACCACCCTGCTGGACAGCTCATAGCCAGGCATCCCCTGCTAGGCCTGCACTTCCCTCCGAAATGTATTCAAAACTTCCTGATTGTCAGTGTAGCCACCCTTTCACAGTGCCTGGAGAGACAGGAAAGAAATTCCGTGATGCTCCCTCGGCTGAAGGGGGGCTCACACTGCACTGCCCCTTGGATGTCCGTGTACCTCTTCATTTTAAAGAAGTAGGCATCTGGAGGGAGGGAGCTATTTGTACCGGCTTAGACCTCAGTGGTGCCACAAGGGGCTACAAGTCTCTCCATCTTGCCATCCTGTGGCCCTTAGCTTACTGGGTTTTGGTCATCTAATGATCTCAAAATGGCTACCCCTGCTCCGGACATCACTTCTATAGTCAAGAAAGAGAGAAGTCAGGCAGGGTGGTGTGTACTTGTAATCCCAGTACTTGGGAGGCTAAGATAGGAGGGTCACAAGTTCGCAGCTAGCCTCAGTAACTTAATGAGGCCCTCTGCAACTTAGTGAGAACTTGTTTCAAAATAAAAGAGTTTAACCAGGCGTGGTGGCGCATGCTTGTAATCCTAGCACTTGGGAGGCTGAGACAGGAGGATCGTGCAGGTTCAAAGCCAGCTTCAGCTACTTAGTGAGGCTCTCAGCACTCAGTGAGACCCTGTTTCCAAATAAAATATAAAATAGGTCTGGGAATATAGCCCAGAGGTAGGAAAACCCCTGAGTTCCACCCCCAGTACCAAAAATATAAAATAAAATAAAATAAAATAAGAGTTTTAAAAATAGGTCTGGGGGTATAACTCAGAGTCATAGAGTGCCCCTGAGTTCAATCCTCAGTTTAAAAAAAATAGAAACAATGGCTATTTGTTTTATTAGGAAAACAAGGGTACTCTGTAACACCTATGGATCTCCAACTTGATTTCAGAGGCCAATAGTGTCAGATGCTGAATTCTAGCTGCACAGGAAGCTGGAGCGTGGGCCTTCAGCTTTTCCTCCCTAGTACTTAAAAGGGATAGAAGAGTCTAAATGTAATCACCCAATGTATGTACTAGAAGCAAAAACACCACCCGTATAAGGCAACTTCCTCACCTCTGAAATGAAACCATCATCCTCTTTCATAAGGATGATGTGAAACCGTATGGCCTGGTTCCCATGGGGCACAGGGTACAGCACTGGGTGGTCTACAGTCACTGCAAGGAGATAAGCAGAGAATTCTGGGTGTCGATGTGGTGCCGGTGTCTATGCGTAACTTTCCAACCTGGAAAGGCGCACGTCAATATAAAAATCATAGGCGCTGGCGTCCTTGGGTAGGAAGATGGTCTCAGAAGGGCACAGCATGAAAAGAGTGTTGGGATCTTACTTCTCCCCTAGGCATGGTGAGGTCCTCAAGGGAAATGCATGGCCAGTATGGGCAGCGCCGATTCGAGGTGGAGGTTGGTGGGCGCAGATGTGATGCGGGAAGCCGTTATCAGCACTGCTTGGAATTCCTTGTCTTTGCAGGTGTGACGTCCTGTACGGCCCTTTCATGTAGTGATGCAAGTGGCTGTGGTGCTCTTTCCCAGGCAAAAAGTGCTCTTTCTGGAGAACCATTTCTGAACAAACTGCTCACTGGTATGTCCAAAAGAATGAAGTGTCCAGCCAGGCGTGGTGGCACATGTCTCAGCACTTGGGAAGCTGAGACAGGAGGATCACAGGTTCAAGGACAGCCTTAGCAACTAGTGAGACTTTCAGCAACCTAGAGAGACTCGATTTCAAAACAAAAATAAAATAGGGCTGGGGATGTGGCTCAGAGGTAGAATACCCCTCGGCTCGGTCCCTAGTAACACACACACACACAAAGAATGCAGTTTCTTTTTTCAGTCAACAGATTGAATAAACATAATGTAAACATAGTAAAGCTAGGCATTATGGGAGAGAGAGACACTCAGACGACATAGCAGTAGAAGAAAACCTCCACTGAGCACTATGTGAGGAGGAAAGTCTACTGGGGAAGTGACCCCAGAGGCTTTCCACCTCTGAGCTAAAACCCCGGCCCTATTTATTTTTTTATTTTGAAACAGAGTCTCACCAAGTTGCTGAGGGGCTCACTAAGTTGCTAAGGCTGGCCTTGAACCTGTGATCCTCCCATCAAAACCTCCTGAGGCTACCATATCTTGAGTGTTTGCCATGTACTGGGTACTGTTCTAAGCATTTCGCGGGCACTATCGCTTTAAGATGACGTCCCTTCCTTTCCCCCTCCCTTCCTTACTCATCCCAGCATCTATTTCCTGAGTTTCTTTCCTTGCCTGTGGGGCCTCTGAGCCTGTCTGGGGGTCTCAGTCCACAGAGTGGTTCTGGGAAAAGGAAGTGGTCAGTGAAGCTCCTGCTAAGCTGAGAGCCCCCAGAGTGGTGTGGGCCGGTGCCTTGACCCAGCGGAGCCATGCAGGGGAAGTACAAGGAAGAGTGGCTCCCAGGAGACGGGAGAATGGACGCATTAAGGAAAGGGCATCCCTCAGGAAGCAATCCATCACCCATGACACTAAAATGGAGCTGGGAAGAGTCAGAGGACCGGGACAGACAGAGAAACTACCCGACTACGGCTTCGGAAAAGGGCGCTGGGTGGGCTCCTGACTGCCCTCACTCTGCCTCCTCGGCGCTCACCCGGCCTCAGCAGCCCCTCCCAGGAGCCGGCCTGCTCACGGTGGGGTCTCCAAGTTCCAAGCCCAGTTAGATTCTCCATTTGCCACCTGCCCCTTGCTCACATCATGTTATCAGACAAGTCATTTACCTAGAGGTCTGAGTGCCAAACCTTTGGACCAGTTTGAAAGGATGCTTTTATTGGATTGATGAAACTGACCAGATGTTTTCCCTTCATTTTGGCATGGCCTCGGGTCCCTATCTGGTTACAGCAGCAGAGCCTGAGGGCAGGATGAGAGGAGAGTAAATACGCCTCTTTAACCCCAGGCTTCTGCTCCCCGGCTTTGCTTTAGTAAATTAGAGCGAGCCCTGCGGCTTCCATGAGCGGACTCCATGGGAGGAGAGTCCCCCCAGCTGACTGCAGACCCTTCCTTAGGAACAGCCAGGATTCACAGGGCACTTAGCAGTTTGAAGGTACTCACACGTGTACTCACTGGGATTCTACGCGAAACAGGATTATTTTGATTTCACAGACAGGAATCAACTTTCCCTCCTCCTCCTTAAAAATTACTTCCCTTTGATAGCACCTAAATTAAATTCAGCCTTCGGGCTCAGAGGTAGAGCACTTCCCCAGCATGTGCGGGGGGGAGGGGGGTGTCTCAAATCCCAGCGCTGCAAACAAATAAGCAAAACAAAAAAACAGAGAACAAAAATCTCTCCGTCTTCCAGTGCCTTCCATAGAGCTCGACTCTTGGGACGCAAGGGATTTTGAATGGTTCACACCCAAAAGGAAATAAACCTGGCCTCAAGAAAGAATTCACAAAGACCTGCAGCCAGGATGACACGGTCACCTCAAACTCCATTGTACTTCTCTGCTCTGACACATAGCATTGAGAGATTACAGAAACCAATCGAGTAATTTTTCTAAAAAACCGTTTATGGTTGAGTGCTTGCTTGGTGTACTCAAGGCTTTAAGTACAATCCCAACACTGAAAAAAAAAATTTTGTAGTAGGAATTGTACCCAGGTGCATTCTACCTCCAAGCTACACCCCTCGCCCTATTTTTTATTTTTTATTTTTTATTTTGAGACAGGATCCCACTTGGTTGGGGGAGGGTCTTGCTAAACTGCTGAGGTTGGCCTTGAACCTGTGATCCTCCTTGTCTCAGACTCCCAAGAATTGGGATAACAGGCGTGCCCAGATTGCACTGCAAAACAAAAATTTAAATATGTATAACTTGACTCAAAACCCAAATAAACATTTGCATGTGCTAAAAATGGAAGAGAAACCCAAAAGGCTGTAAGCAGGCTTCAGGCCAGGCTGCTAGGCCCTGGGTCTGCTGGCAGCTGAGAGCCCTGACCCTGCAGATAGCAGGCTCTCAGAATGGTCCTCGTGTGACTAAGAGTCTAGTCTTGGTCTCCACTGAAGCCACAAGAGGGTGACGCCCACTACTTTTTCAACCCCCTGCACTGCTTTAAAGGAGTCTTTAAAAGCTGCCTCTGAACAGGGTTTTTGCTGTTGCTGTTACTGTTATTATTGCTGCTGCTGCTGCTGCTGCTGCTGCTGCTGCTGCTGCTGCTGCTGCTGCTGCTGCTGCTGCTGCCCTCAAACTTGCAATCCTCTTCTCAGCCTCCTGAGTAGCTGGGATTATAGGAATGTAAGGGGATGAGCAGGGGATGTGGGGTGCAGTGGAGCTAGTATGTCAAACCGTAATGGGGGGACAGGTCAGTACACATTTGTGCCAACTCTCAGAATACACAACTCCAAGAGTGAGCCAAATGCCAGCTGTGGGCACGGGGTGATGATTGTGTGTCAAGGTGGGTTTAGCTCTCATGGGGGATGCTGATAGTGGGGAACTGGGTGGGACAGAGAGTATATGGGAAATATCTGTCCCTTCTGCTTAATTTTGCTGTGAAACTGAAGCTACGCTAAATAATAAAGTTTATGAAAAAGAAAAAGGCAACCCTGCTGCTAAATGTTCCCTTTGGGTGTTTACTTGAAGCTGGAGGGCCAGGGCTGCAAAAGGACTCACACCGAGCCTTACAGCCAGGAACTGACCCAGCCCATCACACAGGATGGGAAGCCGAGCGCGGTGACACAGGCTTCTAATCCCTGTACTTGGGAGGTTCAGACAGGAGGATTGCAGCTCAAGGCCAGCCTCAGCGACTTAGAGAGACCTCAGGAACTTAGGCAGATCCTGTTTCAAAATTAAAAAGAAAATATGGCTGGGGGTCTATCTTATGGGTAATGTGCCCTTTGGTTCAATCCCAATTAAAAAAAAAAAAATAGTGAAGGTCTCCTGTCTCTCGCCCCCCCCCAGTCACTGATATCTATGCTCACTCCCCTACAATAGTCATGTGGTTTGATGTTTCCCAAAGGTATGCTTTGTAACCTTGCCCCCAGCCTGAGCCCTGAGCCCTGAGCATAGGTTCATATGAATAAATTCCAGAAGGGCAAAGGCTCCCGCTTCTTAATTCATCTGCACACCCCTCACACCACGAGGGCAATCCTTTGGGGAAAGCAGGTCTCAGTGGGAGGTGCTGAATCAAATCTCCCCTGCCTCCTAGGCTGAGGTAAGATTACTCATGCAATCTAGAAAATTCAGTGCTCATCTCTCTGGCCTCTCTTTTCAGTTTCGGGATATCCCAGGGCAACATGTCCTTGTTCTCTTCCAAGAGGGTCTGCCCATCTCTGCATCCCAATTTGAAATAAGATCCCATTGCCCACAGAGCTAGGAGAATTATGATTTTCAGATCCCACACAGAGAGCAGAAACGCTTCTACTTGAGCTGAAGCAGAATCATTTCTGCCGTAGCTGGAAGAGGATTGCGGGATGAAACTTGAGGGCCCTTTCCAAGGCTAAGCGGGGGCTACTGGTATAAGTTACAAGGGGAGCAGCAGGCAGCCCCCAAAATAGCCCAAAGCATTCCACCCCTGTGTTCACACCCTGTGCGATACCCTCACACGGAATGTGGGTGGGATTTATTGAGTCACTTTTAAAGAATGGAATATGGCAAGAGGGATGCTATGTCATTTTGGAGACTCAGTTATAAAAAGATCATAGTTTCCCTTTCGACTCTCCCCAGAGGACGGCAGCCTCCATGCCATGAGCCCCCCACCCCCCAGTGGAGAGATCTACCAGAGAAGGACAGAGGCTGTCGACTACCAGGAAGATTGTGAAAGCAGACCCAGCCTACCCATGCTGGGCCTGAGCTCCGCAGAGCAGGGACCTCGACCGCAGCCCCATGAGGGACCTTGACCCAGAACCACCAGGTAAGCTGCTCTGGGATTCCTCGCCTACCTAGAAATGAGAGATAATCAACGTTTGTTGTTTTTAGCTGCTACAATTGGGGAGGGGGGATTGTAATGCAGCAAAAAAGACCTAAGTCATCAGTTGTAACATGTACCAACCCCACAGCTCTGCTCACCAGATTTCCCGTTCACTGGTTCAGCTAACACACACATTTAGTCAGTCCCCACTGTTCCATGCGTGTTGGTAGTTCATACATATGTGATGTTAAACACAACACCAAAATATAGAATACCAATTCCATGGACACAAAAGCTCTGGGATGCTGTCTTAGCCCGGGACCCTGAGAAGGCAAAGGCTGAAGCAAATCTCACATGCTGACGTTTGGCTGGTGGTACCATCCCAGGGTCACCACAGAGGGAGAGAGGCAGAGAGAAATAGGAGATACGGAGTGTGCGACCTACCACGCTGGCTGCGGCTTCCCCCAAACTGCAGCCAGTTGCTTTGTCACAAAGGAAGTCCCCAGAAAGACCATGCTCTGATCTGAATGCTCGCACTCACCCCATATTCATGCACTGAAATCCTAACGCACACGCGAATGATGCTGGGAGCTGGGGAGTCCGGGCCATGAAGGTAGAGCCCTCATGAATGAAGTCAGTATCCTTATAAAACAGCGCATTCTCCTCTCCAGCCACATGAGGACACAGGGAAGGGACCAACATGAAGGGCCCTCCCTGGACACCAAATCTACCGCACCTTGACCCCAGACTGCCCTGGGCTCAGATCTATGAGAAATCAATGTGCTGTTCCTGGGTCACTCGATGCATTTTGTCCTAGCAGCCTGCGTCCACTGAGGGCCACTGCACTTTAGACAACAGGAATGGGGGCACAGAGTGAGTCATTCATTTCCTAGCTACTTCCTGTCTCCTCTCTTTGCCTGGTCACAGCCCATCCCGTGGGACATGATGACTCTTTGCACTTCCTGATGGCACCGTCCAGCTCCTCCAGGCAGCCACTGGGGAAACCGAGTCCTGTGCCCGTGGGATGTTATCAGATCGCCCTCGGGCATCGAAGCCCTTGTGCCTACCACCACAGCAGACACCCTGGAGACCTTGCCGAGTCCAGCCCTCACAAGGGCAGGCAGAGACAGTGTGAGGAGGCGGAGAAAGTAACTGGGGCTCTTCTTCAACCAGGCAGCCAAGAACTGGAGGGTGATGAGGGAGACCAACCAAGGAGGAGGCCAGGCTGGATCTGGAGCAGGTAAACACACAGACGAACTCCTTCGCCTGGCTGCAACCTTTATATGCGAATGGCATACGTGTGCATTTGGGTATTATATGCATGAACTCAGGCTCTATTACTTGTCCCCTGGATACAAGGCTGGGCCACCCTGTGCTTAGAAGATGGATCCCCGCAGCTCTCAGCAGCTTTGTTTCACAGAGGCACCCTTATTCCTCAGGGGAATTTCTCTTTCCTGGAAACTTAATACCGCTTAATTCCATTGTCTGGCTTCATATCATGATATCACCAAGAATACAGGAACACAGGAGCTGATTTGGGACGCAGACGCAACAAAGACCTGGACCAGTCTTTCTGGGATTTGAATAGGCCTCCAGAGTTGCTCCAGACTGAAACAAGGGCTCCGGGCCTTTGCATTTATCAAACTATCATTGGCAAGCTGCTCCCTGAATGAGATGAGTGGTATGGATGAGATGGTTCCCTGCTGCCCAGAGCAAGTCGCAGCAAGGGGCAGCTCTGAGCCAGTCACAGCCAATATTCCCAGCAGTGGGGAGGAGGGTGCATTGGTCCCCAAAAGAGGATCTTGTAGGGATGCCAGAGTATCTACTTCAGTTGCCCACGATCTTAACTCAATTTCTCATGTTAAGCATTACAACTAACTCTAACTCTGGTTTTCCCCCAACCCCAAAATAGAGCACACTGACTCACTAGACGTCTAAGCTTTTGCCCAGAGGTAAAATAAAGGCTTCCAGTCAGGAGTCATAGAAAACTCCCAATAGGTGTATAGAACAGTCACATGATGTCTCTCCCTGGGCTTAGTTGATTCCTGATTCACTATAGTCACAGGGGACAGGAACCAGGCTACAGGCAACCCCGCAGGAACTTGCCCTTTACAAATGCTCTGAAATACATGTTCCACTTCCAGAGCCACCATGCCTACACTGGGCTGTTCCACCAGAGGCCCAGGGACAAACCCAGCTATGTGCTCAAGGCCAAGAGAAGGACACCCCTCTTGCTTCCCTCAATCTAAAGAAATTGGTCAAACCAAATAAGATAACCTCACTCCTGGGTCAGAAAATCTCACACAATTCCCCCGAAACATGGCCAACCTCTCCTGAGGCCTCCAACTCCTCTTTAAGCTGGTTCTCAAAGTTTCCACAGGTACAAAGACTGCAGGGCCTGTCACCGTGCCTACAGTAGTTAAAATCTTTTCACTCACCAGGCCCCAGGAGTCCACCATCCCCTGGCACCAAGACACTCAAAGCTCGGCCCAATGCTGGGGTCTGACATGGTCAGGAATGGGGCCTCTATCCCGGCTCCTCTTCAGAAGACCTGTTTAGTGTTTCACGTTGTTGATATCTTCCTTGTTGTTCATCTGCTTTACACCCTGATGTATGTAAGATGTGTTTTCCCAAAGAAAGGTCAAGAAAATACATTTGCGACTCTCGCTTCTGGTGCAGTATCCAAGTGTTTAGCATCAACACTATCCAAACGACCACCCTTTCGGTGGCCGGGCCCCTTCCGAAGCCCAGGCCCCCATCTTTCTGATACTTGCTAGTCTCCCCTCTGAACCAGGAAACATGGTCTGCAGCCTCAGCAGGGTTTAATTAGATCACATAACACTTTTCCCCCACTGTATTCTCTTTATAGCTGCCTTCGGTTGCGACAAGCAGTATTTGCTTACCACCAACATTTGTGGCACGGTTCTCACTTTAAATAAATAAAATGCAAATCTTTAAGGAGTACATGTAGAGAAAACTATCAAGTAATAATAGGGCAGGCTCGCCTAGCCATAGCAGAGTATGGAGGGGTACAGGAAGGCAGGTGTCTCTCACTGGACGCTCCTTCTGTGGCCCACCACCCAAATGCCACAAATCCAGAGAGTTTCTCCACATTACCGTGCCCAAGAACCAGAGATTCCAGGGCCGGGGATATAGCTCAGTAGTACAGCACCTACTCAGCATGCACAGAGCCCTGAGTTTGACCTCCAGCATCAAAAGAGGATTTAAAAAAAAGAAAAGAAACAGAGATTTAATTTTGATGTTAGAGGCAAGACCTGGGAATCTGCATTCCTTTTCTTTTTTTTTTCCCCTTTTTGGTACTAAGGATTGAACTCAGGGGCATTCTACTTCCGACCTACACTCCAAGTCCTATTTTATTTTGAAAGAGGATCTTGCTAGGTTGCTGAGGGCTTCCCTAAGTTGCTGAGACTGACCCCAAAATTGTGATCCTAACAGGGCGTGGTGGGGCACACTTGTAATCCCAGCATTCGGGAGGCTGAGACTGAAGGATCGTGGTTCGCAGACAGCCTCAGCTACTTAGTGAGGCCTCTGCAACTTAGTGAGACCCTGTTTCAAAAAAAATAGGACAAGGGGTGTAGTTCATAGGTCGAATGTCACTGGGTTCCATGCCCAGACCCACAAAAAAAAAAAACTGTGATCCTCCTGTCTCAGCCTCCTACCCTATGGCATTAGTAGCAATATCCTCAAAATGCACGTACCAGCCAGGCACGGTGTCACATGCCTGTAATCCCAGTACATAGGAGGCTGAGACAGGAGGATCACAGGTTCAAGGACAGGCTCAACAAGTACTGAGACTCTCATCAACCTAGTGAGACCTTGTTTCAAAAAAAAAACACTAAAAGCATTATTTACAGTCAGGGTGTGATGGCACACACTGTAATCTCAGTTCTTGGAAGGCTAAGAGAGAAGGATCACAAGTTCTAGGTCAGCCTTGGCAATGTCACAACACCCTGTTTCGAAACAAAAAGGGCTTGGGGTATAGGTCAGAGGCAGAATGTCCCTGGATTCAATTCCTAGTACCAGAAAAAATTTAAAAAAGCATACCCTGGAACCAAACAGATGATATTGCTTAGTGCCATCAAGAAGTCGCCTCTTTCTACAATCTGGAGAACGTGAGGGTGTGCAGCCCTCTTTATCTATCTATGTCACCAATGTTATATCCACAACACAGGACTTCATTAAACACCCCCTTTGGAGACAGTTGTGCAGTGGTTAGCATGTGTTCTACAGCCAGAAGCCTGGGTTCAAATCCTGACCACTTCTTACTATATCCAGAATCTCAGTCAACTTACCTAACATTCTCTGTACCTCCATTCTCCCAACCATAAAGCTGGGATAAGAGTTCCTAGGTCAAGGGTCAGCACAGAGCCACCTAACGCAAAATAAGGGCTTGATACGTGCTACCAACTGCATTACACTTTTCAGTAATCACCAACCAAACTTCTATGTTGGGCACCACGAGAGACACAGAGCTGCCCTCCAGGTGTGTGGAGACTGACATGTGTACAGGATTAACTAAGTCAAGAGGAGACAGTCAGGGTCCTGGGGCTGTGCACACTGACAGCTACTAGGTAGGTAGGGACCATCGACCTGAGAAGTAGAGTCTAGGCATTCCACCTGAGAGCCATAGAACCATACAGCAGTTCCAGCTCTAGCCCTGAATCACTGATAGCGAGCAGCACCCAGCTCCTCCCACCGCACTGCCCACACTCCTCACCACCATGCACAGTGCTCCCCGCCTGAGCACCCGCTCTGCTACGGACTCAACACGCGACTGGGGTTCGAAACCACCTCCACCAGTACACCAGCGTTCCTTGGGGCTGACCCCACTGAACCCAACGAATCCCCGGTGTGCTAAACAGTCATTAATTTAATTAATTGCTTAATTAGCTAGCAGATTCACTAGTGCAGTAATAAGCCAATAATACCTAATTATACCTATTAATACCAGCCTCATATAAATACCCTGGAGCTGGAAATGATACACGGGCACGACCCTTTCCCTGGGACCCAGAACAGTGTCTGGCACTTACTGTGTATTTCATAAGCACCTTTTGAATAAATAAACGCACCGCGGGCTTGTGCTCATTTCTTTGCCCCAATGTCTCTGATGGTTTGAGTGTGAGTGGTGTGTTTTTTGTGTCTCTAAGTTCCTGACCTCACAAGGAATCACAAGTTCCCAATATTAATACACTGTCTGTCCTTTCCTAGCCGTTCCAGTGATTGAAGAACACCAAAGATCACAAGAAAAGTTTATATTTTGTGCAGCTTTGCCAAGAGTCTCAGAAAACACCTGTCCCGGGCAAGGAATACCGGGGAGACCTGGCGGGGGCGGGAAGGGCGAGCAAATTGACAAGCTCCGAAAAGAACAAAAATTCTATGACAGAGAACATTTCGGTAGCCTAATTAAGAGAAGTGGCCCGGGAATTAGAGACAGAGCCACCTGTTCCAAGAGAAACTAGAACAAGCCTGCGACTACTGACCCACTTTCCCTACGTCGTGGTCTTTAGCCACAATGCAGCCAATGTTCCTGTTGGTGGTACACTGTTAGAAGAAACCGTTACTCTTCCTCTAACCCTTACTCTAAAATATGGGCCCAGCCTCCCCTTTGTTGAAAGGAAGGATCTAGTCTCTGCGCAACCCAAGCAGTCAGAGACCTGGCAGGAAACAGATGAGCGTCCGAGCCCAGTAACCGAGGACAGAGTACAAAGGACTATTCGAAAGGCCCTCAGGAGGACCAGGAGAAATGACCAAGAGGTGGGCAGCAACGCCTGGGCCCAAACGGGAGGGGAGGGACTGGGGCCCGAGCGCGGAGAAGTCGTAGCCTGGGCGCACACTGCCCCCATAGGAGCCCTCACCTTAGGTCCTTTGACTCAGGCTGCAGGACCAGCAAGGAGGGACCCGGAGGCATACGCATCCTGCCGCTCCTCCTACCTAGTGGCTAAGTGGAACCAGAAGTCAGAGGGCCGGGGCAGGGTTGGGGGGCCGCGTTTCCTGCTTGTGTGGGCCATATTGAAGGTCCCTACAGCCTCTGCCGTCCAGTTAGGTTTAGCCAATAGCAAAGGTGTGAGCGGGGCATTTCTTTTTCTGGGTATCTCCAGCGGGCTGGTCCCTCCGCGTGGGGAAACCGGCTCTGCACAGCCCTGCACGGGCCGCTCTCCCTCCGCCCGCCCGCCCTGCAGCTAACTTCCCTCACGGGATGCTTCACCTTCAGGAGGTCGAGGCGGTCTTTTCCCACAGTGGCACATCCTCAGTGTCCAATGGAAGTTAATGACGAGAACGTCGAGCTTATTCACCAATAACCTGTTTTTATGTTTCACAAAACCTGTTGGAATGCAGCCATCTCCCTATATAAAAAATCCCGAGATGAGACATTTGGGGATAATACATGTTCATGATACAGAAAAGGGAGAAGATGCGAGTCCCAGAGGGGGGGGGGGGGTCCTAGCTCCAAGTCTAAGTAAATGTTTCCTGGGTATTTTTTTTTTTTTGGTTGTTGTTGTTTTGGGGGTTGTTTTGTTTTGTTTTTGTACTTAGGATTGAACCCAGGAGCATTCTGTCTCTGAGCTACACCCTGAACACCTACTAATTTTTTTTTTCTTTCAAAACAGGGTCTCACTAAATTGCTAAGGATCCTGCTAAATAGCTGAGGCCAGCCTCAAACCTGCAATCTTCCTGTCTTAGCCTCCCTATATTGGGATCACAAGAATGGAACACTAAGCACGGCACAGTATATATTTCTTCTTCTTCTTCTTCTTCTTCTTCTTCTTCTTCTTCTTCTTCTTCTTCTTCTTCTTCTTCTTCTTCTTCTTCTTCTTCTTCTTCTTCTTCTTTTTGTGGTACTGGGGTTCCTGGAAGCTCTTCTACCTCCAGGCTACACTACCAGACCTATTTTTACATTTTTATTTGGAAACAGGGTCTCCTAAGCCAGTGCACGCGGCTGCTTCGAACCTGCTCGATCCTCCTGTCTCCGCCTCCCAGCGTGGGGATTACAAGCGTGCGCCACCATGCCCGGCTCACAGTAAATATTTTCTAATAAAAATGTTAAAAAATAAGCCGAGCGTGGTAGCGCACGCTTGTAATCCCCGCGCTTGGGAGGCGGAGACAGGAGGATCGAGCAGGTTCGAAGCCAGCCGCACTGGCTTAAGAGACCCTGTTTCCAAATAAAAAAGTATAAAAATAGGTCTGGGAGTGTAGCCCGGAGGTAGAAGGGCTTCCAGGAACCCCAGTACACACACACACACACACAAAATGTTAAAAATAACCTGGAGCAGGTGCAGTGGCACATGACTGTAATCCCAGTATTGGGAAGATAAGACAGGAGGATTGCAGGTTCAAAGCCAGCCTCAGCAATGTATAGAGACCCTGTTTCAAAATAAAAAATAAAAAAGTGCTGGGGTTCCAGCTCAGAGGTAGAATATCCCTGGGTTCAATCACCAGTATTTAAAAAAAAACTGGTCTTTCAGTAAACATGGATTGAAGGAATATGAATCTAAACAGCATTGGAATTCTTATTGTGTCTTTCCCACCTTAAAAAAAAAATGCAGTCTCAAGGCTGAGACAGGAGGATCGCACGGGTTCGAAGCCAGCCTCAACTACCGAGTGAGGCTCTCAGCAACTTAGTGAGACCCTGTTTCCAAATAAAATATAAAATGGGTCTGAAAGTGTAGCCGGGAGGTACAAAAGCCCCTGGGTTCCACGCCCAGTACCACCCAAAAAAAAAAAAAAATGCAGTCTCCCCATTGTGTATGGAATGAAATAAAGTCCCCGGCATAAACTTATTCCAGAGCCCTCTGAATCCCACCTGCAATCTCCTCTCCCCCTGCCCTCTGAATGAATACCCTGTAACCAGCCACCCCAGCCCATGGCACGTGGTTCCCTGCCCGTGTCCTGCCCCTTCCTCTCTGGGGCCATGTGCGCCTTGTCTGAAATATACGTTCCCTTCTCCTTGCTATCCAAAGACTTCCCAGGAGCTCAATTTTTTCAGAGCCACGAACTGGAAACAGCCTGACCTTCATCAGTGGGTAAGTGGGTGAAGACATCGTGGCGTGTCCATACAGCGGAATTCCACCCGGCAACGCAGGACACACTGCCGATGCATGCAACACCAGGAGCGAATTCCAAGCCACCACGCCGAGTTAAAGGAGCCAGATTGTAAAAAGGGAGGACATACTGTATAATTATAAAATTCTAGAAAATGTAAGCTAATTTATGGTGGCAGAAAGGAGATCAGACATAAAGATTAAAAAAAAAAGGATTACTAAGATGCTCAAAAAGTTCTTTGGGGGAAGATGAAAATGTATATTGACTGGGCTGGTGATTTTTGGGACACAGGGGATACTGAGGATTGAACCCATGGGCATTCTACCTCTGAGCTATACCCCAATCCCTGTTTTATTTTGAAACAGGATATCGCTAAGTTCCTGCGAGCCTCGCTAAGTTGCTGAGGCTGGCCATGAACCTGTGATCCTCCTGTCTCAGCCTCCCAAGTACTGGGATTTCAGCTGTGCGTCACAATGCCCAGCGTAATGTTTTCATTGGTATCAGCATATTCCAAAACTCACTAAGCTGAGCACCTGAAATATATATATGGTTTTATTATATACCAGTTATACCCCAATAAAGATGTTATATTTATACAAGTACATATATAGAAACAAAAAGTTAAGATAAACCATAAACTGGGAAAACTACTGCAGCAAATAGTTTTGTTTACAAACCACTTGAATTTTTTTTTTTTTTTTTTGCAGTCCTGGGGATGGAACCCAGGGGCATTCTACCTCCAAGCTATACCCCAGCCCTATTTTTTTTATTATTTATTTTGAAACAGGGTCTCACTGAGTTACAAAGGACCTCACTAAGTAGCTGAGGCTGTCCTCAAACCACAACCCATCCTCCTGTCTCAGCCTCCCGAAGGCTAGGATTACAAGCGTGCGCCACCACGTCCAGCTACTACTTGGATATTATTTATAAAGAATATCAGTCTCCCCAAATCATAAAAAGATAGGGGGAATGAGTACAGAGCACAAGTAGGTAACTCAGGCTATGAAATAAATACACATGAGAAGCACACTTGAATAAAACCTTCCTGCCCCCGCAGCTCGTAAAAACGCACCCTCTTCACTGGGATGTCCGAGAATCAGCATGGTGTAATGGTCGTCATGGAGGAAGCATCCCTCGGACCAGGAAAGGGCTTGTGACTGAGCATCCTCCCCTTGCCCCCAGCCCTTATCCCTTCATCCTCAGAAATCGGCGTCTGATGCTACCTGGCATGTCAGAACACCAGATTCTTTGTGTGAAACGGAGCCACCTCTCAAGTCTGTGCACACCCTTGAACCATATCTCCTCCATCCAATCATTAATAGAAAGACTTGCAAAAACCTATAAGCTAGCCGGGCGTGGCGGCACATGCTTGTAATCCCTGCGCTTGGGAGGCTGAGACAGGAGGATCACACAGGTTCGAAGCCAGCCTCAGCTACTTAGTGAGGCTCTCAGCAACTTAGTGAGACCCTGTTTCCAAATAAAAAGTATAAAATAGGTCTGAGAGTATAGCCCGGAGGTAGAAGGCCTCTGGGTTCTACCCCTAGTACCACCAAAAACAAAAACAAAAAAACCTATAAGCTACATTTAGATGACTCCAGCCCACGGCAGGGAAAGGATTGTCACTAATCCTCAGTGTTAAGTTGGGTCCTGCACTCATGTGACTTTGTGTCACATGACCTCTGCAGGGCAAGGGAGGGGCTGAAACCCCCGCGAGAATTGGGCATTCCCGCGAGTAAACCCCCATCTCGCGAGATGCATGCCTTTAAAAGGAGAGCCCGCGTCCTCTAGCTTCGGACAGGCGCACGGGCCCCACGGTGCCTCGCCCTGATCCCCGGGAGAGCCGTGCCATTAAAACTTTACATGCCATGTGTACCGGACCTCTCTCGTGTTTTTCACACTCCGCCGTACGCACATTATTTTTATTTTACTCGCATTTAATTTTTTATTTTACTTATCATTTGGTGCCGAACCGGGAGAACTCTTGGGTTCCTCCCCATTTTTTCTTTTTTTTTCGTATTTTTTCGTTTTTTTCTCTTTTTCTTTTTACTCTCTTTTTGAGCCCTGGACTCTCCGATCCGCCAGCAGCTCGACTGTGAGGTCCCACACCAGCGCTCCGCTTGCAGGCGTTGCTCCCGCCACTGCCGCCGCTGCCGCCCCGTGCCTGCGTGGACTACCTCCTGCACGGGCCAGGACCTCTGCCTGCCGCTTGGACCTCCTAAAACCGCCGTTCCCGCCTGCCCACGCTGCCGCCGCTGGAATGGGACCGCGCCACCCGCGGACTGCGCCACACCGCGCGCCTATGTCTTCTCCGCGCCTGGCGTTGCTTAGACCCGCCTGCCGGGGCCGCCTGCCTCCTCCATCTAGGTGGCCGCCACTCTGCTAAACAGCCCCCAGCCCGCCAAGTCCAGCCCGCGCTCCAGCTGGTTCCTCCACTCGGACTCGCGCCCTGGCGCCCTTCACCCTGTGCCTGCCCACCCCTGCTGCCTGGGCCTGGCCATTCCGGTAAGCAGCCACATGGGATTACTGGGGAGGGGGGGTCGCCAGCTTTGGCCCGCCATCTTGCACACGTGGAATCACTGGGGGGCCGCCATCTTGGTCCCACCATCTTTAACCCCTCCCACCTCATGGCCTCACTGGAGGCCTCGCCATCCTTAACCCCTCCCACCTCATGGCCTCACTGGAGGCCTCGCCATCCTTAACCCCTCCCACCTCATGGCCTCACTGGAGGCCTCGCCATCCTTAACCCCTCCCACCTCATGGCCTCACTGGAGGCCTCGCCATCTTTAACCCCTCCCACCTCATGGCCTCACTGGAGGCCTCTCCATCCTTAACCCCTCCCACCTCATGGCCTCACTGGAGGCCTCGCCATCTTTAACCCCTCCCACCTCATGGCCTCACTGGAGGCCTCACAATCTTTAATCCCTCCCACTTTCCACTCCTAACCAATCCTAGGAGTCGGCGGCCATCTTTCCGGCCCGAGCCAGGCAGCTTGGCACTTGCTCTGCCTGCCAACCGCCTGCGCGGGCCAGGACCTCTGCCTGCCGCTTGGACCTCCTAAAGCACCATTCCAGCTTGGTTCTCCAGTCACCGCCAGGACCTCTGGCCGGTTTGCCCCGCCCGCCCCGAGCCAGGCTCATTGGGCGGCGCACAGCCGGCTTTGGTGTCCGCCACAGTCACCCGCGCCAGGCGTAGCTCTACTTGCTGCTGCTGCTCCGTTTCACCTGCCCAAGCCAGGCTCACTGGCGGTGCTCCTCGGGGCCCAGCCTCAGCGACTGCCACGTGCCTGGAAGCCATTTTGTCTCCACGCCGCGGGCCCGGCAAGCCATGCCGCCTGCGCACCCCCACTGATCCTGCCTGCGCCAGCCGCCAGTGCCGTCCACACCAGCCACCGGCATCCACGCGCCCCAGCTCCACCACGCTCCCAGCAGCTTCTCAGCGCTTCTGTCGCAGCCAGCACTGGCTGGCAACACTTCACTCCGGTAAACTGCCTCCTTCCCTTGGTTAGCGGGTTCCGGACTTGGGTCTTCCGGTCCACTGGGACCCAAAAATCCAAGCGCTTGGTGACCCATTGTCCCCCGGTCCACTGGGACCACCCTGCGGATGACCAGGTCATCCTCCGGTTTTGAGAAGGAATGAAGACGTTCTTCCCTATCTCTTAACCTCTGTTTCCGAACGATTGAGCAGGGAAATCGGGGACGCCCATTTCCTGTTCTTCGTTTCCGCCCGCGAACCAATTATGGGGAGTCGAACCTTTATACTAGCAGATGCCCTGAGAGCCTGTCTGCCTTGATACGAGTTGGGAAATAGGTTGCGGTGGCCCAGGAATAGTTAGGAACTTTTATAAGCGGTCTGGTATCCCTCCAAATGCTCTCCCCCATCAGCTTCCATTTATTTTCCCGCCAGCTGCCATTTTGTGATGGCGCGTAGTCACTGCCTGGTGATGTCACAGTCACCATCTTGGCCCGTGCCAGACTGCAATTTTGCTGGGCGGCCCGCTCGGGCGCGCCCTAGGTGCTGTGGAAAACGCCGGGGCTGGGGCGACACCCTCTGCCCGTGGGGAGTCTGCGTTGCCATTCTTGCCGGACACCAGCCCCAGGACGCGCTCTTTGTGAGTATAGGTCCGTCACAGCTGACAGAACCTTAACATGGCATCTAAGCTTTAATTCCAGAGAGAAACAGGCGGAAATGGAGTGTACACTCTTGACTTTGCCAAAAAGCAGATCCCTGGTAGCTGCCCTTTGGCTGGCGGTGGCGGCTCAGCCCTCTGGAGCGCCACCTAGGTGTGGAGGACTGCAACAACAACTACCTCCAGGAGCCTGCCTCAAGTGGGGCAAAGCCACGCCTACCAATCAGACTGCTCGGCGTGTGGCCAGGAGGGCCACTGGAACAATGCCCTTGGAAAAGGGTGAGCCCCAGGTGCCTCAACACAGGGGGAGCACCTTTCCAGACCAGGCCCCGCCGCTGGCCCTACTCAGCCTGGCTGAAGACTGATGGCTCCTGGATCCCTCAACCTCCATCCTCTTTGCCAGCTCAGGGTAGCTCTCCAGGTACTGAGTAAACCAGTCTCCTTTTTAGTCGCCTGCTCAATCTCATGATTTGTTTTTTTCTTTAATAGCCCTTGCCTGTTCAAGCCTCCTCAAGCGCACATCACTAAGCTGTCCAGGGTAACCTCCAATTCGCACTGCAGCTATGCACCCACCCGCACCCCCTTCTGGGGGACTGGACTCCCAACTCCTCCCGGCCTGGGGCCCCTGACGACGCCCCTTGACAGCAGGAAGAAGCTAGAGGGTCCAACGTCATCCATTATCCCTACCATCAAAAGGCCGGAATGTTAAGTTGGGTCCTGCACTCATGTGACTTTGTGTCACATGACCTCTGCAGGGCAAGGGAGGGGCTGAAACCCCCGCGAGAATTGGGCATTCCCGCGAGTAAACCCCCATCTCGCGAGATGCATGCCTTTAAAAGGAGAGCCCGCGTCCTCTAGCTTCGGACAGGCGCACGGGCCCCACGGTGCCTCGCCCTGATCCCCGGGAGAGCCGTGCCATTAAAACTTTACATGCCATGTGTACCGGACCTCTCTCGTGTTTTTCACACTCCGCCGTACGCACATTATTTTTATTTTACTCGCATTTAATTTTTTATTTTACTTATCACTCAGGCCATGCTACAGCTCGGTGATGGGGTTGATCACTGTGTGCATGCTGTTACGTGCGTGGCATCTATAGACAGACTCCTCAAAGCTCCTGGGTACATCCGTGTGGGTCCAGCTCCCATCCAGGAGCTGAACACAGAACCCCCTGCCCCCATCTAAAATCCCCATCTAGAACCCAAAGCACTTCAAACACCTGGGCTGGTATCATGATTGCTATTATTATTACCCTTATTCTTAATTTGAAGAGTCAAAGGCTTATTACAGTCGGGTATCTATCCCAGAGATGTCCCAGATAATCAGAAAGGAGATGTGATCTTCCTTCCTGCACATGCAGTGTTCCCAACACACACACACACACACACTCTCTCTCTCTCTTCTCTCTCTCTCTCTCTCTCTCTCTCTCTCTCTCTCTCTCTCTCTCTCTCTCGGACGGAGGATGCACTGTCCCACGCTCCACCGTGCAGGGCTGCCTACCCAGCTCCCTTTGCCTGGCGGTTCCGAGCTGTTTGCCTTCAGTGGATTGAAACTGACAGGCTCCCGGGAGACCTGAAGCAGAGTAGGATGGGGGAAGGGAGGGCAGGGGAGCGGGCGGACAGGAGGCAGAACCAGCCTGGAAAAATCCCAGGTGACTATGGAAGAAATAAGGAGAGAAATGGGACCATCCCTAAGAGGTGGGAGAGAAAGAAGGGGGAAACGTTGGAAAACCAAGGAGACCCCAAAATGTGCATGAGCCGTTATGAAAGGGGAGAGACACCGGCAGCCAATGGCTCATCTATTAATTATTAACAAACAAGTGTGCTAATGAATCGCATCATTAAAGGGCATTTTGTGAATATTAATGTGTAGTTACAGTCTAAGTAAGGGCTCTGCTCTCTCCCCTTGGCCAGCCAAGGTCCTTTCCTTCCTTGTTTAAAAGTCACATATCTTAATTACAACCACCTCCCACCACTAAAACCCCACGGTCACAACCCTGACATCTACTTTTACTATCTAGAGCATAAGCTATCCCAAGATGTGAGAGAGAGAGAGAGAGAGAGAGAGAGAGAGAGAGAGAGAGAGTGTGTGTGTGTGTGTGTGTGTGTGTGTGTGTGTGTGTGTGTGACTAAGGATTGAACGTCAGGATGGGGGGAGGTTCTACCTCTGAACCCAGCCCCTTATACTTTTATTTTGAAACAGGATCTCACTAAGTTCCTGAGGGGCTCACTAAGTTCCTGAGGCTGGCCTCAGTAACTTTCAATCCTCCCATCTCAGCCTCCTAAGTATTGGAATTATAGGCCTGCACCACCACGCTCAGCTCAAGTGTGGCTTTTTCTGTGTTTTGTGCACTGATGTGAACAAACACCTGATATCCCATAGGTGAGCAACGGATATTTACTGAGAAAACAAGATCCTGTGCATAAAAGGGAGAAAAGAGCCCATCAATATATCATCGCCTACTTCCCCCAGAAGTCCTCTCTCGAATCAACCCTTTCTTCATCTGGAGTTTGCAAGAGAGGCACAAAGAACCCGGTGCTGCAGGAGCTGTGCCCTTCCCTCCCAGCGGCCTGGAGGACCCCACCAGAGAGGCACTCTGAAGCCCGGGGCAGCAGCCTTTCCCACAGGTGCACAAACTGGAGTTTCAGAGTGGAAAGAGTTCAAGGCTCTTATCTTACAGATTCGAACTTTGGACCCATGAGCGGCCTTGCAGGGGTGCACAGTGAGGCCCCGAGTCCCTCCTTCACGCCCTGCCTATGCACAGAGACGCTGCGGGGAGGCGGTCAATGGCCCAGGCCTTGGCCAAGTGCCAGAAGGCGGAGGCTGACCCAGGGCCTGCAGCCCCGGATTCCTATGCTCTTGTGTCCTGCCCTGCAGGTCTTTTCCTCTCCAGCCATCCAGAGCCATGGCATCCTCCTGACTGACACAGCAACTGAGCTCGGCCCCGCGGATGAACCCCTATTTGGATGACTCTTGGGGAGGAGGCACGAGGGGCAGGATTTCACTCCTGGGGAACTGAGTAGAAAGATATTCAGAGATAGGCAGAGGGGGATGACCTCGTCCAAGTCTACTGTATGTTTTTTCCCAAAGAGCCTGTCTGTCTGTCTGTCTGTCTTTCTTTCTTTCTTTCTTTCTTTCTTTCTTTCTTTCTTTCTTTCTTTCTTCTTGTGTGTGGTACTGGGGATGGAAATGGAACCCAGGGGCATTCTACTTCTGAGCTACACCTTCTGCCCTATTTGTTATTCTTTATTTTGAAACAGGGTCTCACTGAGTTGCAAAGGGCCCCACTAAGTAGCTGAGGCTGTCCTCGAACCATGATTCCCCAGTCTCAGCCTCCCGAATACTGGGATTACAAGCGTGCGCTACCACATCTAGCTGCCATCCATCTTTTTAAATCTACAGGACAGAGCAGAAATCTGAAGGCAGGAAGAAGAAATGACCAGCGCAGGGTCTCTCTGTGGGCCAGGGCTGGAGGAATCCAGGTTCTCTGATTCTTGGCTCTCCACCTGTGAATTTCCTCATCCCTCCATCCCTGCATCTAATGGGGAAATGGTCAGGCAGCTTCTCCCTGGATCTCCCCAGGTCCAAGGAAGCCTGAGACATGTGTGCGCCTGTGTTCATTCATTTTCTTCCAAAAGGAAGGTCTGCGTCATCAGAGGCTGCCAGCGGTGAACTGGAGCAAGAGAAAAGAAAAAATCCACGCTGAGCCGGGCATGGTGGCACACGCTTGGAATCCCAGTACTTGGGAGGCTGAGATGGAGGATCACAAGTTCACGGCCAGCCTCAGCTTCTCAACAAGGCCCTTCAAAACTTAATAAGACCCCGTTTCAAAATAAAATAATAAAATTGGGCTGGGGGCTATAGCTCAGAGGTAGAATGCCCCTGGCTTCCATCCCCATTACTACAAAAGGAAGGAAGAAAGGAAGGAAGGAAGGAAGGAAGGAAGGAAGGGAGAAAGGAAGGGAGAAAGGAAGGGAGAAAGGAAGGGAGAAAGGAAGGGAGAAAGGAAGGGAGAAAGGAAGGAAGGAAGGAAGGAAGGAAGGAAGGAAGGAAGGAAAGCTGGAGATGTAGGTTAGAAGCAGAATGCCTCTGGGTTCTATCCCCAACACCACACAAAAAGAAAAAAAGAAAAAGTAAAAAGAAATGCATGCTGGATGTGGCCATGCACACCTATAACCCTAGTACTCAGAAGGCTGGGGCAGAAGGATCACAGAGTCAGTGCCAGCCTCAGTAACTTAGCGAAAGACTCTGTTTCAAAATATAAATAAAAAGAGCTAGGGATATAGCTTGGAGAGAGAATGGCTGAAAATGGGCCACAAAGCCTTCCATTCATTGAACATCTAATATGTGCCAAACACTTTCAAATACTCATCCAGCCTCTGGTATAATCCACTCAGTGCTGTAGCATGAGTTCAGAGAGGCTGAGTAGCTTGCAAAGTATCACACAGCCAGTGCGTACCAGAGCCAGCATTCAGATCAGTCCCTCAGAGACACAAGCGCCCACACCTCTGCTCCCTAAGCTTCGGGCTGTGGTGGGCACCATGGGGATGGGGGAGGACGCTTCCGGGAGCTGACTGTCTTGGCCCTCGGAGGCTGGCGACGCATGCGGTCCTCTCCACCCCCGTTTCAGGGTTAAGTTCTCCACAGCTGCCGTTGCTATGGCAGTAGGGCTCTTGTCACCATCTGAAAACCCAGAAGAGGAAAACAAGAGGCTCCAGCTCTTTGATTCAAGAGCTGACCAGTTCTTTCAAAAGATAAACTCAATCTGGTCCTTGAATCAGGATTAGAAATTGGAGCAGATAATGGCACTTGGAGGCCTTGGAATTATTCAGCTTCTGGCTCCAAGCAAGAAGTTCAGTTCACTTTTCAGACGTGATCTCATTCTTCTTCACGGGCTTCCTGGGAGACCAGGGAAGAGCGATGGGGCCGGTTCTCTGCAGGGTCAGACTGGAAGCGAGGCTCGTGCCCCTCCCCCAGGTGCCTGAACTCTCTCCTCCTTCCTGGTGCGAAAGATGGGGGTGTCATGGTCCTGGCACTAGCTTGGGAGTGGGAATTTATGTGAGGGCCTTGGTTTGTTCCACAGGGTTTAAAAGAACAAGAAATAAATATGCTGTAAGGTCTATATATCATTGGAGCTTAGAGGGACCATACTGCTCCGTCCCTATCCCTCCACCCCCAGCACCCACCTTCTAGCACAACAAAAGATGCTAAGGAGCCGGGCGTGGTGGCGCACACTTGTGATCCCAGCACTTGGGGGGCTGAGACAGGAGGATCGCGGTGGGCAGTGAGCTTCAGCTACTTAGTGAGGCCCTTTGCAACTCAGTGAGACCGTTTCAAAATAAAAAATAAAAAATAGAGTTAGGGGTGTAGTTCAGAGGTAGAATGCCCCTGGGTTCCATCCCCAGTACCGCAAAAAAATAAAAAGGCCCCAGGGATGGAGCTTCTTTCAAAGCAGCTTCAGGAATTGGGTCACCTTTGCTAGCAAAGAACATTTTCTATGCCCTCTGTGGGATACTCAAAGTGGGATTTGCTTATAACTTACTCTCTTAGCCCTGGGTTTTTTCCATGTTTGATCTGAATGGATGTGCCCCTCTAAAGTTCATATGTTAAAATCCTACCCCTCAGCTGGGCGTGGTGGCACACACTTGTAATTCCAGTACCTGGGAGGCTTAAACAGGAAGATCACAGATTTGAAGCCAGCCTTAGGAGCTTAGTGAGGCTCTTAGCAACTTAGTGAGACCCTGTTTCCAAATAAAATATAAAATAGATCTGGAGGTGTAGCATGGAGTTAGAAGGCCCCTGGGTTCCATCCCCAGTACTACAAAAAAAAAAAAAAAGAAAAAGAAAAAGAAAAAAAAGAAAAGAAGTCCTACCCCTCGATGTGAGGGTGTTAAGGTATGGGGCCTTGGGAGGAGATTAAGTCATGGAGACCCCGCCCTCTTGAATGGGACCCCAGCCAGGTGTGGTGGTGCATCTTTGTAATCCCAGTTCTTGAGAGGCTAAGACAGGAGGATCAAAGGTTTGTGGCCAGCCTCAGCAACTTAGTAAAGCCCTCTGCAACTTCATGAGACCCCGTTTCCAAGTCAAAAGTAAAATAGGGCAGAGGGTGTAGCTCAGAAGTAGAATGTTACTGGGTTCAATTCCCCAGTGCATAAAAAATAAAAATAAAAGAGGACCCAGAGAACTCATTCTCCCTTTCTACCATGTAAGGGCACATCAAGAAGGTACCATCTGTGAGTCAGAAAGCAAGCCCTCACCAAGGGTCAAGGTGTCTTCTGCTGACACCTTGGACTTCTCGGCCTCTAGAACCGCGGGGATAACTCTCTATTGTTCATGAGCTGCCGGGTTTATTGTACTTTGATATAGCAGCCCCAATGAACCAAGACATTCCCTGACTCTGCTGACCCTTGCAGCGCTGGCATAGTGGAGAGAAAACACCCTTTGGAGTTGGGCAGACTTGGGTCTGCTTATTTCTTTCTCCACTAAGATAAGCAGTGTGATTTTAGGCAAGTTACTTAATATTCTCTCAGTCTCAAGGTTTTTGCGGAGAATGAGGCACTGGGAGATTCTAGCACTTACATTTTAAACATTTCAGACATTCAGTTTTGAATTCCATGTTGAATACTTAGGAACTCTGCTTTAGGTCTTGTTGACCAGTTCTCAATACAGAGGGATCTGTGGGGAGATCTCCCATCTTGGCTGCGCCGTTCCACGAGGAGACAGGAGACAGAGCTGTCACTTTTCAATGACTGTCTCCCAGGTCTGGAGGTGAAGCCCAGGAGGTTCCATAATAATGTAATCAACTGTGGTTCTGTGGATCAGCCCAGACTGATCTCTAGCAGTATGGCCGGGCGTGGTGGCGCACGCTTGTAATCCCCGCGCTTGGGAGGCTGAGACAGGAGGATCGCACAGGTTCAAAGCCAGCCTCAGCTGCTGAGTGAGGCTCTCAGCAACTCAGTGAGACCCTGTTTCCAAATAAATTATAAAATAGGGCTGGGCGTATAGCTCAGAGGTAGAAAGCCCCTGGGTTCCACCCCCAGGACCACAAAAAAAAAATTCAAAATCTCTAGTAGTCCCAGCCTTGTGCAGCATATAAACATCCAGGAGAGAAATGGTCTAGGAATATAATGCTAGAACTTCTACCCAGTGGGTAGAAGAACTCAAAAATTATTTAATAAGAATCCATCCAGGAATTTACTCATACATGGATTACTTACTTACCTCGTCAGAATCAGCCTCGAAGATAGTGGAGATGGGAGAGCTACGCAATACGCAAGGATTCCAAGAGCTGTATGTTTTACTTAGCAAATCCTCCACCGCCCAAAGCCCTGAGATAAAAACCCTAAGAAAGGTCATAGAGATTTGGAGAGAAATAAGCTAAGAAACTTGGGAGGGGAGGGTGATGGAAACGTCCTCAAATTGATTACGGTGTTGGTTATACAGCTTAGTGAATAAACTGAAAACCCACCGAGTGAGGGAAATGTATGCTGCATGAGTCATACCTCATTAAAGCTGTTACAGAAGTGCCTAGGCAATCCAGTCCTCCATCTCACTAGTGCACACTGGGGCGACGGCTCGCGGTGCTGCTCAAGGACTGAGCATCTGTAACACCGCAGCTGGTGCTGGGTATAGCCCATGCTCGGTTAATAGACTCTGTTATTGCCAGAGTAGCCGTGGTATCACTAGTGCCAACAGTGATGATAATGGATTCATCCCATCCTACATAAGCCTTCTTAGTCAATTGCAGTCCCAAATTTTATTTCTTCTCTAGAATATTATCTGTAGAGTCAACTTATTTTGTTGTTGTTGTTGTTTGCACTGAGGATTGCATACAGGGATGTTCCATCTCCAAGCTATATTCCCAACTCTTTTTATCTTTTATTTCAAAACAGGTTGCCAAGGGTCTCACTAAGTAGCTGAGGCTGGCCTCAAACCTGCAATCTTCCTGTCTCTTCCTCCCAAGTACTGGGATTACAGGCATGAGCCACCATGCCTGGCTCAGTTAACTTAAAATATTGAGAAAATGATCACCTACTCTTCTGTTGTTGTCCAAAACAATTACCCACACCTTCTCCTCGCTAGTTTTATATTTAAAAGTAAGTTTTTGCTTACATACTTGAATATCACTTTTCAACTAGACCATGAATTGCTCACCCCAAGGAAAGGCGAAATATCACAGGGCCTCTTTCCCAAGCATTTGCACTTTTACACCTGGAAAGAGCTCAGTATGATTTCAACTGGGATTCATTATTGGGTTTGTTGGGAGTATAGAATTTATCTCCTTATAGCTTATTTCATCCCTTGGTCTGCTCACCTGTCCTTTTTTTTTTTTTTTTTTTTTTTTCTTGGCAGGTCTGGGGATGGAACCCAGGGGCATTCTACCTCCGAGCTAGAGCTAGCTACACCCCCTGCCCTATTTTATTCTTTATTTTGAAACCGGGTCTCATTGAGTTGCAGAGGGCCTCACTAACTAGCTGAGGCTGTCCATGAACTGCGATCCTCCGGTCTCAGCATCCCGAATGCTGGGATTACAAGCATGGCCACCACACCCAGCTTGTCCTTTCTTTTCGAATGTCCACCCAGGAGTGGGGCGGTCATCTGTCTGCAGGTGTGAACAATCAAGAATCTGTAAGCATGTCCCCTCCACTTCCACCCATGCAATGAAGACAACACTTCAGAGCCAAAGAGGGGGAAGGACTAACTGATGTCGCTGACCAAGCACCTATAGGGAGGCTGGCCACAGAGTGGACAGGATACCCTCCCAGCATGCTTCTCAGAGGAAGCTCAACAAATGTGGCCCCAAGCCACCCTTTATGTACAGAATCTCAGGCCCCCAAACTGGCTTCCACGGAGCAAAGGAGTCTTCCTAACTGGCAAAGACCTCCTTCCCTGGTAGGACGTTTGTTCTCCTTTCCTGGTAGAACATTCTTCTTTCCAAAACAAAGAAAACCACACAGGCACTTGCATTAGCAAATGAGACTTGAAACCTAGAAAATAAGGAACAAGCTCTCATAAAGAATGAACCTGAATAGCTAATAAAACAGAATCCACAGACTGGCAGACTATATCTTCTAATTACGGCCACCTAATCTCATCTCACACATCAGGCTAACAGGGACAGGAGTAGCCAGGTGTGGTGGCACACACCTGTAATCCCAGTACTTGGGAAGCTGAGACAGAAATATTGCAGGTTCAAGGCCAGCCTCAACAAATAAAAAATAGGGCTGGCAGTGTAGCTAAGATGTAGAATACTCCTAGGTTCAATCCCCAGTGCCAAGAGAGAGAGAGAGAGAGAGAGAGAGAGAGAGAGAGAGAGAGAGAGAGAGAGAGAGAGAGAGAAACCTGATAAACGGGGGGGGGGGGAGAGAAATGCTATTGGCCTAAGAAGCTCAGTAGATTACTTTGGGTGCTGCTACTCATGGGGCTGAATATCAGGTCACATATGATTGTGTTTTTGACCAATGACCTAGAGCCATTTGAATGCTTTCTGTAACAGGTAACAGAAACCTCTATTCGATCACTAAAGAGCTTTATTATCTCCATAACAGGAAGGCCAGAAGAAATGCATGTTTCAGAATGAATTGATATAGGGACTTGGCAGAGTCACCAAGGACCCAGGTTCTTTTTGTCCCTCTGCCCTGTTGTTCTCAGTATGGGCTCTCCCATTAGTTTGGCAGCAACAATTCTCAGTGGCTCATCCTAATCCTTCCCCATCTTTTGGGGACAGAAGCCTTTCCCAGAGACCCTGCAGCACTAACCACCAGCAATGGGGAGAGGCTGCCATCCCCTCTAGAGCTGGAGATGAGGTCAACCTCCACAGGCACATGGCTACACGGGAATGGAAGACACGTAGACAAAACTGGGAATCCATCAGAAAAGGAAAAAGGGGAAGCGGAGTGGTACCGCACAAGCCATGGTGGGCCATAACGGGGTGACGGGGAGGGGCTAGCTGCCTGCACAAGCATATAGGCAAGGAACCCTTTTGTCTGTGGACTGAGCGATGCTGGGACTGGCCCTCCCCTACAGGCAATGCAAGGCTATCTTTCCTAAGAGAGCTAAAAGAAGGTCAAGTCGTCCAACAGATGTGGCGATGGTGAGCAGTAGTGATGCAAAGGCAGCTGGGGGATGGGTGGGACCGCGTGGGCAATGACTCCCACAAACCTACAGGTTTCTGCAGCTTTCCGAGATGGCTAGCTGCCTGTGGGTGTGGAGAGGAGGAGCTACGTCACCAGCTGTTTCCAACAACACTGAAACTCCCTGATAAACCAAGGATGTCAGTGTGAGTGTCCCTAGCTTATTAAGTTAATAGAAGAAGAAAAAAAATATTTTTCAGATACAGAAGGGACCAAAGCCAAGTTCACAGGCAATGGCCAACTCAAAGCAAGATGACAAGCTTCCCTTGGCACTGGCTGGCATCGCTGTCTGCACACTCCGTGATGGGCACGACCTGACACTTGCATAGCCCACAGTGATTAGGAGACCAGAAATGCCAGTTCCTTCCCATCAAAGGCTTTGCAGGGACTGTTATTTTTAATTATTGTGTCTTCCTCTATAGTTCATAAAGTGATTTTCCTTAAATGATTTCATAAACATTTATGTAACATGGGGAGTTATTATCCCCCTTTACAGTTGAGAAAACTGGCACTCAAAGAAGTTAAGTGACCTGCTCAAGGTCACATAGTTGGTGAAGAATTAGAACTATTCTCAGAGCCAGGCATGGTGGCACATGCTTGTAGTCCCAACACTTGGGAGGCTGAGACAGGAAGATCAAAACCAGCTTCAGCAACTTTGTGAGACCCTCCACAACTTAGTGAGACCCTATTCAAATTAAAAAAATAAAATAGGGGCTGTGGGTATAATTCAGAGGTAAAATGACCCTGGGTTCAATCTCTAGTACCATGAAGAAGAATTGAGGAGGGACAAGAAGGAGGAAGAGGAGCAGAAGAAGGATGAGATGAAGGAGGAGAAGAACAGAAAGAAGAGGAGAAGGAGGAGAACGAGGAAGAGGAGGAGGAGGAGGAGGAGGAGGAGGAGGAGGAGGAGAAAAACAATACCCAAGATGACCTTTCCCAGAGGTAGAATAACAATCGTGGGGGGGTATTACTGGGATTGAACTCAGGAGCATTCTACCTCTGACCTACTTCCCCAGCCTTTTTACTTTTTTAATTTTCAAACAGTCTTGCTAGGTTGTTGACAGTCTCCATAAATTGCTGAGCTGGTCTTGAACCTGTGATCCTCCTGACACAGCCTTCCAAGTACTGGAATTACAGGCATGCATCACCATGCCTGGCTTAGCAGTTTGTCTCTATTACATAATTTGTGCTATCCCTGAGGTTCTGGGTTTCCTTGAAGATCATCTTCAACTTCTGCCTGTAATTGAGCTTGGAGTTCCTGCTAGTGGGACATTCCACTGAGCTAAGACTGATGCCTTCCAAATACTCCTGACAAGCCAGGCATGGTGGTGTGAACGTCTAATCCCAGCGACTCAGGAAACTGAGGCTGAAGAATTTCAAGTTCAAGGACAGAGGGGGAAACTTAGTGAGACCTTGTTCCAAAATCAAATAAAAGGGCTTGGGGTGTGGCTCAGTGGCAAAGTGCTAGAGTAGCATGTGTGAGGCCCTGGGCTCAATACCCAGGGCCACATGCACAAAACAACAGCAAAAAGGTACATACGCTGCCAGGAATTAAATTCTCTACCAATTCCACCACAGCGTCCGTCCGCGACCTCCCTGGAAGTCAGGGCTCTTTAGCCAGCTCTTACTTGGAAAAGAGAAACAGTATTATGAGACCTAGAAGAATGAGATTAGCTCTGGGGGGAGGGGGGAGAAGAGGCCAAAAGATCTCATCCTTTCTGATGAAACAAGGCAGAAAGGGTTAAACGAGTGCCTCCGGGAGGCTGGTGAAAGAAAAGACTTAAAAGGAAAATTATTCCAAGCTGGGAGGAAAACCCCAGAGGAGTGTGAGTGAGACCCTTGAATGCTGAGACTTCCCTAAGACTCTGTGTTCCCGTCCTCAGCACAGCCTGCCAATGAAGCTGACTCAGACCTTCAGAACTCCTGGCGTAAACAGCGACAGGCAGAGGTCTGCGCTCTGCCTGCAGGGGCCCTGGGGCGCTGTCCCTGGTGCTGAAGCAGAGGAGCCTGTAGCCAGGACCTTCCCAGGCTGCTCCAAGCCCCGATTCTCCTTGAAGACTGAGGTCGTGGCTAAACTCAGCCTTGGGTCTCAGTTGTTTATGTTTTAAAATTGGGACAGAGTACCTTAAATCCCCGCCTCCACCCTCACTCCCATCAGCTTCTTGAAGACATAGGAGAGGGATTTTTTGTTGTTAGTGTTGTTTTCCTTTGGTACAATGGAACCCAGAGGCATTCTACCTCTGAGATACACTTCCAGCCCTATTTTATGTTTTGTTTTGAAACAAGGTTCCACTAAGTTTTGTAGGGCTTTGCTGAGTTTCTGGGGCTGGCCTCAAGCCTGCAATCCTCCTGTGTCAGCCTCCCAGGTACTTGGATTACAGGCATACCACTATGCCCACCTTAAGAAAAGGATTTTTTTGTGTGGTACTCCCAGATCTATTTTTATATTTTTATTTGGAAACTGGGTCTCTTAAGCCAGCGTGGCTGGCTTCAAACCTGCATGATCCTTCTGTCTCTGCCTCCAAACCACAGGGATTACAAGCGTCCGCCACCACGCCCAGCTAGGAAAGGGATTTTTTGAGCTTTAAGAACTGTATTAGCCAAGCTGGGCATGGTGGCGGTGCAATTGTAATCCCAGCATTCAGGAGGCTGGGACCAGAGGATTGCGGTTCACCAACAGCCTCAGCTACTTAGTGAGGCCCTTTGCAACTCAGTGAGACCCTGTTTCAAAATAAAGAATAAAAATCGGGCTGGGGTTGTAGCTCAGAAGTAGAATGCTCCCTGGGTTTCATCCCCAGTACTGCAACCAAAAAAGAACTGCATTATCCAAACTTCCAGGTCAAATCATCCCATAAATCAGCTTTTGCATTCCACTGTCCCTGCTAGTAGCTCCTCTGTGCCCTGCTGCCAGAGCAGTTCTCGCATCCTGGTCTTTTTTCAAAACTCACTCTTTTATAAGCCAGAATGAATTTAAGTGAATTTTATAAACCAGAGTAAATTTAAACTTAGATGCCATAGAACAAGAGCTGATGCCACCGTTTCGGGAGGACATTTGGGAAGGAGGCTTCTCAAGATTTCTCAGTGTCACAGTCACGAGCGGCTTCATCTTGTCCCTGCATCTGACCAGTGCCGCTTACTATCCTCTCTGCGCAGGCGAAAGGCTTTTAAATAATCATAAACCAAGACTGAATAGTCATCACTCAAGTGAAACACAAGAATGACCAAAACACAGGCTCTATTTCAAAGTCTTTCCAGGAGAGTTGGGGACTAACAATTAATACACCAAGACTTGAGCCAAGTTTCCTGAGAACCTGGAGGCTCCTGGAGGATCTTGGTGTGGATATTAAAAGAGAGTTGTTTTTTTGTTTGTTTGTTTGTTTTTTTCATGTTTGGGGATGGGGCTCAGGGACATTCTACCTCCGAGCTACACTTCCAGCCCAATTTTTTATTCTTTACTTTGCAGAGGACTCACTAACTAGCTGAGATGAACCGGGATCCTCCTATCTCAGTCTCCCAAATGCTGGGATTACAATCATGCACCACCATGCCTGGCTTAGGATGGTTGTTTTGTTTGTTTTTTAACCAGGAAAAGGACATGGTGGCACATGCTTGTAATTCCAGTAATTGGGAGGCTGAGATCAGAGAATCAATTCTAGGTAGGTCAGCCTCAGCAATTTAGCAAGGCCCTCAGGAACTTAGTAAAGCTTGTTTCAAAATTCAAAATAAGCCGGGTGTGGTGGCGCACACTTGTAATCCCCGCGCTTGGGAGGCGGAGACAGGAGGATCACGCAGGTTCGAAGCCAGCCGCGCTGGTGTAAGAGACCCTGTTTCAAAAATATAAAATGGGTCTGGGAGTGTAGCACGGAGGTAAAAGGGCTTCCAGGAACCCCAGTACCACCAAAATAAATAAATAAAAAATGAAATAAAATAGAACATAAAAGTCAGCAAGAAGCGCCGGGCGTGGTGGCGCACGCTTGTCATCCCCGCGCTTGGGAGGCGGAGACAGGAGGATCACGCAGGTTCGAAGCCAGCCACACTGGCTTAAGAGATCCTGTTTCCAAATAAAAACAATATAGAAATAGGTCTGGGAGTATAGCCCTAAGGTAAAAGGGCTTCCAGGAACCCCAGTACCACCACACACACACAAAAAAAAAGCCAGCAAGCAGTGAGACTCCTATCAACCTAACAAAATCCTGTTTCAAAATAAAAAATCAGGGCTGGGCATGTCATTCAGAGGTAGAATGCTTCTGGGTTCAATTCGCAGTACCAAAAAAAAAAGAACATAAGAAGGGCTTAAGCTTAGTGGTAGAGCGTCCCTGGGTTCAATCCCACTGCTTCAAAAAGAGGTGGGGGAGAGCTGTCACTTCAACTTTCTTCTCTTTCTCCATCTGTACAGAAAGAGTAACCAAAATACCAGACTTGCTGCGCTATTTTCTACATGAATTGAGACAATATAAAGACACGATTTATAAACAGCAAAGTACCATTAAATTAAAACTGACCCTCCTCTGTGTGTTGGGGTGGCAGTGTCTGAGCTGGGACAGTGTCATGAGGGTAGGGCTGCGTCCTGGGTGTGATGGTGCCAAGCACAGGATCATGTTCTCAGAGGCTGGTACCAAGGGCATTTTGGTCTCAAAAGAGCTCTGCCTTGAGGCAAATATAATATAATATATATATACATACATAGTTTGTCCTCGGTGGCCAATTCTGCCCCAAGCCCCCATGGGGTGCAGGGCTGAGACGCAATGGAGAAAAGACGGCGTGCACCGGAGGAGTTGGCCCACGGCCTTAGCTCCAGATGGAGTTTCAGCTGGAAGCTTACAGCAGCAGCTGAGCTCAAAGAAATGACGGAAGTTTTCTGGACTTCCTCTCTGGCTGGTGGACGAGAATCCTCCGAGGGAGATGGAAGACAGGTGGTACGGGCAGAAGGGAGAGGGAGAAGGGACGAGGAGAAGCATGAGAGAGGTCGGGATGTAGGGTCACATTCCAAATCTTTTGCTTGGGTGGAAATTTTCAATGAATACGGCTGCCACTGGGTATCACCAGATCTTCGTGAAGTGATGGGTTTTAGAACAAAGCTAACTGCAAATTACTGAAGTTGGTTATGAGACCTTTAAAATGATCTAGTCCAACATCTACATTTCACAGAGGAGATGAGGGCAGAGAAAGGTGAAGTTCAAAGCCAAAAAACAAACAAACAAACAGACAAACAGAGCCCCTCGAAGATGCAGGATGCAGGTCTTCTGCCTCTTGGGTCAGTCAGCTTATTATTCAACAACTGGACGAAGGTGAGATTTGAGCCACCATAACTAATAAGCACAAACCTCAGAGACTGAAGAAGTGAATAAGGACGGGCCAAGAGCCAGTCATGGTAGCACAGGCCTGTAAACAGTGCTTGGGAGGCTGAGACAAAGGATCACAGGTTCAAGGCCAGCCTTGGCAACTTAGCAATACCCTCAACAATGTAGTGAGACCTTGTTTCAAAATAAAATAGGGCTGGGAGTGTAGCTCAAAAGTAAAACACCCCTGTGTTCAATCCTCAGTACCAAAAAAAGAAAAGAAAAGAAATGGTGTTTTCTCCTCCCCCTCCTCCCCCTCCTCCCCCTCCTCCTCCTCCCCCTCCTCCCCCTCCTCCTCCTCCCCCTCCTCCCCCTCCTCACATTTATATAACAATCACAATGTGAGTAGCACACGTGCTGGATTCTGTGGGAAAAGGACCAGGAAGAAAGGGATAAGGAGACTTGTGTGCCAGAGGTTTATGGGGGAGGACTTCTGGAGCAAAAACTGGGCAGAGGGGTTGTGATCGCAACAGAAGCTTTAGCCAGTACCACAGGGAGCTCCGATGTCCCTTTTGACAGGTCCAAAATTGAGGCATGAAGTCAGGCTTCTTGACCCAGCGCTGTCCAGTCACTGGATGGGGCTGTCCCTGGCGCAGAAGTTAGGACTTTGGGTGAGGCAGCTCCCTTTGGCCGAGAGTAATTCCTAAAGAATTAAAAAGCAAGCCATCAAAGCCAGGCATGGTGGCGCATGCTTGTAATCCCTGCGCTTGGAAGGCTGAGACAGGAGTTTCGCACAGGTTTGAAGCCAGCCTCAGCTACTTAGTGAGGCGCTCAGCAACTTAGTGAGACCCTGTTTCCAAATAATATATAAAAAATAGGTCTAGGAGTATAGCCCAGAAGTAGAAAGCCTCTGGATTCCACCCCCAGTACCACCAAAAAAAAAAAAAAAAAAAAAAAAAAAAAAAAAAAGCAAGCCATCTGCAGCCATGCTCCCAGAAGCTGGGCACATGGGTGCTTCTGAGCTGAAGGGAAGACCTGGACGGCCGTCCACAGCATCCAATGGGGTAGCACCGGTGGATGGGAGGGGCAGCAACTGCCCTCCACATGGTCATTCTGGCATCCGAGCACTGTTCAACCATCCTATAGAAGATAATCACCATCCACACGTCCAGAGCCAGGGTCGTTACCCCGTCGGGGTTTGTGTCCTGGGGAGGAGGAACACGACATGGCAGAAACACACCAGTATCTTCGCAAATGACCCTGGAAGTGACCTCAAACCTGCAATCCTCCTGTCTCTGCCTCCTGAGTAAGGGGATTACAGGCTTGGGCCACTGCTTCTGGCTTACCAATGCTTCTTGAGCCTCCTCTGCCTCCCTACTCTTCCCAAACCCAAATTTACTCCAGAATCACCCCTTTAAGATAATGATCAAGCCGGGCGTGCTGGCGCACGCTTGTGATCCCAGTACTCGGGAGGCTGAGACAAGAGGATCGCAGTTCTTGGCCAGCCTCAGCTACTTAGTGAGGCCCTCTGCGACTTAGTGAGACCCTGTTTCAAAATAAAGAATAAAAATAGGGCTGGAAATGTAGCTTCGAGGTAGAATGCCCCTGGGTTCCATCCCCAGTACCTCAAAAAAAAAAAAAAAAATAGTGATCAAGCCAGACTGCTCTCTGGATAGGGGTCTTTCTCACTACCCTGAGAGTCTAGAGAAAGCCTGGATTCTAGAGTTTCTCCAAACCCAGGAAAATCTGCAGAGCATGGGCCTTAGTGCCTCTGTCCCTCCCTACGTGTGCCATCTCAGAATGAACTACAGAGATGCCCGTGAAGCCAGGCACGACTCGTGTTTTGTGAGTACCGCACCTCTCTCCCTCCAAGCCGCCTGATCATAAGTGCACCTCTCCCCGCTTATCACCAGTGGACCTTCCCTAAGTCTTTTATAGTACTGCCCTCTGGCCTCACTGAACAAAAGAAAGAAGCCAAGTGTTCAGGGGAGGGGGCTGCGGCATGATGGTTGTGTGCACAAGGCCCTGGGTTCAAGCCCAGAACTTCCCCCTCCCAAAAATAATTACTTAATTAATCCCAGTGAAGTACTCAGGATCCAGAGAAAGACTTCTTTATGCTCTGCTCTAGAAGTTCCAGCTCTCTGCAACTCAGCGAAGCCTTCTGAGGTCGCGACACAGAAGCCTTTTTCATTCTTCCCCTGATAGTCTGCAGCTTTCTCCGGGACAGACCTGTAGTCTGTGAACGTCTCCTTTGATAATTTCCTGGGAAAGTCCTAGTAGAAGGTAAGAGGTGGGGGGGACCATTTGACCACTGTCTTGGAGAGGGTGGTTTACTCTTGAGTAAATACAGCTTTAGGAAGAGTCATAGATTAAAAGAAGTTGAAGGAACAAATGTTATCCAGCTCCAGTCACCCAGAGGCTTCTTCCTTGTGGACCTCCATTCCCTAAAATCAGATATTGGAATCTGGGCTCGCGATATTCCTAACCGGCCAGGCATGGTGGGGAAATAACCACGCCTGCTCTTCCTGTGAGCACCCATGGAATCAATCCCTCTTGAAAAAGTGTTAAAAAAAAAAAACTGAAAAAGTGTTTGGGCGAGCAAAGCCCTACATATGAAGAAATTCTCCAGCTCAGCTTCCTCACTTTCCTTTAAGCCAATCTCTTATAGCTTACAAAGCACATTTACATCCAGTAACTCCATGATTTCCAGGAAAAAAAAAAAAAGGTGCAGGGTGCTAGCCCCAAGGATTGTCAGAACCATCCACTCAAGGGCAAGAAGAAATTGTTAAAGGCTTGGTATTATCTCAGATATTAGGACTAAACAAAGCTCTCTTAATATTTAGTGCCCGAGTTGACGCTGGTCATGTTTTGGTCTGTATGTAGCTCCCCAGGTGCCACTATGGGAAACGCACTTTCCGGAGGGCAGACTGAGAGAGCGTTCCACAGTGTGGGAGAGTTGAGTTCCAGAGGGCGCAGTCTGCCGGGCGTCATGGCGCACGCTTGTAATCCCTGCGCTTGAGAGACTGAGACAGGAGGATCACGCAGGTTTGAAGCCAACTGTGCTGGCTTAAAAGACCCTGTTTCCAAATAAAATATAAAATAGGTCTGGGAGTGTAGCCAGGAGGTAGAAGGCCCCTGGGTTCCATCCCCAGTACCACCAAAAAATAAAAAATAAAAAGTATAGAAAAAATTGGGCAGAGGGTGTAGCTCAGAAGTCAAATGCCTCTGGGTTCTATCCCCAAACCCGCAAAAAAAAAAAAAAAAAAAAAAAAAACAGAGTGTGCAGTCTGATGTAATTAAACTAACTCCCACCAAGAGCATTCTTGGCTTAGAAGATCCATGTGAAGAAATTCCAAACAAAGTGGATAGTAATAACTCATCAAGGAGCAAGATAAGGTGGGGCTGACGTAGTCACCTCCAAGAGATCTGTGCACCCCCCACCCCCAGAAGAGATCTGTGCAACCCCCACCCCAGAACCAAACAACCCAACCAAGACCTGTTCACACCCAGTGCTGCATTGGCCGGCATGTTTTGAAACGATCACCATTATCTGAAAATGACTTAGCACCCACTATGTTAGTAATGAACCTTACTTTATGTGCATGACTTGAGATATTATCTAATATTATGAGAGCACTATATGACTTATGAATATATAAATGTGCATTTGGGTGCACACTCAAATATTTTTTTACAGATAAAGAACATACTGCAATCCAGGCATTGTTGTACCTGCCTGTAATACCAATACTTGGGAGGCTGAGACGGGAGGATGCCAGGTTCAATGCTAGTGAGCCCCTGTTTCAAAAATATAAATTAAAATAGGGTTGGGAATGAAGTTCAGAGGTAGAATGTCCCTGGGTTTGAGCCTCATTTAAGTGATTCTTTGAAATCAACCTACAAATGCTACTGTTTTCTGGATTAAAAAAAAATAAACTTGGGATGGCAAAAATATCTAGCTCTAACATTCACGTGAAAGCAAAGACTGGCCACCAACAAAAATGGCACCCCCAAAAGCTGAGTGAGCAACTCAGGGAGACATCTGTGAAAATTAAAACACAGACTCCACCCCTATTGCTCATCTATTCCCAAAAGATTGTGCCAGGAAAGCCAGTCCCACAAAGCACAGCTCATCCCGCCAGGCTGAGCCTGTAAGCCCAGAGAAACATCACCCTCGAAGAAAAAGCCAGGTGTTTGAACCTCAGATGCTTCAAAGACCCTGTCACCCTTGCCATCAACAAACACAAATGTCACCTTAGTGGGTGGGGCTGGAGCGGGAGGGGAGCTGCCATCCCAGAGGATTAAGTGAGGCGGTGGGGGCTGGGGGGAGTCTGGTCTTGGCAAAAGCCAGGGTTCCTCAGATTCACCCCTTTGCAGGTGGCAGCGCTTTGAGCGTGAATTTCCTCCCCACACTAATACTCCTTGGGTGGAACTAGCCGTTTGAAGAATGCAAACCCACTTTCCTCCGCAGCGATCCGCTCTGCCTCCCAGAGCGGGGAAATGTGCTGTGCTCAGCGTTTCTGTGCGGCTGCAGCATCGCGCTAGAAAAGGCAGGGCGGCTGCAGCGCGGGCTCTAGGGGTGGGATGAGACTGCACCGTTCCTTCCCCGTTTGGCAGCAGGAGCACCAGGTCACGAGGAGGATGAGGATGTGGTCCAGAGGCTGCTGGGCTATGTCACTCTGGAGGGGTGAGTAAAAGCCATTCCCTGGGGCATCCAGTCTACAGGCAATGTCCGAGTGGTGATTCTGGGTCTAGCATGGTGTGTGTGTGTGTGTGTGTGTGTGTGTGTGTGTGTGTGTGTGTGCACGAGTATGTCCTTGAACACATGTATGTGCACTTCTATTTTCACTGAGCAACCATACTTGCAAAGCCGCAAGTGCAATGAATAAGAGTGTTTTCAAGCTGGAGGGGGTCAGAGAAATGAAGTATTCCAAACCCCTGTTTCACAGAAGAGGATTCTGAGGTTCCGAGAGTTAGTAAAGCCCTGCTGTTACAGAGTAGTAAGTGGCCGGGTCTAGAAGCCCCTGTCCTGATTCCTAGCACGGGATTCCTCTCATTGCTCTGCACGGGGACCCCGTGACTGGCTCGATGCCAAGGGACCCCTGTCCCTGGCAGAAGACGGAATCTGCAGCCGCAGTGTGAGTGTCCGCGAGGCGCATGCCAAGGCTGCAAGCCGGGCACCGCACAGAACCAGCAGCACGTGTTTGCCATGAACGGCTCCTCCGTGCTGACAGCCACCTCCCCTGCTGCCCGGGTCATTCTCTGGGTCACTTGGCAAAGTATGGGCAGCCCCTGAGACTCTTCCCGGCAGAGTCCAGTGGCCGTGGCTGGGGCTGCATGTTCTACCAGTAGCATCCCTCTTTCCTTGGGACAAATATCCGCTGAGCGCCATCCGTGTGCCAGGCACAGTGCAAGACGCGCTGGTATTCTTGATCTTACCAACCCTGATTTCCACACCTGACAAGTCAGGAGACTGCGGCTGGGTAAGGTTCAAAAGCGCAAGCTATTTTGAATCTTTTAAAAATTCCTGGTTCCCCCAGAATCATGATTTTAAGCCCGTTCTCTTCCAAGATTTCCTCCTGAGCATGACTTCGCCTCTGGGATGGAAGGGATCGTTCTCCCCTAATGAAAAGCAGTTCCCTACAGCATTCCAGGGCAAACGTGTAGTCGGAGCCGAGAATACGACATTGAAGGAATATTCGTAGACTTTGACTCTCAACTAGGCATTGTCTGGGTCTTTGGGGTTTCTGAGGTTTCTCTCTTATTTCTCTGGGTTCTGTCTCAAATGAGGATAAGATATGCTTTGGAACCTTGGCTTCTTACCCATCTCTACCCCTAACTGTGTGGTCTAGAGTAAGTCACTTGGCTTCTTGGGTCTCATTCTCCCCATTGATAAACTGACAGCTAAGACTAAATGAGAGCTCTTTTCTCTCTCTCTCTCTCTCTCTCTCTCTCTCTCTCTCTCTCTCTCTCTGCACAGAAATGTTTATGTATGCATTCATTTGGTTACATGTGTGCCCTGCGTTTCTCTGGCATGCCAGGTGTAGGGCCAATGGTGGAAGGAATTCTTTCCAAACCTGGAGCAGTTATTTGCCAATAGTGACAGTTCTCATCAAACCCCACCAACACTCACCAGCAAGCTTCAATCATTCATTCAGATCATTTAGAGCTGAAAAGGAAGTGTGCGTCGTGACCCTCTCCCAGCCCTAAGCGACTTGAGCCGTCTTTCCTCTCTTTTCTATAAAACACACCGCACGCACACTCAACAGCCACCATGCCAGGCACCGTGCTGGGCAGCCTTCGTGCATTGCGTCATCTCATGCTGACAAAAATCCTACTTAATAGATAATATGATTAGCCCTGACTGACAGATGAAGAAACTGGCAACTTGATCAAAATGGCCCTGTCAAAAAGTGATGGCGAGCCAGCTGGGCGTGGTGGCACACACTTGCAATCTCAGCATTTGGGAGGCTGAGGCAGGAGGATCGTGGTTCACGGCCAGCCTCAGCTATTTAGTGAGGCCCTTTGCAACTCAGTGAGACTCTGTTTCAAAATAAAGAATAAAAACTAGGGCTGGGGGTGTAGCTTGGAGGTAGAGCGCCCCTGGGTTCCATCCCCAGTAATGGGGACCCACTTTCTATTTGGGATGGTAAGGAAGTTCTGGAAATGGATACTGGTAGTTGCCTGACAATCTGAACATTATTTAATGCCATCATTAAGATTTAAGATGGTTGATTTTATGTTATGTATATTTTACCACAATAAAAGAAAAATGTAGCTGGGTGCGGTGGTACATGCCTGTAATCCCAGCACTTGGGAGGCTGAGACAGGAAGATCACAGAATCAAGGCCCACGGGGGGTGTAGCTCAGAGTATTGTACTGCTGTAGGCCCCAGTACAAAAGAAAAAGAGAGAAGAGATAAAAAAGGAAAGAAACAGAGAAGGGAGGGAGGGAGGAAAAAAGGAAGGAAAAAAGGAAGGAAGAAAGGAAGGAAGGAAGGAAGGAAGTTAAATCCAAGCAACACCTAGCTCCAAAGCCAATTACCTTTAACCATCCCTCATCAATTTCTATCACAAATAGGACTCAGAAATAGAATAAATGCCTCTCCAGCAGCCGAGAGCTAGAGGAATGAATCCCCTCCCCAAACAATGTGTAGAAAACATCATTTGTGCTGGGCAAGGTGGCGCACGCTTGTGATCCCAGGACTTGGGAGGCTGCAGGAGGATGGCAGGATCCAGGCCAGCCTCGGCAACTCAGCAAGATCCTGCTTCAAAATAAAATGGCTAGGAGTGTAACTCAGGTATTCAAATGCCCCTGGGTTCAATCCCCAGTACCAAAGAGAAAGAAAAAACAAGAAAGAAAAGAAAGAAAATATTGTTAGTTTGCTTGCTTGCTTGCTTCCCACAAAATCACAGCCCACGTAGCAGGAAAGTCTGTCTGTGCTGAAGGTCATCAGTAGCCTGTTCTGAATGATGCCCGAGTCTGCCTGCCTGGCAGCCTGTCTGTCTGCCTGCCTGTCTCTCTGCAAACTCAGTTTCACTCAGACGCTAGGTGTCAGGTGGCTGCTGGGCACAAGGTCCTGCCTCATATGTCGTGAGGAGCAAAGACGAGGGTATGGTCACCACGGGCAAAACATACCAACTAGTACAGAGGAAGAAAAGTCAAGGAACCGAGTCGCCAAGTGCCCACGAGACAGACGTCTACAAAGGCCGCGCAGATGGGTGTCCTAGCCCACCGCCGAGACAGCGAGGGTTCCATGGCGGTGCCTGCAGAGCCAGGCTGCGAGTTTCTGGGAAGGAAAGATAACCTGCCGTGGAGGAGGCTTCTCCTCATCAGTACAGTACCACGGCCCATGCCAGGTGGGGTCAGAATCTAAATCTCACCAGCCTCTTGGTTTGCCTTTCCTCCTTTCTCTTTTCATTATTATTTTTGCGGTACTGGGGATGGTACCAGGGGCATTCTACCTCCAAGCTACACCCCCAGCCCTATTTTTTTTTTTATTCTTTAATTTGAAACAGGTTCTCACTGAGTTGCAGAGGGCCTCACTAAGTAGCTGAGGCTGCCCATGAACCATGACCCTCCTGTCTGAGCCTCCGAATGCTGGGATGACAAGCGTGCACCACCACACCCGGCTACTTCTCCTTTCTTACCCTGTCTTCTTTTAGCTTTGTCTGTTGGACACTTAGATCTTTAGCCTTTGGTCTTTCTTCTTTACTAACATAAGTATTCTAAGGCTATCAGTTCTCCTCTAGGTATTACTATAGCTGCATGATAAGGTTTTCATGCATAGTATTTTGATTAATTAATAATTTACAATATTTCTGTTTAAACCAATGAGTCATTAGGAATTCTTTCTTCAAGAAAAAATAAATGCTCTTTTCTCCAAATATATAGAAAGAAGTGTGTGGATTGGGAGGTTAATAATTCTGATTATATTGTTTTCAAATAATACAGGATATATGACATCATATCTTAGTATTTGTGGAGACTATTTTTGTGGCTAGCACATTTTTATAAATTTTTTTATAAATGTCCCATGTATACTCAAAAAGAATGTGAAATTTCTAATTATTGATTGAGGTTTTCCAAACTGGTCTATTAAAGTGAACTTGATGTTCTTCCAATATTCTATAGCCTTTCTAATTTTTTTATCAATTACTAAGAAAAGAACATTAAGATATCTTACTGTATTTCCAGCTTATTATTTGTCCCTGAAGGTACTTCTTTTGTTCAGAGTTTTTTATTTGGTTGGTTGGTTGCTTGCTTGCTTGGCTCCGTTTGCTGATTTTCCGTGTGTGTGTGTGTGTGTGTGTGTGTGTGTGTGTGTGTGTGTTGTTACTAGGGCATATCAGTCTAGAATTATCTGTTGGGTTGTTGTTTTTCCACTGTTCATTAGTTCAGACCATCTCTATCACCAGTAATGTTTTTGTCTTCCAGTCTATTTTACCTGACATTAACAAGCGACACCAGTTTGCTTTTGGTTAGTGTTTTACTGTCATTTTTGTTGTTGTTGTTTTATGGTTTCTTTTTCCTATGTGCTTCTTATAAATAGCACACAGCTAGATTTTATTTCTGATCCAACTATATTTCTTTCCTTCGAGCTCTACTATGCAATCAAAATAAAATTCTTACAGCTTATCTAAAAATTTTAGGTGTTAATTTCCAGAAGGTTTTCAGGTCCTTATTGCCAGGGAGGAAAGGGCTTAGATCCTGTCACTTAAGAAGGTTCATAAGGATGTTTTTATATTCTCTTCCCTAGGATGCTAAAGACTGGACCTTCCTCTCCTTGGTCTGTTTTGTTTCATACCATCAAACATGTCCTTTATCTCATCTCGTCTATTCCAAATAGCCCCAAAGAGCTCCATCTCCGCAGCCAAACCCTTCAGCTTCTCTTCTTATAATCGATTGTACCAAAAGTGAATTAATGATGAAGAGATACTTGTAGGGAGTCACTTCCTTGAAAACAGACCTTAACTTTGAGGCTCAGGCCTCCAAAAGAAAGAGAGCCCCGTAGGTCCTTGAGAAACATGGCTATGATCCGCCTCCTCCACTAAACCTCCACCCTCAGAAGCCAGGGCTTCTCTGGCTTTCATCAGGAGCAAAGCCAATTATCTACCAGTCCTTCCTTGCCAATGGCTTCCTAGGTTGTCTCTTTCGTGTGTGTGTGTGTGTGTGTGTGTGTGTGTGTGTGTGTGTGTTTTACTGGGGATTGAACCCAGAGTTGCTGTACCACAGGCCTACATCCTCAGCTTTATTTATTTATTTATTTATTTATTATTTATTTATTTATTTTAGTACTAGGGATGGAGCCAAGAGGCATTCTACCTCTGAACTACATCCTCAGCCCCATTTTTTTTTTTTAATTTTGAAACAAGGTCTCACTAAGTTGCTAAGACTGGCCTTGAACCTGCAATACCCTTGTCTCATCCTCCCAAATACTGAGATTGCAGGCATGCATCACCATGCCCAGCTCTCAGGGTCTTACTAGGTTGCCGAAGCTGGCTGTACCATCCTCTTGTCTCAGCTTCCCGAGCAGCTGAGATTACAGGCATGTACAACTGTGCTCGGCTTCTTTCTTTCCTTCTTTCTGTCTTTTTGGGTAAAAAAATGTCATTAGCTAATATTTATTGAAAACTCACTACGGCATGGCAATCTATTATGCATTGTGTGATTTTTACCCTTTCAACAACTCTACAAGGTAGTTATAGCTGTCATCCCTCTAAAAGGGGCCTCTAAATGTGTTGGGGGGTTCTACCCGAGCAGGGCTAAGCCAGGTGAGAGAGTAAGCAAACATTTTCCCCCAACACCACACTCTCCTGTCCTCATCTGCCCCTCCTCCGGCTTCCGATACGGCTGTGCAGCCATTTCATCTCTGGTTTCTCGTCACCTAATACATAACTCCGTGTCCTTGAGCCAGGAAGCATTTCCTTCCCCCCGCCTTCAATTTCTTCACCTCCCAGCTCTAAGCTCTCTCTGGTCTCTGCACACCCCACATACAATGAGTCCAGGACTGCTGGTCAGCTAGGAAGGCAACGTCTGCCATTAACACACACACACACACACACACACACACACACACACACACACACACAGTTCTTCGAGCTCTGTTTCTGTGGGAGTTTCTGAAACCTTTAGGAATCAAATCCTTTCCTCCAGAACTCGGGAGGAGTTGACAGCTATGAGGATCCCTATTCCCTTAATTTTTGAATGCTGCCTTTTACATTGCAGGTTCCAATTGCGGGTCAGTGACAGGATACCTCTGGAAATAATCCTTCCTCAGCTCTATGTGTACACAGGCAGACTGCGGCTGGCCATGTGCCACGCAGCATAGGCTTGTGCAGGGAGGGGGACAAATGAACATGGCCCCCAAGTCTACCTCGTTTTCTGGGGGAAGGAGAGAGATGACAGGAAGGTGGTCCTCAGGGCTCGTCCTGGCCCATGTTTTAGAGAGAAGGCAGAAAGACAGAGAAACAATAGCTGTGTGGTGTCAACATAACCATCACAGCCATGTTGCATGCAGAAAACTAGCCCAAGGTCGCCAAGGACGGAGGTGCTAGAAGGGGACCCGGCTGGCATCAGGCTGGCTCCAAGGCCCAGGCATGTGTCCTACAGGGGCACCCCTGGTGCTGGAAGAGGACAAGGACCCCAGCAAACACAGCACCTTTCAGCAGGGCCAGGAAGGTATCCTCTGTCTCCTCCACTGCGAATCATTTTAGGAACCCAGAGGTTCCTAGTTCACTAATATTAAGGCCTTGTAGAGATTCCCGAGAGAGAACGAACCTTGTTAGGAGCCAATTGCCAAGCTGATCTTGCCCTGCAAGCAGGTTTAATGAGGAACCGAGAAGAAGCAGAGGAGACGCAGAGAAGAAAACAAAGAAAAAGGTTGGAGCAGGGGGTAAGTGGAAAGCAGCCTCTACCCTCCACTTATCAAGAAGGCAGGGATGAAGCTGCTGGCTGGCCCCCGGTCACAGTCTATAGCAGACCTAGACCTAGAACTCAGGCCTCCTGCCTCTGTACCAGTAGCCCCAAGCCACACAGAATTACACCCGAATGCTAGCTTATTAGGCAGGGAGCTCTCTGGGTAATGCTGCAGTTGTTGACATATGGCTAATAAGGAATTTGAAATGAAATGCCACCTTTTACCGGGCATGGAGGCACACACTTGCAATCCCAGTACTCAGGAGGCTGAGATAGGAGGATCGCAGGTTCTAGGCCAGTCTTAGCAACCCAGTGAAGCCTTGACAACCCAGCAAGATCCTGTTTCAAACCAAAAGCAAACTTTTAAAAAGCTGGAGATGTAGCTCAGAGATAGACTGACACCACAAAAATAAAAAATAAATAAATAAAAATAAATGCCATCTTTCTCAGTCCTAAGGCAGCTTGCTAATATATATATATATAATCTATAATATAGATAGATAGATAGATAGATAGAGTGAGTGAGCCGGGCGTGGTGGTGCATGCTTGTACTCCCAGCATTTGGGAGGCTGAGACAGGAAGATCGCCATTCGTGGACAGCCTCAGCTGCTTAGTGAGGCCCCTTGCAACTTAGTGAGGGCCTTTGCAACTCAGTGAGTCCCTGTTTCAAAGTAAAGAATAAAAAATAAGGCTGGGAGTATAGCTCGGAGGTAGAATGCCTCTGAGTTTCATCCCTAGCACCGCAAAAAAAAAAAAAAAAAAAAAAAAAGATAAAAATATATATTGGGGCTAGAAGTGTAGCTTAGTGGCAGAGTATGTGCTTAGCATGCCTTGAGGCCCTGGGTTTGATCCCCAGCATCTAAAAAAATAAAATATATATACATTAAACAGAGAAACAAACCCCAGAGGAGCAAAACCCGTCTTGTCTTTATTCCCGCATCCCTTTTCCAGCACCTGTTTAAGTTCTTCCTCTCATATACACTGTTTAGTATCAGCTCAGGGTAGCTGACTAAGCACCGAAAATCAGAGGACATCTCTGCTACGCAGAAGGTCTTGCCGTATCAGCCCTGCTTTAGGGTGAACTGAGGCAGGGCTTGCCCAGAAGTGGAAGTAGATTCATTCACCTTGATTTACGGCCCGCACCCTCAGAATTTCCCCAGGGCACTCTGCACCCAAATGAGCTGCAAAATTCTCAGCTCGCTGATACACCGCCCCTTCCCCACCCCAGGGGGCGAAACGCTGCGACTGTCGTTAAGATGGTGGTTAAATGCAGAATGTTATTACCACTGTATATCACTGTGATCAGCTTTCTGGGTCGTTCGGAGGATGTCAGAATAAAGCAAGCCAACATTTTTATTATTTAGGATACAGTGTACTAAGTTTATGTTGATTACTCTGAGTATCATCTTTGAAAGATCACTAGCATTAAAGTGTTGATAATGCTCTACTTTTGCGATCATATTTGCATAGTGTACAACACAGTTTAGCAGGGAAAAATGATCTTCAGTGGGGTTTTTGCATCTGCCTCTGTCAGCCTCGCCCTGCCTGCTTCAGCTGGGTGCATGCAGCAGGACAAACACTTGCTGGGTTTTTGTTTTGTTTTGCTATGATATCAGCTTTACATTATATAATGTTATTTGCACTCCTTCTGGAAGGGCCGAGCATGGAGTTGTAATGGAAAAAGCAGAGTCTCTGGGGCTGGTCAGACCTGGATTCCAATTCCAGTCCGTGCACTCGAGAACGGCGTTTAAACACTCTGCCAAGCAGTCACCTCTTTATAAAATGGGGTTCTGGCAGCTGTGAGGTTATAGATCATATAAGAAAAACCCGGACCCGGCGCCGTGCCTGGCCTGGAGCCGCAGTGCGGCGGCATCCTTTGTTTTCTGCACGACATTTTGAGATGCCCACTTACTGCAATTTGAAATTCGAGATTGAAAAAGGACGCCCACATTCCCCGCACTACACTTCCAGCCCCCCAGCAGTGTTATAGATGCAGATAATCTGTTTGATGCTGCTGAACACAGAAGGGACACTGATTTTATTTTATGAACAATACTTAGATGTCTCCTGAGTGCAGCTACTGGGAAATAAATATCCTAGATTTCATATATTCATTCATTCATTACAAACAAGCTCTCCTCCAAACGCCCCCCTTCTCCTTTTCTCCCTGTACCTTTTTATTTTATTTTTATTATTTTTTACAGCCCCCTAGGCCTGGTGCAGTCTTTTTGCCCAATTGGGTGCTATTTTTTTTTTATTTCCGTCTTGTCACCGCCTGAAGTCCAAATTTATTTAAATCATCCTCAGACACAATCCTACAAGATATGAATCACATTTGAGGTTTCATTCCTCCCGAGTTGTCAGCTGTGCCACTGGTGATTGACACGATTTCCATTTCAGTCATTTCTACTAATTCTGTTTCAAATCTGTATATTTAATGAACACACCAATTGGCACCTCGTTATCGGTTGAGGCCGCTTTTTTTTCAAATGTAATGCACTGATTTTATAATTTATCGTGCATGGTGGCTGCCTCTAAATGAAATTCAAAGAAAGCCTTGTCCGGTTTGTATTAAAACAATATCTGGCACATGAATATGAGCGTTAGATCCTCCGTGTCGACTCCTCCTCTGTGCATCTGAACGGTATTTTTGTGATCCCAGCAGACTCTTAAGCACAAGCCAGGCTTTTCTCTTTGTAGAGGTATGTCGAATCGTACACCTCTGCACAAAGGCGGGAAGAAAAGCAGAGTTTGCCTGCACCGAAAAGCAGTCCCCCGCTCTCCAACACACACACAATCTGACACAAGCTAAAAATTGCCTGGAGCCCTGGTGAATTATACTCCTTCTCCCTGGGGCAGATAATTCATTAGGAAATAGCCTCACGCCCTGTGTCGCCACCGAACAAAAATATTTACTTGGGGTAACATTGGATGATGAGGGTAAGGGGGTTTCTTCGGGAAGGAGGGGGAGGGGAGGCCTGCAGTCGACGCCCATCATAAGCATTGCAAATAAATTATTAGCCTTCATCCTACAATCTAGGTCAGGATGGGAGGCGAAGGGGAGGGCTTTTAAATCTGCTCTATGGCTCAGGTTGAATCTGCTTACGCGCAGGGACAGGAGGCAGGCGGTTCCACTGTGCTGGAGCATTCCAAGGGGAAGAGAAAGATGCTCTCACCTGATAGAAGGACCGCTACCTGACCCAGAGAGCCATCAAAACTAAAAACTGAAGAAGGCTGTACTTTCAGGTGGACTTCATTTACACACACACACACGCACACGCACACATACACACCACTTGTCTCTCAGCCTTCTCTGTCCAACTTGTCAGGCCCTGAAGTGTCAAAAAGGAGACAATATCTTCCAGACTCAGATACATGTGAATTCTTTAAAAAAAAATAGAGACTCCTACCCTCTTGGTGTGGGAAGGGGCCTTGGGAATCATCTACCGATGTCGAAGAGCTAGGAATGCAAAAGGAAAGCCACCTTACTTGCTCAAGGTCATACAAGCAGCCTACACCATCCTACAATGTATTTTGTTTTCACTCTATTTTTTAAAGATTCTCTTTTGTAGGACATGAATAATTTATTACATAATAAAGAGACAAAACAAAATGATATAGTGACAGCCGCCTGATAAAATGAATGTGTAGGAGAGAATCTTGCTGGGCACCTCTTTCTTCCTCTAACACAACTGTGAAAGGACACGGCGCTTCCCAGACCCCTGGCTTGGGGTGGGGACCCTCCTCAAAGCCTCCGGTGCTAGTTTAAATGTGATTATTTTCTGGACATGTCTGTACTTAATTCCCTTGGTCAATAATTCTGACATTCTCATGTGGCTTTCCTCCTGCCCCCCCTCTCTTCCCCAGCCACAGAGATGGGCCCATGTGTTTCCCTAAATATGTGCTAAAGCTAGAGAAATTTAAATAGAAAAAAAAAATTTTTTTTTTTTTTTTTGGTGGTACTGGGGTTCCTGGAAGCCCTTCTACCTCCGGGCTACACTCCCAGACCTATTTTTTTTTATATATTTTTATTTGGAAACAGGGTCTCCTAAGCCAGCGCGCGCGGCTGGCTTCGAACCCGCGCGATCCTCCTGTCTCTGCCTCCCAAGCGCGGGGATTACAAGCGTGCGCCACCACGCCCGGCTGAATAGAAAATTTTGAGTTTCAAAATTCAACCTGAGCTAAATACTAAGTGAACTTGATCAAGGAAACTATTTCCCTTTTTTTCTTTTTCAATACATATCTTCATTTATTTTTAATTGACACGTAATAATTGTACCCCTTAATATTTATGGGGTAAAGGGAGATAATTTTATATATGTATACAACATGCAATGATCAAATCAGAATGATTGCCACTCCCAGGTCCTCAAAAGTGGATCATTTGTATGTGTTGGGAAATTCTGGACTCTTCTAGCTATTTTGAAAAAAATAATTAATTGCTGTAGACTATAGTCACCCTAGGCTACTTCTTTTATTTGCCAAAATCATAAGAAAACTTTTAAAGTCCAAATATGAAATGAGAAAAAAAATATATATATATATATACAACGTGGACTGAAGAGACCAGGTTTTGTTCTTAACTCTGAATTTGCCACAATCCATCCACTGGTTTCCAGAGCCGTTTTTCCATCTCTCTGGACCTCCTTCCCCTTCTCTCTTGTTCACAAGTCAGAGATCAAATGGCCTCTGTGCCCTCCAAATAAAACCTCCAAATTTTTTTTTCTTTTTCTTTCTGTTTTCTTTCTGGTTTTTTGTCTTTAATGTCGGAATAACTGCAGAACTTATCTGCAGCTATCTGCACGGTGAACTGATGGCTCTGGGAACACAGCCCTGCTCAGCATCTTCTGAATCTACTCAGCTTTCAGATAAGGGAGCTTCGCTATTGAAATAATTGTCCAAAACGGTGTTGACTGCCACTGGAGGAAGTGCTTATGTACCTAAGAAGTATTTGCCCTCATTTTTCTGTCCACAGTGGTTTGCAAGGATGCTCTCTCTTTCTTAAAAACATCATAAAGGCCTGAAGAGGACAAACGAGAAAGCGTGTGTTGGTACTGAGAGCTAAGTAGGAGCAAGCCGGGCGCTTACTTCCAAGTTTTGTACCCTGCCAACTGCAAAGCGGACTATTTTAGGCCACCTTGAAAAATGAGGAGCCCGCTTAAAAGTGCCGCAGAATGTTATTTTGGTTTCTGCCACTCGAAGAACCGTTCCTCCGGAATGCCAACACCAGCAGAAGAGTGCGCCAGAGGACCCGCCATGATATTAAAAATTAAATCCGCTGCCTTTCATAATGGGCTTTCCTTTTGAAAGCCGAGTTTCGTCTACTCACCGTGGCGATTGCACTCCGATGGCTGTGCTTTAGGGTTAACACTGAGCCTCGGCTGAGGTCACAACTCTGCCTCTTGGAACACAGAGCCACGAATGTCACCGGCACCCGGCACGCTTTGGGCTTTGGCAAATAACACGCCATGCTGGTGGTGAGCTGAGGGCTTCTATGTCTCAGGTCTCCCTTCCTTCCTTCCTTTGGTGGGACCAGCGGGAGGTCCGCAATTTACAATGAATTCCAGAGTGTGCCTCTTTTGATTTTTTATTGTTGTCTTTATTTTAACCTCCAAGAAGAGAGAGACTTAACTCAGCCTTCACCCCAGGCTAAGCTAATACTTAGGTCATGTCTGAGCTCTCTGGGGAAGCCGGGCTTTATCCCATCCGAGGGGCAGTGGTGTCTTTTCAGCGGAGCAGCACAGCTGTCCAGCCATATGGGCCCCAAACAGCTCGGTCAATCGGATTTGGGGAGGTTTTACAATGTAATTTCTTAACGTGTTAGTATTTGGGGTGAGAGTGATGAGGGGCATAGACAGACAGCTCTTAAGCCCAAGGGTTTAGGTTTTAAGAAGCCCTCGAAAATGTCCCAGCATCCATCAGACTGGTTAAAAACAGATATGAAATCTATAGCGGGGGGAGGGGCTAGGCCTCCTGACCCCCTTCCCCCAGTTGGAAAAAGCCCCAGGGGTATGCTCTATTAATTCGGCATCAGCTGCTCCCCCCCTCCCCACCCCCCACCTTTTCTTTTTTAACCCGGGGCTCATCATTTAAGGCGTTCCTGCTCAGGCCTGCAGAGCCCGTTACAAAACCATCCCTGGGCTCCCCTCCCCCGCCCCATGCCGCAAGATGAGAGCAAAAACCCTGCTTTGCCGCAGCCCCGCAGAAGGGACTGCATTGAAACGTCCTCGGCGCCACGAAACCAGGCCCTTTCAGTCCGCGGGCGCAGAGCCGCAGCCTGGGTCCTGCGGTCCTTCAGCCGGGCCCCACTGGAACCCAGGCCACGGCCCCATCCTTCCGGGCGGCAGGGGTTCGGAAGCTAGCCCCCCAAGGCGCTCTCAGCAACTAGGAAACAATCCCGAATCTAAAACCTTTACCAAAATGGTGGAAGTCCTAAGCCCAGCTGCCGCCATCAGGGTCTGCCCTTGCCCGCCAGCCTTTCAGTCGGTGGGGATGGTATTAGACTGTTTTCTCCAGAAAAAAATGGCCCAGATGATGCCCCCCTCCAGTTAGCTACGGTCCTAAATTAAAATTCTATCGCAAGGATGCTTCATATCCCCTCCTCCTCCTCCCCCGCTCCACAGCTTTCAACTTCCTGAAATTTACAAAACCTGCTTATTTGCTTAAACTTCTAGCGGTTCATCGTTGAAGCCAAAGCCAGCGATGAGTTCGCCATTCTTCCACTGGGACAAACACCCCATAAAGGGCCGAACCGGTATGGCCTTGGGGCCGGACGGGCGCCCGGGTCCCCCCTGCCCTTCAGCTCGGAGGGCGCCTCGGCTGCGACCCCCGCGGGCCACTGCGGCTGGGACGCGCTGTGTGATTGTGGAGTGCTCTTAGCTGCCTGCGGGCCTCCCTCTTCCCCACTTCCCTCTGTCCTGAATCCCGAGCGTCCAGAAACACTTCGATTTGCTTTTTTAAGTCATCCAAGAAGGAAAGCCCGAATCGCGCGGGTCGGGGCTGTCTCTCGGCTGCCCCCCTCACCCTCTGGAAGGCCAGAGAGCCATCCTCGCAGACGCTGGGGCTTTGGGGGGAGGATGGGGGGGTCTTGGGGGTCTTGCCCTTTGGTGCAGATCCGTTCTGAGCCCTTCCTTGAAGCCAGCTAACCTGTGCTGTCAAAAACCACTCACGCCCGGGCACCCCGCCGCCGTCTGCGCGCACCCCACTCGACGTGCGGCTGCACGCTGCCCCCTAATCCCCGACGTCCATCTGGCCCTCCCGGCGCGGGCGGCGGGGGAGGCCGGGGCTGCGGGCCGTGCACGCTCCCGAGGCTCCCGAGGCTCGGGCACGCGCGCCGCTCTCCTTCACGTTCACCTTGACTGGGGGGGGGGGGCTGCAGCGCTCCCCCACCCGCCCCACGCCGGTCCCCACCCCCAGTGGCTGTCCTGCCCAGACGCCAGGCTGCGGCGGGGTGGGGGGCTGCGCCCGCTCCCGCCCCCCGCAGCGAGGTCCGCGCCTCCGCCGCAGCCCCCCCCCCAGGTGCCCCCACTCCATCTGCCGGGCGAAAGGCCGGGATGGCGGCGGCCCGCGGAGGGGGCGGCGGAGGCAGGTGTGGGCGGGCCGCGCCGCGGGAGGATGCTGCGGCTGGGGGCGGCAGGCGGGGGCTGGGGACCACCGGTGCTGCGGGGGCGCCCCCCTCTCCGCTCCGACCCGAGCGGCGGAAGCGCGTGGGGGGGGGTGCGCAGCGCCACCTCGGCCTGGCGCCCCGCGCCTGCGGGCCAGCGCTCCCGCCTCGCTTTCCCCAAATCCGCATTTTCCTGGGCTCGGCTCCGCCGCGCGGCACCGCGGAGGGGGAGGCGCCGGGGCCGCGGGAGTGACGTGTGCTGCCGCAGAGGGGTGGGGGGCTGCGGGCCGGCTCCTAATCCTCTTGTTTTCGGAACTGTCAGCAGATGTGGCTTCTCTTAGCCGAATAATCCGTTAAAGGAATAATCATTTAAAAAAAAAAAGATAGGAGAGGTCCAAAGAAGACCGGGAAGGAGCTCAGGGCTTGGTAAGGATAAATGGAAGGGCTCCAAATTCCCTCTGCCCCCTCCGCTCCCCCCGCCCTCCCCCGCCCGCCCCTCCCCCACCCCTGCAATCCGCGCTCGACGCGAGTTCACGCGCAGGGCTGGATCTCCAGGCTGCACCGCAACTTCGCTGCGCGTTATTATTCATCCGAGGGCGCTGCGTCCACCACCTTTGCCTCCCCAGCTCCGTCCTCTCCCCCGCCGCCGCCGCACTGCAGTCCCTCCCGCACGCGCGCTCCGCTCCACCAAACGCGCACTCGGAGCTCTTTTTTTTTTTTTTCCCCCTTTTTAATCGAGCTCCAGATCACCAGGACGATGCCCCTTACCAGGCGACCATTTCCTCCGACCCGGTGGAGCGACCACCCGCCCTGCTCTCCGCAGCGGAGGCAGGACGGCTCGGCGGCCGCTGCCCAACTGCGGGCTGGTACCCGGTCTTGGTTGCTTTTATTCCGGTAGACCTACTGCCTGCAGTTTGGGCTGGCCGAAGGTCTGTTTTTAGAAGGACAAAAAGATGAAGACCTTAGGTGGACGCCCGGACAAAGCATCCCGGGCTCGGCCAAGGGCGCCCGGAGCCGCCGGCGACTCCCTGCAGAAGACCTCGGAGGGTATTGGGACTGGATTTTATTGATACTTTTGGCATGTTTTTTGAGTGTCAGTGTTAGGGAGGGGTCTCCACCTCCGGGGGGGGGGGGTAGCTGAATCGAGGTGGGTGGGGGGCTAACAGCTTTCCTGCCTCGCCTGCCCTAAATGCGAGGGTTGGACAGGGAGCGCGGACCAGCTGGCTTGGCGGGGACAGTCCGCCGCGCGTCCCCGAGGGTAAGGGAGCCCTGGGCGAGGTGGAGGCGAGCAGGTGGGACCCGCTGGGGCGGGGGGCTGCGGACCCCTCCTCGTCCCAGAATGAGTTTTGCAGGGAATTCGTGGGTGTCAGGGAGCCGAGAACTGACATGTCCGTGTCCGCGCGTAAGGCGGCGACAGGATGGATTTGTAAACAGAGAGCTGAGGGGTGGGGGGGGGGCAGAGAGGGAGGGGGTCCTAAAACAAGGTCTTATTGTCCCTTCGGCTTTAGAGACTCGTCCCGTGTCTCTTCCTTTTGTTTTTAATTTTTATTTTCTTGACCCCAGGATCCAGCCGCGGTATGTACGAGTGACCTTTTCAATCCACACCACCCACCCCTTACCCGGCAGAGCCCACTGGCAGAGGTGGGTGGGGAGGGTGCGGGTGCGCTCGCTCTCCCCTCCCCCGCCCTCCCCCGCGCTTCCTCCCTCCCACCTCCCCGGCTGCATTTTCATGAGCTATCTAGGTCATTAGCATTTTAGCGTAGCAAGACTTGACGCAGCTGACTAGGGGCCAGATGGGCCTCGCTCTTCGGGTTTTCTCCTCTCTCTCCCCTCCACCACTTGGAGCCCGAGCGTGCGGACCGCCGCGGCGTTCCGGAAGGCTGCCGCCCCAGACCCCGGCCCGTCGGCGCTCGCCTGGAGACACGCCCGGCCCGGCCGCGGAGCCAGGTAGAAGGCGGCCCCCACCCGCACCCCGGCCCCCGGCCCCCGGCCCCGGCGCGGAGCGGAGCGGAGGGCGACGCGGGTGGGTCCGGCCGCGGCAGCCGCCGCTGTCTTTCATTGTCTGCGGCTGGGCGCGGGGAGAGGGGCGAGGGGAGCGGTAATTAGCACGGGAGGCACCCCTCGGCTGCTCTGCCACCCACCCCCCCAGCCCCCCACCCCCTCCGCCTTGCAGGGAAAACGCCTGGAAACCAAAGGACGCGGAGAACAAAGAGCCTTTGGAAGAGCCGCCGTCCCGCATTGTCTGCGCCGGGGGAGCTGCCGCGGGGAGGGTGCTCGGGTGTTTTCCTCGCGCCCCCGCCCGCCCCCTCCCGCTGTCAGTGCGCACGCACGCACGCGCCGCTTTTATTCCTCCTGCCTGTCTCCTCGTCCCCTCTTCTCCCCACCCCCTTCTTTCTTTCGCCTCTCCTTCCTTCCTCCAGAGAAAGGCCTCTCTCTCCGTGTTCACAGCGGACCTTGATTTAAATGTCCATACAATTAAGGCACGCGGTGAATGCCAAGAACGGGGCTGGCTGAGCACCACGGCCGGGCGGGCGCGAGGAAGGACGCCCGCGGGAGTGAGGACCTCGGCGCGGCGGCTGGAGGGGTCGCGGGCCCTGGGGCGGGCGAGCCCTGGGGGTGGGGAGGTGTGCGCTGCCGACCCGCGGGGGCTTCAGGAGACTGCGGGACCCAGATCCAGATGTGAGCCGGCACAGGTGCGGGCGGGGTGCGGTGGCCTTGAGCGCCTCGGGAGTGCTTGTGTGCGGCATATTTTTACGCGGACTGGAGGGGGGGCACTGTACGGGGATCGACACCTTCCTTCCGGGCTCTGTTTTTGTCCTGGGCTTAGCTTTGGGGTCGCCCCTTTTTTGAAGAATAATCTGGCATCCGGGAGCCTGGCGGACAGCCCCGGAGCCTAGACTGCGGATGCGCTGCGTTCTGCTTTGGGCGGGGGCACCTGCAAAGGAAGGGGGAGAGGGAAGCGGTTTGTCGCCCTTTGCTGTAAAGCCTGGGCGCCCCATGACAAGCTTCAGATGTCACCGGGCGGGCGCCATGCGAACTAGAATAAGCTCCGGGCGGGTTGGCCACGCTTGGGCCAGGGCTCCAAGGAGCGGCCACATCCGCCCGCGCCGCTGCTGCAGTCGCAGGCAGAGATCCAGGAGCTGCAGAGGAAAGGCGAGGCCAAGGCGCAGGCACCTGCACCCCGGGAAGGAGGGAGGGAGGCTTCCTTTTCAAACCTGAACAGGAGAGACCACAGCGGCGAGGGCGAGCGCGGTCTGAGGAAAGAGGCCATGGGGAAAAGGAAAGGGTTAAGCCTCCCTCGACCTGCTTTACAAAATCAGGCTTTCCTCCCCATCACAGTCCCAGCCCCTGCGCAGCAGCTGGTCCTAGAGAGCACTGTCGAGGCCCCATCCCATCTCCCGCTCAGTATAAACCACCCCACTGCTGATGCTGCTGATGCTGCTGATGCTGCGGGTGGTGGCAGGACCTAAGCTCATTAATTTCCAGGTGGAGAAGATGGAGGAGGGGCAGGTCCCTGCAGTGGAAAGAGGAGCAGCGGGAAAGGAGGCCAAGAGCCTGCCTCATCCCTTCCCCCTGCCAACCCAGGGAGGCAGAGGCCTGTCTTTGCAAGACCAAGGCCACTAGGGATACTTAGGAGTTTAATTTGATTTCTGACACAGCCGTCCAGGCCTAAAAGAATGTCCGTTGAAGCTGAGGACCTCTTCTCTCCAAACCCAGTGAATCTGGCATGCAACAATACCATGGCTCAGTCCCTCTCCTGCCTCACTAGTACTTATCCAGTACCTATGTGCCAGTCACTGCAACGATTAGGTCTCAGGCTCTTCCTTTGCCCTCCTAAGGGAATCTTTGGAGTCAGTCTGGCCAAGACACCTAGGCATTCCCAGAAGCAGCTCTGGGTCTACAGAGACGGGTCACTCCCTCCTCACCTCCTTAGAGAAAGCTGCAGAGCTCATCATGTGGACCGCGGGTGCTGCCCTACCCCTGAGTCCCAGAACGCAAGCCCGACTGCAGACAGAGAGCAGCTTCTCACCCAGAGGTGAGCCGTAGGTTGTCCTAGGAGGCGCAGTAGCCATTGCCTTCTCTGAGATGCCCCTCCCTTGGAGCTGGTACCCCCTTGATCCTGGCATGCCTTCCTTCCCCCTAAGCAGGTTTAGAAAGAGAACCGCCAGTGTGCTGTGCCTCCTTGGGGGGCACGTCCCTCTGGGCCCCCTCCCATGCTCACCAGGAAGGCGGGTCTGCAGCTCTGGCCACAGCCTAAGCCTTTGATGACCAAGCTTTTTGTTGCACACATGTCCATGTTGGTGCGGGAGCCTCTGCAGTGACTGCTTTCCCACGATTCCTTCAGACAGTGCTGCGCCCTTCAGGCCAGTCTACTGACGCTCCCCAAGCAAAGACCCTTTTAGGTGGAAACCTAACTCTCTTCGCCCTGAGAGCTTCGGCCGCAGGCACGGTAGGCTTGGCCTACAGGGCTTCTGCGGCAAAGAATCTGCGATGGGAGGGGTGGTGTCGGTCTATTTTATTACTTACGTAAACTCTTGTTCCAGAAAGCTTTAATGTGTTGGGAGTGTTCTGGGTCTGTGCGCAACGATGTACTCGCCTGTGTGTTTACCAGGTCTCGTTAGAAAACCGGGTCTTATGTGGGGCTTTAATGGCTCTCTCCGACCCTCGGGTAATCCCGAGGTCCCTTCCCTGACCCTCGAATGCAGTATCAGAGCGAGGGCCAACGTAAGCTGCTTCTCTGCCTCAAGATCCAGGGCCTGTTTATGCCCAGTAGGAATTATGCAAGGAGCCTGAATATTTCTGCTCCTAGAATCATTTCCCTACCTCTCTGTGAGTCCTTCTAATTGCATCCTCAAATGAAGGGGAAAATACATGGTTAAAAGATGCAGGCCTGATTGATGCCATTTTCTGATACAAAGAAGGTCCCTGGGTTCACTTAAACCACCGCCATCCTGTCCTGCTCTGGTACAAACTCCTTATGCATTAAGATAGCTGTATCCCACCCCGCAGCCCCCTGCGTAGACTTAGGAAGGCATCAAAGGGGAAATGTGCTCATCTTTACTCTGCCAGAGACAACCTGGGTCTGTTTCAGTGGGGTCACCTTTGGACCCTTTAACAGAGGTAAAGGTAAATTCTAAAAATTAATATCGGGGGGAACAAATGCCCTCAGCAGGAATATGCCCACACACGTATAGGCGGACATTTTCTCTCACAATCTTATCCATTAGCTAATATGTATAGGAAGACATATATAGGAAGAGTCGTACATGATATATACGTGAATATATATGTCAACGTAGAGGTTTTTTTTTTTTTTCTCTTTCCCACCCTGGAACTTACATAAGACCTGTTCCCTAGTCCAGCCTTAGAATGCAGTGTCTGGGGGCAGCTGCAAAGCTTCTCCCCGGGACAGATGGAGCCTCCCCTTCCCCATCTACTCTGTGGGTGGCTTCAGACCCATGAGTCAACACAGGCTGACTGCAGAGTGCTGGTGGTGTGTTTTTGTGTGTGAGGCTTGGCCGGCTGATTCACCACGGTGGCGGATGTCGATAGCAATGAGATCCATGGTACCAAATAAAGACTTTCTTAAATTTTCTTCCAAGTCCCATCTACAATTCTTTCACTGGTTATTTTTAACAAGTCTTGATTTTTAAAATTTTTATTATTTACTTGCATCTCAGATGTGGACACAGAACTAAGAAAAAGTTCAAGTGGAATTTATGAGTGGTACTGTTGCCTGGGGCCGCCTAGGGGGTCCCTGGGAGGATGGGAGAGGACACTTAAAGCATCAAATTGAGTCAGGGTGGGAGTTCGGGTCTCACTGAGAGCCAGGAAGGGTCTCTGTCAGGAAACGTCGGCAACTTTCAGTGGGGTCACCCTTTCACTTTTAGAAGTTATGAGGGTCCGGGTTATGGCTGCAGAAGCCCAAAATAAACCTCCAGGATCACAAGGGGGCTTCACTCTCAATATTAAAGTGTATGGGGGGTCATTTTAAATTCAAATTCAATCTATTTGTTGCTTAAACATACACTGTACAAAATAAGGAGGCTTGGGACCCAGGAGGCCATGCGGCTTCGTTTTCTATCTTTGTGTCGTGTTTTCAAGCTCTTCACCGTGGGTGTGTGGCTTCCAGGCCCAGTGCCGCTGGATGGCACTTCTGGGCCTGTGACTTGGTGGTCCAGGGGCCATCGGCTTTCCCCACGCATGCCAGGCTCTCCCTCACAAGTGAAGCCGAGCTGTCTACACATACGGGCAGAGCTGAGCAGCTCTGTGCCCCTTGGCTTTTTGCTCTCATTTTAACTTTCCTTTCTGGATCATTGAGACCTCTGAGACCTGGGTCGCTCCACTGCCCAGGGCTTTGGATTGATCACTGTATTCCAAGAAGCGCCACAAGCCGAAGTCCAAGGAGCGAGGCCACACGGGCGCCGGCTCCAGCTCTGGAAAGCCCACCTAGTCCCCTTTACCAGGCTGCGCTGGCCCCCCAACTCCACACAATGGGAAGTCATCACTAGAGGTAATCACAGCACCCAGGGCAGAAACCCGGGGCGGCCAGGGTGATGGACAAACTGATTTTGTAAGAAAGTGCCTTGCCAAACCAAAGGCCTGGGCAGAAGGAACTGTCCCCTCGCCGCGCAGGGCCTAGATGTGGGTGCACCCAGCCTGCCTTTTGAGCCAGGTCCGCACCCCATCAGCTGTCCTCCTAGCCCCTCTCAGACTTGCAGCTTGAATGCCCCCCCTGCCGGCATCCCAAAGATTAAGAGCATGCAGGAAAGGGGCTAGCAGGTGTTTCGCAGGGGGATGGCGAAGGGTGGAGGTTGGAATGGGGAAGGGCCCTACCTGCAAAAGTCACTTCATGGTGCGTGTGTGACTCACACACACACACACACACACACACACACACACACACACAACCTCTCACAGCAACACGTCCTCAAATCCCCTAACACCATCCCCCCACCCTCACAAGCCACTCTGAAAAGCAGCAAAATCAACAAAACCCTCAACCCAGAAAGAAAAGGCACACTCGGCCTTCATCCTGCCCTCCTGCAGTCCCAGATCCCGTGTGAAGGAGCCGCAAACCAGGAGGAGAGGTCAGGGCAGTCCTCCCAAACCTTTTTGCAAATGCAAGCGTTCCCCAAAGGACCTGGTCTCCACTTACAAAAGAACCAAATTCCTCCCCTTCCCTGGCTTGTTAAGCCCACCAGGGTGCGGAATTAGCAACAACGAGGTTCTTTGGGGTTAGCCAAGCCCTTCCCTGAAATAACATTCAGAGCCCAAGTCCCAAGGTCATGCACGGTGCACTTGGCCTCTGGAGGTCGCAGGCCAGGGAATGGAGGTGGCTGACAGGGGCTGAGCCACTCTGAGATGGCCCACGGTCACCTGGGCTCCCTCAGCCCCTCCCGCGTGTCTGCAGATCTCTGTGGCAATGTTATACCCATTTAACTGAGACACGGGTTTAATTTGGGATTGCTTCCATTTAAGGCCCAATGGGGTTTTCTGTAGCTCTTACCAGCGCCTCTAAGGAAACTAATTGCTGTTAATATCCAATTTTGGCATTATTATTCGCTAACCAATGACGTACGTAGCCCATAACCTCCCTCACTGCTGGATGCTACAGCCCCGGCCTCCGCCCAGCCCCGGCCTCCATTCACTCCAGTCAATGCTCTGCTCCTGGAGCGGAGTCCATGGGCAAGAAGAAGTCATTTTGTCTCCTCACCAGAGTTCTGGAGGTTCCTCTAGGGTTTTTTCCCCTTTGAGGGAAATTTCTTCTTTGCAGTTGAAGTGAATAATTTTCATTTAAAACGAAAAAAGGAGCCGGGTGTTGTGGCACACATGTGCAATCCCATAACTTGGGAGGCTGAAACAGGAGGTTCACAGGTTCAAGGCCAGCCTCAGCAATTTAGCAAGCCCCTCAGCAACTTAGAAGACACAGTTTCAAAAATAAAAAGGACCAGGGGTGTAGCTCAGAAGCAGAATGCCCCGGTTTAGATCTCCAGTACCAAAAAAAAAAAAAAAAAAAAGGGAGGGTTAAAGCCGGGCGTGGTGGCGCAGGTTTGTAATCCCAGCATTCGGAAGGCTAAGACCGGAGGATCGCGGTTCTAGGACAGTCTCAGCTACTTAGTGAGGCCCTCTGCAACTCAGTGAGACCCGGTTTCAAAATAAAAGAACAAAAAATAGGGCAGGTGGTGTAGCTCAGAGGTGGAATGCCCTGGGTTCCATCCCCCAGACCCGCAAAAAAAAAAAAGGGAGGGGGCTATATATAAATTCTCCCACCACTGCCCAGCTTGCTTTCTCTGGAGCCCTGAGTAACATTTTTTCATCAAAATAAGGCAAGATGTCGCTCCCCCCACCCCTCCTGACCGCCCCAGGACCCAGGGCACAGCCATCTCAAAGCTACCACGTCCATACGACACCACAGATTCAAGCATCGCCCCGAACGTCATTCCAAGGATGGGAGCCTGGAAAAGCCATGGGAAGGGCGGCGCTGGCCACGCCTGTGCCCCCCTGCCGCCCCGGGAGCCAGGCCCCCTTTCCTCGCCGGGATCCCGCTCCAGGGAACCGGCCGCGGAGGCGTGAGCATGACCGCGCAAAAAGGGCCGTTTTGCATTGTTTTATGTGTGCCCTGAGCTCGTGGGCACAGAAGGGAGGAAGCAGACACTTCCCACCGCGGGCACTCTGGAAAAATAAAAGTAGAAACCACAAGGACAGCAGAGTTTGGAAGTGATGCTTCGGGTGCGTGCCGAGCCGGGCTGTAGCCGCTTGGCCGCAGGACCAGAGGGCGGGGATCCGAGCCGCTGGCCTGCCCGAGTCCACGGGGTCCCCGCCGGAGCCCGGGCGGTGGGCGTGGGGGGCTGGACACTGTTAAGAAGGTGCCTTACACAGAGGCTCGGTAAATACCACCCAGATTGGATGTAATTTAATTAGCAGCAGCTGTCCTGCTTTTCTTGCAAAAAAGCTACAATTGCGTTGGAATGCCTCTTGGGCGGAGGCTAGAGAGGCCTTCTACGACCAAAGGAGATTAAAAGTGTTTGTCTCCTACCCCCAGCCCTGCTCACCTTGTCCAGATGTGTGAAGTCTTTTTTTTTTTTTTTTGGTGGTGGTACTGGGGATGGAACCCAGGGACATTCTACCTCCGAGCTACACCCCTATAGCCCTATTTTTTTTATTTTGAAACAGGGTCTCACTGAGTTGTAAAGGGCCTCACTAAGGCCACGAACCATGATCCCCCAGTCTCAGCCTCCCAAATGCTGGGATTATAAACATGTGCCACCATTCCCGTTTTTTTTTTTTTGTTTTGTTTTGTTTTTTACAGTACTGGGGATGGAACCCAGGGGCATTCTACCTCTGAGTGACACCCCAGCCCTATTTTTTAGTCTTTATTTTGATACAGGGTCTCACTGAGTTGCAAAGGGCCTCACTAAGTAACTGAGGCTGGCTTCAAACCTGCGTGATCCTCCTGCCTCAGCCTCCCAACTACTGGGATTACAAGCGTGCGCCACCACGCCCACTCCGGCTCTTATTTTTAAATAGTGCATGCATGGTAAATTTTAAATAGTGCATGCATGGTGAAGAAACTGCTGTGCTCGTCCCAGACAGAACTTCTTTTCTTTTCTTTCTTTCTTTCTTTCTTTTTCTTTCTTTTGTGCTAGAGACTGAACAGTCTACATCTCTAGTCCCATATCTTATTTATTTACTTACTTGTTTTGGAAACAGGGTTTCACTAAGTTGCTGAGGGTCTTAAGTTCCTAAGGCAGGCCTCAAACCAGGGATCCTCCTGTCTCAGCCTCCCAAATACTGAGATTACAAGCACATGCCACCATGCCAAGCCTTCCTTCTTTTCTATTTCCTCATCTTCTTCCTTTCTTTTTTCTTTTCTTCTTTTTTTTTTTTTTTGCCTCACACAAGTTAGGCAAGCTATCATTGAGCTATGTCCCCAGCCCCCTTTTTTATTTTTTATTTTTATTTTTGAGTCAAGGTCTCGCCAAGTTGCCCAGGCTGGCCTTTACCTTGTCATCCTCCTGTCTCAGCATCATAGAACTACAGATGTGCACCGCTCCTGGCCCCAGACAGTAATTTCTATGAGAAAAAAATCCATTTGTAGAACGCTTTCTCCTTCCTGTAATGTCCCTTCTACTTCATCTCTCACCACACGATTCACATCTTACCCGTGGTCTACCCACTGGAGCACACCCTCTAAAAATAAGTGCCATCGGCGAGGCGCAATGGCGCACGCCTGCAATCCCAGGACTTTGGGAGGCTGAGACGGGAGAGTCACAGGTTTGAGGCCAACGTGCAGTAACTTAGTGAGACCTTGTTCAAAATAAAAAAGAAAAAGGAGCTGGGTATGGTGGTGCTACATCTGTAGTCGTGCACGTGGGAGGGCGAAACAGGAGGATTGCGAGTTTGAGGACAGCCTCAGTAAGTAGTGAGACTCGTATCAACCTACAGATGAATGGATTACAAAACTGTGGGATATGTACACAATGGAATTTTACTCGGCCATAAAAAACCACAATTACATCATTTATAGGGGAATGGATGGAACTGGAGGACATTATACTAAGTGAGATTAGTCAGTCACAAAAAATAAGAAATCGGATGCTTTCCCTAATATGTGAGAGTTAGGGAGAAATGGGTCATAGGAGGAACTCTAGATGAAAAAGGAAGTCCTATAGAGGAGCAAACAAGACAACCTAAATGAGGGGATGGGAGGGGGAAGAAGGAAAATCTCTAAAACACACAACGTACTTAAACATTGAAGTCAACCACTAAGCCGAGCAAGGGAGGGAGGGACGGGGAGGGAACGGGGTGGGGATCGGGTAGGGGCTAACTGGGTGACGTGTGCATGTATGTCTACACAAGCTTTTTTTACCCCATTATGATGTATGAATACAGTACGCCAATAAAAAATTCTTAAAAATAAAATAGGGCTGGTGGCATAGCTCAGAGGTAAAATGCCCTTGGATTCAATCCCCAGAACCACAAAATAAAATAAAAAATAAAAGGTGCTGGGAGTGCCTCAGAGGTAAAACTCCTCTGTATGGGGTAGTGGGGATTGAACCCAGGGCCATTCTACCTCTGAGCTATATCCCCAGACCAATTTTATTTATTTACTAATCTATTTTTATTTATTTATTTTTTGGAAACAAGGTCTCAATAAGTTGTTGGGGCTGGCCACAAATCCGTGATCCTCCTGTCTCAGCCTCCCAAGTACTGGGATGACAAGTGTGTGCCACCAGGCCCAGCTTTACTTTGCAGTTAAGAGGCACCGAGCCGGGTGTGGTGGCACCTGCTTGTAAGCCCAGTACTTGGGAGGATGAGACGAGAGGATTGTACATCGGTGGCCAGCCTCAGCAACTTAGTGAGGCTCTCTGCAACACAGTGAGACCCTGTTTCCAAATGGAAATACAAATAAAATAGGTATGGGGGTGTAGCCCAGAGGTAGAAAGGCCCCGGGGTTCCATCTCCAGTACCATACACACACAAAAAAAAACTCTAACAACACTGGCAGGACGCCTGAGGCTTGGCCAGAGACGCCTGCTGTCTGGCTTGCGGAGTGGGCATCAGCCTATGTTAAGGCTACAGTGGCTCAGCAGATTTGAAGCCAGCAATGTACGTTGTTTTGCATAGCTGTGAATTCCAGTTTCATGTCCATGAATCTTATTTAATTGGTTATTAAAGTAAATCCAGGACTGCATGACCCAGTAAGCTGGGCAAGCATAGAGTCAGGCCTGCCCCTGGTCCCACCCGCACGCACGGTGCATCAGAACTCCAAGCAAGGACAAGGCCAGGACCCCGGGGCCAGTTCTTAGGGTAAGAAGCAAAGCAGCCTGGGAATTAATTCTTAGTGGGCGTGAGAGTCAGTGGAGACAGCAGTGGCCTTCCCAGCTCCCACAAGCCTCTCGGAACTTTGCGGTAGAAATATCCAATGTCTCCACTTGTCCCCACCTTCCCCTCCTATCTCAGCCTCGCTGCCTTCGACACAGCCGCACAGCGTGAGGACAGCACCACCTGACCCATCCCATTCCCAGGTCACTTCCCAAGCCCTTGACTAAAATTCATCCGAGGGTGGCTAGGATTTGTGTGTGTGTGTGTGTGTGTGTGTGTGTGTGTGTGTGGTGCTAGGAATGGAACCCAGGGGCACTCTACCTCCAAGCTACACTCCCAGCCCTATTTCTTTATTCTTCATTTTGAAACAGGGTCTCACTGAGTTGCAAAGGGCCCAAGTAGCTGAGGCTTGTCCTCAAACTGCAATCCCCCTGTCTCAGTCTCCCAAATGCGGGGATTACAAGCGTGAGCCACCACGCCCTGCTAGGAAAATTATTTAATTTGATCACAGGGCCTCCCAGAAGCCTCCAAGGAATTGGTCTTCTATTTTTGGAGACTCTTGGGATATTAAGCGATTCAGACATACCAAAAAGCAGAGCTGTAAATGTGGCGGCACATTTTAAAATACCTTTCTGTCGGTTCTGTTAGTGTTGCTATGCCGTCTGCATAGCACCTTCCGAAATACTGCTGATAAGTGTGCCGTGTGAATCTGACACCGTCAGCGATTCCAGCGGAGCGTGTGCACACGGGCAGGACTCCCCAGGAGGGCACAGAGCAGGCTATGACTTCAGGTATGGAGTCAGACCCCCTCTGCTGAATTCCTGACATCCAGGCGGCTGTGTGGCATTGTTTTTGAAGGGGAGTAAATGGTTTATTGGAAGCAGCAGGGAATAAGGAAAGGTGGCTGAACACCCCATAGGGGAGGTCGGAACTCGGGTCCAGTAGCTGCCTTGAGGTCACTACCCGAGTGTTCCCCGAGCCAAGTGCCGTCAGTTGCAAACTACTTTCTCCCAGGGTCCACGCGATCTGCCAGAAAGGAATAGGGAAAGGGGCAGAACACCTCTCAGGCTGTCGGGTCTCTAGTGTCCAGCCGCTGCCTTCAGGACATTACTTGGGAGTAGCCCAAGCCGAATGCCTTCAATTACAGGCGGCTTTCTTCCAGAGTCCACGCGATCTGCCAGAAAAGAGGTGCAGGTCACCCCTAGGGGCCCCGGTCAGCCTTGATGTCCAGCAGAGGCCTTCAGGTCACTACCCGAGAGCAGCCCGGGCCACGTACCCTCAATTGCACTCTGCCTTCTCTCAAGGCTAACATGACCTGCGAGAGAGAGAGAGAGAACAGCTCCCCAAAGGGGAGGGGGGTCCCCGAGAGGGAAAAACCCCGGCTGTGTGGCTTTGAATAAGTTACTAAATCTCTGAGCCTTCTCTGTAAAAAGCAGGAAAACGGTTTGTCCTTCAGAGGTTTGTATTCAGAACTATGAGATAACAATATTAAAATATTTAGCCTGCTGAGCGTGGTGGAGCACGCTTGTAATCCCAGTACTCGGGAAGCTGGAATAGGAGCCGGTTCAAGGTCAGCCTCAGCGAAGAGCGAGACTGAGCAACCTAGCGAGACTCTGTTTCAAAATAAAAAGGGCTGGGGGAGTAGCTCAGAGGTAGAATGCCCCTGGGTTCAATCCCCAGTACCACACACACACAAATAAATAAAAAGAAAAGAAAAAAAATATTTTAGTCTGGAACTACTGTTGGGTAGAAATACAACGCAAATCACATATGAAATTTTAAATTTTTCTGTTTTGTACTGGGGATTAGACCCAGGGACATTCTACCTCTGAGCTATACCCCCAGTCCTTTTAACCTTTCATTTTGAAGCAGGGTCTTGCTATACATTACTGAGGGTCTTGCTAAATTTCTGAGGCTGGCCTTGAACCTCTGATCCTCCTGTCCCAGCCTCCCAAGTACTGGGATTAACAGCGTGTTCCTCCATGCCCCACTCCATTGGGCCTGTTGATAAAGGCTCTAATCCTGTTCCTCCAGAGGCCCCCCTCCTCCAAATATAATCACCTTGAGTATTAGGATTTCAGTGTATGGATTTTGGGGGACACAGACATTCAGACCACAGCAAGTGACAATTTTACCATGGCTGAAGGAGCCCTTGCCAGAAGCGTGCCCTGCTGAGATTCCAGGTTCCTGCCTTTCGGGGTCTCTTGGATTCACTGGTGTGCGAGTGTGTGGGCCACGGGGATGGCTGGGCTTCCGTGGAGGGTTATTTCTTGGAGAGAGTAACGTGGACATCTGTGAGCAGCAAGACAAGACTGACCAGCCACGCGAATGACCGCGCTGGCTCCTCCTCGCCGACCAAACCGCAGGCGAGAAGAGAGTCCCGCGCGTGGGACGGGTTCCTAGATTCACTTCTGGGCCAACTTCTACCATTATTAACAAACCTTCTCAGCCTCCCCTGTATCCATTGTTTTCAACAGTTCTTGAAAGTCTGCCATGTGTCAAACACCAGTGTCCGTCAGAAGGAGTTTGTGGATGAATAGAGCTTGCTGCCTGGCATTGGTGAGCCCACAGTCTAGAGGAACACCGAGACAGGCGCGCAGCCGCTTACGACACGGTACATATGAGCGGCCTTGGACGAGACACGGCGCAAAGGAAAGGTGCCCACGGGAGCGCCCGGAGGCTTCCAGAGCAGGTGCGATTTAGAGGCGGAATGAGCGTGGGGAGTGGCAGGGTGAGCATGCGCTGGGCCAGGGCTGAGAAGGCCTGCAGAGCCCAGCCTCCGGCTCCTGAGGGAGCTCAGCAAGGGGGTCCAGATGGCGGGGATCACTGCGTCATAGGACGACTCAATTTTTAGCAATGTGTGTGTGGAGGGGGCAACCTTCCTAAAAGGGTGCGAGGCAGCACCTCATTATGGTTGTAATTTTCGTTTCCCTAAAGTAGAGTGATGTTGGGCATCTTTTCATGTGCTTGTTGGCCACTTATATAACTCCTTTGCTGAGATGTCTCTTCAAGTCTTTGCCGTTTTATTTCATTTTTGGTGCTGGGGATGGAACCCAAGGGAATGTTACCTCCAAGCCACACCCCAGACCTATTTTATTTTTATTTTTGAAACAAGGTCTCACTAAGTCGCTGAGGCTGGCCTTGACCCTGCTATCCTCCTGCCTCAGCCTCCCCAGTGGGGTATTCCAGGCACCACGCCCTGCCTTTGTTCTTTTTTTTTTTTTTTTTTGATACTGGGGATTGAACCCAGGGCATTCTACCTCTGAGCGACACCCCCAGCCCTATTTTTTATTCTTTATTTTGAAACAGGCTCTCACTCAGTTGCAGAGGGCCTCACTATGTAGCTGAGGCTGCAAACCACGATCTTCCTGTCTCGGCCTCCCGAATGCTGGGATGACAAGCGTAACCTTTGCTCATTTTTGGATTGAGCTTTTGTTTTTGTTCTTCTAATAATCATTACACTGAATGAAGCCTTACCACCCACGGCTCAGCCTGTGCGCGCCCTGCCGCCTGGGCTCTCGGTGGTGTCTCCAGTCGCCTCGTTCACTCGCTTAAACCCTCAAGCCTTCCTCCTCAGCTGTATCACAGAAACCCTTTCCACCTCTCGCCTGCCTCCAACTCCTGAGATCCGAGCTTAACCTCCACGGAGCACCAATTCCAAATTCAATAAAGCACCAAAAACAACAGCATTCCCTGGAACAGCAGCATAGGCCTGTGATCCCAGCTACTCAGGAGGCTGAGGTAGGAGGATCGCAGGTTCGAGGCCAGTCTGCGCAACTTAGCGAGACCCCGTCTCAAAATAAAACAAAAAGGGCCGGGGATGTGGCTCTTGCCTAGCTTGCCAAGATCCTGAGTTCAATCCTCAGAACTATAAAAACGAAACTGAAAACGGCAACTGTACCTCACGATCTGGACCACCAGCGTCTTCTCCAGGACTCTTCCGATTTCAAGGAACAGAAACCCGATTTGAACCAGCTGAAACGCTAAGGGCCATTGGCTGTCTCATGGAACCCTAAGCACAGATCTGGCTGCGCCTCGAGAACAGCTGGAGACGCCGACGCCGACATCTCCTCCTCTCGGCTCCTCTCTGCACACGTTTAACTATTTAACTGGCCTCTGCTTTCCAGGTCCACACAGCAAGAAATAGAGCCTTTGGGATTTTCCAGGCTTTGCAAACGCCTGGAAAATGGCCCCGTTTATGGCCCCGTTTGAATCAAGTGCCCGTTCCTGGGCTATCAATTTGACCAAAAGGATGGAAAACTGCAGCGGAGGAATCTGAGCGAGACATGAGCATGGCGTACCGTCATCGCTGCGGTGGATGGCGGGGAGAGTCGCACCCAGAAGAAGGTGCCAGGCAGCTAGTACCACGGGCAGCCATGGCAACCGCCCGTGTCCAGGGAGGGTGCCCATGGACGCATCATACGCAAAGGATGTGATGGTGGTCCCTGCAGAATATCTTATTTTTAGACTCACACCCGCTGGACTCCTGGTCACGAGCTACTCACCCCTGGAGCACGCGAGTCTCCTGAAGGCCTCCAGCAGGCCTCTCCTGCTCGCCCGGACCAACCATCCAGCCAGTATCGTCTAGTGCTGTGGCCCAGAATGCTCCAGGCTGCGCTGTGGCCCATGGAAGGAGAGGTCTGCGGACCCAAAACAAAACTGGAAATGAAGATTCCCGGCCATCTCCTAAGAAGGCAAGCTGTTGCTTCCATGATGGACCACAGCTGTCATCCCAGGGCTGGGGAGGCGGAGACAGGAGGAGCGCAGGTGTGAGGCCAGCTTCAGCAGTTGTGCAGGACTCTCAGCAAGCAACCTAGTGAGACCATGTTTCAACATAAAAATAAAAAGGGCTGGGGATGTGGCTTGGAGGTAGATGCCCCTGGGTTCAATCCTCAGCAACACACACACACACACACACACGAAAGGTGAGGCTGGCCGTGAACCTGCGATAGCTCCTGTCTCAGCCTCCCAAGTACTGAGATCATAGGCGTACACCACCACACCTGGCTTTATTTATTTTTACCAACTGCATCTCATTGGTGTATTTTACAGCACCATACTGTTCCTGTCTTACTCTGCGCCTTCTCTTACTAAATTTCTCTTCTTTTCTCTAAAAACAAAAATACAAGCCAGGCATGGTACTGTAGGCCTGTAATTTCAGTACTTGGGAGGCTGAGACCAGAGGATCACAAGTTTGAGGGCCAGCCTTTTCAAAAAAGCGAGATTTTCAGCAGCCTAAAAGACCCTGTTTCAAAACGAACATTTTAAAAAGGGCTGGGGATGTGGTTTGGAGGTAAAATGCTCCTGGATTCAATCCCCAGTACCACAAAAAAGAAAGGAAGGAAGGAAAGAAAGCAGGAAGGGAGGGAGAGACAAGCCAGTTAACACGAGCCTCTCCTGTCCCCGGGGTTTTTTGGCAATGAGCAGTTTGGGACTTGAATAAAATCCCTATGGGAATCCCTCGGTGCTAAGTATCGCTAATTCTGGATTGGACTCTTCCCCGTGGACCAGGCATTGAATTAATGCCTACCTTCTGTTCCCATTGTCTTGTCTAATAAAGGTTCCAGATCTGAAAGTCTCTGAGACCCTAACCCTAATCCAATTAAACCCAGCTAAAGCAACTAGACTCAGAAAGACGAGAGGGGAAGAGGTTAATGGCAGCCGCGGCCTCCACTGACGAGCTAAATTAGCCTAGCCCACCTCGCGAGAAATGTTAAAAGTAGATTATAGAGGCTGCTGGTGGTGATTAACATTTGCTCAAATTCTAAGCAGCTGATTTTTTTTCTCTTTTTCTTTCCAAGTTAAATGTTACCCTGCAGAAAGAGAACCCATAACTACAGGGAGAACGTGAAGACAAAACTGGAAAAGCAGCTCGCTAGGCGGGCACGTCTCCCAGACAGAGGAGACCAGAAGGCGAGGAAGGTTCTCTGTGCGCCCGACTCCGGTCTAATGACTAGAAGCACGATGATACGTTAGTAAGGAAGACATGCATCCGATTTCTTTCTCTCTCTCTCTCTCTCTCTCTCTCTCTCTCTCTCTCTCTCTGTGTGTGTGTGTGTGTGTGTGTGTGTGTGTGTGTGTGTGTGTGTGTGATACTGGGGATTGAACCCAAGGGCATTCTACCTGCAAGGTACTCCCCCAGCCCTTATTTTTTAAATTTTTAATTAAATTATTTCTTTTTGTAGTACTGAGGATTGGACCCAGGGATGTTTTACCCCTGAGCTATACCCCCCAGCCAGTTTTCTTTTTAATTTTGAAACAGGGTCTCACTAAGTTGCAGGGGGCCTCACTAAAGTTGCTGAGGCTGGTTGTGAACCTGCGATCCTCCTGTCTCAGCCTTCCAAGGACTGCAACTGCAAGCGTGCCACCACCATGCCCGGCTTATTTTTATTTTGAAATAAGATCTCGCTAGGTTAATGAGAGTCTCATTACTTGCTGAGGCTGCCCTCGAACCTGCAATCCTCCTGTCTCAGCCTCCAAAGTACTGGGATTACAGGTGTGCCCCATTGTGCAGCAACCAAGTATCCTCCTTCTCTACCCTCCACTGACATCTCCTGACGCTTGGCTCTGGTCAGCGGGTATCAGTGGCCTTCCTGATGGTGTGACCCACATTCCTGATAGGCCCAATTCCATCGGCACGCAGAGGCGTACACCTGCCATCCCAGCTACTCAGGAGGCTGAGGCTGGAGGATGCAGGTTTGGGCCCAGCCTGGGCATAACAGCAAGACCCTGCCTCAAAATAAAAATAAATTCATAACCGGCCAAGTGTGGTGGTAAAATGCTTGCAATCCCAGTACTTGGGAGGCTGAGACAGAAGGATGGCAAGTTCAAAGCCAGCCTCAGCAGCTTAGTGAGGGTGTCGGCAGCTTAGTGAAACCCTGTTTCCAAATAAAATATAAAATAGGTCTGAGCCAGGTGTGGTAGTGCACGCTTGTAATCCCAGTACTTGGGAGGCTGAGACAGGAGGATCTGGGTTTGTGGCCAGCCTCAGCTACTTAGTGAGGCCCTCGGCAACTTAGTGAGTCCCTGTTTCAAAAGAAAGAATAAAAAGCAGGCTGGGAATGTAGCTCAGAGGTAGAATGCCCCCAACACCACAAAAATAAATAAATAAAATATAAAATAGGCCTGGAGGTGTAGCTTGGAAGTAGAACGCCCCTGGTTCCATCCCCAGTACCACAATAAATAAATCATAGGAATCGTGCCCTTCCAAGTTTAGGGCAGTTGTACATGTCCGTTCACAGGCAGAGGAGGCACCCAGATGAGTCGTCAGGGCCCTATCCCTGTTCCTCCCTGCCCCTTCTCAGTAAAAGCACTCCTCCCCCTCCTGCCAGTGTGACTCCCTGCTTACCAGCGGGTCCTGTGCTCATGACGTTCGACGCAGGGTCCACTGGAGAGCGAGGGAACCCGGATTGTGTCCACCAGCAGGGGTTTGCCTCTCTGGACATCAGCACCTCTGGCAGAGCAGGAGGCTCCACGCCCCCGCCTCGTGGACAGCAGCGATTTGACTCATAGTCATGAGTTTTGCAGGTCAGGACCCGGCTCATCACAGGCAATTCTGAACGTGTGGACGCGGGACACCCCAGGGTCACGTGTTTCCGCTCCCCCAGGGCCCGATATGCTCAAGCTGAGCCCGGAAGGGCGTCTCAGCGTCTGAGTGTGACGTCACAGGTTTTTTCCCACGCCTCTGGGCCTTGACCGTGAGTCTCCCCGGCGCTGGCCATAAGCTCTGTATCATGTCTCTTCCCATTGTCGACACCTCCAGCACCACAGGCCCTGCCTGAACCTGAGGCCCAAGAAGCCAGGCCACTGCACTGTGACCTGGGCTTGCTAAAGCACCCTGGCCTGGCCCGGGCCCCCAAAATAACTGCTGGCCACCTGCAGTGTCTCCAGGACATGAACTATGGTAATATTCCCAGGTATAGCAGGTTGCAGGATATACAACGTGCTCTTCTCTGTGGAGGCCCCTGACCGCTGGACTGCTGGTCACAGAGCCACTCACCAGCCCCTGGAGCATAGGAGTGTCCTGCAGGCCTCCAGACAGGCCAGCCTCTCCTGCTGCCTGGACCAACCATCAGGCCAGCATCTGTGTAGTGCTGTGGCCCAGGGAAGGAGAGGTCTGCGGACCCAAAACAAAACTGGAAATGAAGATTCCCGGCCATCTCCTAAGAAGGCAAGCTGTTGCTTCCATGATGGACCACAGCTGTCATCCCAGGGCTGGGGAGGCGGAGACAGGAGGAGCACAGGTGTGAGGCCAGCCTCAGCAATTGTGCAGGACTCTCAGCAAGCAACCTAGTGAGACCATGTTTCAACATAAAAATAAAAAGGGCTGGGGATGTGGCTTGGAGGTAGATGCCCCTGGGTTCAATCCTCAGCACCACACACGCACACACACACCCTAGAAAATAGGGATTTCTATCCCTATTTTTTTCTTTGTTTTTTCTTTGTTTTTGTTTTTTTTTTTTTTTTCAGTACTGGAGATTGAACCCAAGGGCACTCTGCCTTCAAGCTATACCCGCAGCTCTATTTTTTATTCTTTATCTGGAAACAGGGTCTCACTAAGTTGCAGAGGGCCTCACTGAGTAGCTGAGGCTGGCCGTGAACCTGCACTCCTCCTGTCTCAGCTTCCCAAGTCCTGGGACTACAAGCGCGCACCACACCTACCCGTTTTCTAACTTGAGTGGAGGAGGACGCACTGCTTCACCGCATTCACGTCAGTAGCGGCAGACCACGGGCCAAGGAGCCGTCCATCCCCTCCAGGCTGTGCCCCGCGCTCAATTCCAGGAGTCACTCAGGCGCGGGCTGGCGTGGTCTGCAATAGACGCTGGTCTCTACCTAGCACGCGGCCTGCCTTTGCCGAGCCCAGACTGGCAAGCCGAATGGACTGTCAGTTCCACATACAATGACATAGGTTGGTTTTGTTTTGCTTTTTAGTGCTGGAAATTGAACCCAGGGCTGTTCTACTTCTGAGCTACACCTCAAGCCTGTGTGTGTGTGTACGCTAGGGATGGAACCCAGGGGCATTCTAGGCTACACTCCCAACCCTATTTTTTAATTTTTTATTTGGAAAGAAACAGGGTCTTTCTAAATGGCTGAGTCTCACTAAGTTGCTGGAGCTGGCCACTGGTCTGTGATCCTCTTGTCTCAGCCTCCCAAGTACTCCCAGGCCTTTTCATCTTTGAAATGGGGTCTCACTAAGTTGCTGAGGCTGGCCTCAAACCTGCAACCCTCCAATCTCAGCCCCCCAAGTACTGGGATTACAGGTATGCCTAGCTCAGCTGCCATAGGGTGTGTGTGTGTGTGTGTGTGTGTGTGTGTGTGTGTGTGGAGGGGGGCATGCACATGGTACTGGGGACTGAACCCAGGGGCATTCTACCTCGGAGATACACCCCCAACTTTATTTTACTTTTATTTTAAAACAGGGTCTCATTAGGTTGATGAGAGTCTCATTACTTGCTGAGGCTGTCCTCGAACATGTGATCATCTGTCTCAGTCTCCCGAGTACTGGGATTATAAGCATATGCCACTATGCCCAGCTCCTGACAAAGGTTTGTTTGTTGTTTGTCTGTTTTGTTTTGTTTTGTTTTTGCAGTATGGGGATGGAACCCAGGGCTATTCTACCTCCGAGCCACACACCCCCTGCCTTATTATTATTATTATTATTATCATTATTATTGGTGGTGGTGGTACTGGGGTTCCTGGAAACCCTTCTACATCCGGGCTATGCTCCCAGACCTATTTTTATATTTTTATTTGGAAACTGGGTCTCTTAAGCCAGCACGGCTGGCTTTGAACCTGCGCGATCCTCTTGTCTCTGCCTCCCAAGCGCAGGGATTACAAGCGTGCGCCACCACGCCTGGCAATTTTTTTATTCTTTAATTTGAAACAGGGTCTAAGTTGCAGAGGGCCTCACTAAGCAGCTGAGACTGTCCATGAACTCCGATCCTCCTGTCTCAGCCTCCCAAGCACTGGGATTACAAGCGTGCACCGCCACACCTGGCTAAGAATAGAGGTTTATTCATCTCCTGGTTCTGGAGACTAGAAAGTCTTATCATCTGGAGACTGGGAAGGCCCTCATCACATGCTCACTTTGCGGGGAATCATAACATGGAGGAAGGGTAGAAAAACAAATAGCTTTTTGTATCTGTACTTGTTTCTTTTCATTTAATTTTTGTGTGTGTGTGGTATTGGGGGTGGAACCCAGGGGCTTTCTATCTCTGGGCTACATTCTCAGACCTATTTTATACTTTATTAGAAACAGGGTCTCACTAAGTTGCTGAGAGCCTCACTAAGTAGTTGAGGCTGGTTTCGAACCTGTGCAATCCTCCTGTCTCAGCCTCCCAAGCGTGGGGATCACAAGCGTGCGTCACCACGCCCGGCTTTTCCTTTACTTTTATATCTCAGCACAGCTCCCTTGACCCTAGTCAAAATCAATTCCCAGTTATCAAGTGCAGAGTTCCATAAGTTCCTTCTGGCCCAAGCTCATATAAAATAAGAGTTAAGCCAAGCGTGGTGACGCACACTTGTAATCTCAGAGCTTGGGAGGCTGAGACAGGAGGATTGCGCAGGTTCGAAGCCAGCCTCAGCTACTTAGTGAGGCTCTCAGCAACTTAGTGAGACCCTTTTTCAATATAAAGAATTAAAAATAAGGCTGGGGGTATAGCTCAGAGGTAGAATGCCCCTGGGTTCCATCCCCAGTACCAAAAAATAAATAAATAGATTAATTAATTAATTAAAATGAGAGTTTAGGCCGGGCGTGGTGGCGCACGCTTGTTAATCCCCGCGCTTGGGAGGTGGAGACGGGAGGATCGCACAGGTTCGAAGCCAGCTGCGCTGGCTTAAGAGACCCTGTTTCAAAAAATAAAAAAGTATAAAATAGGTCTGGGAGTATAGCCCCGGGGGTAGAAGGCCTTCCAGAAACCCCAGTACCACAAAAAAAAAAAAAAGAGAGAGAGTTTAAAAAAATCCTAAAGCCGGGCATGCTGGCGCACACTTGCCATCCCAGCATTTGGGAGGCTGAGACAGGATCTGGGTTCGTGGACAGCCTCAGCTACTCAGTGAGGCACTTTGCAATTCAGTAAGACCCTGTTTCAAAATAAAGAATAAAAAATAGGCCAGGTGTGGTGGCGCACACTTGTAATCCCTGTGCTTGGGAGGTGGAGACAGGAGGATCGCGCTGGTTCAAAGCCAGCCACGCTGGCTTAGGAGACCCTGTTTCCAAATAAAAAGTATAAAATAGGTCTGGGAGGGTAGCCCGGAGGTAGAAGGATTTCCAGGAACCCCAGTACCACAAAAAAAAGAAGAAGAAAAAAAAAAACAATAAAAAATAGGGCTGGGGGTGTAGCTGGGAGGTTAATTCCCCTGGGTCCCATACACGTTGTCAACTCAGCACGTATTTACTGAGCTCCTGCTGCATGCGGCACAGTGCTGTGCCCGGGATGCAGAGAAGCGAGGCCGCGCCTCCTCTCAAAGCCTCACCCGCTCGCTGCTCCAGCGCAGGCTCTAAATTATTCACCGAGGAGAAAATAGTCTATTTCGGGGTAGTTCCTATCACACTCCACGGCGCCTGCTTCCATTTTTAAAATAGCCTCAAGTGTGACTATTAATCAGGATATCATTAGAAATAATATGTGTCACAATGGCATTCATTTCTGCTCCTCAAACAATGTCACCAGCATGGAATACCTGAACGATGGGACATGTGCCGGCTACAGAGGACTCCAGGTAAGGTGCTCCAGGGGCCCGGGTAGCTGCTGCCTTTCCAGGGCTGAGCCAGACCTTTATGCTCAGGAGGAGATCAGCAGGCGTGCATAGAATTCTCTCTCTCTCTCTCTCTCTCTCTCTCTCTCTCTCTCTCTCTCTCACTCTCTCTCACTCTGCCTCCCTCCCTCCCTCCCTCCCTCCCTCCCTCTCTCTTTTGTGGTACTGGGGATTGAACCCAAGGACATTCTACCTCTGAACTACCTCCCCTAGCCCTTTTTATTTTTTTCTTTTGAAACAAGGTCTCATTAAGTTGCTGAGGGCTTGCTAGGTCGCTGAGTCTGGTCTTGAACCTGCAGTTCTCTTGTCTCAACCTCCCAAGTGCTGGGATTCCAGGCATGCACCACCACACCCGGCTCCATTATTGTTCTTTAAGAATATATTTTAAGCGCACACTTGTAATCCCAGCATTCGGGAGGCTGAGACAGGAGGATCGCAGTTTGAGGACAGCTTCAACTACTCAGTGAGGCCCTTCGCAACTCAATGCAACCCTGTTTCAAAATAAAGAATAAAAAATAGGACCAGGGGTATAGTTTGGAGGTAGAATGCCCCTGGGTTCCAACCCCAGTACTGAAAGAAAGAGAAAGAGAGAGAGAGAATATATTTTATATTTTTATCCTCTTGTATCTACTAGGCTAATAAATTTCCTAAGTTTATTACTCAAGGTGTGAATAGAAATGTAGTTTTCATTACTTTTAAATCTGTTCCTATTAGCCCGGCGTGGTGGCGCACGCTTGTAATCCCCACACTTGGGAGGCGGAGACAGGAGGATGGCGCGGGTTTGAAGCCAGCCACGCTGGCTTAAAAGACCCTGTTTTCAAATTTTAAAAAAAGTATAAAAATGGGTCTGGAAGTGTAGCCTGAAGGTAGAAGGGTTTCCAGGAACCCCAGTACCACACACACACAAAAAAATCTGCTCCTATTAAAGATTGAGAGCTGAGCCTATTTACGCACTTGTTATGATACTGGGGATGGAACCCAGGGGCCTTCTACCTCAGAGCTACATCACCAGCCCTATTTTATTTTATTTAGAACAGGGTCTCGTTAAGTTGAGGAGAGTCTTGCTGCTTGCCAGGGCTGTCCTTGAACCTGTGGTCCTCCGTCTCAGCCTCCCAAGTACTGAGATTACAGACGTGCGCCACCATGCCAGGCTAGAGCTGTGCCCTTTTAAACCAGGTAAAATTCAATATCAGTGTTGTTGGGTTCATTTCTACTTTTCTGTGACACTAATGTTTTCAGCTTATTTGATTTTTTAATAAATTTTTATTGGTGCATTGTAGTCATACATCTCAATGGGATAAAAAAAAAAAAAAACTTGTGGCATATACATGCACACATCACCCGGTCAGCCCTACCCAATCCCTAGCCCTTCCCTCCCCTCCCTCCTGCCCACGCTTGGCTTCCTGATTGACTTTGATATGTTTAAGTCCATCATGTGCTTTAAAGAGTTTCCCTTGTCCTCCCTCTTATCCCCTCAGATATGGCACCTTCACTATCCCTCTATAGGAGGAGTTCCTCCTGTTACCCATTTCTCCCTAATATTTTGCACATTAAGAAAAGCATCTGATTTCTTATTTTTGTGACATTTCACTGTTAATGCCATAATTTTTTTCTCCCTTATGGCTGGGCAAAAATCCCACTGTGTACATATCCCATAGTTTTGAAACCCACTCATTTGTTGAAGGACATCTTGGCTGGTTCCACAGTTTGGCCATGGTGAACTGTGCAGCTGTGACCATGGTTGTCCATGCATTAGTTTGGTATTTTGTTTTCGTTCTTTTTGGTAGATACCCAGAGGTGGTGTTGCTGGATCCTATGGTAAGTTGGTTTTCCTTCTTCTGAGGATCTTCTATACTGTTCTCCAAAGTGGTTGCACCAACTTGCAATCCCACCAACAATGTATTAGAGCTTCTATTTCTCCACACTTATTCCCACTCACTGAAAACCTGAAGCCAGAAGGTGAGTGACTCTGACAGGATGATCCACTCACAGCCAATGTTTTCTAATAGAGGTCACTTGGGTCTGGGAATCTGCTGAGAGATGAGATGAGGCCGCGGCAGCTTCTAGTGCTTCCTGACCACACAGCTGAAGAAACCCGCTGGCCCTTTGTTGTGAAGCAGGCCCCAGTTTCAGGCCTGACACACAACAGGCTCCGGGCCCGGCCTCGCTGCCTGGCAGGCTCTGGTCCCTGTCACTGTGGGCAGGACGTTTACAGAGGCTCCCGTTTTCCCCTCATTTTCCCAAATAAACACACATATATTTTAGTAGGAGAAAATAGCACGTGTCATTTGCAGAAGCTGGGAGCCCAATTCCCTTAGCAGCAATGGATTTTATCTCCCCACTGAAAGCGGAGGCTCACAGCCTCACCATGGGAGAGCGGGATCCGCTGCTCCAAGCATACCCTGACCCCCAGCGCAGCGCAGAGGAGCGCAGCGGCCATGAGCTGAGGTCTCCTGGGACACCTGGCGCAGCGAATCAGCCCAGCAATATGGCGGGACTCCCTCCGACTTGCCCTGGACATTTTTCTTACATAGTATGTTGTCTAGAATTCCTGCACGTGTACAACAAGAGCAGTCTACTTTTGGGGAGATATTTTCAAAACTTCAAGGTGGATTGGATTGGGTCTGTGTGCCTCTCCCGTATACTGGGCGCTGCCGCTACCACCAAATTGGTCCATTCTCCGCAAAACTTTTCCTTACATAGTATGTTGTGCAGAGTTCCTGAGCATGTGGGGCAGGAACAGTCTACATTTGGGGGGATTTCTTCAAAAATTCAAGGTGGATTTGGCTGGATCTGTCTGCCTCTCCTGAATACTGGCCGCCGCCTTCTTGGTCTCTCCTGGAGTATATTGTTGTTAAGCATTCCTGTGCATGGGTGGCAGGAGCAGTCTGCTTTCTGGTCTCTTCTGGGATATCCCTCCAAAAATCACTTTTCTTGCAGTGGCGGGCGCTGCGCTGCAGTCTTGCCTCTAATTCCACCATTTTCCACTCTCTTTCCTATATTTCAGATAGGAAGTCATGACTGGAAATGTTTCTGTGTGTTGTCCCAATCAGCTATTAAATCAGAATCTGTTGTCCAGGGTTTCTCAGGGGGATGCATGTCCTATTCGGCCACTGCTAACCATCACCACCAACTGCAGCCGCCGCCATCTTCCTCCCTTTTCCTTACTTGATTTTTTAAATTAGATTTTGAGACAATTACAGTTTCACATGCACTTGTAAGAAATAATACAGAGTGACCAGGCGTGGTGGCGCACGCTTGTAATCCCAGCATTTGGGAGGCAGAGATCAGAGGATCGCAGTTCGCGGACAACCTCAGCTTCTTAGTGAGGCCCTCCTCAACTCAGTGAGACCCAGTTTCAAAATAAAGAATAAAAATAGGGCAGGTGGTGTAGCTCGGAGGTCGAATACCCCTGGGTTCCTTCCTCAGACCTGTAAAAAAAAAAAAAAAGAAATAATATAGAGTGATCCCACAAACTATTTACCCAGGCTCCTGTTAATGGTAGCATTTCATAATATTTCAAGTGGTAAATTGATTTTGATACACCCTGTTCTTCATTTCGATAATTTTGTTTAGAGAGTGGTATATAAGTGGGATCATATATGTGAACTTTTGAGATTTAAAAACATCACTCAAAATACTTCCCTTGAAACCCATCCCAAGTACCTGCATGTACCAAGAGCTGTTCCTTTTCACTGCTGAATAGTATATTTCATTGTATGAATGTCCCACAGTTTCTTTAACTATTCACCTTCTGAAAGACATTTGGGTGTTTCCTAGCATGGAGTTAGGTTTGTTACATTGGGGTGGGTATTGAGGGTTGAATCCAGGGGCATTCTGCCTCCACGCTATACCCCCAGCCCTTTTAATTTTATTTTTATTTATTTGAAACAGGGTCTTACTATGCTGCTGAGGCTAGCTTTGAACCTACAGCCTTCCTTTTTCAATCTCCCACGCACTGGGATCACAGGTAAGCACCATCTTCTATTAGATTTTATAACATAAAAATGTTTGGCAAGCCGGGTGTAGTGGCACACACTTGTAATCCCAGTATTTGGGAGGCTGAGACAGGAGGATTGCAGGATCTTGAACAGCCTAAGCTACTTACTGAGGCCTTCCATACTTAGTGAGACCCTGTTTCAAAATGAAGAATAAGCTGGGTGTGGTGGTGCAGGCTTGTGATCCCCGCGCTTGGGAGGCTGAGACAGGAGGATCACACAGGTTCGAAGCCAGCCTCGGCTACTTAGTGAGGCTCTCAGCAACTTAGTGAGACCCTATTTCCAAATAAAATATAAAAAATAGGTCTGAGAGTATAGCCCAGAGGTAGAAAAGCCCCTGGGTTCCACCCCCAGTACCACTAAAAATTAAAATAAAGAATAAAATATAGGGCTGGGGCTGTAGCTCAGAAGTAGAATGTTTCCAGGTTCAACCCCTAGTACTGCAAAAAAAAAAAAAATTTTAGGAATATCATTTATCCATACTAAAAAATCAAGATGCTTGCAATGTTGTTCCCATATCCATTCTTGCCTGTTCCTCATTTTAAAGCGTCCTTCCTAACAACAGTATGTTTTTCTGAGGTTTACTAATCAAGACTCCCTGGCATCCAGACTCAAAAGTGCTATACTTAGCCAGGCGTGGAGGCGCACTCTTGTCATCCCAGCATTCGGGAGGCTGAGACAGGAGGATCACATTTTGCAGACAGCCTCGGCTACGCAGTGAGGCCCTTCGCAACTCAGTGAGACCCTGTTTCAAAATAAAGAATAAAAAAATAGAGCTGGGGGTGTAGAATGTCCCTGGGTTCCATCCCCAGTACTGCAAAAAAAAAAAAAAAAAAAGTGCAATACTTTAGCCAGGCATGGTGGCATATGCTTATAGTCCCAGTACTTGGGATTGAGACAGGAAGATCACAGGTTCAAGGACAGTCCCAACAGCTTTAAGAGGCTCTCAGCACTTAATGAGACTGTTACAAAATAAGAAGAAAATAAAAGAAGGCTGGGGGTTTAACCCAGTGGTAGGATGTCACTTGGTTCCATTCTCAGGGTTTCTGGGTTCAATTCTCAGAACACACACACACACACACACACACGGCCTGGGGACAGACAGTAGAGTGTCTCAAGGCCAGCTGCAGCTGGTGAAGCCCCCAGGGCCTTGCGTGGCCTCTGGGCCAGGACTCGGGTGGGCACCTAGGGGTGGAATGCCATAACTCCGAACACAAGCCAGCCTTGACAATCAGGCAAGCCCAGATGACGGCTCTCCCCAAGCCAAGTCCACACCCGGGACACAGATTTCTCTAGGAAAAGGCAGCCAAGGCAGATACAAAACAACCCAGGGAACACAAAGTCCCAGAGAATACCAGGCCCCAGTCACTCTGCTGTTGGGAAGCCGGCTCAGGGTGAGAGGAGGGCCAGCAGGAGCCAAAGCCGGGGAGGGAGGCAGGCCGGGGAGCCGCAGCCCCACGCACGCCCCGCTACGGGATTACCCAGTTACTGAAGGACACACGCTAATCTGGGCCCCAGTGCACACGGTGCTTCCAGTGCTTGGGAGGCTGAGACAGGAGCGTCGCAGGCAGAAGAGGGCCTGAGCTAGCAGAGAGACGCAGCAACCTAGCGAGACCCTGTGTCAAAACAAAACTTGTGACGGGGCTGGGGGCGTAGCTCAGAGGTTGAATGTCCTTGGGTTCCTTCCATCCCCAGAACCACACACACACACACACACACACACACACACACACACACACATGCTCTGTGACTGCACCTATTTGAATTATCTAAAGTACTGATATTCATAGAAAGAGAAAATAGAATTGTGCTTCTCCAGGCATGGCTGGGGGGAGGGAACTGTGGTGTAACATGTAGTTGTTCAGATTTTTTAGGGGTGTTGGTTCAGTTTTTTGTTGTTGTTGTTGTTGTTTTTGTTTTTTTGCAGTACTGGGGATGGAACCCAGGGGCATTCTACCTCCGAGCAACACCCCCAGCCCTATTTTTTATTCTTTATTTGGAAACAACGTCTCACTGAGTTGCAGAGGGCCTCACTAAGTAGCTGAGGCTGGCCGTGAACCCAGATCCTCCTGCCTCAGCCTCCCAGTTACTGGGATGACGAGCGTGCGCCACCACGCCCCGCTAGTTGTTCGGTTTTGCAAGATGAAAAAGTCCTAAAGACACATTTCACACTGTGAGTATAAGTAACATTGTTGAGCTGTGCACTTAAAAATAGTTAAGATGGCCCAGCATGGTGGTGCCTGCCTGTAGTCCCAGTACTTTAATCCTAGTTCTTGGGAGGTTGAGACAGTAGGATAGCAGGTTTGAGGCTAGTCTCAGCAATTTAGAGAGGCCCTCAGCAATTAGTAAGACCCTGTTTCAAAATTTAAAAAATAAATAAAATGGGGCTTGGGGTGTATCTCAGAGGTAGGATACCCTTGGGTTCCATCCTCAGTACAAAATAATAATAAAAATAATCATAATCATAATAGCAGCCAGAGTTGGTGGTGTACACCTGTAATCCCAGTACTTGGGAGGCTGAGTACATGCCCATGCTTAGGAACTTACTGAGGTCCTCCACAACTTAGACCCTATTTCAAAATAAAAAAGAAAATAGGCTGGGACATAGCTCAGAGTTCTGCCCCTGCGTTCACTCCCCAGTACTCCCCCACCACACACATAAAATGGTCAAGATGACCCAGAATGGTAGAGACCTAAAATCCTAACTACTCAGGAGGCTGAGGTAAGGAAGGGGTTCATAAATTGGAGACCAGTCTGGCCAATTTAGCAAGACCCTGTCTCAAAATAAAATAAAAATGGTTGTAGATTTTTTATTTCCTGAATTGCTGAGGCTGGCCTTGGACCTGGGTGTGCGTGCCATCATGCCGGCTCATGATAAGATTTACGGAGCACTGCAGTGCTGAGCTCTCTGCATGGCTGATCCCAGCCAGCTGTCATAAAAGTCGGAGGACAGGAACGCAGGTACTGTGGGTGAGGGAGGGGGCGTGGTCGTGGCTGTCACTGGCTGGAGATCTCTGCTGCTGTGTTGAGGGGAGGGTGGAGTCTTCAGCAAACTGAAACGTCAGCCTAGACCAGCTACAGTGGGACCCAACAGCACTTTCTCGTCAACTACATTGTAAGGCTTTCCCGGGCTAGGGACCCTGTCATACATTTCTTGAATCCCGACACTGCCTAATAGTTTCTGCTGCACTAAAAACAAAACCAAATTTAATTGCTGTCCCTGACCCGACCGCATGGAAATGACCCTCTCCCTGCTCACCACGTCCTGCTCATCCTACCCGAGTGGGTTTCCAACGGTCCCCACTGCCAGTGAAGCCGGCCTAGGTCCTGCTTGCCCTGGCCTGGTCCAAGGCAGAAGTCCTTCCTCTGTCCAGGAAACTTTGATGGCTGTCTTACTCTTAAACAGCTGCATAGTGGAGCCTGGCTTAGTGGTGCACGTCTATAATCCCAGAATTTGGGAGGCTGAGTTGGGAGGATCACAGGTTCAACGCCAACCTCAGCAATTTAGCGAGGCCCTCAACAATTTAGCAAGACCCTGTTTCAAAACAAAAAAATAAAATAAAAAAATAAAGCTGGGCCGGGCGTGGTGGCGCACGCTTGTAATCCCCGCGCTTGGGAGGCGGAGACAGGAGGATCGCGCAGGTTCGAAGCCAGCCGTGCTGGCGTAAGAGACCCTGTTTCAAAAATATAAAATAGGTCTGGGAGTGTAGCCCGGAGGAAGGAGGGCTTCCAGGAACCCCAGTACCACCAAAAAAAAAAAAAAAAAAAAAAGCTGGGCCTGGTGGTACACACTTGTAACCCCTGCATTTGGGAGGCTGAGACAGGAGGATTGTGGTTCGTGGCCAGCCTCAGCTACTTAGTGAGGCCCTTTGCAACTCAGTGAGAGCCTGTTTCAAAATAAAAAAAATAGGGCTGGGGTGTAGCTTGGAGATAAAATTTCCCTGGATTCCACCCCCAGTACAGAAAGGGAAGGAAGGAAGAGAAAGAAAGGAAGGAAGGAAGAGAAGAGAAAGAAAGAAAGAAAGAAAGAAAGAAAGAAAGAAAGAAAGAAAGAAAGAAAGAAAGAAAGAAAGAGAGAAGACAGACAGGCAGGCAGGCTGGGGCTGGGCATGGTGACACACACTTGTAAGTCCGGCATTCAGGAGGCTGAGACAGCTACTTAGTGAGGCCCTTTGCAACTCAGTGAGAGTCTGTTTCAAATTAAAGAATAAAAAATAGGGCTGGGGTGCAGCTTGAAGATAGACTGTCCCTGGGTTCCATCCCCAGTACCGAAAAAAAAAAAAAAAAAAGTAGAGCTAGGGATGTAGCTGAGAGTTAGAAGGTCCCTAGATCCAGTCCCCAGCACCCCCCCAAAAAAAACTGCAGAGTATTCCACTGTAAACCCATTTACTTAACCTGCTGATAGACACACGAACGGTCTTCAGTTCTTTTTTATAATAACGCTCCAACAAACTTAGCCCTGAGACTCCTTTACGTTTCATTTTGTTTTTTTCCTGGGAATTGAACTCATGGTGTTCTGTCTCTAAGCTATACACCTCCCAAGCCCTAGTTTTCACTTTTTTATTTTGAAAGAGGATCTCACTGAGTTGATACTCACATTTCTACCAATAGCAAGTGATATTTATTCTCCACACCCTCATTAACATTGGCTTTCTCAAACCCGTAACTAGTTGCCAATTGCACAGGAAAGGAGAGCCTTACTGCTCAGATCTACAGATCTTGATTTTCAGTAAAGATGAGTTACTTTTCATGTATTTCAGACTGGATTTCTCCCTTTCTTTCTTTCCCTCCCTTCCTTCCTTTTCCTTCCTTCCTTCCTTCCTTCCTTCCTTCCTTCCTTCCTTCTCTTTCTTTCTTTCTTTCTTTCAGCAGTACTGGGAATGGAACCCAGGGGCATTCTACCTCCAAGCAATACCCTCAGCCCTATTTTTTATTCTTTATTTTGGAACAGGGTCTCACTGATTTGTGGAGGGCCTCACTAAGTAGCTGAGGCCGTCTGCGAACCTGTGATCCTCTCGTCTCGGCCTCCCAAGTACTGGGATTGCAAGCGTGCGCCCCCACGCCCGGCAAACTGGATTTCTTTTCCTGTGAAATACCTAGTCAGGTCCTGTGCCCATTCTTCTGAATTGTCTGTAAACATCTCCCCTGCTAAGACATTTGTGATTAAGACGACGACGTAAATCAAAATTCAAGTTTTCTGGTCACGGGTGTCGCTTTTGACTTTCCAATCAGCTTATAAATTCCTTGAAAGCAGAAACCAAGGACCTCCTGTAACCCTGGGCTGGCTGGTAAACACTGTCCACCAGCCCTGTCAGCCAGCCTGGGCACCTGACATGCACTGAGGGCCTCTAGGGAAGAATTTTATCTTCTGTACTTACAGAGGAAGATGAGATTTGCCTTCCTGGGTCAGACCCTGCATCGATCCAGCCTCGCTTCCCATCTGACGGCAGCGACAAGAAACACTCCGAGGAGAATCCAATTACCCTCCTGACATCTGCTTCAAGGTTAGGAATCTCTCCCGGGTTGAAATCCATCTTCCGCCGATTCCTCCAAACCCTTCCCAAACCCACTTGCCATTGAGCATGCAGTCCCCCTCGGGCACTAAGGCAATGAGTTCTTTTGTTTATGATGCGATTTATCAACTTCTGGGTCAGGAAGACAATCTTATATGGAAGCGTGTAGAATTCTGGTCGCTTTCCTCCAAGTATGTATGAGTAATAAATTTAAAATAAGGTTTAAAGCCGGGCGTGGCAGCGCACGCTTGTCATCCCAGCATTCGGGAGGCTGAGACCAGAGGATCGAGGTTCGCGGACAGCCTCAGCTACTTAGTGAGGCCCTTCGCAACTCAGTGAGACCCTGTTTCAAAAAATAAAGAATAAAAATAGGGCAGGGGGAGTAGCTCGGAGGTTGAATGCCCCTGGGTTCCATCCCCAGACCCGCAAAAAAATAAAAAAAAATAAAATAAGGTTTAAAATATTAACACAATCTTCCCTTTACAAGCTCTCAAAGTTTTTTCAAACTTTTCTGCTGGGTGTGGTGGCACACACTTACAATCCCAGAACTTGGGAGGCTGAGATAGGAGGATTGCAGTTTCGCGACCAGCCTCAGCTACTTAGCAAGGCCCTTTGCAACTCAGTGAGACCCTGTTTCAAAAACTATAAAGATTAAAAAAATAGGGCTGGGGGTGTAGCTTGGAGTTACAATGCTCCTGGGTTCCATTCCCAGTACCACAAAAAATAAATAAACAAAAGTAAAAAATAAAAAGACTAAATACTAGGGATAGGGGTGTGGCTTGGAGGTACAATGCCCCTGGGTTCCATCCCCAGTACTGAAAAATAAAAAATGGGGCTGGGGATATAGCTTTGTGGTAGAATGTCCCTAGAATCAATCCCCAGTACTGAAAACGAAATAACTTTTCTTTGTGGTTTTTTTATTCTTATTATGTGCAAAAAAGACAAATATATGGTTTAATGAAATATTTTATTTTATTTTATTATTTTGGTGGTACTGGGGTTCCTGGAAACCCTTCTACCTCTGGGCTACACTCCCAGACCTAATATATATATATATATTGGAAACAGGGTCTCTTAGGCCAGCGCGGTTGGCTCCGAACCTGCGCGATCCTCCTGTCTCCTCCTCCCAAGCGCGGGGATGACAAGCGTGCCCACCACACCCGGCTAATGAATAATTTTAAAGGGAAAAGCTATGTACTCACACCAGATCAAGGAAGAACACTGAAACTGTCCCAGTGGGTATGGTGCCACCTGCCTGGATCCCAGGACTTGGGAGGCTGAGACAGGAGGCCAGCCTCTGCAATTTAGTGAGGCCCTCTGCAACTCAGTGAGACCCTGTTTCAAAATAAAGAATAAAAAATAGGGCTGGGGGTGTAGCTCAGAGGTCAATGCCCCTGGGTTCCGTCCCCAGTACCTCCCCTCCTCCCAACCACAATGCACACTTGCCAGCCGGAGATAACCAAGGGCACTTTATCCCTGCGAGCACCAGGAGGACTCAGAGGACGGTGTGGGACTCAGAGGGCCCTTGGATAACGGGACGCCTTGTTGCTTCGTGAAAGGAAGTAGAGACCCAAAGAGGTTGTGACCAGGCCGCAGGCCGCTAGTTATGAGAAGCAGGTCAAGCCACTTATCTGCCACGAAGTGCAGGCATTTTGTAACCCCGAAATATGGAGGATGTTTCAGAAGCTAAAAAAATGAAATCTTCCAGATCTCGGGGAATCCTCAAAAGAAGAAGCAGAGTTGGGCATGGCGGGACAGGCCTGTAATCCTAATACTTGGGAGGCTGAGACAGGAGGAGAGCAAGTAGTGAGACTCTCATCAACCTAGTGAGACAATGTCTGAAAATAAAGTAGGGCTGGAGGTGTAGTTTGGAGATAGAATGACCGTGAGTTTATTCCTCAGTACCAAAAAAAAAAAGAGGAAAAGGAGGAGGAGGAGGAAGAGGAGGAGGAGGAGGAATCTGCATAAAGCCTTCCATAACAACTTCCCCCCAACCCAGCTGTCTTCATAGGCTGTAGTTCTGCACATAACCACCAGAGCACAGCACTCCAGGGTTTCCACTTTTTTCATCTAGGACTCCCCACTTAGGTATAGTTTGTCTACCAAAAGAAATCAATTTATTAAGAAACAGTCAATTTGAGTTTTAAATTTTATTTATAAAAATACAAATAATAAGCCTAATGTGGTGGTGCATGCCTGTAATCTCAGTACTTGGGAAGCTGAGACCAGAGGATCACAGGTTAAGATCAGCCTCTGCAGATTAGTGAGACTCAGCAACCTAGCCAGACTCTGTTTCACAACAAACAAACAAACAAACAAACAAAAATTAAAAAGGGCTTGTGGTGTAGCATGGACGTACAATGCCTCAGGGCTCAATCTCTACACACACACACACACACACACACACACACACACACACACACACACACGCCACCGTAAGTTTCTGGGCACTCTGAAATAACCAGTATCATAAAATTCCAATATTCCTCTCCTATATATATATTTACACACACACACACACACACACGCCCACAAGCCCACACGCACGCACAAATACTTTTTTTCAGTACTGGTGATGAAACCCAGGGGCATTCTACATCCGAGCTACAGCTCCAGCCCTATTTTTTATTTATTTTGGAACAGAATCTCACTGAGTTGCAGAGGGCCTCACTAAGTAGCCGAGGCTGTCCGCAAACCGTGATTCTCTGGTCTCAGCCTCCCGAATGCTGGGATGACAAGCGTGCCCACCATGCCCAGCTTCCAAAATATTTTTAATTAAGATTCTCATAGCAAATTATAAACTATCCATTCAAGTTTTAAGCTAAAAAGAAAAAAAAAGGAAGGGAGGCAGATGTGGTGGCACATGCCTGTAATCCTAGTACTTGGGATGCTCAGACAGGAGGACAGGAGGGTCACAGGTTCAAGGTCAACCTCAGCAACTTAGCTAGACCCTCTTTCAAAATAAAAAATAAAATAGGGTTGGGGGTATAGCTCGAAGGTAGAATGCCCCTGGGTTCCATCCCTAGTACCACAAAATAAAACACTCTGTTTCAACATGAAAAATAAAATAGGACTGGGGGGGTGTATCTATCTCAGAAGTAGAATGCCATTGGGTTCAATTTCAGTACCAAAAAAATAAAAATAGAAGAAAAGGGAAAAAAGGAGAGAAGAGGAGGAAGAAGAGGAGGAGGAGGAAGAAGAGGAGAAGGAGGAGGAGGAGGAAGAGGAGGAGGAAGAGGAGAAGGAGGAGGAGGAGGAGAGCATGTTGGTACATGCCTGTAATCCCAGTGTTTGGGAGGCTGAGACGGAAGGATCACAGGTCCAAGGCTAGTGTATGATAACTTAGAGAGACCTTGTTTTAAAATTAAAAAAAAAAAACAGGACTAGGAGTATAGCTCAGGGGAGGAAAAATAGTGCCCATAAGTTATCTGATAACAGCATCTATTTTCCAGTCTGTGATTTTCAATGTGCATGAAAAAAATAGGAAATGTACTATACACCAGTGGTTTAGGTATACAGTCCATATTTAATGTTCAAGTTAAGATTTTAACAACTGTAACACTCAGAGGATTTGGGATAAAAAAATGCTGTGTGTATTATTTGTACACCGTACACCCTATACATGTGGCCACCGCTGGGGCACATGACTGTAGTGAAACTGTTGGCCACAAGGTGTCGCTGTTGCACCGGCACCGACCTTTACCTCTGCCTCTTGGTGAGACTGACTAGTTTTAATCTCAATTGATAAGGTTAAATGATCCACGTTTGTTTGTTTGTTTGTTTGTTTGTTTGTTTGTTTGTTTGTTCGGTTGGTTGGTTTTGTTGTTGTCTTTTGTTTTGCTTTCTCTTTTTGTGGTGCTGGGGCCTGAACCCAGGGGCATTCTACCGCTGAGCTGTGCCCCCAGCCATATTTTATTTTTTATTTGGAAACGGTCTCACTAAGTTGCTGAGGCTGGCTGTGAACCTGAGAGCCTCCTGCCTCAGCCTCCCGAGTACTGAGATGACAAGAGTGCAGCACTACAGCAGCTCTGCTTTTATCTTAACATGTATAAGGTAAGGAAGAGTTTTCAGCCAGGTGTGGTAGTGCGTGCCTGTGTTCCTAGTACTGGGAGGCTGAGACTGGAGGATCACAGGTTCGAAAAGCCTCAGAAAGTTAGAAGGACTCTCAGAAACCTAGTGAAACCGTGTTTCCAATTAAAAAAAAATAGGGATGGGGATATAGCTCAGAGGTAGTCCCCAGAATGAGAGAGAGACAGAGACAGAGACAGAGGGAGTTTTACTTACTGGTCTTACTGCTATGTCTTCAGTGTCCATGCAAGCCAGTTTCCTTGCATGTATTAATTTTGTATTTTATTAAAATATTATCCTTGCCGGGCATGGTGGGGCATGCTTGTAATCCCTGCGCTTGGGAGGCAGAGACAGGAGGATCGCTCAGGTTTGAAGCCAGCCACGCGCTGGCTTAGGAGACCCTGTTTCCAGATAAAAATGTAAAAATAGGACTGGGAGTGTAGCCCGGAGGTAGAAGGGCTTCCAGGAACCCCAGTACCACCAAAAAAAAAAAAAAAAATATATATATATATATATATATATATATATATATATATATATATACACACACACACATATATATATATACATATATATTATCCTTGATATTCTGTATTTCCTTAGGAAAAGGGTATTGTTTTGCTTATGCTTTTATTTTTTTTAAGAAAGTCTTATGAAGTTACAGAGGCTGGCCTTGAATATGGCATCCTCCTACCTCAGCCTAGGGAATGGTCAGGATTCAGGCGTGCCACACACACACACACACACACACACACACACTTACTTTTGTTTTAACCCAGAAGAGGAGAGAAAGCTGTGTAAAATAGGCAGGAAGGTTCCCATGAACACAGAGGCCATTCATAAGGGCCCACTACACTTTTACTGTTACCCAGCTTTCCCCTGGAAAACATCCCTGGAGCAATTGAAAGTGTCAGCCGTCATTGCTGGGCTGGAGGTGGCCGAGAGTCGGCAGCAAGTCCAAGTGTCTCACCAGATAGATGTGACATAAAAGCGAAGCCGGCCACCTCGAGTCCTGCGCCCATTACCCGGCACAAGGAAAACAATGCTGTGTGTCCAGTGTGTCTGAGTGGGCTCACCCTCCCTGCTCTCCTGGTGACTAAAGAAGGAACCATTCCGGACAGTTTGAACCGTATCTGAATTGCCAGTGTTTTCAGAAGAAAATTGACGAATGTGTTTTTTGACTTCCTCTGCCTGGGACCATCCCTGCAGGAAGTAGCACATTTTCTACTCAGGACTAGAACCTCAGCCCTTTCTATTTATTTTTATTTTATTTTATTTTATTTCATTTGTGTGTGTGTGTGTGTGTGTGTGTGTGTGTGTAACTGGAGATTGAACCCAAGTCACTGAATCCAGGTTACCTCCGAGCCTCACCCCCAATTCGATTTTTTTTTTCGGGTCTGCTGATGGAACCCAGGGGCATTCTACCTCCTAGCTATACCCCCTACCCTATTTTTATTCTTTATTTTTAAACAGGGTCTCACTAAGTTGCGGAGGGCCTCACTAAGTAGCCGAGGCTGCCTGTGAACCGCGATCCTCCAGTCTCAGCCTCCCGAATGTTGGGGTTACAAGCGTGCATGGCCACACCCAGCTCCCAGTTTTTTATTCTTTATTTTGAAACAGGGCCTTACTAAGTAGCTGGGGCTAGACACGAACCTGTGATCCTCCTGTCTCAGCCTCCGAGGCACTAGGATTACAGGCATGTATCACCATGCCTGAATCTTCCTACGTTTTAGAACCACGCATTCAGGGCCATCTTTCTCTATAAAACTAAAATAAGAGTTAGCAAGGACATTTCATTCAATAACCTTTGGAAACTCAGGGACGAGACGCCAGTCTGCGGCCACAAGGGGGCGCTCGCTGCCCGCTGAGCAGAAAGGCTGGTGAGCGGCTTGGCCCCAGCTCTGCAAGCCAGAAACCCAGGCTTCGGGACTTGGAGGAGGAGGGAGGGGGTTTGATGGTGCTTGATGTGATTCATGGGTGTAGTGTTTCCTTTTGACACGAAGGAACAGCTCTGTGGATGGGCAGGGCGAGGGTGGCGCAGTGAGCACCGGAGGTGGTAAATGCCCCTCCATTCACCCCAACTCGCCCAAGTCCTCCCGCCCCCAGCCCCGAGCCAGGCCTGGCCACGGTCTCTGTCCCTGCGGGCCCTTGGCCTTCACAACAGCACGGCTTCACCCCAGCACTCGCCCCACCCTGGCTCTTAGCTGTTCCTGGAAACCCCAAAGGGCTTCCCTCTCGGCCTGGCGCTCCTCCTGTCTTCCCCTCCATCCTCTTCCACACCAAGGCTGCCTGGGCAGAGTGGCTCTTCCTGGCCACCTCTGTGAAGTAGCGCCTCCCTACACACACACACACACACACACACACACACACACACACACACCACTGCTTTCTCTACACGCTGGAGTGTCCTATTGCGCAGTGACCTGTGCTTGCCCCAAGTTCATGGCCGAGAGAGCTCGCTGGGTCTCCCCTGTATTTACATTGCTCTTCCCTGAAATAAGCATGTTCCAGACAGTGTGGTTGAGTGAATCAGAGAATGAGCAGAGTGGGCATTTTAAATTGGGGCCCGGCACGGTGGCCCACGCTTGTAATCCCAGCATTCGGGAGCCCGAGACAGGACGATCGCGGTTCGCAGCCAGCCTCAGCTACTAAGTGAGGCCCTCTGCAACTTATGAGACCCGGTTTCAAAATGAGTAAAATATAGGGCCGGGGTCAGAGGTAGAATGCACCTGGGTTCCATTCCCAGTACTGAAAAAATAAATAAATAAATAAATAAATAATAAAAATGGTGGGGATTGAACCCAGAGGCATTCCACCTCTGCACTACACCCCCAGGCCTTTTTAGTCTTTATTTTGAAACAGGGCCTCGCTGAGTTGCTGAGGCTGGCCTCCAACCTGCAATCCTCCCATCCGACCCCCCAGCCTACTCAGTACTGGGATTGCAGGCATGTACCACCACGCCCAGCAGGCAGGGCCGACTGGGTAAGATGTTTTCGAGTCTCGGCTCTGAGTAAGCAGCCCACACTGGCTCCTGGGAGCTGACCGAGGCAGCTGGGCTGTCATTTCACCCAGGCATCCGTCCGGCTGAGGCCCGTCCCGAAGTGCAGCTGCCCATGGACGAGCCCTCGGGACCCCCACATGGAGAGGTGGCAGCCTCTGCAGGGCATGGAGCCTCTTCAGGCTCCTCGCAGAGCACCCCATTTCTCCGAGTTTGCTTACACAGCTCTGATGACGGCAGTATCCCTACATGAGCTGGGGCTTCCCCTGCATCTCCACCCTGTGAAACTAGATTTCCTTTCCTTCCAGTTTTGAAAGACCATGAGACTTAGGGACCCGGGGAGGAAGCAGGCCGGTCTCTTGGAGGAATGTTGAAGCCACTCCCAACAGCTATTTCAGAATAGCCAGGGAGCGGTGTTAAAAGGGGACCAGGCGCATGCTTGTCATCCCAGCATTCGGGAGGCTGAGACGGAACGGTCGTGGTTCGAGGACAACCTCAGCTACTACTTAGTGATGCCCTCTGCAATTCAGTGAGACCCTGTTTGAAAATAAAGAATAAAAAAATAGGGCTGGGGGTGTAGCTCAGAGGTAGAATGCTCCTGGGTTACATCCCCAGTACTGCAAAAAAAAAAAAAATACAAAAAAGGGGGGCAGGTTGGTTCATCTGGAACTGCCAGGCGGGTGGCTGCTGGAGGAGGGGCTCCACGGGGCACTGGTTCTGGAACCAGGGGGTGCAGAACAAGGTCCACAAAGAGGCCAGCACCAAACTTTTGATTGGTGGGAGGGAGGGATGCACTGGAGGCCAGGAAGCCAGTGGGGGAGAAAGAGAAGGAGAAGGAGAAGGAGAAGGAGAAGGAGAAGGAGAAGGAGGAGAAGAAGAAGAAGAAGAAGAAGAAGAAGAAGAAGAAGAAGAAGAAGAAGAAGAAGAAGAAGAAGAAGAAGAAAGCGCCAGGTGAGTCTGAGACAGTAGGATCTTAGGTTCAAGGCCAGCCTCAAAGATTTAGCAAGACCCTTAGCAATTTAGCAAGCTTGCGCTAGGAGCCGGGGCATGGTGGTGCACGCTTGTAATCCCAGTACTTGAGAAGCTGAGAGAAGAGGATCAAAGGTTTGTGGCCAGCTTCAGCTACGTACTGAGGCTATCCCCAACTTGGAGGGAGAGGGAATGCCTCTGGATTCAATCCTCAGTACTGCGAGAAGGAGGAGGAGGAGGAGGAGGAGGAGGAGGAGGAGGACGGAAGAGGAGGAAGAAAAAAGAAGGAGGAGGAAGAGGAGGAGGAAGAGGGAAGAGGAGGAAAAGAGAAGGAGGAAGAAAAAAGAGGAAGAGAAGGAGGAGGAAGAAAAAAGGAGGAGGAGGAAGAGGAGGAGGAAGAGGGAAGAGGAGGAAAAGAGAAGGAGGAGGAAAGGAGGAGAAGGAAGAGAAGGAGAAGGAAAGGAAGAGGAGTCAGAAGAAGAAGAAGAAAAAGGAGAAGGAGAAGGAGGAAAAGAGGAGGAGGAGGAGGAGGAGGAGGAGGAGGAGGAGGCGGCTGGGGTGGCGGTGGCAGAAATGGGGTGGGGGCATCAGCTTGGAAAGGGGAGGTCTGCACTGCAAGCAGGTTTCTGCTGGGTAACGTAGTTTCTGGGCATTTTCTCCCCCCCCCCCCCATACGAGACAGGAAGGCTTCCAGGCAGGGCTCAGTGGCAAGCTCCTACGGATGGCAGGGTGTGTCCTAGAGCAGCAGAGAGTTTTATTCCTTATCAATAGACTTGGCTTTTGAAAGCGGGTTTTGTGTTGATAGAAAAACCGAGCTACTGTGTGGCTCCATAGGAACCCTAGCTTTTCCACAGAACCAGAGATTTAAGTAATACTCATGTCTGTCATGAAACTAAATGAGGTCTGTGCCACTAAATATTTGCTTTCCACCTTCCATTTAGCTGTCTTGCAAAGGTTTTTGTTTATTTATTTGTTTGTTTGTTTTGTTTTGCTTTGGTACTGGGTATTGAACCCAGAGCCATTTTATGTACAAGCTATACCCCCAGCCCTATTTTATTTTTATTATTTATTTATTTATTTATTATTTTGGTGGTACTGGGGATGGAAACCCTTCTACCTCTGGGCTATACTCCCAGACCTATATTATATTTTTATTTGGAAACAGGGTCTCTTAAACCAGCGAGGCTGGCTTCGAACCAGCGCGATCCTCGTGTCTCTTCTTCCCAAGCGCAGGGATGACAAGCGTGCGCCACCATGCCTGGCTTATATTTTTATTTTTGAAACAGGGTCTCACTAGGTTGATAAGAGTCTCACTACTTGCTAAAGCTGTCCTCAAACCTGCAATCCTCCTGTCTCAGCCTTCCAAGTGCTGGGATTACAGGTGTGTATCACCACATTCAGCACAAAGTTTTGTTTGTTTGTTTGTTTGTTTTAATACACTAGGGAGGCACATTTGTCCGGGCATTTGTCTGCATAGGCGCCGGCTGCTGTCATTAGCCTGTGGTTGCTGGACGTGCCCCCGCGCCGTGGCTCTTCCTACCTGCCACTTTTGACCTGTCACTTGCCCGGTCACACTCCCCCAGGGGCTTGCTCCATTTGGACAAAGTCCCAGTTTTACTGTCTTATCTCAGCCTCAGAAACGCATGTCAATGGCTGCTTTAAACACTATTTTTGCCAACCTCATTTTGTAATTACTAGCTGGTCACCAGAAAACGAGTCCAATCCGAACGAACCTCGTGGGGAGCGGTTCTGAGAACCTGCTTATCACGCGGTGGCTCACAGCCCTGGCTGCACATTAAAACCGCCCGAGTCCAGCACCCAGAAATTCCAATATAATTGGTGTGGGGTGTGGCTCGGCCCTGCGTTTGTTTAGAAAACTCCGGGCTGAGTATTGTCCTTGTCCAGCCAGGGTTGAGGAGCGGGCTCTCCCCTCCACCTCCTCGTGCCTGGCACACCTACAGTGCTCCCTCACCGAGCTGCCGCTCGCTCCGGTCAGCTCCGGTCGCCGGTCCCCTGCAGAGCCCACCCAAGCGCGGGGCCCGCCGGGAAGCATTCCCGAGGAAGTCCCTTCCAAGTACTCGAGCCTCGTCTTCAAACCAGGTCATAAACTCGCACTGACTCACCTGCCACTTCCTGGATTCCCGGTCTGGTTTATGGTTTTACTGATAACATTCTGGAAGGAGAACCAGTTTCAGAAACGCCACCGTGCCCTAGATGCCCCTTGGCTGCGGCTGCCGGGTCCTGTTCTCACCCCAGCTGGTCCCAGGATGGCGCACGCTGATTCCATCTAAGCTCCAGACAGTCTTCTTGTGTGTATCTGTGTGTGTGTGGTGCTGGGGATGAGACCCAGGGACATTCTACCTCCAAGCTATACCCCCAGCTCTATTTTATTTTTATTGGGAAAGAGAGTCTCACTAGGTCGATGAGTCTCACTACTTACTGAGATTGTCCTCAAACCTGAGCTCCTCCTGTCTCAGCCTCCCAAGTACTGGGATTACAAGCGTGTGCCACCACGCCCGGCTCCCGCTTTCTCTTCTAATAGAGAGAGAGGATAATAGAGAAGAAGAAATTTGGAATAAATTAATTCAGGGAAGAGGGGGAGGTGGTCTTTGCAATGGTCCAACATAACTTAGCGTTTCTTTAGTGGTTTAGGAATCTATATAGGGTAATCCTGTAGAAGCCACAACCCACAATCCTCCCCACTCCAATATTATGGTTTCTACTTCTTATCTATCCTATCTTCCTCTTTCATTTTTTCTACCTCTGTTGTTGTTGCTGTTGTTACTGGTGCTTGAGCCCAGGAGCATTCTACCTCCAAGCTACCCCCCAGCACTTTTCATTTATTTATTTTTATACAGTCTCACCAAGTTGTTGAGGCTGGTCTCAAACCTGCGATCCTCCTGTCTCAGCCCGCCCGCCTCGTACTGGAATCACAGGCATGCACGACTGCGCCAGACTCTTCCCCCCTCTTAATCACAGAGGGCGCTGAGGGCCCACAAAAGAGAGTGGAATGATTTTTAATTTTTGGAGCAAGAATGTGATTTCAGAATCAAAATGATGAGGTTGCACTTGGGAGTCCATGGAGCCTGTGTGGGACGAAGGGTGGGAAGAAGTCACAGGCGACCGGGGTCCAATATTAATATAGTCACAGGCGACCAGGATTCGTAGTCATTCATACCGGTCCTTCATGTGAGCCTTGCGTTGCTAACCCAGAGGACCTGGCCGCGGACCTCAGATTCATCTTTTCTTGTTCCCGGCCTTGGGTTATGCTGGTTGAAGGGTGGGCAGTCCTAATGGGAAGGCGCACTGGGGCAGGTGCGGCTCTGCACACCAGCTCTACTGGGGTGCGGGCAGGACTGCCAGCCTGCGGCTGAGCCTCCCCGTTCACAACACAGAGTGATACCTAACGGGTCCATTAGCTCAACACATTAAAGACAACTCTAATGGGGGATAAAGGGCGGTGCGTGATGGTGCGTGCCTGGAATCTGAGCGCTTGGGAGGCTGAGACAGGAAGATGGAAGGTGGAAAAAACCTGCAGCAATTCAGTGACATGCCCATCTGGGTGTGGCGGTGCACGCTTGTAACCTCGGTACTTGGGAGGCTGAGGCAGGAGGATCATTGGTTTGCAGTCAGCCTCAGCAACTTAGCGAGGGCCTCCACAACTTAATGAGACCCTGTTTCAAAATAAAAGAATAAGCCTGGCGTGGTGGCACACGCTTGTAATCCCAGTACTTGGGAGGCTGAAGCAGGAAGATCGCGGTTCGCGGTCAGCCTCGGCTACTTAGTGAGGCCCTCTGCAACTCAGTGAGACCCTGTTTCAAAATAAAGAATAAAAAAATAGAACTGGGGATGTAGCTGGGAGGTAGAACGCCCCTGGGTTCCATCCCCAGTACCACAAGAAATAAAAAGAGTAAAATAGGGCAGGGGTACAGCTTAGAGGTATAATGTCCCTGGTATTTTATCCTCCATAACTCACTATATAACTCATATATATGCATAATTTTTTTGTGTGTGGTACTGGGGGTGGAACCCAGAGGCTTTCTACCTCTGGGCTATACTCCCAGACCTATTTTATACTTTATTTGGAAACAGGGTCTCACTAAGCTGCTGAGAGCCTCACTCAGTAGCTGAGGCTGGCTTCGAACCTGTGCCATCCTCCTGTCTCAGCCTCCCAAGCGCGGGGATGACAGGCGTGCACGACCCCATCTGGCTGACTCCTCCATCCAACCTCATACTTTCTCCTGTGCTTCCAACACATTCTTGTATACTCAAAATAAGATTTCAGAGCCAGGCATGCTCACACACGCTCGGAATCCCAGCATTCGGGAGGCTGAGACAGGAGGATCATAGTTCGAGGACAGTCTCAGCTACTGAGTGAGGCCCTTTGCAACTGAGTGAGACCCTGTTTCTTTCTTTTTTTTTTTTTTTTTTGTGGTACTGGGGTTCCTGGAAGCCCTTCTATCTCCGGACTACACTCCCAGACCTATTTTTACATTTTTATTTGGAAACAGGGTCTCCTAAGCCAGCGCGTGCGCAGCTGGCTTCGAACCTGCGCGATCCTCCTGTCTCTGCCTCCCAAGCGCGGGGATTACAAGCGTGCGCCACCACGCCCGGCGAGACCCTGTTTCTAAATAAAAAATAAAAAATAGGGCTGGGGTGTAGCTCAGAGGTAGAATGTTCCTGAGTTCCCAGTACCGCAATAAATAAATAAATAAATAAATAAATAAATAAATAAATAAATAAGATTTCTGGATAGCTATGAAACCTCTAGATTTCAGAAAGTAGCTGCCACCGCGGGTCCTCCTGACTAATCTGAGTCCTTGGGCAGTGGGGTCCTGCAGGCCCCTGGGAGTCCTCCCACAGCCGGTGAATATTTTATGGCTGTCCTTTTGTGCTCACTAATGGGGCCTGCACTGTACGATCTGCCCTGAATACTACTGAGGGGGTGCCCTCTCCCTCCCAGCCTCTCTCCCTGAATGATTTATGGGAATGAACTGGACCCACGAGCTCCATTATCGATGTTGTTCTTTGGAGACACTGCTCAGCAGAGGGGGAGCAAAGTGATCGTCATCTGATCGCGGACACTCTGGGGAGGGTGCCGTGGAATCTGTGTTTGGCTTTTTAAGTCTCTGACTGCAATAGCGATCTGGCTCTCCAGAGACGAGAAGGGACTCACATTTTCTCCACAAAGAGGGCGAAGGGACATTTTAGACGTCTTTTCAACCCAGAAGTGGTGGTGCGCGCCCGTAATCCTCGTACTTGGGAGGGAGGCTGAGACAGGAGAATCACAAGTTCAAAGCCTCAGTAACTTCCTGCAATGCTTTTTCAAAATAACAAATAAGCCAGGCACGGTCATGCACACTTGTAATCCCAGTACTTGGGAAGCTGAGACAGGAGGGTCACAGGCTCATGTCCAGCCTCAGCTACTTAGTAGGACCCTGTTTCAAAATACCGAATAAAAGATAGGGCTGAGGTTGTATCTCAGAGATAGAATGTCCTTGGGTTCAATCCCCAGCGCCACAAATAAATAAAAAAGGGCCAGGGGTATAAGCCCTGGGTTCCATCCCCAGTACCAAAAAAAGCAGAAAGTAAAAACAATCACTTCCCCTAAGTACGCAGGTTTCTTTGGGTCCTCTCATTTCTAGGATACTGGGTACACTGATGAACTTACCTGCGGTCCTTCCCTGCGGGCTGACCCATCTCCGTGCTGCTAATTGGACGGCCACGAGCCAGTTGCTTCGGATTTACCAGACGGGCTGCCTGCTCTTCATGTGCAGTGACACCAAAGAAGGGAAGACCTCGTTCCTGCAATAGAGAAGGTCTCGGGCTAACTGGAGACAACAAGCCCCACATACATTATTTAAGCCAGCCGGTAACCCAGTGTTAACGCAATGCTAGAAAAGTTTCCAGAAGGGAAACCTGTGTGGACGCAGGGGTGGCGAAGCGTGGCTTTATGGCGGAAATGCAGCTTGGAAGGGTCGATTTCCACTGTCAGAGGAAGAAGACCATCTTAGGAAGGTGGCTGGAGCAGGAGGGGCGGGGCTGGGGGGACCGCAACGAAGACCGCCATGGATTGGCAAGAGAGAAGAAACGTGCTATCATCCCGTGAAGCCCAGAGTGGTTTTTTTAATAGTGAAACAGGGCCTCACTGAGTAGCTGAGGCTGGCTGCAAACCTGCGATCCTCCTGTCTCTGCCTCCCAAGTACTAGGCTCACACGCGTGCGCCGCCACGCCCGGCTGTCAGATCTGTTTCTGATTTGACCCTTCTGTGGTCTCCTCACACCCCGCCGCCTGCACCACACCAGCCTCAGAAAGTTAGACTTCCTCCCTCTTCAACCTGTGTGCCAAGTGTGGACAGAAGTCCCTTTACTTCCCCTTAGCATAAGTCAAACAAACACAAATATAAGAAAAGTGTACTAAACACGAACAAGAACCACAGGGAAACCCGGACATCAACAGTCCGTTGACTAGGCGCACCTTATTCTCTGGAGCTTGAAAGCCTGGGGGTGTTTTTCCTTTGTAGAGAAAGAGGGCATTGCCAGGTCTACCCTGCCCAGCCGACTCTGTGTGTGTGTGTGTGTGTGTGTGTGTGTGTGTGTGTGTGTGTGTGTAGGTGGGGGGTACTGGGGACTGAATCCAGAAGGGTTCTACCTCCAAACTGTACCCCAGACCTATTCTCTTGTTTTTATTTTGAAAGATGGTCTCGCTACTTGCTGAGGCTATCCTCAAACCTGTGATCCTTCTAGCTTCGCCTCCCAAGTACTGGATTTACAGGCTTGTGTTGCTATGCCCGACTTTATTTTATTTTGAAACAGGGTCTTGTCAAGTTGCCGAGGGTCTTGATACATTGGCGAGGCTGGCCTCAAACCTGCAATCCTTCTGTCTAAGCCTTCCAGGTACTGGGATTACAGGCTTGTGATACCACCCTCGACTTTAGGGGACATGTTTTATCTCCAAAACCCAAGAGGATCCTTGTGAACATCTAAACCCCTTAAAATCCAAACAGAAGCCGGGTGTGGTGACATATGCCTGTAATCCCAATGCTTGGGAGGCTGAGAGAGAAGGATCACGGGTTCGTGGCCAGCCTCAGCTACTTAGTGAGTCCCTTTGTGACTTAGTGAGACCCTGTCTCAAAATAAAATATATATAGCCAGGCGTGGTGGCACACGCTTGTAATCCCCGCACTTGGGAGGCGGAGACAGGAGGATCGCGCAGGTTCGAAGCCAGCCGCGCGCGCTGGCTTAGGAAACCCTGTTTCCAAATAAAAATGTAAAAATGGGTCTGGGAGTGTGGCCTGGAGGTAGAAGGGCTTCCAGGAACCCCAGTACCACCAAAAAAATAAAATAAAATAAAATAAATATAAAAAATAGGGCTGGGGGTATATAGCTCAGACGTAGAATGCCCCTGGGTTCAATCCCTAGTACTAAAAAAAAAAAAAAAAAAATCTGCTCAGATTTGCCTTTGTCCCTTCAGGAGAAACAGAATCCAAGGGTCTCAAAGTGAAGCCCATATTCAGTATGCAGTTGTGCTTTCTGCCTGAAGATACCTTTTGGGGAGAAACTTTAGAAAAGGAAAAACTGCTGAAGGCTTAGAATTGAATGCCGTTAGACTCGGGGTGCAGTGGGTGGCCGCGTGCTTGCTTAACACGCACACCAGAGACTGCCTTTTTCTTTTTTTTATTTATTATTATTATTATTATTATTATTATTATTATTTGTGTGGGGGGATACTAGGGATTCAACCCAGAGGCCTTCTACCTCTGAGCTACACCCCGAGCCCTATTCTATTCTTTATTTTGAAACAGGGTCTCACCGAGTTGCAGAGGGCCTCTCTAAGTAGCCGAGGTGGTTGCAGGCCTGCGATCCTCTTGTCTCAGCCTCACAAATGCTGGGATTACAAGCGTGCGCCGCCATGCTGGGCACCCGAGACCCTTTCTGAGGCCCGCTCGCTCAGCCTCTTGCTGGTCCTGCCCCTGGGTCTGTTGTCTGATACAGACGGGAGTTTTTCCTGCCTGCTTAGCTCTGAGCTGCCTGCCCCATTTCTTGCCTCTTTTTCCCCAGGATCTCCTGAAAGGGGTGGAAGATTCTCGGATTTCTTTCTTTGCCTCCTGTGTTTTCTCTAAGGTCAAGCATACTGAAACTCCTTTTTAAATATTTTTTTATTTTTGTATTTTTTTATGCTAGGGATTGAACCCAGGGGCCTTCTACCTCCAAGGTACACCCCCAACCCCATTTTATTTTTTTCTTTGAAACAGTGTCTCTCTAAGTTGTTGAGGCTGGCCTTAATCCAGTGATCCTTCTGCCTCAGCCTCCCAAGTCCTGGGGCTATAGGTGTACGCCACCACTCTCAGCTTTGAACCTCTTTTTTTTTTTTTTTTGTATTAAACTAACTCCAAGCTACATCTCAGCCCTAATTTGTTTTTTATTTTGAAAGAGGGTCTCACTAAGTTGCTGAGGATGGCCTCAAACCTGCAATCCTCCTGTTTCAGCCTCCCAAATACTAGGATTATAGATATGGACCACCACATCTGGCTGAACCTCCTTCTTTTTTGAGGGTACTGTCTTTAAAGGGGAGTCCCACACAGGACTAACAAAACAACTGGAAGAAGTTAGAAAACTTCTAGAAATCTGCCTAAACCTCTGAGTTCTTAAAGACCATGACAACAACATTTTTTTTTGTTTGTTTGTTTGCTTTTGGTGGTACTGAGGGTAGAACCCACCGACTTTCTACTCTGGGCTATACTCCCAAACCTATTTTATATTTTATTTGGAAACAGGGTCTCACTAAGTTGCTGAGAGCCTCACTAAGTAGCTGAGGCTGGGGTCGAACCTGTGCGATCCTCCTGTCTCAGCCCCTCAAGCGCGGGGCTTACAAGCGTGCGCCGCCACGCCCGGATTAACATTATTTTTAAAACATCACACCTCAGACACCTGGCACAATACCAAGCATACGATAGGGAAGTGTGTTGAGTAAACTAATAAGTTAATTAAAACCAGGGAACAGAGTGATGTCACAGAAACCAAGGGATCCAAGAACTCCCAGAAGGGGATGGTCAGCGACAGTGAAAATCACAGGGGAGTCAAGCACCATGAAGGAAAGCCACCGGCTGGACTGCGCCACGCAGCTCAACGCTCCGCTCCGCCAGGGCAGATTCACGGAAGGACGAGGGCAGGTGAAAGCGTGACTCAGTTAATAGCTGGCTGACTAATGACGGGTGTGAGAGGGAACACACTGGGAGCCAGTATTTAGGGAGCATGGCTCTGGAGGAGACGGGGCGGCTGATCACTAGAGGTGACTCGGGGTCGAGCGGAGTGGGCCTTGTGTCTTCAAGTGTTACGTGCCGCGCGTTTGCCTTCCCTGGGGGAGTCTCAGCTGACTGCGAGGGGTTCATGGGGACACAGGGAGGACTGAGGGAATCACACCGCATGGCACGGGATGAAGGAGTGTGCAGGAGAGGCCTTGGCCGTGAGCTGAGATGCCCACCACCTCGTCCTGGGAGGGGAGGCTGGTGCTGCGTTCGGTCAATGACAGCAGTGTGCCGGGCCCAGCGGCCCACCCTGTCATCCCAGTACCTGGAGGTAGAGACGGGAGGATCACAGGTTCAAGGACAGTTTCAGTTTAGCAAGATCCTGTTTCAAAATAAAACCCAAAAGGGCTTGGAGGTAAAATGCCCTTGGGTTTAACCCTCGGTACCAACAACAACGCAGGAATATGGAGGTGTGTAGTGGGAGAGTCAGCAGGGTGGGAGAGGCTGAGATAATGGATGAGTGTCATTGCTAAGGAGCGGTCTTAGGACACCGCAAAGTCCCCACGTGGCCCTGTCAGTGGGTGGTGGACAAGGAGCATCAGAACAGGCTGCGGGTCCCGGCAGAGCGCAGAGGGACAAGCGCAACCATGATGGGCAGGCAGCCTGGACAGGTGAGGGGACCCTAGAATTCACATTCAGGCCCCTCTCACTCGGGCCGGTGTGCAAGTTAACTACCTCAGTTAAGCCTCAGTTTCCCACTTGTCAATGGCTATGATCAAACATGGTGGGGTGGTGGGTACCTGTCGTCCCAGTGCTTGGGAGGCTGAGATAGGAGCATTGCAGGTTCAAGGCCAGCCTCAGCAACTTAGGAAGACACTGTTTCTAAATAAACAAGAAAAAGGGCTAGGGTATAGCTCAGAGGTAAAATGCCCCTAGGTTCAATCCTCAGTACAAAAAAATAAATAAATAAATAAAAATTAAAAAAAATAGCTGGGCATGGTGGTGCGTGCTTGTAATCTCAGCATTTGGGAGGTTGAGACAGGAGAATTGCTGTTCGCAGACAGCCTCAGCTACTTGGTGAGGCCCTTTGCAACTCCCTGAGGCCCTGTTTCAAAATAAAGAATAAAAAATAGGGGCAGGGGGTGTAGCTCAGAGGCAAAATGCCCCTGGGTTCCATCTCGAAATACCTCAAAAAATAAATCAATAAAATAAAAAAGAGCCGGGTGTGGTGGCGCACGCTCGTCATCCCCGCGCTTGGGAGGCGGAGACAGAAGGATGGCTCAAGTTCGAAGCCAGCCGTGCTGGCTTAAGAGACTCTATTTCCAAATAAAAAGTATAAAACAGGTCTAGGAGTGTAGCCGGAAGTAGAAGGGCTTCCAGGAAGCCCAGTGCCACCAAAAAAAAAAAAAATAATAATCATCATAATAAATAAAAATAAATTTAAAAAATTAAAAAATACCCAACCATCTCTAGAGTGATTGTGTTATTAGTGGGTCTGGGCTTCCACAGTGTAGGACAGAAACCCCGCACACGAAAGGAGGCAGGGAGACACGGAGGGACTGCCCTCCCGTGCAAAGAGCACGGGTTCTTGGAACCAGACAAACTTGAGTTCGCGTCCCAGCCCTGCCACCTGGTAGCTGTGTGACCTGGAGCGAGTGCGGCCAGGTCACTGACCACACTGTGTTAGTATTTTCCTCCCCAAATGTGTTAAGTGCCTCCTGAGCACCAGGCACCGGACTAGGTGTGGGGATACGGAGACTTAAAGATGCCCTTCCCTGCTCACAGAGCTCAGGTTTAACATTAAAATCGGGAGAGCTCAGTAAGCCCCAGAGGAGCAGGCAAATCCCGATCTCAGAGAGAGAAAGATATTTTGCCTAAGGAAGCAATTAGCTCAGTCCCTACCTTTTTCTTGTTGGGGACTAGGGATTAAACCTGGAGACATTCTACCTCTGAGCTATACCACCTGCCCTCTATTCTTTTCAGTTTGGAAACAGGGTCTTACTGAGTTGCTGAGGAGTCTTGCTAAGTTACTCAGGCTGGCCTCGAACCCGTGATCCTCTTATCTCAGCCTCCCAAGTACTGGGATTACAGGCGTGTGCTAGTATGTCTGGCTCATTCTCTACTGTGTGTGTGTGTAGGGGATACTAGAGGTGGAACTCGGCATTCTCCCTCCAAGCTACACCACCAACCCTATTTCACTCTTTTATTTATTTATTTATTTATTTATTTATTTATTTATTTGTGGTACTGGGGTTCCTGGAAGCCCTTCTACCTCCGGGCTACGCTCCCAGACCTAATTTATATTTTTGAAACAGGGTCTCTTACGCCAGCGCGGCTGGCTTCGAACCTGCGCGATCCTCCTGTCTCCGCCTCCCAAGCGCGGGGATTACAAGCGTGCGCCACCACGCCCGGCTCACTCTTTTATTTTTGAAAGAGGGTCTCCCTAAATTGCTGAGATCCTTCTGTCTCAGCCTCCCAAGTAATGGGATTACAGGCATGCATCACCACGCCTGGCTTCATTCCCTCTGTTTTTTTGTTTGTTTGTTTGTTTGTTCTTTTTGGTACTGGAGATGGAACCCAGGGGCAAACTACCTCTGAGCTCCACCCCCAGCTCTATTCTTTATTCTTTATTTTGAAACAGGGTCTCACTGAGCTGTAAAGGGCCTCACTAAATAGCTGAGGCTGTCCTTGAACCGGGATCCTCCGGCCTCAGCCTCCCGAATGCTGGGATTACCAGCGTGCGTCCCCACGCCTGTTTAGAAACTATTATTTAACTCGAATAGAGGCCCGCCGGTCTTTCAAGTCGTGTGGGCTGAACGTACAGGCGCACTGCCGTCCTGCGAGGTGTCAGGATGTGCGCATGGGGTGGGGGTCAGAGCGCGGCGGCATGGTTGCTCCTGGGGAAGTTACGAGCTACGGATCTTAGCAGCAGCTGCTTCCCAGACTCGGCGTGAGGATTAAATGGGTCCATCTATGTAAAGCCCTTAGGACGGCGTCTGGCGCCGAGGCGGCCTGCAGTATATTAGCACCCACTGTCAGGTTGAGTGAGGACCATACAAAGACAGGGCACGCTGCCTTCCTTGCCCTCTCTGGGCACCGGCAGACACTGCTGGGTGCGTCAACGCAACAAGAACTAGACTAGAAATCCCTTTCAGAATGAGATTTGCAAAATGTCAAGGTGAAACCGGAGCCATTCCTTCTAGACACAGCCGGCAGCTAAAGGCCAGCAGATCGGCAGACCGTGGGCTGCAGTATCTACACCAGACTTAGTTGTTCACTTAAGGCGCAAGGGAGGACCACAGTCCTTTTTCTTTTTTCCTCAGGGTCTCAGTAGGCTGCTCAGGTCACTTTAAATTGCTAAGGCTGCCCCGGAACAGCAATCTTCCTGTCTCAGCCTCCCAAGTTCTGGGATTACAGGCGTGCAGCACCATGGCTGACTTCCTCTAATGCTGGACCAGACAGAAACCAGGACTTTCCCTGATCCTTACAGCTGGCAGAGCCCCCAGAATGCCAACTGAGCCGGTTTTGGTTTCACTGGGTTTGGAAGCCCCTGCTATTCTGGGGCCGTAGGTTATAGCTTACAGCCCCGTCCTTTCTCTCTCTGGAAGATTTTATACAGTTCCAGGAATCCTCTGTCTTCACCTTGGCTGCAGAAGACAAAGGAGATGGAACTTAAGGTCGAAATGAACAACACCCACTGGGGATTCCCTTCCTGTCCCCCCAAAAAGCGTTTTCTTCCATTTCAATGTGTCCAGGCCAACGTAAATGGCGTGGGGACTTCAGAGAAAGTCCTGGCCTCTCCCCACTGCATTCTCCCTGCCCTCGGCTCATTAGGGGCGCTCTCCTCTTCAAGTTTCAGCATAAATACAACAAACGGCCCCCCAGAAACTGCATACCTTCTCTTTTTCAGCCCACTTTCCCTCTGTTTAAAAGCTGGATTCAAAGTGGGAAATAGAAGCACGTGCCTGTAATCCTAGCGTGTGGGAGGCCGAGACTGGAGGATCGAAGGTTCCAGGCCAGCCTCAGCTTCTAAGTGACACCCTCAGCAACTAAATGAGACCCTGATTCAAAATAGAGACAAAATAGGGCTGGAGGTGCCGCTTGGAGGTAAAAGGCCTCTGGTTTCAATTCTCAGTATCCAAAAAATGATAAAAGCTGGGTGTGGTGGCGCACACTTGTAATCCCAGGTACGCCCCTGCCCTATTTTTAATTCTTTATTTTGAAACAGGGTCTCACTGAGTTGCAGAGGGCCTCACTAAGTAGCTGAGGCTGTCCGTGAACCGCGATCCTCCGGTCTCAGCCTCCCGAATGCTGGGATTATAAGCGTGCGCCGCCACGCCCCACTCAGTCTTTCTTTCTTTCTTTCTTTCTTTCTTTCTTTCTTTCTTTCTTTCTTTCTTTCTTTCTTTCCCTCTTTCTTTCTTTCTCTCTCTTTCTTTCTTTCTTCCTTTCTTTCTTTCTTTCTTTCGTGCTACTGGGGTTCCTGGAAACCCTTCTACCTCCGGGCTACACTCCAGACCTATTTTATATTTTATTTGGAAACAGGGTCTCTTACGCCAGCACGGCTGGCTTCGAACCTGTGCAATCCTCCTGTCTCCGCCTCCCAAGCGCGGGGATTACAAGCGTGCGCCTCCGCGCCTGGTGACTCTCTATCTCTATAAATTTAACTATTCTCTGGACCTCACGTGAGTGGAGTCACACATTGTGGTCCTTATTTCAAATAGCACGATGTCTTTACGTTTCATCCATGCTGCAGCATGTGCCAGAATCCTGCCCCTTATTTTGAATGCTGGGTAGAGAATCCAGGGGTAGTCAGTCCACCACTGAGCTATGTCCCATCCTCATTCCTTTTTATTTTTTATTTACTTATTTATTTATTTATTTATATTTTGAGACAGCGTCTCACGGAATGGCCCAGGCTGACCTCCAACTTTTGATCCTCCTGCCTCAGCCTCCTGAGCAGCTGAGATGACAGCAGGCATGTTCCCCCACCTCTGGCTCAGAATTTGTTCTGTATTTTTTTTTTTTTTTGGTGGTACTGGGGTTCCTGGAAGCCCTTCTACCTCCAGGCTACACTCCCAGACCTATTTTTACATTTTTATTTGGAAACAGGGTCTCCTAAGCCAGCGCGCGCGGCTGGCTTCGAACCCGCGCGATCCTCCTGTCTCTGCCTCCCAAGCGCGGGGATTACAAGCGTGCGCCACCACGCCCGGCAGAATTTGTTCTGTTTTAAAGGTGCTTCTGGCCAGGCATAGTGGCGCACGCTTGACATCCCCGCACTTGGAAGGTGGAGACAGGAGGATCGCGGAGGTTTGAAGCCAGCCATGCTGGCTTAAAAGACCCTGTTTCCAAATAAAAATATAAAATAGTTCTGGGAGTGTAGCCCGGAAGTAGAAGGGCTTCCAAGAACCCCAGTACCACCAAAAATAAAATAAAATAAATAAAGGTGCTTCTGACTCCCCCAACCCCCGGTGCTGGGGATTGGTAACCCAGGGACATTCTACCTCTGAGCTACACCCCCAGCCCTATTTTTTATTCCTCATATTGAAACAAGGTCTCATTAAGTTGTGGAGGGCCTCTCTAAGTAGCTGAGGCTGGCTGCAAACCTGCAATCCTCCCGTCTCAGCCTCCCGAGTACTGGGATCAGAGTGTGAGCCTGGCTTCTGACCTTTGGTAGGGATTCTGCTCGTCCTCAAGATCTTTCAACCACAGGATTGTTGGTAGAAGTACAAGTCTCACCAGCTTGCTATATTTACTTATCTGTAAAATAGTTGAATCCTGTACTATGGTTTAAACATATCTAGTTAGGAAGGGGGTCACCACCGTGCAGGGCTCAGGCACGTGAGTGTTGAAGCGGTGAACAGAGACCCTCCTTTTCCAAAGACAACAGCAGCCGCCACTATTCAGTTCAAACCTCCTATTCCCAATATGTCTTATAGGACCACTACTGCATGACCAAATCTGACTTTTTTTTTTCATTACTGGGGATTAGACTCAGGGACATTCTACCTCCCAGCTACTTGAACAGGATCTCACTAAATTGCAGAGACCTCACTAAGTAGCGGAGGCTGGCTGCAAACCTGCAATCCTCCTGCCTCAGCCTCCCGAGTACTGGGATTACAAGCGTGCACCACCATGCCGGGTTTGAATCTGATTTTTAATGCATCAGCCAATACTGTTGGGCCAAACAGAAACGTCTGTGTTCTAGATGTGTCCGCAGGTTATCAGTTAGCCCCCCGCCCCACTTTTTCTGTAGCACTGAGGATGGAACTAAGTGACATTTTACCACTGAGCTATACCCCCAGCCCTTCTTACCTTTTATTTTAAAACAGTGTGTCACTGAGTTACTGAGGCTGGCCTTGAACTTGTGATCCTCCTGTCTCAGCCTCCCAAGTGCTGGGATTACAGGTGTGCGCCACTGAACCCCGCAGTTGGCACCCCCTGCTAGGGCAAGTAAAGAGCTATTTCATTTTGGCTTTAACCGTTCATGCAATATGTGTTCACTGGTCCCTGGTACCAGTGAGGTTACACATTGAAGTACATCTTAAGGTTTTAAAAGGTGCCTATTAGCCAGGCACGGGGGCGCACGCCTGTAATCCCAGCATTGGGGAGGCCGAGACCTGAGGATTGCAGATCGTAGTTCATGGACTGCCTCAGCTACTTATCCAGGCCCTTTGCAACTCAGTGACACCCTGTTTAAAAAATATAAAGACTGAGCTGGGCGTGGTGGCACATGCTTGTAATCCCCATGCTTGGGAGGCGGAGACAGGAGGATCGCGCAGGTTAGAAGCCTGCCTCTCTGGTTTAAGAGACCCTGTTTCCAAATAAAAAACAAAATAGGTCTGGGAATGTAGCCCCGAGGTAGAAGGGCTTCCAGGAACCCCTGTACCACAAAATAAATAAATAAAACAAAAAGACTAAAAAATAGGGCTGGGGGTGTAGCTTGGAAGTACAATGCCTCTGGGTTCCATCCCCAGTACCGAAAAAAAAAAAAAAAAAGATGACTATTTGATAGGCCCCAGTACTGTCCCCATTTACCTAAGTCACTAGGCAGTCAAGCAACTTGCCCAGGGTCACAGGGTTGGGAAATGCCGAGGTGAGATGTGAGCTCAGATTGCTTCCGTGGCCCAAGGTCTTGTCTCAGAGGAGGCCTCAAAAGCCAGGGTCCAGCTCTTCACTGAAAGGGTTAATCACAGGCCACTTCTACTGGACTATCTTGAAGGACAAGTTTAGCAAACAAGGCCGGAAGAACAATCCCAGCAGAGGGATCCCTCTCCCCTAGTAGCACTGTAGATTAAACCCAGGAGTATTCTACCTCCATGCCACACCTGTAGCCCTTTTTGAGACAGGGTCTTACTAAATAGCTGAGGAGCTCACTAAATTGCTGAGGCTGGCCTGGAACTCGCAATCCTCCTCTCTCAGCCTTCCAAGTACTGGGATTACAGATGTGGCCCGCCATGCCCGCACCCCATCCCCCATCCCCTTTAAACCCAGGGGCATTCTACCTCCATGCTACACTACCAGCCCTATTTTTGTTTTTAAAATTTTGAAATACAGTCTGGCTAAATTGTTGAAGCTGGTCTTGAACCTGTTGTCTTCTGTCTCAGCCTTCCAAGGACTAGGATTACAGGCGTGTGCCATGATATCCAACACTTTTATTTTTTATATTGAAACAAGATCTTGCTAAATTGCTGAGGCCGACCTAGAACCTGTCATCCTCCTGTCCCTCAGACTTCCATGTACTGGGATTATTATGCCACCACACCTTAGCCTTTTAATTTATTTATTTTATTCTGAAAGAGAAAGGAGGGTCTCACTAAATGACTGTTTGCTGGCCTTTAACCTGAGATCCTCCTATCTTCGCCTCCTAAGCCCTGGACTGGGTTTACAGGCAGGTGCCCGCACAGCTGGTGTAGGAAACCCTTTGAGCTAAGAGCCTGAGATTGGAAGAGGCGTAGGAAGAGGCAGCAGGGCTTTCAGGTGAGGGGCCAGCTCACCTACAGCCGAAGTCTCAGCAGTACAAATGAGCGGGAACCGCGCAGAGACAGGGCGTCCACTGAAGCCAGCACGGCGCCCACATGTCCCCGCCCCGTCCACCGCACTACAGTTCCCGTCATGCCGCGCGGCTCAGGCCCCGCCCCCTGCCCCGCCCCGGCCCCGCCAATCACCGCCAGAGCCCCGCCCCGGCCCCGCCAATCACCGCCAGAGCCCCGCCCCGGCCCCGCCAATCACCGCCAGGGCCCCGCCCCGGCCCCGCCAATCACCGCCAGGGCCCCGCCCCCGGTCCCGCCCCGCCCCCGCCAATCACCGCCAGAGCCCCGCCCCGGCCCCGCCAATCACCGCCAGGGTCCCGCCCCCGGCCCCGCCCCGGCTCCGCCAATCACCGCCAGGGCCCCGCCCCGGCCCCGCCCCCAGCCCCCTCCCGCCGGCCAGCCAGCCCCGGAATGTTGCCGGTGGCCGGGCACACGGAAGCCGATCGCGCGCCCCGGCGGCCCGGTCGCAGGATGGGGGACTCCAAAGTGAAAGTGGCGGTGCGGGTGCGGCCCCTGAACCGACGAGGTGAGAGGCGCCCGCCGCGAGGGCAGGTGCCCGGCGCGCGCCCGGCCGCCGTGGGGGGTCCGGCGTCCGGGGTCGGCGGGGGCGCGCACCGCGAGCGCGCGCACTCGGCCTTCCGCCCGCGCCCGCGCCCGCGCCCCCGCCAGCTGTCAGCGCCCGGGCGGGGGTGCCGGAGGACTCGAACCTGCGCCCCCCGAGCCCGAGCCCGAGCCCGTCGGTGGGGTGGACGAGAGAGACGACTTTTACTTTTTGTGTGTGTGTTCGGACTGTTGAGAGATTTTTTTTTCCTTTTGCTTGCTTGGAGTCCTATTCGTCATCTCTCAACAATAAATAGTTTAGGTGCCAAGATTCTTGTGAAATTGTATCTTTCAGACATTCTCCGAAGCCTGTAGGGAGGACAGAGAAAGTAGATAAACCCAGCACATTTAAATCATTTTTTTCGACAGTCAGATGGAGTGAAGTCCAACCCCGGGTCCGGAGAGGAGGTGGGCTGGGTCTTGCCACCGGTGGCGTGATTGGGCAGGTTCCTTTAAATGAGATCCTATGTCGAAAACACTTTATTTATTGTTATTATTAGTTTTGGCACTGGGGACTGAACCCAGGGGCATTCTACTCCCAAGCTGCACCCCCAGTCCCATTTTTATTTGGAAACAGAGTCTTGCGAGGTCGATGACGGTCTCACTGCTTGCTGGGACTGCCCTCGAACCTTCGATCCTCCTGTCTCAGTTTCCCAAGTTCTGGAATTACAAGCGAGCGCCGCCACTCCTGGCTTGAAAACACTTTGTGTACAAGGTCTTGCCTTTGGGATCACTGTTACAGTCCCAGGAGGAGGTTACTTTGCAATTGATAAGACTCTTTACTAATCAGAATCGAGTGTAAGCACCAGAATCATTTCTCAAGCTGTAGTGTGTGTGTGTGTGTGTGTGTGTGTGTGTGTGTGTGTGTGTGTGTGTGGTACTGGAGATGGAACCCAAGGGCATTGTACCTCCGAGCTACACCCCCAGCCCTATTTTTTTAGTCTTTTTATTACTGAAACAGGGTCTTAGCGAGTTGCTAAGGGCCTCCTTAAGTAGCTAAGGCTGTCTGCAAACAAGGATCCTCCAGTCTCCGCCTCCTGAATACTGGGATTACAAGAGTTCCTCACCACACCCGGCTTCAAGCTGTATTTTAAAAAGCATAGCTTCGGTGCTCACAATCAAGCATTTAATTCTCTGTAGAGATGATAGTTTGTTTTCCTTCTCTGCTCTTTCTTGCGTGCCTTGAGCTGCTCACATGATCACGTGGTTTGGCTCTCTGTTGGAAGTTGGTTTCTCTCTTCTCTTGGAGTCGGTTTGCCCACCTGTCCCTGCTAAGGCTACTTGAGACTTCCAGGTGAGTCTTCCCCCAAGCGCTTGCTTTTAAGCTCTCAGTTTGTGCATGATTTGAGTTTTCCAGTCTGCCTTCCTGGTTCCTTCCTCTGACATATGAAGTAACTTCGCTGGAACTCTAAAGGTTTTCAGAATCTTCGGTTTTTAAATATTCGGCCTCTTTAGTTGACTTCAAGTTTATTATCATCACAATGATTATAAAACCAAGCAAGCTGAGGCTGGAAGATCACAGGTTTGAGGTTAGCTGCAGCAGTTCAGCAAGATCGTGTTCCAAAATAAAAACACAAAGCTGGGTGTTCTGCCACATGCCTGGAACCCCAGTATTTGGGAGGCTGAGACAGGTGGATTGCAAGTTTGAGGACAGCCTCAGCAACTCAGTAACCTAGTGAGACCTTGTTTCCAAATGAGTAAAATCAGGCTGGGGGTGTAGCATGGAGGTAGAATGCCTCTGAGTTAAAACCTCAGAATCACAAAAATAAATACATAAATAAACAAACAAATAATAAATACACTAGAAGGGTTGGGGACATAGCTAGGAGGTAGAATGCTCCTGGGTTCAATCCTCAGTACAACAACAACAACAAAAAGCTGAAAAAAAATCAAGCCAAATGAAATACCACTTAACTGGGAATTGATTCTGAAAGAATGGTCTCAGCACATTCTTAAAATTTCCTTTTCACACAAATCTTGGAAATGTCAGTGCCCAAAAGAGCCAGCTAACCACAGAAAGACTCAGCTCGGATAGTTCAAGCCCTTCCTTCCCCCTCCGCTGTGTCTTCCCCACTGGATTTTAGGGACTCGCCCCCCTCTTTCCTTCTTATATAGCTTGTAAATGATGTAAAGTGGCCCCGATAAGATCACAATAACGGCCAGTGTTCTGAAGTGCGTGTAGGATGAGCATTTTAGCTGTGTAGTGGAAGTGATCTGTCCTTGGGGTGAACTCATTTCAAAACGAGTGTTTACATGTGGCTTCTATCGGCCATAAATAGAAGCGCCTCATTTTAGTAAACTGCGCCCTGTGTTCCTGGAGCGCCCCCTCTTACCGGGCCTTCCATTTCTTCACGTGGACGTCTTTCTTTAGCGTTTGCCACAGAGAATTGGATTTGTTTCTCTTTCTAAACTTCTTCATGAAGTAGCTCTTTACATACATCTAAAGATGATAGAACAAAATACAGTGGATTTGAAGGTTAGTGATGTGTATTGATGGATATTTAGTCCCTAGCCCATTTATTTATTTATTTATTTATTTATTTATTTATTTAATTAGTTGTGAGACAGGAAATTGCCAAGTGGCCTGGGCTGGCCTTGAATTTGTGATCTTCTTATTTTTTTTTTTTTTTTTGGTGGTGGTACTGGGGGTGGAACCCCAGGTGCTTTTCTACCTCCGGGTTATATTCCCAGACCTATTTTACACTTTTTATTTGGAAACAGGGTCTCACTAAATCACTGGGAGCCTCACTAAGTAGCTGAGGCTGACTTCAAACCTTTGTGATCCTCCTGTCTCAGCCTCCCAAGCTCTGGAATTACAAGCATGCGCCACCACTCCCGGCTATAGCCAGTGATTTTTAAGTAGTCAACTAGAATTCATATAAAAAGGCTAAAAAAGAATCATTCCTTTCTGATAATTTTAAAAAGAATCCTGACTTTGAACAGTCATTACTTCTGGGAAAATTAATATATTCATTGATAGCATCTCATTGTGGCAAGAAGTCAGCTTGGCCCTGGCTGTTCCTGACAGAGCAGGTAAATGTGAGAAGCAGCCTGAGAAGTCACGGTGGGGACAGGGATTAGAATGGGTCATTGTGAGCCGGGCGTGGTGGCATACCCGGTAATCACAATACTTGGAAGGCTGATAGGAAGGAGGGTCTCAGGTTTGAGACCAGCCTCAGCCACTTAGCAAGGCTCTCAGCAACCGAGCGAGATCCTATTTAAAAATAAATAAAATAGAACTGGGAGTGTAGCTCAGAGGTAGACTGTCCCTGAGTTCAATCCCCACTTTAAAAAAAAAAATCCATTGTGATGTACTTTGCTTATTTATAGACGTTGATATTTGGAATCACATTAGCTATCTTTTATTTTATTTTTTTGGTATTGGGGTTGAATCTAGAGACATTCTACTTCCAAGATATACCCCAGTCTAATTTTTTTTTTTAATTTCTTATTTGAAAAAGGCCTTACTAGGTTTCTGAGCTGGCTACGAACCTGCAATCCTCCTGTCTCAGCCGCCCAAGTGCTGGGATTACAAGTATGCGCCACCGTGTCCGGCTATGTTAGCTATCTTTTTTTTTTTTTTTTTTTTTTTTTTTTTGGTGGTACTGGGGTTCCTGGAAGCCCTTCTACCTCCGGGCTACACTCCCAGACCTATTTTTACATTTTTATTTGGAAACAGGGTCTCCTAAGCCAGCGCGCGCGGCTGGCTTCGAACCCGCGCGATCCTCCTGTCTCTGCCTCCCAAGCGCGGGGATGACAAGCGTGCGCCACCACGCCCGGCTACATTAGCTATCTTTTGAGAGAAATCTGCAGAGTTCCAGAAGCCTCTGGTGTTTCATTAAGTTCCTTCTGTGATTCAGTGTCTGACAAGGCCTAGGTGTTTGAGTTCTAAGGTGGTTGGTTGTTTTATTATTTAATGTTTACCATGGAAGTAATAATGTTTCAGGCTTCCTGCTAAATTGTAAGTGGGCTTGGCAAACAGTTATTTGCAGCAGGCTCTAGTTCAGTAATAGCAAGTATAATGGCTAATTTGTCAAGAAATATATATATAATTTTTTTGTGTGTGTGTGGTACTGGGGGTGGAACCCAGAGGCTTTCTACCTCTGGGCTATACTCCCAGACCTATTTTATTTTATTTTATTTGCGGGTCTTGGAACGGAACCCCGGGGGGCATTCGACCTCCAAGCTACATCCCCTGCCCTATCTTTTATTCTTTATTTTGAAACAGGGTCTCACTGAGTTGCAGAGGGCCTCACTAAGTAGCTGAGGCTGTCCTCAAACCATGATCCTCCGATCTCAGCCTCCCAAATGCTCAGATTACAAGCGTGCGCCACCATGCCCAGCTCCCAGACCTATTTTGTATTTTATTTGGAAACAGGGTCTCACTAAGTTGCTGAGAGCCTCACTAAGTAGCTGAGGCTGGTTTTGAACTTGTGCGATTTTCCTGTCTCAGCCTCCCAAGCGTGGGGATTACAAGCGTGCGCCACCACGCCTGGCTCTCTAGTTATATATTTTAACATTGTACTAATAAGACAAAAAATAGAAAGGGCCAACAAATTCTCCCCCATCTTAACAACTTTTCTTATATCCGACCCAGTTTATGCTCACATGCATACGTGATTTTACCTAGTTTTAACATTGCAACTGTTAGTTTTGCTTTTCTTCGACTGAAATCTGAAGCTAAACGGCTAAAGGAAAGGGGTAAACTTCTGCCTTAAGAGCTGGAGGTTCTGTTCCCAGGTCTCACTTGTTTTCTGAGGTCATCTTTCAGACAGGGCAGCTCAGCAGCTAATCCTGTGTGTTTTCATTTACTGTACAGAACACCTGTCCACCTGGACAATTACTACATGAGTGGAAAGGTTTACAAGCACAGTTGACATTATTAATTAGATCAGTGAAGCTCTCCAGGAACTTGATGTCTTATAACTTCAGGTAGTTTAGGAAATATTTAATAGCTAAACGAACATTTATTGAGTGCGTGCCAGGTTTCTAGTTTTTTTTATTTTTCCTTCCCACTTGGGATCAGTAATCAAGGGACTACTCATGTTTTAATATGTAGAAGATTGACTTCCAAAATAAATTATATATATATAAAGCATATGGAAAGCTGGGCAGGATGGTGCACACCCGCAATCCCAGCTATTTGGAAGGCTGAGGCAGGAGGATCACAAGTTTGAGGCTAGCCTCTGACATTTAGCAAAACCAGGTCTCAAAAGAAATAAAATAAAATAGGGCTGGGAATATAGCTTAGTGGTAGAGCAGCCTTGGGTTCAATCCCCAGTATTGCAAAACGAGGGGGAAAAAAGATGCAAAGAAGTATGTCAGAACGTGTAATAGAGTCAGGGCTTTCGTAGATCATTGTCTGGTATCTCTGTGCAGACTGTAATCGCTGTGACATAGTCGTTGAAAGTGCTGATGGCCACACCATTTGACAAGGAAGGCGGTTTTCTATGTGGGAAAGCAGAAAGTGAGGTCCTTGGTGTAACTGTGCTTGAATCTACTGCTGTGGTTATTACTGTGTAAAAATGTAGATAGAAGCCAGGCATGGTGGTGCACGCCTGTGATCCCAGTACTGAGGAGGCTCCGACAGGAGGATCGCAGGTCCAAGGCCATTCTCAGCAACTTAGACCCTCAGCAATCTAGCGAGACCCTGTCTCAAAAATAAATACATTATAAGAGCTGAGGATGAGCTCAGAGGTAGAATACTTTTGGGTTCAATCCCTAGTACCGTTGAGAGGTTGAGAGGAGACAGAGGGGCACAGGCAGGCAGAAGTGGCCAGAGCTAGAAAGAATCATGAAGTAGTGAAATTGTTCTTGTTAGACTTTTAGGTCCTAAAACCACCTTCGTGTTGCCAAGTATTGATGTAGTTTCTCAGTGTGCTTTATGGCTCATGAGGAAATGACCGTCCTGTGAAAAGATAAGATAAAAATGTAAACAACAAGAGCCACCTGCTGGTTGGTAGGTGCCAGGTGAGCGAGTGTCAGGGCGGTGCAGAAATTTGGTGCAGAGAGAGCGCTGCAGGCTGGGGGAAGAAGGACTTCGCCGACCGACCGTGAGTGCGTGCTGCTCCTGGACACTGGCAGGAGGAGGTCTGGCTTCCCAGGGTGCTGTCTGGGGTGCTCTTGGTGTGAGGAGGCACCAACAGGAACGGCCTTGTGTAGGGCTCACTGGGGGAGGGGAGGGGAGGGGGCCACCAGGCCAGTGGCAGTGGGGCCTGGATGCTAGCACAGCCAGAAGGCTGGGCTCACATGGCTTCTCTCTCTCTCTCTCTCTCTCTCCCTCCCTCCCTCCCTCCCTCCCTCTCTCTCCCTCTCTCCCTCTCTCCCTCTCACCCCCCCCCCCTTGCAGTACTGGGGATGGAGCCCAGGGGCATTCTACCTCCAAGCTACACCCCCAGCCCTATTTTTTACTCTTTATTTTGAAACAGGGTCTCACTGAGTTGCAAAGGGCCTCACTAAGTAGTTGAGGCTGTCCTGGAACCGCGATCCTCTTGTCTCAGCCTTCCAAATGCTGGGATTACAACTGTGCACCACCACACCTGTCTCTGTTTAGCTTTCTACATCTTCATGTGCACACACATGAAGGAGAAGCCAGGCAAAGTTGGTGCATGCCTGTAATCCCAGTACTTGGGAGACTCAGACAGGAGGATCACAGATTCGAGACCAGCCTCAGCAACTTAGCGAGACCCTGTTTAAAAAAAAAAAAAAAAAAGGATTGGAAATGTAGCTCAGAAGTAGAATGCCCCTAGGTTCCATCCTCAGTACCAAAAGAAAAGGAGGAGGTGGCGGCAGCGGCAGCGGCGGCGGTGGTGGTGGTGGTGGTGGTGGAGGAGGAGGAGGAGGAGGAGGAGGAGGAGGAGGAGGAGGAGGGGGAGATAACCAGATTCAAAATAAGATTGGAAACCTAGGTGGATTTGCTGGGTAGGAGTTAAAGAACACGTGGTGATAATGGAGCCCACATGAAATGAGAACCCAAAGGAGTCTGATCAGAATCAAGTCAGCAGTCAGGAATCAAAAGCCCAGGTAAGACTGAGAAAGGGCAAAGCTTAAACAATCCAGGCCACCGGGGAAAGGGAGGTCCTCGGGAATGCAGGAGCCGGCCTCTTGTGCTGGGGGGCTGGGTGGTTCCAGCTTTTGCAGGGAGATCTTAACAGATGTGGAGCTAAGGGTGCTCTGGTGGAAATTTCTGACAGTATTTGCCGAAACAAAGGCTACTTGTTTACTGGCATCTGCTCAAAATGCTAATGGTGCATGGACCGCATCCTTTACAGCCTTGTTTATCTCTGTCAATGGGGTGACGGAAATTTGGGTTTATACACACAGGGCCAGAGGCTTTCTGTGAAGGTACATGCTTATTATACCCAGTTTTGTTGAAATTGGCATAAACTTGTGCCCCATCTCCTCCGTAAGACGGTAGTACCTGGCTTTGCCATTAAGTTCTGAGGATGGGAGAAACCACAGACAAAACTATTACTTAAGAAGACAAATCGGGGTGTTTATGGAGTAGAAATGGATTTATTGATCTCTGTGCTTGCTGATTGGTTCTCCTTGTTTTCAAGAGAGAATGTACTTTAAAAAAAGTGTCAAAGATGAGCAGCGTGCTTTCTGGGGAAGTTATGAAAGGAGACGGATCCATAACTTAATGGTGCTGGGCTTTCACTTTCTGCAGCCGGGGAGAGCGTTAGAAAATGATGTTCATGAATCCATCCAATTCGGCAGGGTTCATTGAAGAAAAGAATAAGAGTGGTCCTCTCCGCCTCCCTCCCTCCCTCCCTTCTGATTGAACCCTGGGCCTCACCAGTGCTAGGTAGTCTTCTGCTATGAGCTGTATCCTCAGATCTTCTTAGCGTATTCTGAGCCGCGTCTCGCAGGTCGCCCTGGCTAGCCTTGTGATGTGTCATCTTCCCGCCTCAGCCTTCCAAGTAGCTGGGATTAGCCACCACCACTGAGTTCAGTGCCTTTTACAAATTATTTTATTCTTCAAACTTGGAAAAGGGCTGTTAGAACTTATATTTAGCACCATCTCAGAAAGGTTACTTAAAGTTCCTAGGACTGTCGCCGGGCGTGGTGGCGCACGCATGTAATCCCAGCGCTTGGGAGGCTGAGCCAGGAGGATCGCGTAGGTTCGAAGCCAGCCTCAGCTGGTTTAAGAGACCCTGTTTCCAAATAAAATATATTTAAAAAAATAGGTCTGGGAGTGTAGCCCGGAGGTAGAAGGCCCCTGGGTTCCATTCCCAGTACCACCAAAAAAAAAAAAAAAAAAAAAAAAAGATCCTAGGATCGTAACACTGATTTTGGAGCATGCTATTAAAACCTGTCTTTACTGCTGCATGCATATGATGACCTTTAAAAGGGACCCGAGCGGTGCAGGGTACATTAGAAGCCTAAGTCATGAGCTTTGACCTGAGGGGCTTAGAGGTAACAAGAGGGGCAGAGGTGAGTTCATTATGAGGACTAGGTACACACTTTCATGATGATTGTGAAGTGTGTGTGTATGTGTGTGTGGCATTGGGGATTGAACCTAGGGGTTCTCTACCACTGAGCTATCTATTCTGCCCTTTTTATTTTTTATTTTGAAACAGTCTCGCTAAGTTACCACACTGGTCTCAAACCTGCACTCCTCCTGTCTCAGCCTCCCAAGTACTGGGACAACGGGCGTGCGTCACCTCCTCTGGCGGATAGTGGTGGATTATGGGTGAAAGCATTGGGGCCGGGATGTGAGTGGGGCAGCAGGCGGCAGAGCGCTTCCTCCTGTCGCCGAGCCCACGGGTGACGTGGACCAGTCAGATGGGTGCTGTGAATGAAGTGGGGTGCGTCACACCTGGGGGACACAGGGTTGCAGAATCCACTGCGGTTTCTCACTGGGGTGACTTGGTGAAGCTGGCGTCGTGACCTGACGTCGGCAGTGGGGTAAGGCAGGCGTTAGCAGGGAGGTGTGGGGAATGAGTGCTGTTCTGGGCCCTCGAGCAGTCTGTAGTCAGCGCCTCGGGGCCTCGTGCGTGTACCACTGTGAATGACGGTGCGAGCCTGGAGCAATCCCAACAGACTGTGCAGCCAGGGTGGATGAATGCAGCCAGATGGGTGGATCCAGACAGCTGTTGTGGCTGTTGCGTATATGAGTCTGAGACCGAGGGCTGGGCGTGGTGGTACACACCTCTAACACTAGTACTTGGAAGGCTAAGACAGGAGGATCGCAGATTCAAGCCGGCCTCAGCAATTTAGTGAAACTCTCAGCCACTAGTGGAATGCTCAGCAACGTAGTGAGACCCCGTCCCCAATAAAAAATAAAGTAGGGCCGGGGGTGTAGCTCAGAGATAGAATACTTGGCCAGTGGTTAATTTTCAGGCATTCTACCTCTGAGCTACACCCCCTGATACCTCCACCGCCTTTGCAAACAGGGTCTCACTAGGTTGTCGAGAGTCTCAGTAAGTTGCTGAGGCTGGTCTTGAACCTGCAATTCCCCTATCTCAGCCTTCCAAGTACTGGGATTATAGCTATGCATCATCACACTTGGCTTCCTTTTAATTTTAATTAAAATCTTGTTCTTTTAAAGTCTGGGAGATGTTTGAGCCTTGCTGTACACAGAAATAGCCAATAGAGAGGGACTTTTTTTTTTTTTTTTTTTAAATCTAGAAGAGGATTATTCTGTCATGGTAAGCCCTAGAGGGCTTAGTGTTTTTAATGAGGTAGAATGTGAGGAAATTGAAAACCAGAAGGTTGGGATGAGCTGGGATTTCAGAGTAATGTGTAGAAATGTGGTTGGAAAAATCTAATCATATTTTATATCTTATCATGGACAGTGTGGCCATTCTTAAGTCTTTTTCTTTTTAAAATTTTTCCTTTACTACTACTACTACTACTACTACTTCTTCTTCTTCTTCTTTTTTTTTTTTTTTGGTGGTACTGGGGTTCCTGGAAGCCCTTCTACCTCCGGGCTACACTCCCAGACCTATTTTAATTTTTTAAATATATTTTTAAAATTTGGAAACAGGGTTTCTTAAGCCAGCAAGGCTGGTTCCGAACCAGCGTGATCCTCCTGTCTCCGCCTCCCAAGCACGGGGATTATTCTTTTTTCTTTCTGAGATGGGCTTTGATGTTGCGCAGGCTGTACCCGAACCCCAAGACTCACCTGATCCTCCTGCCTCAGCCTCCTGATAGCTGGGGCGACAGGCACGTGCCACTGCGTCCGCTCTCCTCTCTTTACAGTGAGCGCTGAGTGGCTCTGGGGCCTAGCCACAGTCTTGCAGCCATCACCACTATCCAGTTTCAGGACATTATCCTCACCCCAGAGAAACCCCGGGCTCATTAGCCGTCACTCTGCGCCCTCCCCTCCCCTGGGCCTTGGCAGCCGCTAATGTGCTCTCCGTCTCTATGGATTTACCCATCCTGGCATTCCATATACGTGGAATCATATAACTTGCGGGCTTTTGTATCTGGCTTCTTTCACTTGGCATAATGCACTTAGATTTTATCCGTGTTGTAGCATGGATCAATACTTCATTCTCTTCGTATCTGAAGAATATTCCATTATGTGGATATGACACATTTTGTTGACCCGTCTGTCAGCTGATGGGCATTCAGCCTGCTGCCTCCATTTGGCTGTTTTGAATAATGCTGATATGAACATTTGTGGACACGTTTTTACGTGCACATGCTTTCTTTTCCTTGGGCACTTGTACACAGGAGGGGAATTTCTGTCATCTAGTAACTCTAACTTGAACTGCTCAGTTTCTTTCCAGAGTGACTGCACCGTTCCAGTTCCCCCAGCAATGCCTGAAGGCTCCAGCCTCTGCGCCGCGTGCTGACCTCGTTATCCCACCCCCACACCCTTTTCCTTTTTTGCAGCATTGAGATCAAACCCCTACCTTGTGCATGCTAGGCAAGCACCAGTGCGCTCACCAGCCTCTATCTCTTATATTCCTTTAAAAAATTATTTTTGTGGTATTGGGGATTGAACCGGAGATATTCTACCTCTGAACTCTACCCCTGCCCTGTTTTATTTTTAAATTTTGAGAGAGGGTCTAAGTAGGTTGCGGAGGGCCTCTCTGAGTCCCTGAGGCTGGCCACGAACCTGCAGTTCTGCCTCCCAGTCCTGGGACTGTAGGCATGCGCCACCACACCTGGCTTCCCTTTTTGATCTTGGTCACCCTAGTGGCTGGTTTGATTTACATTTGTCTGATAGGTAATAATGCTGGGCATCTTCTTATCACGCTGGCATCAAACCTGCCATCTTCCTGTCCTCAGCCTCCTAAGTACTGGGATTATAGGCATGTGCCACTGCACCCAGCTAAGCACAAAGTCAAAACATTTTTAATTTTGACAAAGTCCAAATTGTTTTTTGTTGTTGTTGCCTGTGCTTTAGGTGTTGTATTGAGAAGCCATGACATAAGCCATTGTCATGTGAATTTACGCTTAAGTTTTCTTCTAACAGTTTTCTTACATTTAGATCTTTTCATCCGTGTGGAATTGATTTTTGAGTGCGTGTGAGGTGGGGTCTACCTTCACATCCAGGCATCACAGCTCCATTTGTTAAGACTCTTCTTCCCCACTCTGTTGTCTTGGCACCACGGATACATTCTCTTCCAGTTCAGTTCCATTGATCTGAATTTCATCGTTGTGTCTTTGTAACAGCCCACATTGTCTAGGCGACTGTAGTTTCTAGTTAGTTTTGAAATTGGGGACTGTGAATCCTCTGACTTGGTTATTCTTTTTTGAGATCTTTTTTTGTTTTGTTTTGTTTTGTTTTTTGGGTTTTTTTGGGTGGTACTGGGGCTGGAACCCAGAGGCTTTCTACCTCAGGGCTACACTCCCAGACCCATTTTATATTTTATTTGGAAACAGGGTCTGACTAAGTTGCTGAGAGCCTCACTCAGTAGCTGAGGCTGGCTTCGAACCTGTGCAATCCTCCTGTCTCAGCATCCCAAGCGCGGGGATTACAGGTGTGTGTACCACGCTTCACTTGACACTGGTGACTTTAAGAATAAATTATAGTTAGTGCTTTAGGACATGACTGGTAGGTACAGGAAGGTACACCTATGTTTCTGGGTAATAGATTTGGTTTGGAAATTAGTGTCAGTTTTCTGGAGAGTTGTAAAAGCACATTAGTAAATGGGCAAGTCAGTTATTTTGCTCGCATGGGGAATGAGATTTCCCCAGATGGGGCTGGGCTGTGCAGAGGAGTCTCCCGGCCCGCCTGCCTGTGTTTACCGTGAAGTCATTGGGGTGGGAGCCACAGCTGATTTGTACATGGAAGAAAGACTTGTTCCAAGTGATTGCTCGTGTCTACACGGTGACTAACACGCTGGCTCAGTGAGCCACCCAGTCAGCTGCTGGAATTTTAATATTCATCATTTGACCTGGAAAGGCACCCTGTGTGGGAAATACAGTGCACCTTTATTTTTTTATTATGTATTTATTTTTTGGTGGTAATGGGGGTGGAACCCAGAGGCTTTCTACCTCCAGGCTATACTTCCAGACCTACTATATATATATATATATATATATATATATTTGGAAACAGGGTCTCATTAAGTTGCTGAGAGCCTCACTCAGTAGCTGAGGTTGGCTTCGAACCTGTGCGATCCTCCTGTCTCAGCCTCCCAAGTGCGGGGGTTACAAGTGTGCGCCACCACGCCCAGCTAACAGTGGACCTTTAATGTTAGTGAGTTTCCTTCTGTCTTTGTTTGATTCTTTCTTCCTTTTTAAGGACTTCTGGATATCTCAAAACATGCATGGTTTTGAGCACAGTAATCTTGGGTAGTCATAACATAAACTTAGAGTACTCTATGAACTGGTCTCCAGACATAGGATTAATTAAATCCCAGTCTCATTATTTTCAGCTTCACTATGAATAACCGTCGCCCTCGTGTTACCTATGATAATGTCGAGTATTCAGCGCTTTCTTACTGTGCCAGGGTGTACACAGCATAACACTTACAATCTGTTTGTTTTAAGCAGTCCTCGGAATCGAACCCGGGACTTCGAGCATGCTAGATAAGCACTCTACCACTGAGCTACATGCCCAGCCAACACGTACAGTGCAGTGCTGGCCATTTTTAAGTGGACAGTTCAGTACCAGGAAGTACATTCCACTTTGCTGAGTCACCGTCACCACCACCCTTGTTCAGAACCTTTCACCTTGCAAAACTGAAACTCCACCATCCTCAAACACCGAATCCCCGCCCTCCCTCGTCCCCACCCAGTGGCACCCACCATTCTGCTTTCCGACAGCTCATAGAAGTGTCCCCTTGGCCTGGCCGATTTCACTTCCCATCGTGTCCTTAAGCGTCATTCGTGATTTGGCACTGTGCCAGAACTCCTCACCTTTTGGGGTACTGGGACATTCTGCCTCCCAGGTACACCTCCAGCCTTTTAGAAACAGGGCTGTCCTCAAACCTGTGCTCTATCTTCTAAATACAGGTGTGTGCCACCGCGCCCTATAATTTCTCACCTTTTTAAAGCCTGAAGGATGTTCCAGTGTATGTATACAACACATTCTGTCTATCCATCTATGTAATGATGGACACTTGGATTGCCTCCACCTTTGGACATTGTGACTAAAGCTGCTAGGAATATGGCACTTTAGTGCTATTTTTATAATGGCAGTATATAGCAGCCAAGTTCTTATCTTTTTAAGCTAAGAATTGATGTATTTTTATTTTATTTTATTTTATTTTATTATTTTTTTGGTGGTACTGGAGGTGGAACCCAGAGGCTTTCTACCTCCGGGCTATACTTCCAGACCTATTTTCTACTTTATTTGGAAACAGGGTCTCACTAAGTTGCTGAGAGCCTCACTCAGTAGCTGAGGGTGGCTTTGAACCTGCGCGATCCTCCTGTCTCAGCCTCCCAAGCGCGGGGATTACAAACGTGCGCCACCACAACCATCTAAGAATTGTTTTAAACTGAGAGGAAGATGTTTATCTTTTGGTGGGGCATGTATGTATTTGTTATTTTTTTCCAGATTAAATTTAAGGCTTAAATTTGTAGCTATTTCCCCTCCCCCTTTTTTGTGATACTAGGAATTGAACCCAGTTAGTCTACCTCTGAGCTGCACCCCCAGCCCTATCTTATTTTTTATTTTGAAACAAAATCTCGCCAAGTTACCACATGATCCTGGTGTCCTGTCTCAAGTGATCCTCCTGTCTCAGCCTCCCAAGCCCTGGAGTTACAGGAGTGTGTCACTGTGCCTGGCTTATAAAACTGAAATTTCGATACTGCATGGCTTTCTAAGCTGTGGAAAATGAAAAGCTTTGAGTGGAGATTGTTATATTTAGGATCTTGTAGCAGTATACCGAATTCAACCAACTAGTATCATTTGAGTGTTACTAGCTAAAGTATTTTATATTAAAATGCCTTTCATACATCTGACTGTTAAACTCTCTTCAAACCTCACTGTTTATTGGCTTGGGTATGTACCTACATGTTGCACCCCTACCTAGTCTTTTTGTTGTTGATGTTGTTGTTGTTTGTGGTACTAGAGATGGAACCAAGGGGCTTTCTAACTCCAGGCTACACTCCCAGACCTTTTTTATACTTTATTTGGAAACAGGGTCTCACAAAGTTGCTGAGAGCTTCACTGAGTAGCTGAGGCTGGCTTTGAACCTGTAACCTGTGTGATGCTCCTGTCTCAGCCTCCCAAGTGCTGGGATTACAAGTGTGCGCCACCACGCCCGGCTCACCCCTACATACTCTAAACAGTCTTGTGAAAGCCTTCTCTTAATACCTGTTCACCTTTCAACAAGGATGGGTGGCAATTTTGTCTTATAAACACTGAGCTAACAAAGAAACGAAGATAGTTGCTTATTTATTAAAGGTCTTCTGTGATGGGTGTTAGATGTAGGGGTATTTTTACGCGTCATCGTCAGGACAAAAATGAGTTTAGGTTAGATACATTCATAATTAGGGGATTCTTTGTGTTGTATAGGATTTCCCAGTTACCATTTAATGTTTAATCGTGTCCTTGAATTCTTCTGAATTACTTGTTGCGTTTGATGCTGTCCATGATAAACAGGCCCAGGGAGGAGCTCCCTTTTCGTAGGAGGATGGGGAGCGAGCATTACAAGTGTTGAAGGAAAATGTCTGGACCTTGTCTCAGTTCAAGGTCATTTAAAATGAAGGTAGTGGCCGGGCGTGGTGGCGCACGCTTGTAATCCCGGTGCTTGGGAGGCGGAGACAGGAGGATCTCCCAGGTTTGAAGCCGGCCTCGCTGGCTTAAGAGACCCTGTTTCCAAATTAAAAAAATATAAAATAGGTCTGGGAGTGTAGCCTGAAGGTAGAAGGGTTTCCAGAAACCCCAGGACCACCAAAAAATAAAAATAAAATGAAGGTAGTGCACTCTTTGTGGGGAAAATATTTTACTAGGACTCAGTTTTTTCAGCATGCGTGTGTGTGTGTGTGTGTGTGTGTGTGTGTGTGTCCCTGGAGATTGAACCCAGGGGTATTCGACCTCTGAGCTACACCCCAGCCCATTTTTTATACTTTATTTTGAAACAGGATCTCACTAAGTTGTGGAGGGCCTCACTAAGTAGCGGAGGCTGTCCGCGAACCTGCAAGCCTCCTGTTTCAGCCTCCCCAGTACAGAGATTACAAGCGCGCCACCACGCTGGCTTCAGGTTTACATTCTTATAAAAGTAAATATGCACCTCCTCCGCTCAGACCAGACTTGCAAGAAACTAACCACTAGCTTTGTGGTGGGTGGTAAGATAGTACATTCTGAGTCACAGAATTTCCGGACAGTTGATCCATTTGTGTGTAATATACATTTGCTCATAAGGGGCCAGCTAACACAATGTAGTCAGCTACCATGAGGTAGAACTAGCCAATGATGATTGCAAGGCTCTTGAGCTCTGGGCAGGGAAGTGATTGCAGGTCGCTTAGACTTTCTTGCAACCTTTCTGTCAGTGAGTAAAGGCTGAGATTTAAGCAGCGTTACAAATAGACTTAAAGGTAGCCAACCGTGGTAAACAGAGCCCCCTTTGGGGAGCTAGATCTCCCCACCCAGGTAAAATCAACTGTAGAATTTTTCTTTTGATTTTCTTTGCCTGACAATTTACTAGCTAAAAGAAAGACCACCCACCCACTGACTTCTTTGAACTTCTCAAGTATATCTTGGATAATAAAAATCGATGCTGTCCATGATAAACAGGCCCAGGGAGGAGCTCCCTTTTCGTAGAACTGGCGCTAGAAAAGTTAGGTTGTGGCCAGCCAAGGAAGGGACATTTTTGCTTTGTTTTACATTTGTTATGTAAGTTAGAGTGAATTGTAAGAGATACCTTTCCTGGTGCACATGCTTTGTAACAGGGCTGACTTTGACCGTTGGCCAAGTTCTTTGGGAAACGCTAATGACTCTAACATACCGCTCCCTTTTCTTAGACCTTATCTCTTGGCAGTGCTGATGAGGCAAGCAGAAAGAGTTTCATACTTTGGGTCAGACAAATATATACAAATATAGAAATAGGAGAACATAAGCATGATTGAAGCAGCTGTATTGAGATGTAATTCACTTCTCGTACAATGCAACCACTTGAGGGTTTTTTAGTAAGCTTATGCTTGTCCGGCACAGTCAATTTGAAAACATTTTCAAGACCCTCAAAAGACAGTACATCCCAGAGTAGTCATGGCTCTGCACTAAGCAGCCGCTCCTCTGTTTATGTCTCTGTAGATGTCCCTATGGGGGACATTTCAGCTAGGTGAGATCACATAGTACATGCTCTTGTGCGTGTGACTTCTTTGGTGCTGGGGATTGAACCCAGAGGCATCCTACCTCCGAGCTACACCCCAGCCCTTTTTTATATTGAAACAGGCCCCTGCCACTGCTCCCAACTGTGGCTGACCTTTTCACTTAGTGTAGCTTCATCCAGGTTGGAGCCTGTATCAGTCCCTCATTTTAAGGGCTGAATAATGTTCCAGTCCCTGGGCACATCGCCTTCATCCACTCATTACTTGGTGGACATTTCAGTTGTTTCTACTTTTTCTATCTTATCCAAAAATGCCGCTGTGAACATTTATGTGTCAGTTTTTGTGTGGACATAGTTTGTCCTGTCTCTTGGATTCATACCAAGGAGTGGGATTGCTGGGTCATATGATAATTCTAACCTCTCCAGGAACTGCCAAACTGTTTTGCACCGTGACGGCATCATTTTTTATTCCTGCTAGTAATGTCTCCACATCCTTGCCAGCGTTTGTTATTCTGCTTTTGGTTATAGTTATCCCAGTGGGTGAGAAGTGGGTCTCCTTGTAGTCTGGGTTTGCATTTTTCCAGGGTCTAATGATGTTGAGCGCCTTTTCTTGTGCTTCCTGGGCATTTTTTATTTCTTTTTTTTTTTTTTGAGAGATGTGTATTCTGATTCTTTGTGCACTTAAATACCAGACTGTCTTTGATTCCTAAAGTGTAAGAGCTCTTTATGTATCGAATGCAAGTCCCTTATGAGGTATATGGCTTATGAATAGCTTTTCAATCCTGTGTGTGTGTGTGTGTGTGTGTGTGTGTGTGTGTGGCACTGGGGTGGAACCCAGGGGCTTTTCTACCTCCGGGCTATACTCCCAGACCTATTTTATACTTTATTTGGAAACAGGGTCTCACTAAGTTGCTGAGAGCCTCGCTCAGTAGCTGAGGCTGGCTTTGAACCTGCGCGATCCTCCTGTCTCCGCCTCCCAAGCGTGCGCCACCACGCCCGGCTGTATGTTGTCTTTTTCTCTCTTGATGATGTCCATTGAGACACAGAAGTTCCTAATGTTGACAAGGTACAAATAATTTTTTCTTGTGTTGCTTGTGTTTTTGGTGTGATATCTGAGAAATCATGGCCTAAGCAGAGTCATATGGGTTCTACTTACGTTTTCTTCTAGGAGTTTTTATAGTTTAGCTCTCTCATTCACTTGGATTTTCCCCCTCCTTCCTGCCCTCTCTTACAGTTTTTGAGTGTGGTTTGAAGTAGGGGTACACCTTTTTTCTTGGGTACTGGGGATTGAACGTAGGGTGTTGTATCTCTGAGCTACAACCTTAGCCCTTTGATTTGAAACAAGGTCTCACTAAGTTGCTGAGGGCCTCACTAAGTTGCTGAGGCTAGACTCGAACCTGTGTGATCCTCCTGTCGCAGCCTCCCCAGTGCTGGGACGACAGTAGCACAGCATTTGCCTGGCTCCACGTTGATTCTTTTGCATGTTGGATCTCCAGTTTTCCTAAAACCATTTATTAAAACGGCTCTTCTTCCCTCATTAGACTGTCACGGCACCCTTGTCAAAAATTAGTTGAACATAAATGTGTTCGTGTATTTCTGGGCTCTCAATTCTGTTTCATCTACTTAAATATCTCTTCTATTCTGTTGATATATATGTATCCCTGTAGAGCTGTATTGTCTTGGTTACTGTAGTTTTGTAGTAAATTTTGAAATAGAAGAGTGTGAAGTTTTTTTTTGTTTGTTTGTTTTTTAGCTATTCTGGGTCCTTTGCATGCCCCTCTCCATACTTTTTTTTTTTTTGGCCAGGCTGGGGATTGAACCCAGAGCCTCACGCGTGCTAGGCGAGTGCTCCGCCACTGAGCTACGCCCCCAGCCCAGCTTGTTCATTTGTGTTAAAAAGCAAGCGAGCACAGGCATGGTGGTGCATGGCTGAAATTCCAGTACTTGGGAGGCTGAGACAGGAGAATCACAGGTTTGGGACAATCTCAGCAACAAAGCAAGATTCTCAGCAGTCTAGTGAGACCCTGTTTCAAAAGAAAACATAAAAAAGTCTGAGAGTGTAAAATGCCCCTGAGTTCCATCTTCAGTAATGCACGCACGCACGCACGCACATGCAAGCTAGGATTTGATAGGAATTGACTTGAAGTTGTGTGTTTGCGTGTGTGTAGTCCTGGGGTTGAACCCAGGCCAGGCACTCTACGATGCAGAGCCCCGGCCTTTGCCTTGGATCTTACGGATTCCGGTGTGTCGTCATCTAAACAGTAGGAAATCTCTAAATTGTGCACATGTAAGTTTTCTGTTTCTTTGAATAATGTTTTGAAATTTAAGTGTGCCCTCCCTTCCTTCCTTCCTCCTTTCCTTTCCTTCTTTTCTCTTCTTTTCTTTTCTTTTCTTGTTTCAGTATTGGGATTAAGCCCAGGGGCGTCTGACCTCTGAGCTTCGCCAGTGCTATTTTCTATTCTTTATTTTGAAACAGGCTCTCAGTAAGTAGCTGAGGCTGGCTTGAACCTGGGACCCTCCTGTCCCAGCCTCCCAAGTACTGGGATTGTAAGCGTACAGCATCCGTACCCAGCTTCATCTTTCTTGCTCTCTGTACTGGGGATTAAACCAAGGGGAATTCTGCCTTTGAGCTATGCCCCCAGCCCTATGTTTTGAAACAGGGTCTCACTAAATTGCTGAGGCTGATCTTGAACCTGTGATCCTCCTGTCTCAGCCTCCCACGTACTGGGAGTACAGCCCAGCTTTGCATTTTTTAAAAATTTATTCCTGCCGGGCATGGTGGCGCACATTTGTAATCCCCGCACTTGGGAGGCAGAGACAGGAGGATCGCACAGGTTCAAAGCCAGCCGCACTGGTTTAAGAGACCCTGTTTCCAAATAAAATATAAAAAATAGGTCTGGGAGTGTAGCCCAGAGATAGAAGGGCTTCCAGGAACCCCAGTACCAATAACAACAAAAAAAGAAAATAAATAAATTTATTCCTAAGTACTTTAATATTTTGATAGTGTTATCAATGAAAGTAATTTTGTTACAGTTTTTAATTGCTGGTATATAGAAATACGAGAGATTTTTGAATATTATTCTTGTGTCCTGCAGCCTTGGAGATCTTGTTTAAGCTAATAGCTTTCCAGTAGATTCTGCAGGATCATATCATTTGAAAAAAGATAGCTTTACTTCTTCCTTCCCAATCTGGACGCCTTTTGTTTTTCTTGCCTGACTGCCCTGAGTAGAAGTTCTAGAACAGTGCTGTTGAGAAGTTGGATTTTTTTTTTTTTAAACGGTTCTGGGGCTGGAACCCAGGGGCATTTGACCTCTGTGCTACACCCCCTGCCCAGTTTTTTATTCTTTATTTTGAAACCGGGTCTCACTGAGTTGCAGAGGGCCTCACTAAGTAGCTGAGGCTGTCCGAAATCGCGGTCCTCAGGTCTCAGCCTCCCGAGTGCTGGGATGACGAGCGCGCCCACCACGCCCGGCTTAGATGTTGGGCATTGAGCATCCTTGTCTCATTCCTGATGTTGGAGGTCCGGCTGTTCACCATTGAGTCCTTCAAACTAAGTGTGATATTAGAGATGTTTTTTTTTTTTTTAAGAGGCTTTTTTTATTAGGCTGAGAAAGTTCCCTTCTATTTTAGAGATTTTTTTTTTAAGAGGCTTTTTTATTAGGCTGAGAAAGTTCCCTTCTATTTCTGGTTTATCATGAAAAAATACTGGGGTGTGCGTGCATACATGTCTGTATATGTGTGTGTGGTGTGCGCATGTGTGTGTGGTGCTGGGGATGGAACCCCAGAGGTATTCTACCTCCAGTATACCCTCAGCCCCATTTTCCTTTCCTTTCCTTTCCTTTCCTTTCCTTTCCTTTCCTTTCCTTTCCTTTCCTTTCTTTTCTTTTCTTACCCCTCCTCCTCCTCTTCTTCCTTCTTCCTCCCTCCTCCTCCTCCTCTTCCTCCTCTTCCTCCTCCTCCTCTTTCTTCTCCTCCTCCTCCTCCTCCTCTTCTCTCCTCCTCCTCCTCCTCCTCCTCCTCCTCCTCCTCCTCCTCCTTCTTCTTCTTCTTCTTCTTCTTCTTCTTCTTCTTTTCCCTCTTTCTTTTTGTTTTTGTGGTACTGGGGATAGAACCCAGGGGCATTCTATCTCTGAGCTACGCCCCCAGCCCAATTTTTTATTCTTTATTTTGAAACAGGATCTGATTGAGTTGCAAAGGGCCTCTCTAAGTAGTAGCTGAGGCTGTCCGCAAACTGTGATCCTCCCATCTCAGCCTCCCAAATGCTGGGATTACAAGCATGTGCCACCACGCCTGACTCTATTTTATTTTCTATTTGGAAACAGGGTCTTGCTAGGTTGCTGAAAGCCTCACTAAGTTGCTGAGGCTGGCTTTGAACCTGCGATCCTCCTATCTCAGCCTCCAAGTACTGGGATTACAGGGGTGCCCAGCCACACCTGGCCTGACTTTTTTTGTAACCCACTGAGAATGTTGGAGTTTTGTGAAATGCTTTCTCCAAAATAAATTACCTGGTAAAACACCTTTTTTTCTTTCTTTTAATTGGCAGAAATTGATTTGCATACCAAATGCGTGGTGGATGTTGATGCCAACAAGATTATCCTTAATCCTGCAAATACGAATCTTTCCAATGCCAAAGGAGATGCCAGGTAAGTTAAGAAACGATGTAATGTTGAATGTTTTTTAATCACCGAAAGCACGGTGGCTGTGGAATTGAGTTCTCTTGAGCAGGGGCAGGTGCGCGTGTAGAGAGGTAGCGCCGTCTCCGCGAGCCAGTGCTCAGCCTAAAGGGACGGGTCTGTGGCGTGGGAAAGCACCGGGCTGTGTGGTATAGACTGTAATTCCAGCAGAGGAGCACGCGGGCGAGGTCCTCAGCTACCTGAGGAAGGCTTTGTGAAGCGGGAGGTGCTCCCTGGAGGATCAGGTAAGATGGACACGGGGAGAGGAGGGTGGGCTGGAAGGCCGCCGGAGATTCCTAAGCAGGTGGCTTTTAGGCCCCCAGTAGAGCCCGCGGGGCGGAGCCCATGCCAGGTGCTGCGTCCCGAAGGACTCCCGACCGCCGTCCGCCATCGCTGTCCTCCAGGTGCTCGTCAAGCGCCTGCTTTAATCATTGCAGCTTAATTCTGGTTCTTGAGTTGGTGTCAGGTGTTTGAGGGAAGAGACTGTCAGGGGCCAGGGGGGAGCGCCTGTGGGTTGTCTCCGCATTTCTACCAGGCGGGGAGCCAGAGGGAGGGGAGTGAGTTGGAAAAGAATTAAGAGATTAGTTTGGAGTTTCTCACTGAATGGAGAGAAGTGAGTTTGATGTACTAGGGTGGGATCAGATGGCAGAAGACTAGAAGGCAGACAAGGAGATCTGGCCTGTAATTTTGACAGTAAGATAGGGTCTTTGCTGATTTTTCAGTGTTGTGACCGGGGTAGGTAGAAACGTTATTGCTTGGCAACGTAGAAACTGGCCAGAGAAGGAAAGACGGGATTTGATGGAGATGAGCCGTGCGGGAGATGTTTTCAGACTGAGCCTGTACCTGGGTGGACAGGGAAAGGGGGGCTGCTGGCACGCTGTTTTGGAAAGCACATGCTCTGTACATGCCTTAGGGGCGGTGTGGCGGATGGCACTCCGCGGATGTTCTTTTTTTTTTTTTTTTTTGTGGGTCTAGAGATGGAACCCAGGGGCGTTCGACCTCCGAGCTACACCCCCTGCCCTATATATTTTTTTTCATTCTTTATTTTGAAGCAGGGTCTCACTGAGTTGCAGAGGGCCTCACTAAGTAGCTGAGGCTGTCTGTGAACCACGATCCTCCCGTCTCAGGCTCCTAAATGCTGGGATTACAAACTGCGCCACCACGCCCGGCTACGGATGTTCTTTTGAGTGGAGTTGAAAAGAGCACTGTGCATGGAGTCAGAAAATCGGAATCAAATTCCTTCTTAGCTATGTTAGTTATTGTTGCCAGTTTTTTTCCACTTTCATTTTTTTTTAACCTCATCTGTGTGATGCCTGCCTCCTGTCTCTCACATAGGTGTTCCCCCAGGCCAGTTAATTAGTAATCGATGGCGTCTTAGAAAGTGTTCGGTACATGTGTATTATTGTTGACACAGAGATAGTTCTTCAGTGTCTCCAGTTAGGAGGACTCGGGGATATGCTCTTCTTAGGGTTTGGAAGTTGTAGTCATGTCGAAAGCAATGCTAAGTTGTAATGCTGTTACTCTGGGTAACTTGCTTGTGGGCTGCTGGCCTCCAGGATGGAGACTTTCTCTTTATTTGAAAAGTGGGCAACTCTGAGCAAATCTGGAGGCAGGATCCTCTGTTGGTTTCCTAGATTGACTGCCTGGAAGTCAAGTTCTGGTCTTGCCACTTGCCACCTGGTGACCTACTCATGCTCCTTATTTATAAAGTGTTTTAGTCATCGACTGCTGCCTTAAAAATGGCCTCAGCAGCTGGGCGTGGTGGCACACGCTTGTAATCCCAGTACTTGGGAGGCGGAGGCAGGAGGATCACAGGTTCAAAGCCAGCCCTGGCAACTTAGTGAGGCTCTCAGCAACCTAGTGAGATCCTGTTTTCAAACCAAAAAGTACAGTCGGGCTGGGAGTGTAGCTCGGAGGTTGAATGCCCCAGGGTTTAATCCTCAGTAACACACATAGACACGTCCCATGTAAATCAAGATAAAAAGAGAAAACAGAAATTTTGGATTGTAGCAGTTCAGTGACATATGTTGACCTCATTAAATTTGAGGAAAAGTAGGGAAAAATCACAAATTAAAATCTTTTATTACTGGTATGAAATTAATTACCACCATGCATGTAGAATGCAGACTAGCCCATAAAATGAATTTTGGCTTTATGGGAGTGGTATTTGTAACTAGAGTTGGGGATTTGAAATTAAAACGGAAGCAATTGAATCATTTTAAATTACCAGCCAGAGAGGCTCAATGTAATACTTTTCCTTTAAAAGCACAATATCCTTGCCGAGTATACAATTCTATTATTATAAAACTAATAAATTATACACATATATGTACAATTTACAGTTTTAAGTTATGCTTTGAAAGTGAAGATGTATAAATTTTAAAAGAATGGCTATATTTTTTTCTGATTAATTCTGCGTTAACTCCTGAAAATTTTATAATAATTTGACATCTATGAAAGCTAATGGGCGCTATGGCTGAATCAGTAGGTAAACCATTTCATTTAACAGCTAGCCCTTTTTGTTTTATTCTGAAATGGGGTCTCACTAAAGTGCTGAGAGTATCACTAAGTAGCTGAAGCTGTCCTTGAACCTGTGATCCTCCTGTCTCAGCCTCCCAAGTACTGGGATTACAGGTATGCACCACCAGACCTGGTTGGTTTGTTTATTTTTAAACAACTTTATTGAGATAGAATATGCCTATTACACATCTCCTTTACTGTGATTTTTATTATACTTATGTTGTACAGTCACTATCATTGTGTGTGTGTGTGTGTGTGTGTGTGTGTGTGTGTGTGTGTGTGATGAGCAATCGGCCTCAAGGTCCTAAGACCAGTAAGTCACATCACACATGATTTGTGTATTACTACAATATCACAAGGCTTATAACTTTCAACACTTGAAAGTTACAGCATGCAGAAAACGATTAGGAAATTCTCTCAGCTAAGCTAGTATCAGATGCTGGGCAGCTGCTTTCAAAGCCAAATGGCTCTGAAGGAACATGAGACGATACACTTCACACTAATAATTCTAACTAGACGGACACTTCTACAGTTAGTCTAACGAGTATACTACACGGTACACTAGTCCTTATTCAAACACTTCAAATACTTGGCAAATAACACACTACAAGTAAGCAAGGGGAGGTGGCATGATGAACCAAGCCCAGGCACAGAAGAGGTTCTGAAGAAGAGTCCTGCTTAGCCTTGGTCAGCAAGAACAGGACCAGGGTGCGCACGCTCGTCATCCCCGCGCTCGGGAGGCGAGACAGGAGGATCGCGCAGGTTCGAAGCCAGCCGCGCTGGCTTAAGAGACCCTGTTTCCAAATAAAATATAAAATAGGTCTGGGAGTGTAGCCCAGAGGTAGAAGTCCCCTGGGTTCCATCCCCAGTAGCACACACACAAAGAAAAGAAATTATAAAAAAATAGAACAGGACTGGAGTTGCTGGATCAGTCGCACACAGGCAGAGTCCTTGTGGCTGAGCTCAGCACGCTGCTCCTTGGCAAAGCTGCTCTTTTTTAGGGTTTCTGTGTGTGCTGTCCAGACACTCTTCAGTAGCCACAAGTGTATTGATGATGTAAGCTCATCAAATACGAGAAGAAATTTCTTGATCCAAGGGCCTGGTATCAACTGGACATGATGGCATGTTGGTTTGAGCCACATGCTGACAAGCCAGACAAGTTGTTTATGAGCTTCTGAAGTTGTTTTATGTCCGATGACATATACATTTTGTGAGTGTGCACGTGGGATCACCTTACTGGGGATCACCCAGAGCCTCATACATGGCGGGCAAGTGCTCTTCCACTGAGCTACGACTCCGGCTCTTTTTAAGTTTTATTTTGAGACAGGGCCTCTTTAAGTTACGTAGACTGGCCGGGCATGGTGGCGCACATTTGTAATCCCAGCATTTGGGAGGCTGAGACAGGAGGATCGTGGTTTGCAGACAGCCTCAGCTACCTTTAGTGAGGCCCTTTGCAACTCAGTGAGACCCTGTTTCAAAATAAGTAATAATAAAAAAATAGGACTGGGGGATGTAGCTCAGAGGTAAAATGCACCTGGGTTCCATCCCCAGTACTGCCCCCCCCCCCAAAAAAAAATGTTGTATAGACTGGCCTCAAACTTGGGATCCTCCTATCTCAGCCTCTTGAGTAACTGGGTTGCAGGCCTACACCCTTATATCATTTTTATAACTTTTTTTTTTTTTGTATGTGTGTGTGTGTGGCACTGAGGATTGATTCCAGCGTCATCTTATCTCTGAGCTATACTCCCAGCCCTGTTTATTTTTATTTGGAAACAGGGTCTTCCTAGGTTGATGAGAGTCTCACTATCTTTTGAGGCTGTCCTCAAACCTGAGATTCTCCTGTCTCAGCCTCCCAAATACTGAGATTACAAGTGTACACCACCACTGCTTTTGTTTTTATCACCTTATTAATCTACTTTCTGTCTGCGCAGATTTGAGCTTTGCCCATTCTGGGCATTTTCTATAAATGAATTCGTACACTGTACGGTCTGTGACCAATGTCTTTTACTTGGCCTGATGTTTTTATCCTTGTCAGTTGATTGTTTCAGTGGTGGAATGGTGTTCCACTCTCCTCCCTGTTGTTTACCCATTTGTCAATTGAAGGATGTTGGGGTGTTTCCATGTTTCTTGGCTTTATGAGTAACACTGCTTGTGTACCAGGCCTAGTGTGGACATAAGTTTTCATTTCTCGTAGGTAGAGACCTAGGCATGGGGATTGCTGAGTCTCGTGGGGACTGTTTAACTTTGGAGGAGCCGCCAAAATCTTTCCCCAAGCTCCTGCATCTTTCCACATCACCGCAGCGCACGAGGGCTCCAGTTTCTTTGGGTTATTGTTCAAGAAACTGTCACATGCCTCAGGATCATGGTGGTACCTCTGGCTAATTGGAGGGTGCACGTCCTGCCTGAAGGCACGCACATTACAACCAAGAAGTAAAACAAAACATCTTTCTGTCCAAACAAAACAAGTGTGGCCAGCTTCAGCCCCTGGCCGCTCGTTTGGAATCCCAGGTTCAGGGGTTTAGTTACGTTTCTGTTAAGCCAGACTTCCTTGTGAGGTTTAAAAAGATTGAGCACAGTTTTTTAAATGTCATATATTAAAGTATTAGAGAATAAAATACTTGGGTACCCCTCACTCAGTTTAATAAGTCGTCACCCATACAGTTCAGAACTTTGTGATCTATGACTCCTAATTTTAACCCTTCTCCCAGCTCCCCAGCTAACCCTTTTCCTGAATTTCTTGTTATTTCTTTACATTTGCACCATCTATTTTGTAGATTGTTCGTATGATATGATGTGTATATGAATGCCCTTTCTAGTAATAGCCCAGATGGGTGACCCTCAAAATGTTGCCCCCTTATGGAGTATAATGTGTGATCTTTAAGGCCAAAACGAAAAAGGTGTTAAATGGAGCCCCAAATAATATCACCGACTTGCTTTGTCTTTTATCAAATCCCCTCTTCCTCCTTTTTTCTCTTAAAAACCACAAACAGAACAGAAGCTCCCCTCCCCCACCTCCTGTTTGTGGTGAATTCCAAGCCAGGGAGGCAGTGAGGCCCTTTCAGTGCACCTGCGGTCCACTGTGGACCAGTGCGCAGCGCAGGCTCAGAGGCCCCGCCCGCTCTCCACACCGCGCTGAGAGCGGACAGGAAAGGGGTCCTTGATGTGAATGGCACGTCAGTCCCGGGCTGCGGGTCTGTGTCTTCTTTGGCCCCTGCTTTCTGTCCCGGTGTGTGTGTGTGTGTGTGTGTGTGTGTGTGTGTGTGTGTGTGTGTGTGTTACTGGGGATCGGACTCAGGTGCAGAAGTTCTCACTAAATTGCAGAGGCTGGCCTTGTACCCACATCTCTCCTGTCTCGGCCTCCCAAGTCCTGGGGTCATAGACATGCACCACCAGGCTCGACTCAATTTCAAGATCTTAACTCACCTGGACAGATTTCTCCGGTGTTCTGTGGGATGACCTATTTTTTTAAATGCGTACGGGGAGGCTCTCCAACAAGGACAGAAGTAGCCAGAGATGGCCCAGATAATCAGAGCTTTCTCTTGCTTGCTAGTAGAAGTAGGGTGCTGCCCCCGCTCCCCACGGGCTCGTCTTTAACCTGCTGCTCGGTACACGGGCCGTGATGGCTGCCAGTCTGGTGGGAGGCTGGAGGAGTGCGTCCGAGATGATCTTCGCAGACTTAGTGAAGTCATTAAAATCTTTTAGTTCCTGCAGGTTTTTTTTTTTTTTTTTTTTTTTTTTTTTTTTTTTTTTTACTAGACATGGGTTAAGTTCATTAGGTAATGAATGAGTGCCTAACAGAAGCAGAGCACACCTGGCTCTTCTTTGGCGATTCAGAGCACCCCGGACGTGGTAGGTGAGCAGACTCTTAAAATATACGCCGAAGTAAGCGCCGCTGACTTCTGTACAATCATCTCACTTGCAAAATCTGTTGCTAATGATACTGAAGGGGAGGCCACGTGCCAGTAATTTCTTTGAAATATATGAAGTCATTTTCCGACTAATTCCTTGTTAGTGGTAGGCATCATTAGGCCGTATTAGATAATGACTTTAAATTTCTCTACTGCTATATGGATGCTAATTTAAATAAAGATTTTAATTGAAGGAAGTCGCGCACAATGTAATTATGGTATGCACAATAGAGCTGCTTGTTCTCACTGCTGTGAAATGACTTGAGCGTGGCTAATAATTCCGTCCAAACAGAATCTGCTCCCCTGGAGAATCGGATGTGGTTTGTTTTAATTTCATAAAGAGGCTCTTCCCCAGGGAGCCTGTCCACTCGAATTATGTCAGAGTGAGGTGGGCAGATGCTCTGTGAGCCCCAGGGCGTGGATGGTCCTCAGCCCTCCCCTTTCAGAAAGTACTGTGGTAACCGAGTGTATAAATCATTTATTATATTTGAATATGGCTGTAAAAGTGAATCAGGGAGACTTTTTTTTTTTTGGGTGGGACTAGGGATTGAACCTAGGAGTATTCTACCTCCGAGCTACACCCTCAGATAGATTTTGTTTTATTTTATTTTGTTTTTGCAGTACTGGAAATTAAACCCAGGGATATTCTACCTCCAAGCTACACCCAGCCTTTTTTTTATTTTATTCTTTCATTGTGAAACAGGGTTTCACTAAGTTGCAGAGAGCCTCGCTAAGTAGCTGAGGCTGGCCGCAAACCTGTGATCCTCCTGTCTCAGCCTTTCAAGTACTGGGGTTACAAGTGTGCGCCACCAGGCCTGGCTTATTGTGTATGTTGAAACAGGGTCTCATTGAATTGCTCATTAAATTGCCTCAAGCCTGCAAAAATTGCCTCAGATCCTCCTGTCTCAGCCTCCCAATACTGGGATACAGGTACACACCACCATGTCTGGCTCAGGGAGATATCTAAAGGTTAAAAAGATAAGATGTTTATTGTTTAATGTCTGTAATTGCATAGTGAATATAGCAGATAGAGCTGGGCATGGTGGTGCAGGCCTGTAATCGCAGTACTTGGGAATCTAAGACGGCAGAATCACAGGTTTGAGGTCAGCGTGTGGTAAAACAGCAGGACTCCGATTCAAGATAAAAATATTGGGGGTGGAGCTCAGAATTAGAATACCCCTGGGTTCAGTCTCCAGTGCCAAATAAAGTAAAATGAAATAAAACATAAAACACTAGATACTAACATTTGATAAAAATCAGGACTCTGGGTAATGTGCGTATATGACTATTCTGGGTAATAGGAATCACATAATCACATATTTTAATTTTTCCCAAATTCTGGATTCAGCATGAAATAGTCAGATAGTATATGATACACTAGATAAAATATCTCATTAAGGTTTAGCTAACCATCAAAGGGTTATTTTGCTTTGTTCGGCACCCCTCCTCTTTAGTTTTAGGGATTTTTATCTCAATCTCTAGTGTAGGAGTTATTACTCATGTCCTCCCTAGATTTCTCGGGTTTGTATGTTTAGTTTTGAGGTGGGTTTTTACTGTGTTGCTGGGCTGGCCTGAACCAAGGGCCTCGGGGATCCCGCTGGCCGCTGGGAGGACAGGCGTGAGCCTCCGTGCCCAGTTAAGCTTTCTGCTTCAAGGTGGAGCCAGCAGGACTGCTTGAGGAACTGTGGCTTGGGAAAGCCGGCAAAGCCAATGTGGCTGTTTCGCAAAACCTCTGCATTTTTTTTTTCCCGATTCCTTCAACGTTTGGACGTCAACAGTGTGCTAAGAACCGAGCTAAGAGGATCATTGTTATTAGACCTTAGTTCTATCCAGTGCCGTCACGGTGTGGGTCATTTCGGTGCCTCTGTCAGCACACTGGTAAAGAAAAAACAAAGCACAACAAAACACCGGGGAGTAGAAAGAGAAATTGTGTCTTGCGGACTGTGTAAGGTTAGATTTTGCAGACGCAGATTTGCAACGGAGCTCCTGTTGGATTCTAAGCAGTGCTCATTTTCTTGAGAGAAAAGTTTTGCAAATTAAGCGGGGCTGGGCTTTACCTTCGAATTCCTCTCTGTAGGACGCTGGCCAGCTTCGTTCTCAGTCAGTGTTAACCACAGGGGCCCGTGTGACAACACCGCTCCCTCACCATCTGCCCTCTTCTTGGGAGACAGGATATGAGCTATGATGGGGGGGGGCTGGCAGCTCATACGAGTCTTGTAGTGTTTCATGACAGCCATTCTAAAGTTGTAGCCGGGCGTGGTGGCAAACGCTTGTAATCCCTGCTCTTGGGAGCCTGAGACAGGAGGATCGCACAGGTTCAAAGCCAGCCTCAGGTACTAAGTGAGGCTCGTAGCAACTTAGTGAGACCCTGTTTCCAAATAAAGTATAAAATAGGTCTAGGAGGATAGCCTAGAGCTAGTAGAAAGCCATTGGGTTCCACCCCCAGTACCACCCCCCCCCCAAAAAAAAAAAAGTAGCAGTAATCCAGGAACTGTCCCTGGACGGACATCCCTGCTCTGAATGCTCGATTTCGCGGCTGCCCTCTGCACCACCTTTGCCCATTCCCGCCAGGAGGAAGGTTGAGGAGCAGAGACAGCTTGGCCGGAGGCTGGCTGCACCTGATGTGGCGCTTGGCGCTGATGAGGGCGCTGGCCCCACGCTGTCTGGGGCTGTGCTTCAGCATCCAGGCTCTGCTTTCCTCCTCGGCCATTTCGGACGCCTCAGTGCGCTGTTTCAGGTCCTCTGGGCCTCCCTTGCCTGGAGTCTTGGATCACTTTTCAGCCGGGCTGTTGCCAGCTCATCGTGGACTCTGCACCAGGGCACCGTGGCCTTGTCTAGTCCTGCTGGATTCTCCTGGGGATGTGCTGACTGGCTCCCAGGAGCTCTGGCCTGTAAACTGAGGTGCTGCCAGTGGAGGGGGATGTGTATGTGTGTGTGTGTGTGTGTGTGTGTGTGTGTGTGGCTGGGGATGGGACCCAGGGCATTCTACCTCTGAGCTACACCCCCCAGCCCTATTTATTTTATTGTATTTTAAAGCAGGGGCTTGCTAAGTTACAGCACACTGGCCTTAAACCTGGGGTCCTCCTGTCTCACCCTCCCAAGTATGAGGATTGCTGGTGTGCGCCACCGCCCCTGGCTAGCTCCTGGTGGACGTTGGCCATCATCCTTGTGTGTGGGGATGGGAAAAGGCAGAAGTTGATTGAAGAGAAATAGGCGTGAGTCCTGGGTTTCCCCTTTGCCAGCTGTGTAGATCTGGAAGCTCACATCACCCCCGTGAGCTTCAGTTGACTTTTGTGAAACAGGTGATTGTAGCTGGCCGTGGTAGCGCGCCTGTAATCCCGGTACTTGGTAGGTGGAGGCAGAATGATTGCAGGTTTGTGGCCAGCCTCAACACCTTAGTAAGGCACTCGGCAACTTAAAGAGACCCTGTTCCAAAGTAAACAGTAAAATAGGGCTGGGAGTGTAGCTTAGAATTAGAGTGCTCCTGGGTTCAATCCCCAGTACTATACACATGCACACGTGTACACACACACACGCGCACTGTAGGTGATTACACTATAATATGGATTTTGCAAGATTACTGTGGCATGAACAAGTTGTGTATGTAAGATGGTAGGCACATGGAGATACTTAGTAAATAATAGCTGTTACTATGCCTCGATTTATTTTTTTCAGATCAACTATAAGAACTTATTTATCCAAATATCTAATATTTTAAACATATTCTTTTCCAAGAGTGACACGTGATAGGTACTCACATATTTATCCACTGGGTTGGAGATGTAGTAAACGGTATCAGGTGTCTCGTAACAAATATGTTCTGCCTATAGTTGAGAATAATCACAGGTGCTTTAAGCTGAAGAGCTATGTGTAGTTTCTTACCCCTCCACATAGTAACGACATAATGTGTATTTCAGGGCTTGTGGGTTTCCTGCAAAGAGGGTCAATTTGCATAAATAGCCCAGGATTGGTTTCTGTGTTCTGAGCAAAGACTGTTATTATCATAGCAAAAGAAACTCATAACTCAAGATCATGGAACACTCAGAAGGTGTCAGCCATGCGGAGACAGCCATGACAGAGTTCTTAGAAATACAAGAAGTCACCCCAGCGTGTGCTTGGAAGGCAAAGACTGGAGGATCGTAGGTTCGGGGCTAAGCTCAGCAACTTACTGAGGCGCTCTGCAACCTAGTGAGACCCTGTTTTCAAGTAAAAATAAAATAATAGGGCTGGGGGGTGTATTTTAAAGGTAGAATGTCCCTCAATTCCATCTCTAGCACAAAAAGAAAGAAAATAAATACAAAAAGTGAATAGGAACGTTACACTGTTGAGTCTTTTGATAACATAGCATTTAGGTATAGGTGTTATTATTTATATATGTTAGATTTTTGTCAAGGGTACAAGTTCTCATGAAATCCTTACAATAGAAGGCACAGGACTATGCTCTAAGAGTTTTCAGAGAGGCTTGAGGACACTACAGGGCCATCAAGGTCTCGCGATCTATAAACTTGGCCGAGCTGGGATTTGAACCCAGGGCTCCCTAAGGGCTTCGTTATTAAGCCAGAGGAACTCTACTTCTCTCTACCTTTAAAGATCAATACAGAAGGTTTCTTCTTGATCTTTACACGTTTGGAAAAAATCAGTTGGTTAAGTTAGTTTATAGCAAACCTGTAACTCATTCAATAGTTATTGATTGATACCTAATTTACACAACCCTTTCGAGGTGCCTAATAATGGAAACATAAATATGATATGCCTTTTTTGTGTCTGGAACTGGGGATTGAACCCAAGGTAGTTCTACCTTTGAGCTACATCCCCAGTTTAAAAAAAAAAAGTCTATTCTGGAGTCAGGGAAGTCCATACAAGCTCAGTATATTAATATTCAGTAATTGGTTCAACAGTGCTCTGTTTATTTATGTATTTGCTGTACTGGGAATTAAACCCAGAGGCATTCTACTTTCAAGCTACACTCCCAGCCCTATTTTATTTTTTTATTTTTGAAACAGGATATCACTAAGTTGCAGAGGGCCTCACTAAGTAGCTGAGGCTGGCCCACGAACCTGCGATCCTCCTGTCTCAGCCTCCTAGGTACTGGGATGACAAGCGTGCTCCCCCACCGCCGGCTCTCAACAGCCATTTATTGAGCGCCTTCTGTGTCAGGACCGTGAAGGAAGTTGGCCCTGGGCTCCATGAAGCTTGCTATTCCAGCGGGGTGCGGTGTACTGATCACAGTCATCTGGTCATCTTTAGTGTGTACAGTACTGTGGTGTGGTTAGAGTAGGTGAGAGGTCCCAGCCCTTCTCCCTCACCATCGCGCACGCCAGGAGGCAGGTGACCCTAAGGCCTGACAGCGCTCTGAGGCGCATTCATTAGCAGGCAGCTACCGCATTAGTCAGGAAACCTGATGCTGTGGGCCCAGCCGGAGCTGCGGCTCTGAGAGCAGAGAAGTCCCCCAGAGAGCTGTAGGACTCCGGTACCCTTCTGCTTGAGTGCTGCGGGATCTGAGTTCAGGTCTAGATGGCGCTCTGGCTGACTCACTGCTCCCAAGGGGCCAGCACCCTGGGCGTCTGGTGGCTGCCGCTTTGCTGTCCAAGTAGGGGTACCTGTGCCCTGTTTCCAGTAAGTCTAGGTGTTTTCCTATTTTTTTTTTTGAATTTTTTATTTCTATGGGACTAGGGATTGAACCCAGGGGCATTCTACCTCCAAGCCACACTATACCTTAGCCTTTTATTTTAAAACAGGGTCTTGCTAGTTTGCCGAAAGTCTCGCTGGGTTACTGAGGCTGGCCTTGAATTTATCTACGCTCCTCCTGTCTCAGCCTCCTAAGTACTGGGATTGCAGCTTGCCGCATGGCACCTGGCTCATGTTAAGGTTTTGGAGTTCTTAAATGCTGGATATTAATCCTTTGTTAGAAGAGAAGCTGGCAAAGACTTCCTCCCATTCTTCAGGCTTTCTCTAACTGCTCTCAATTTCTTTGCTATGCAGAAGCTTTTTAATTCGATGTCATTAATTAATTAATCCATTACTTAATTCTTGGTTATATGTCCCAAGCCTTAGGTGTCTTATTTTGAGGACATGAGAGCCTGTGCCTGTATTTTTTTTTTAAAAGAAGTTTATTAATAGAAAAACAGAGGGTAGGTACAGCTCCATACCAGACTGGCATGGAGGGGTGACTCGAATGAATACACCCTGTGCCTGTATTTTGAGGAGTTGCCTCTGCATTTTCTTCTAGCAGTTGTAAAGGTTCTGGTCTAATTCCTAGGTCTTTGATCTACACCGAGTTGACTTTCGAGCTGAGATAAGCCAGACCCAGAAAGCCAAGGGTCATAGGTTCCCTCTCACGTGAAGGCTTGGGACAAAAAGGGCAGAAAGGAACCTCACGGAAGCGGAGGGAGGAAGCAGTGCTGGAGGGGCCACGGAGGTGCCGGGCAAAGCAGGCATGTCGTGCCGCCGTGTTTGTCAGTGTATCCTTGTGGGTTCGCGCGCCAATAAAAATTAATACGAGAGAATGAGAGTTGTCACGGCGGTTTTTCTGTCTTTAAGGTTAAAAAGACTGCAGCGTAAAACCCGAGACAAGGACGTTGCTCTCTGGGGTTCAGAGGTCAAGCTAGTTCAGGCAGCAGACAGCGTGGGCCGAAGGTTCGAAAGGCAGACAGAGGCGCAGGTGGGGAAGCCTTTCCCAGGCGTGAGGGACAGGTGGACCCCGCCTTGTTTGGGAGCACTTCACACGAGGAGAAATAGGCGTGGAGAGGCTAAGGAACTCACCCAGAGTCAAAACCAGGTCTGTCTGGCCCCGCCAGACTCACAGCCACCCGCTCCATGCACGAAGACGGATGGCAGTGGAGGCCGGGCCAGGCAAAGCGCCGCCACAGACAGGGCACCGGTCAGAGCTGGAGAAGGCAGAGGTGCCCACGTGCCGAGCAGTAACAGCAGGCCGAGGCTCGTCCGCCCCCAGTCTACACATTCGTGTGTTCAAGCTAGGCAGTGTGTCCACAGTCGTGAGCAAATTTCTGAGTAGTTCTTTTTTTTTTTTTCCTACTGGGGCTTGAACCCAGGGGCACTCTACCTCCAAGCTGCACCCCCAGCCCTTTTTACTTTGAAACAAGGTTGGCTGAGTTGCCGAGGGTCTCGTTAAGTTGCTGAGAGGGCCTCCAACTTGCGATCCCCCCATCTTAGTGGGCCTGGTCTGAGGAGAGATTTTTCCCAGAAGTTTTAAGTCTCCGCGTGCCTGGCTACATCCATCCCTGTGCTGGGACGGTGCTCCTCACCTGGGATGGTTCCTGTGGGATAGGATTGGGTTGTAATCAGCAGCCAGTGTTCAATGCCACTGCGTCACCCGACTGGGTCAGGACACCGGTCCATTGTCTGGTGACTCGAATCACAGTCGCCAGATGCTTTCCCCACATCGAGGCAAAGGAGGCCTCCAGAACCGGGCTCCTCTGCACCGCCGGTCAGTCCAGCCATGAGAACCCAGGGAGAAGGGGAGGGGGAGTCACAGGCCGAGGGCAGGCTGGCACGCAGGCGGCACCTGGGCCCGCATTCCACTGATTCCGAGGCGAATCAATCCATCTTTGATGCAAGAGCAGCAGGGCCCCAGCGAGTCCCGGCTTGCCAGCTCCAGGGAGAGAGGCCAGCGCAGGGAGCGCCTAATGAACAGATCAAAAAGGACATCAGGGTAATTCGGACTCCCGGACTCCCAGGTGGATAATACCCGCGGTCTGTGGCTCGTCTGGCATCGCTGGAATTTTAGACGACAGTTTTATAAAAGCACACCTAGCCCCCGTGCTGCTGGCTCAGGCAGCCGCGTCCCGGTCCCGCGGGCTTCTGTTGGCGGAGCTCAGGCCTTGATTTCAGGGCCTTCTGTGGAGCCCTTGGGTGGCTCCTCCCCGTCCGCTCCCACGGCCCGCGTGGCTCTTCGTGACTTCTCCTGCCTGGACGGACGCCGTCCCACCTCTCAGACAATATCAGATTGGTAGTTAGAATGGTCCTTGGCTTGGAATGTTTGTTTTTGTGGTACTGGGGATTGCACCTACAGGCCTTCCACCTCTGAGCTGTGCTCTCAGCCCTATTTAATTTTAATTTTAATTTTAATTTTTTGGTGGTACTGGGGATCCTGGAAGCCCTTCTACCTCCGGGCTACACTCCCAGACCTATTTTATATTTTTATTTGGAAACAGGGTCTCTTAAGCCAGCAAGGCTGGCTTCAAACCAGCGCGATCCTCCTATCTCTGCCTCCCAAGCGCGGGGATTACAAGCGTGCGCCACCACGCCTGGCTTAATTTTTATTTTTATTTTTTGGTACTGGGGGGTGGAACCCAGAAGCTTTCTACCTCCGTGCTATACTCCCAGACCTTTTTTTAAATATTTTATTTGAAAACAGGGTCTCACTAAGTTGCTGAGAGCCTCACTAAGTAGCTGAGGCTGGCTTCGAACCCGTGCGATCCTCCTGTCTCAGCCTCTCAAGCGCAGGGATGACAAGCGTGCCCCACCACGCCCGGCTAATTTTTATTTTTAAACAAGGTTTTGCTAAGTTGCTGAGGGTTTTCTCTGATTCGCTGAGACTGGTCTCAAACCTGCGATCCTCCTGTCTCAGCCTCCCGAGTACTGGGATTACAGACATGTGGCACCACGCTGGCTTCTTACTTTTCTACATTATTACGTGTCTACAGTTTAAATCTCTGCGTGGCTGCGCTTAGGAATCTCATCTCACGAAATGTGTTCTGTAATGTTACTCTTCCTCTTTGCAGTGGATATTTTGCATTTGAAAATGAGGTCAGGTTTTATATAGAAAATGTCTCATCTAGGCTGATTACTTTGATAGGAAGATAATTAAGATTTAGGAATATGTAAGATAAAGATTTGATAATAAAGCTACTCTTTCTTTCTTTCTTTCTTTCTTTCTTTCTTTCTTTCTTTCTTTCTTTCTTCTTTCTTTCTTTTGTACTGGGGATGGAGCCCAGGGGCACTCTACCTCTGAGCTGCACCCCAACCCTATTTTTTATTCTTTATTTTGGAGCAGGGTCTTACTGAGTTGCAAAGGGCCTCACTAAGTAGCTGAGGCTGTCTGCGAACTATGATCCTCTAGTGTGTGCCACCATGCTGGCTAAGCCACTTTCAAGTTAGATTATATGTCAAAATTTTCCATAAGTTGAATTTGATAAATATGCTTTAATTTTGTGTGTGTGTGTGTGTGTGTGTGTGTGTGTGTGTGTGTGTGTGTGTGTTACTGGGATTGAACCCAGGGGCATTCTACCTCCAAGCCACACCTCCAGACCTATTTCTTATTCTTTATTTTGAAACAGGCTTTCACTGTGTTGAGGGCAGCCTCACTAAGTAGCTGAGTCTGGCTTTGAACTTGGGATCCTTCCTGTCTCAGCCTCCCAAGTACTGGGATTACAAGCGTGTGCCACCCCGCATGGCTGGCTTCAGTGTTTTGAGGAAAGCTTATTTAAAACCATAAATAAGATGAAGTCAATTCATCACATATTATTTTGTCAGAGGTATAATGGAGCTAACAGTGTGTCAAGTTTTATTCTTCTCTGAATAGAAGAGGTTAAGCAAAGTGCCACTATGTGAGACATGTCATTGCAGGTGTAAGTTATGGGAAGTCATTGGCTTATGTCCAAGGAATTGAAAAAAAGTGACTTTATTACCTGGATCACACCTCTTCTAATGACTCAGAGTCTTTGCTTTCAGGAGACCTAAACTGATTCATCATCTGACAGATCACTAAAAAATAATATTTGCACTTAGAGCACCATGCAGTTTGGGGAGGAGGAAGGACTATGCCATAGCGGAAGTGCAAAGATGTTTGTGACTAAAAAATTCAAACAGAATTCTGCAGCAAAGAGTTGACATAGGAACAGTAGTATTTATTTGGCAATTTGAGAAGAGGCTCAGGAGGAAAGGGGTTTTTTGTTTATTTTTTTTTTAAGACAGGATACAGTCATGGCCAACCTAATACCTAGTCTATGATTTCAATAAACATTCATTGCATGCCTACAACCTGGCAGGCCCTGAGCTAAATAGGTGCTGAGAATACTGAAGGGAGGAGGGGTGTGAGGGGCGCAGGAGGCCCACCTGTATGGAGATGATGCAGTAAGGTGTGTCCGGGGGTCCCAGGGACCTTATGTTTCAACTCCGATTGTTCTGATTCTCTTTTCCAAACTAAAGAGCTGGGTGTAACTACGCTGTAGTATCCCAAGATACACAGCGGATCATTTCATATGGGAAGCAGGTTTCCGAAGTTCAAGGGGGTGATCAGTTGATTCTCATGGTAAATCAGGATAGGAAGCAGGTGGTTTTAGAAAAAGCTGTCAAGCTGGGCATGGTGATCCCAGTACTTGGAAGGCTGAGACAGGAGGATCACGGTTTGCCGACAGCCTCAGCTACTTAGTGAGACTCCATGCAACTTAGTGAGACCCTGTTTCAAAATAAAGAATAAAAAACAGCCGGGCACGCCGGGCGTGGTGGCGCACGCTTGTAATCCCCGCGCTTGGGAGGCAGAGACAGGAGGATCGCGCAGGTTCAAAGCCAGCCGCCCGCGCTGGTTTAGGAGACTCTGTTTCCAAAATGAAAATGTAAAAATAGGTCTGGGAGTGTAGCCCGGAGGTAGAAGGGCTTCCAGGAACCCCAGTACCACCAAAAAAAAAAAAAAAAAAGAATAAAAAAAAAAAACAGGGCTGGGGGTGTAGCTCGGCTGTAGAATGCCCCTGGTTTCCATCCCTGGTAACACACACACACACACACACACACACACACACACACACACAGTCAGGCTCTAACATTGAATGTTAATGAGGGATAGATCTGATCAATATGGCAGATGATAGCAGATCATCTTGGTAAGTGTGTCTCGGTAGCCCTCCACCCTGGAGAAACTAGACCTTTGCAAAAGAATTTCCCATTGGTGGGATATGATGGGAGAAAGTGTGTGTGTGTGTGTGTGTGTGTGTGTGTGTGTGTGTGTGTGTGTGGCTGGTGATTGAACCCAGAGGCATTCTACCTTCAAGCTACGCCTCCAGCCTGATTTTTATTTCTTATTTGGGAACAGGGTCTGGTTAGTTTGATAAGTCTCACTATTTGCTGAGGCTGTCCTCGAACCTGTAATCCTCCTGTCTCAGCCTCACAAGTATTCCTGGGATTACAGGAATGTGTCACCAAGCCTGGCATGGGGGAAATTTTAAACCAAGCACCTTAGTGCTTTGTCTTCTGGACCAAAGAGTTCTCCAGATGCAGAGAGCATGGTAAGACATTTGCGTCATCTGGTTACCATAGCTAAAGGCATTAATTCCTTCTTACTTTTGAAAATTTCTTTCTTTCTTAAGGGATTTTAGGATACCCATGCACAACATCTCTTTCTCCTCCACCCCAGCTTTTAACTGAAAATCATGGAGACCAGTAAGAGACAGAGAAAGAAAGAAAGAAAGAATTAGCTGGGTGTAATGCATGCCTGTAATCCCAATATTTGGGAGGCAGAGACAGGAGGATCGCAGGTTCAAGAACCAAGTTGCAGTAACTTAGTGAGACCCTCTTTCTTTCTTTCTTTCTTTCTTTCTTTCTTTCTTTCTTTCTTTTTTGTGGTATGGTACTGGGGTTCCTGGAAGCCCTTCTACCTCCGGGCTACACTCCCAGACCTATTTTTTTTTAATATTTTAAATTTGGAAACAGGGTCTCTTAAGCCAGAGCGGCTGGCTTTGAACCTGTGCAATCCTCCTGTCTCCGCCTCCCAAGCGCGGGGATTACAAGCGTGCGCCACCACGCCTGGCAGACCCTGTTTCTTGACTAAAAAAAAAAAAAAAAAAAAAAAATTAAAAGTTCTGGGGGTGTAGCCCAGAGATAGAAGGCTCCTGGGTTCAATCTTCAGTACCACAAAATAAAAATAAAAACAAAACACTAACGTCTAGTGATGCTATGTACCAGGCACTATAGAATCCTCACAGCAGTTCTACGGAATGGTGTCCCTTTTTACCTCCATTTTACAGAAGGAAATCGAAGCCGGGAGAGGCTGGCCAAGATCACATAGTAAGTGCTGGGGCGGGATTTCCAGTCAGGCCATTTGATCCCAGAGTCCAGTCCTGACCGGCTTTTCCTATGTTGCATTTCATCCCAGTTACTGACAAACTTCAGGAAAATGGGTTTGCACGTGTTGGCCAGGGGGGCCTACTTACTTCCTAGAATGACACTTAGCAGGCAGGCCGGTGCAGGCCTCCCTGGGCGGGGGCAGAGCCAGGCGCCCGGTGCCTGCTTGCTCCCGATTGTTAAGACACCCTTCTCCCGGGAGGACAGCGTGGTGGCTTCGGGACATGGGGAGGCACGTCTGTGAATGATCTTCAGCTAATCCTCTCTCCTTGATCTTTTGATTCATTTGAGGCAGAGTCTTTTAGGTGTGAGCCTAATTTGGTAAAAACAGGGCAAGAGAAGGAGAAAGGGCCGGGCTTCACCTAAAAGTGGTTTAAGCTAAGAATCTGTAGCCCGCGCCCTGGGGTAAGGGGCAATTCCTCAGCTCCCAGGGAGCGAGGGGGCGGCAGGGCCTTGGCTTACGTGAAGGAGAAGAATTGTCTGAGACAGAGAGACTCATTTAGGAAAGTGAGATAAGAATTACACCAGTGAGAGCGGTGCCTTTGGGGTTCAGGCTCTTCTTTTACTGGGGCTCTCCTGAGGCGGGCAGGAGGGGTCTGTGTGGACCTGTTCAGTGGTCTGCTTTTCTTTAGATCTTCAAGCTGATCCGGGTCTTCATGATGCCTCCAGTAGGTGAGCTGCAGAGGCCCTAAATGATAGGTTTCTCAAGATTTCTAATCTGTCTTGTTAGCAGTGGACAGGGCAATTCTAGGTTCGTTCGTTCGTTCTTTTTGTTTTTTGTTTTTTTTTGGTTAACTTTAAGATTTACAGATTTCCTAGGAATTTGGGACAGGCTTGGGAAAGAGAACTGGTTTGGGGAGTGAAGGCATGAGGAACTGGAGAGCCAGGCTCTCTACTAAAGTTATGTTTTACGTCTCCATCCTGTCTGTCTCCTTTCTGCCTGTTTATTTCTTCTGTCCCCATCACCAGGCTCACACCTGTCTGTTTTATGTGGGTTTCCCTAGGGAAAGAGTTTCCACTTTCACTCACTCCCTACTTCATTTGAAGGCAAGAAAATGAAAAACAACAACAAAAAACAAACAAAAAAATCCAAATCAGATCATTTTATTTATTTAAATTTTACATGTATCTTTTTGTTTACACGAGGGGTACCAGAATATTTAAAATGTGTGTATGTGGCTCAGATTCGTGGCTTGCATTGTGGTTTTTAATTCTTTTATTGGTGCGTTGTAATTACACCTCACGGTGAGTGTCAGAGTGACACATAGATACATGCACACAGCACTTGGTGGGCCCCCATACATGTTGGTGAGATCGGTAGTGATGCCTCGTGGATGGACAGAGCCTTGTTTGAACTGCTCTCTTCCTCAGTCCTCACTCTTCCCTCCCCGCCATCCTCCCCCATCCCCTTCCACTACACAGTACCAGCTCCCTGTGTGCCGTGTACGATGGACTCAGAATTCATATTCCTCTTTACTTTTCCCCCCAAGGTCCTCAGCCATGTGGTACCGCCCCTGCTCCAGGTGGGGGGTCCTGAAGACCCCATCTCAGAAGTAATTTGCAAGTAGTAATTTGGTCAAAAGCAATTTGCAAGTAGACCCCCTTTGCAACACTGGCTATTTATTTATATGCATGCACAGTTGAGTTGGAGTTCGTCTTCTCATTCACTTTATCCCACGGTCCTCCAGCCACACGGCACCTTCTCTGTTCTGCTTGGATGAACTTAAGATGTCAACCCAGCCTCTATTCTGCATACCCTCGACCTCTTTCCTGCTTGATTTTTATCCCCCTTAGCACTCATTTTATTATAATTCATTCACTCATTTTGTTGTAACAGAATTTATGCTTTTATAGGAAAAAGATGTATCTGGTGGTTCAAGAAAGTTTCCCCAGGGGTGCACTGCCTGTGGTAGACAGAGTCTATTTCTTGAACGAATGGGTATGAGAAGGAAAGAGGGAAGGAGGTTGAGAGACCTCCCAAAGACAGAAACTGTTAGCACCCCTCATGGAGCTAAGCGGAAAATGGGAGAGCTAGGAAATGCCTGGGAATTGTTTGCCTACTCGAGGAAGCTAAGGAAATCCTCACTAAGCAACGGATTTCAGGAGTCATTATCGTAATGAGCTGGAAACTTCAGTTTTTCCCAACCTGTGACCTAACTTAGACCTCAACCAATATTGCATCATGAAACACAACGATGTTAATGATGGTGTCTAACAGTTCATGAGCACACCTCAACATACGTGTGCCAGGCATGCCTACATGCCACTGTTTTTCTTTCAGTTCCTAGGCTTTCTGAACTGTAGACCTAACACTGCCTATACACTGAAGATTATGGCCTTGGCTTTAATTTGATTTCATATCTGCACTGTCTCTGTGAGTGCCATTTGAGTTTGGAGCCTGGGGGCGGTAGTATTTCATGGGGTGGGCAGAGACTGTCATGTAGTCCTAATGCAACAGTGGGAGCTTTCTGTGTTCGCTCCTCAGGACTTGGATTTAGAAACGATGTCATTATTGGTGTGGATTTGTCAATCTCAAAGTTTTAAAGAAGCTAGCCAGGCACAGTGGCGCATCCCTGTAATACCAGTACATGGGAGGCTGAGGCAGGAGGATCGCAGGATCATAGCTAGCTTTACTGAGACTCTCAGCAACTTAGGGAGATCCTGTTTCAAAAATAAAAATAAATAGGACTGGGGGTGTATCCTAGTGGTAAAATGTCCCCAGTACCCTAAAACCCTGTAAAAAATTTTAAAAAACAGACTCCTTTCTGTATTCTGTAACAGGAATTGGTTGGAGACAGCATGGGTTAGAGGAGCAGAGGTTGTTGTGTGGGAACTTGGGCCAGGCCTTCTCAGTTTTCAAGGGAATTTAGAAATTCAGGTTTCCTAATGTGAAACCTTCTAATTTTCTGCTTTTGGTCAGTGCTGTGAGGACTGGGCACATTTATCTGTGGCTGCTGGGACTGTGGACCTTGAACATGTGGCCTCTGGGTGGAGACCCCAAGTGTAGAAAGGATGTGGGCTGGGAGGTGCCAGTTCATTTCACTGAACAAAACCCTTTCCAGATAGCAAGGCATGGTGGTTAATGCCCACAATCTCAGTACTTGGGAGGCTGAGACAGGAGGATCATAAGTTCACAGCCAGCCTCAGCTACTTACTGAGGCTCTTAGCAACACAGTGAGATCCTGTTTCCAAATAAGAAATAAAATAGGGCTGGGGTGTAGATCAGAGGTAGAAAGTCCCTGGGTTATATCCCCAGTACCAAAAACAAACAAAACAAAAACAAACAAAACTTTCCAAATAAATCCAGTCCAATCAAGATGAAGTCAAGTCATATTAATCCAACCAAGAAAAAGAAAAGCACAGGGAAAAAGAGATTCATACAGTTAGAAATCACAGGTACCGAGAGAAATAGAAATCCTAAGCTTTCTGTGCTTGGAGTCTTAAGAATGCCTTAGTCATCTCTCCTAGCCACTGTATAGACCTCTAAGTTATTTGATGTGCAGTTATTCAAGTGAATGTATATTCATCTGTTAACATGATCTATAGAATATATTTTATAAGAAGGCCAATAAATGAATCAGTATTCTTTGGTCAAATTATAAGGCAAGTGAATGCTAAATTAAAACATCTGCTGCCTCCTTCCTTCCTTCCAGATTGAACCCAGGGGTACTCTACCTCCGAGCTACACCCCTACCCCTATTTTTAATTCTTTATTTTGAGACAGGGTCTCACTGAGTTGCAAAGGGGTCTCACTAAGTAGCTGAGGCTGTCCGCGAACCGCGATCCTCCTGTCTCAGCCTCACGAGTTTGGGATTACAAGCGCGCAGCGCCACGCCAGGCCTGCTGCCTGTTTCTGACAGGGGGAGGGGCAGGTGATTTGAGAGTGATCGATTGAGTTTGGTAGTGAATTTGTGTTTTGAACTCTGCGCTCCTGGGATGTGACAGTTTTCAATTACGGAATTTGTAGATGAAGGTTTTCATATTTCACAAGTCTGATTGTGCAACGCACTCGTCATGGTTCAGTAGGCACGGTCTTCGGACGTCCCTCTTTTCTCAACTGGTTGTGGTTTGTTTGGGTGGGAAATTCCAGTAGAAGAGGGTGGGTTGAACTGTCCTTTCTACTTGAAGTCTCTCCAGGACCGTAGGACTTGAGTGTCTTGAGGGCGGGGTAGAGACAGAGGGGTTCACCTCCTCCGTTCAGACAACCTCCCCTCCACCATTTTTCTTTTTTTCAGTACTAGGCATTGATCCCAGGGCATTCTACTCCGAAGCTACGCCAACTCCTTTTTTGTTTTGTTTTGAAACAGGATTTCTCTAGGTTGCTGCCAAATTCACTAAATTGCTGAGGCTGCACGCGAACCTGTGCCCTCCTTTGGCAATTTCCCAAGTACTCGGATGACAGGCGCGCACCACCGTGCCCAGCAACCTCCAGTTTTGAGGTCCCTTCTTCCGCCTCCTTCTGGAAGGGCACTCAGTGCCACTCCTTCCTGGTTGTTTATTTTGCATTCTTTAGATTCATTATCTTTGTGACGTGTTCTTCATTATACATATCTCCCAGTTTCACTGAACATCGACTTTGTATTTCTTTTTTTCTTTTTTTTTTTTTTGTGGTACTGGGGTTCCTGGAAGCCCTTCTACCTCCGGGCTACACTCCCAGACCTATTTTATACTTTTTTTATTTTTGGAAACAGGGTCTCTTAAGCCAGCGTGTCTGGCTTCGAACCAGTGCCATCCTCCTATCTCTGCCTCCTAAGCACAGGGATTACAAGCGTGCGCCACCACGCCCGGCCAACTTTGTATTTCTGCCTGTTGTTTGCCTTATCGTCTTAGGGTGATTGTGGGAGAGAGAGGGGGTGGTAGAGTGGCTTTATTCTGCATGTAGTACAATTGAAAGTAACAGAGGGGATGTCTAGGGAAATGCTAATTAAGCTGACAAGTGACGAGGGCTCGGAGCTGGCCTCGGGTGTCTGGGCAGAAGGAAGATCACGCGGGGAAGCCCCGAGACCAGGAAACAGGTGCGCGGGGCCAGTTAGAGCCTGTGCGGGGAAGAAAGACGGTGCGAGGCGTAGCTGGAGGCATGGGCGGGTCACCCAGAGAAGCAGAAGCATTTGCTGGACGCCAGTTCCAGCGTCCCACCGAGGGCCACAGTCTAGCGCAGGTGGCGTGTGTAGAGAGGTTCACGGCACTGGACGCAGGGACAGGTCCCGCACGCGCAGAGGGGTTGCTTGGGCTGGCTGTAGTAGTCGGGGAGGGATCTAGGTGACTAACTCTTGAGCTGGCCTTTGCCCTCCGGTCTGAGGGTCTGCGGACAAGCTGTTGGGGGTGGGGTCATCATCACGCAGGTGTGTGGGCCCAGGCGGCGAGGTGTCCGGGTGGAGGGCCCGTCCCCGGTATGATGGGCAGAGGATGCTCCAGCGCCTGGTACCTGGGATCCTCCACCGTCTGCGGTGCCCCTGCCAGGAATGTGGCGTGGACCTGAGTGATTGCCACTCGTTTTCTTACTGTAGACAAGAACCGTCCGAGGAATCCAGGGCAGCTTCTGCTTCCTTAAGTATCAACGGCACCTGGTGCTTTTCTTCTGTTTTTAGGTAATTCCGCTCATGGGGACCTGTCTGATTCATGAAACAGTGCTGTGTGTGTGTGTGTGTGTGTGTGTGTGTGTGTGTGTGTGTTACTAGGGATTGAACCCAGGGGCATTCTACCTCTGAGCTACCCCCTCCACTCCGTTTACTTTTTATTTGGAAACAAGGTCTCACTAATTGCGGAGGGCCTAAGTTGCTGAGGCTGGCCTTGAACCTGCGATCCTCATGTCTCAGCCCCCCTAGTACTGGGATTACAGGTGTGCGCCACCGTGCCTGGTATGGCTGATTATTTTTACGCTGCAGAGCTACCCCAGTCCTGGTGACTCTGCCTCCTGCATGCTGTCCTCCCGACTCGCTTACTTTATCAGTGATGCCGTTGAAGTTTCCCCTTCCGAGTAGAATGGCGCGTTCCCGCTGTCGAGGCAATGGCAGGCCAGGCCTTGTTGACGTTGTTTGTGTTGTGAACTTCGGGTGAGTTGGCTGCATCCACAAAGGCTGAAGAGCTGCCATAGTGATCTAGTCTGCCGAGGCTGAAACGCTTCCGTGGTGAGTCTGGTTGGAGACGCATTTGGACTCGGACCAGCTCCATTCCTTATGTGGACGTTCCCGGGGGGGTGGTGGGAGGGAAGTAAGACTGCTGACCACCACTCGGTTGCTGGTACTGCCAGCTAAGTCCGAATGGCAACAATTTGATTACATCGCGGGCCTCTGTTAGAATGAGCCCTTTGTGGTGTATCCAGCCTTTTGTAGAGCCAGTTTTGGAGTGGAAGCTTGCTAAAATGGACATTCTGACTATTTCTAATTGTGAATATTTTAGCAACTTAAGCACATCTTTAGAATTAAAAGACATGATGGTGTTTGGATTTAATATTTGATTTCTGTAGTTGATGGCAGTAGTTGATTTACAATTCACCATTCTGCTGACATTGTTTTATGTTTTACACATACATGATACTGTGTTGTTTAATTTTTTTCTTATGGTTGGAAGTATGAATACAAATCTTCAAGTTGGCATGGTGACCCATGCCTGTAATCCCAGTATTTGGGAGGCTCACAAATGCAAGGAGGATCACAGATTCAAGGCCAGCCTCAGCAACTAAGGGCAACTCTCAGCAACTTTGTGAGACTCTGTTTCAAAATACAAATAAAAAGGGTTGAGGGTATAGCTTGGAGGTAGAATGCCCCTGAGTTCAATCCCTAGTACTAAAAAAAAAAAAAAAAAAAAAAAAAGAAAAGAAAAGAAAAAAGGAAAAAACAGGGGGAAATTGTCTAAAGGCCATCATCAACATGTGTGAAGTTCATAGTTTGCCTTTCTAGGGATTGGGAATATAATTTGGCTGAGTCTCGTGGTGTGATTTATTATTTAATGAGAAGCAAGCACAGATCCCTAACCAGGTCAGTAAAAAGGAGACAGTAGATTAGCCATAGATAACAGTTCCTGTCCTAAATTGTGTGTCCTTCCAAAAGAGAACACCCATCCTTTTACGCTTTTCCTTTCTTTCTAATACTGGGGATTGAACCCAGCAGTGCTGTACCACCGAGCGCCACGCCCAGCCCATTTTCGTTTTTCCTTTCATGCAGGCTTTCTCTAAGTTGCCCAGTCTGGCCTTGAACTTGCAATTCTCCCTTCTCAGCCTCTGAGTCGCTGGGTGTGCAGGCCCGCTCCACACCTGACTGGCTGGACGGTTACCTCCCTAGCAGCCAGGCAGGCACCAGTTGGGAGACAGTAGTCCTGACAGGCAAGAATCAGAAATGGCCGCTACAGAGGCGGCAATCTGGTGACGTACTGGGTGCTCACACAGCCTCAACATCCCCCCACAAGATGCTCGGAACTAATGAGAAGCCCAGTCATACGGCGGCGAGGACGCGCAGCCACAGCGCTCAGCAGGTGATTGGCGTTAGCCAGCCCAGCCAGCCGTAGACAGAGCCGGCCACCTGCCTCCTCGCAGGAGGCTCGAGAGGGCGCACCGGCACTCGGTTCTGCTTGCCAAGGTGCGTGGCCTGAATCCGGTCACAAGGAAGTATGAGGCCGGCCCAGATTGAGTGGTAACCCACAAACTACGTGGGCGGCACTCTTCAGTGTCCACGGGAGACAGAGCGACCAGGGAGGGCGGCGGCACAAGCCGGGGCCAGGAAAAGGACGTTGGTGGGGGCAGTAGGCAAAGTTTGGGTGAGGTTGGCTGTGAACTACTTAAAAAATCATGGGTTGAGCCGGGCGTGGAGGCGCACGCTTGTCATCCCCGCGCTTGGGAGGCGGAGACAGGAGGATCGCGCAGGTTCAAAGCCAGCCGTGCTGGCATAAGAGACCCTGTTTCAAAAATATAAAAAATAGGTCTGGGAGTGTAGCCTGGAGGTAGAAGGGCTTCAAGGAACCCCAGTACCAAAAAAAAAAAAAAAAAAAAAAAATCATGGGTTGAAGGGCACTTCCCATATTTTGATCATTAGAACCGTGGTTGCGGAAGACCTACGTGGGGTAGTTTGATGAAGGATGCCGGGGAAGTCTTTGTGCTATTTTGGGAGCTTTGAGTAAGTCTGAAAGTATTTCAGGATGAAGTTGAGTAACAGCAAGAATAATTGGGCTCAGCTGAGCGATGGAGGCTGTGGCCGCCCCGTCTGGGTCCTTTCAGAGCTGATTTTTCTTCGCTTCCCGAGGTTCCACGGTGATTAGGCTTGCTGAGTAGGGCGCCCGGACCACCGAGGCATGGCGGTACTGGGTTGCAGCTACACTCTGAAAAGGGCACTGTTTAATTAGTTTACTTATTTATTTGTGTACGAGCTGTAATTACATCTTTGGGTATTCCATGGCCCTGTGAGTTATTTGAGCTTCATGATTGTAGCTGTTAGAATCCTGGGCTGGAAACTTAGCTCTGTAATTAATTTACTGGGTTGTTTCTGTTTTTATTCTGCTGTCCTGGATTCAGGTTAGTCCCGTGGATTCTTGTACAGTGTGTCATGTGTTACTGAATTTTATAGCTGACTGTGGTCTCTTAGGAAAGCCAACCTTTTTGTGTATAAGGTATTATATTTGAATTGGGTGTGGTGGCGCACACCTTATAATCCCAGTACTTGGGAGGCTAAGACAGGAGGATCACAGGTTCAGGGACAGCCTCAGCAAGTAGTGAGACTCTCATTAACCTGGTGAGACTCTGTTTCAGAATAAAAATAAAAATAGGGCTGGGGGTGTAGCTCAGAGGTAAAATGCCCCCCAGGTTTAATCTTAGTACCAGAGAGAGAGAGAGAGAAAGGAAGAAAGAAGAAAGAAAGAGAGAAAGAAAGAAAGAAAAAAAATATTATATTTGAAGCTGGGCATGGTGGTGCCTGACTGTGTCCAAATACTTGGGAAGCTGGGACAGGAGGATGACAGGTTTGAGGCCAGCCTCAGCAACTTAGCGAGACCCTCTTTCAAAATAAAAAATTAAATAGGGCTGAGATTGTAGCTCAGAGGTAGAACCCTCCACCTGAATTCAATCCCCATTACCCAGAAAAAATTCTATTTGAACATGAATTATAATACTATGTTCTTTAGTTTTCAGAAAAGACAGCTTGCAGCCCATTTGTGGCGGCCCATGCTTGTAATCGTAGTTCTTGGGAGGCTGAGACCGGAGGATCGCAGTTCGTGGACAGCCTCAGCTACTTAGTGAGGCCCTCCACAACTTAGTGAGACCCTGTTTCAAAGTAAAGAATAAAAAATTAGGCTGGGGATGTAGCTCAGAGGTAGAATGCCCCTGGGTTCAAACCCCAGAGGAATGAAGGACAGACGGACAGACGGGCGGACAGCCTGCAGTTTTCATAAGCATGGTGCTTAGTGAATTTCTGTGCCCCATCTTAAGTACCAAGTGGTAAGCTTGCGTTGGTAATAATTAGGATGGAGGAAATGAATGCATCGGGAATGTCTCAGTTCTCAGGAGCAGTTGTTAATGTGTGACTCATGGGTTCTTGGGTTCAGGCTGTTTTGACCGGTGTGGGAGGGGAAAGACCACAGACTTGGAGTCAGAAGACCTGGTTTTGCTCCCAGATCCATGGCTGCTGGTTGGCGTTGTTGGTTTTTGGCTTTTCTGGGCCCTGAGTTCCTCTTCTGTCAAACCACATCGCAAGTGCATCTCGACTTGCACCTTGCAGTTAGCGCAAGGGCTGAGCGTCGACGCTCCGCCCTCCGCGGTTGCTGAGGCTCCGCCCTCCGCGGTTGCTGAGGCTCCGCCCTCCGCGGTTGCTGAGGCTCCGCCCTCCGCGGGCGCTGAGGCTCCGCCCTCCGCGGGCGCTGAGGCTCCGCCCTCCACGCGGCTGCTCTTCTCACCTGCACCGATGTTTGCATCTGAGTCGTCCAGAGGAGAAAAGTCTGTTTGGCTTATAAGTTCCTATAAAAAGATGTAACCTGTGCCAGCAGTCTCTACCCATATTTCCCAAGTCTTTGGGAGTAGAAAGTTTTACATATCTCTTACTCCAGAATAGTTTCTTTTATATAATGAGACACTTTGCTACTCCCAAATCTGCTGCACGCGTGTCACTCATTTGCTAGACTTCCCATGGTAGTTTAGTATTTTTGTCTGAATTTTGAAAGGAAATCTTATAGGCTAAAGGGATGAGAAGATGTATAGACAATTGGAAGGAAACATTTGTTTACTTTCAAGTTTCAAGCTAGAGTTGGAGTTTTGATCCTTTGAGGAAAAGACCGATTATTATTCCTGTTTTACTCCAATAGCAAGGTTTTTCCTTTTATTTTTAAATTGTCTGATTTTAGCCGGGCGTGGTGACGCACGCTTGTTATCCCCCGCGCTTGGGAGGTGGAGACAGGAGGATCGCGCAGGTTCGAAGCCAGCTGAGCTGACTTAAGAGACCCTGTTTCAAAAATATAAAATAGGTCTGGGAGCATAGCCCGGAAGTAGAAGGGCTTCCAGGAACCCCAGTACCACCAAAAAAAAAAATTGTCTGATTTTGATATTATACCCTGAACATCACCGTTTTTAGGAACTGTGCACTGACTGAGGTGTTTAGAGGTGAAGGGCCGTGTCTGCAGCTTCCTCTCAGGAAGTTCAGAAAGCAATGAAATACGTACGTGTGTGTTCATTTGGGGAGGATGAAGGCAGTTGTGGCAACGTTAATAGTTGCTGAATCTGTGTCTTTGGGAGTTTTTCATATTTTTGTGCGTGTGTGGGTACTGGGGATTGAACTCCGGGGTATTCTTCTTCTGAGCCCTATTTCTTCTTCTCCAGCCCTATTTCTCTTCTCCTCTTTTCTTTTCCTTTTTTTCTTTTCTTTTCTTTTTTGAAACAGGGTCTCGCTAAGTTGCTGACCACCTCATTAATTTACTGAGGCTGGCTGTGAACCTGCGATCCCCCTGTCTCAGCTTCCCAAGAACTAGTATTACCAGCATGCACCACCAAGCCTGGCCGAGTTTTTAATATTTTCTCACAACTTTTCTTTAAGCGTGAAACTATCTGACAATTAAATTGGATTTGCACACTGTGTCCTGGGGAGACGTGAGGCCAGACAGTTTCAGAGTGCGGAAAAGAGGGGCGGTTAGAAGTGTGTGTATGAGCGCAGAGGAGCAAGGGGCGAGCGCGTCAGCAGTCGTGACCCACTTAGTCGTCCCTCTAACTGAACCTCTTTTCCTTAGAGCAGAATTCATTTTTTCTGTAGAAGGGCCTGTATAGATGAGAGTAGACTACTACTTTACCCAAGCCAAGAAAATAAGAAGTAAAGATTATGAAAAATACATTGACACAAGCCGCATGCAAGGAAAAGCAAAAATGTAAAAGGCAGAACTATTGGGCTTTGAAATGACCCACGTTCCGTCTTTCTTCTTGGAGAGATGCAGGTTGGTTTTCTGTGACTAGCATCCTGCTCCGCAGGTCAGTTGACGTGGATTTACCTCTGAGTTACTGTTTGGTTTCAGAAGTAATATTGTCATTCTATTGCAAATTGACATGTGTTTGTTATTTTACCTTTCGGAGCGTTTTCTAAACTGACTTTCTTTTTTGTCTCTTCCCCTCTCCGTTCACATCGATGGCTGCATCATCTGGGGACCTCAGGGGCCAGCCGAAGGTAAGGCACTGGTGACCTGCGGCGCTCGCAGAGGTCCTCTGTGCGTGTCCATGCCGTCCTGGAAGTCTTCTCGAAGCCAAACACGCTTCCCTCTGTCCGTTTATAAAAGCTACGCAGGCTGCCAGCTTTCAGGTTCTCCAGACCTGAAGCTGTTTATTGGCCTGGGCGGGAGCCGAGGTTTATGGAGAGCTGTGTTTGCGCTCCGACCCGGCTGCCCGGTCTCCTAGCAACCGCAACACAGATTCCTTGTGTGCCAGGGATTGGCGCAAAACTGGTAGTTCCAAACTGTGACCACACCGCGCTAGGCCAGCTCATCCTCCTGGCTCCTGAGCCGGGGAAGGCACGGCCAGGCCAGCAGAAACCTGCGGGGCCCAGTGTCCTCAGGGGGCACGTCCGAGCCCCAGAAATGAGCGGGACCCTAAGGCGATGTCTGTGTGTGTGTGTGTGTGTGTGTGTGTGTGTGTGTGTGTGTGCGCGCACGCGCGCGTGCTCGCATTCTGTCTCCCTAGGGTTTTAGAGGTGTACTGAAGTAGGCACTGTGTCTGTCTGACGGTCTGTCTGTCTCTCTCCCCCTCCCTCCCTTCCTCCTTTTCTTTCTTGTACTAGGGGTAGAATCCAGGGCCCCTCTACCACCGAGCTGTACCCCCCAGCCCCTTTTTTATTTTTATTCCGAAGCTAGGTCTCACTAAATTGCAGAGGCTGGCTTCAAACAGGCCATTCTCCTGTCTCGGCCTCCTAAGTACTGGGCTCACAGGCTCGCACCACCACACCCGGTCAAGCACTGTGCTTTTTAAGTTGACCATTCTCTGAAGTTACTTGAAACTTCCAGGAAATTCAGAGTTTGATCTACATTCTTGGGGTTTGTTTTTGTTTGAGAGCTGGCGGTTGAATTGTAATTCAGTTCTGTTATTGTTGCTAAAATATGTATAGACCTGCTATTTGGGACTGAATGCCTTTTACAAAAGGCTTGGATGTGGCAGTGGTTTTATGTTTGTGAAACCTACCTCATTTTTTTCTATGAAGAGGGTGCCCAGTTACTTTTTGTTTTATTTTTTGTTGGCACGGAGGCTGGAGAGGGCAGTCAAGATGCGAGGAAGCCACTTTGGGACTATTTTGAAAACTGTGCATGTTTTATTTAACTGTATCTCAGTGTCTATGAAAATACCATGTGGGCTGGAAAATATGGAAGGATAAACCCATACTGTTGACCCAGCGGTGGGCCCTGGGGAGAGGCGGACGTGGCCAGTGGGGACTTCGTGTCGTACTTTGCACGTCTGTGTTGCTGGAGCTGTTTCTCTGCATGCGCATTTCTTCTCTGTTAATTGAGAAGAGTTGTCTTTTTAGTTCATTTGTTTCGGCACTGGGGCTTGAACCTGGGGACATTCTACCTCTGGGCTTCACCCCAGCCCTTTTTCTTTTGTAGTTTGAAACAGGGTCTTGCTAAGTTGCTGAGGCTGGTGTCCCCCGAGTGCAATCCTCCCATCTCAGCTTCCCACGTATGGTGATTACAGGCGTGTGCCGCTACGCCCAGCTTGTCTTTTCTTTTCTTTTTTCTTTTTTTGTAGTACTGGGGATGGAACTTGGGGCATTCTGCCTCTGAGCTACCCCCCTCAGCCCTGTTTTTTGTCACACTGAGTTGCAAAGCGCCTCACTAAGTAGCTGAAGCTGTCTGCGAAATGAGATCCTCCTGTCTCAGCCTCCTGAATGCTGTGATTACAAGCGTGTGCTACCACACCTGGCTTCGGCTTGTCTTTTTAATTGAAAGGAATGATATTTGTTGAAGAAGAGAAGGGCTTGTCTGCCATATGAAGTCTGGCTAGAAGGTACCTATAATGATTTGCAAAACTGCTAAAACTTAGGACAATTTAGTATTGCTAGTAAATAAGAACAAAGGATCTCAGGTATATGGCCAGCCTCAGCTACTTAGTGAGTCCCTGTTTCAAAAGAAAAAATATAGAGCTGGGGGTGTAGCTCAGAGGTAGAATGCCCTGGGTTCAATCCTGAGCACTCCCTACCCCCTACACACACACACACATCTCCGATAGTGACGGGGAGGGATTGCCACAAAGAACCTCACTTCTGACACATTTGCACACGTGGCGATGGGACCTTGGAAGTGAGAGCTGAGCTTGTGAGCAAAGAATTAGGCTAGTTTCCTATTAACTTGGGTAAGGACAGAATTAACTAAAATCACAGAGACTCAATAAAATCACAGAGAACGAGGGTTGAAAGGTGAAACAGGTAGAAGTTAATTGGAGCAGTTCCTCTCATCTCCCCCGCCCCGCGACGGTGGTGACCCCACTGTGGGTGCTGAGCGGCCCCGCGGGACGTGTTGACATTCGGCTCTTGGGCCCGGCGTCCTTCTTCTCCCCCTCCTGCCCCTGTTTGGGGACCACGGGCATGGCGAGCCACAGCGGGAGAACATGCCTCGTCTTGGAACGTGAGCGCTTGCGTGCCACGGCAGTCCCCAGCTGGCCCCAGTCTCCGGCCCGGCTCCTGCTCCGCTGGCGGCTCGTCCCCTGGGCCTTCTGCTGTACCTCTCCGGCTCCCCATCTGCCGTCCTGCAGAGGAGGCCGATCTGCGCCCGGCTTCTCCGGGTGCTGCCGGGGCCTCTCCTGCCCCTCTCGCTGGGGCTCTGGGACCCTCCCTGAGACTCGCACCCTTTGCCGCCATCTCCCCATAGCGTTTTGAACGTGGCTTCCCGGGGCCCCAGGTAGCTCACCGGCCAGTCTCATGACAGCTCTGTTTTGGGTTTCTCTGTTCTGATCCGGGTACAGGAGAACAGTGTTACTTATAAAACCTTCCCTTCCCTCGTCTCTCTCCCCTTTGGGCCCTTTCCTCATTCCCCTGCCCTACTGAATTTTGAGTTAATTTTAAGTGGAGGCGGGGATATTGGCAGGCACACATAATTTACAGTTTTAGCTTACTTCTTTTTTAAAGTAACTTTTACACTTCTGATCTAGATAACCGTATGAGTTCACATGGAGACATCATCTTTGCCTGCACTAAATGCCTGGCGGGGATAGATAAAATGTTTCCAGGTGCTGGAGTCATGCTATCAGTGTCTGCTGTGGTGGTGCTGGCCTGTGATCCCAGTACTTGGGAGGCTGTGGCAAGAGGAGCACAGGTTTGAGGCCAGCCTCAGCAATTTAGTGAAATCTTCAGCAACTTAGCAAAACCCTGTTTCAAAATAAAGAATAAAAGAGGGCTGGGGTATAGTTCAGAGGTAGAACACCCCTAGGGTTCAAACCCCAGTACCACAAAAAGGGGAGGGGGCTGGGTGTAGCGTGGAAGTACAGTGTTCCTGGGTTCCGCCCCCAGTACCAAGACCCAAAACGTCATCACCATCACAAACGGCATGTCTGACTTCGAGAACTTGCCGTAAACTGGGGCTGAGCCAGTGTTTTGGGCTTTGGCATCAGGTGCGGGTTCCCAGCGGCGAGTAAAGTCAACTCCTGATCGATTGGGTCATGCCATGTGTTGGGGCCGGAGCCAAGTTCACCTGGCAAGCACTGGTTTGGGTGCGGCTCCTCTGGGGCTGAGGCTCAGAAGAGCTGAAACCCTCTTGGCCGCCATTGAGCTAATGTCTGGGCGAGTAGCCGGGAGCAGAAGCACGGGGCCTTGGGAAGACCAAAGTCTAGGCTTCCGTAATGGAAATGGCCACACAAACCCGCCACATAAAGGTGGCTGTTGGAAACAGCAAACATAAGTAGCTACGTTAACTGTAGCATGAACGCTTCCAACTAAGGTGTGCTTGAAACCAACACTCAGAGGCAATGACATCTGCAGGATGCCACCAGTGCACGCCAAGCGGGGAATTCACGAGAGGTGGTCCAGTCTTAAAGTTACATTTCAAGTCCTGGAAAAGCTCTAATTATATAAAAAACTTCATAAGCCGGGCGTTGGCGCACGCTTGTCATCCCTGCACTTGGGAGGCTGAGACAGGAGGATCACGCAGTTTAAAGCCAGCCTCAGCTACTGAGTGAGGCTCTCGGCAGCTTAGCGAGATCCTGTTTCCAAATAAAGTATAAAAAATAGGTCCGGGAGTATAGCCCGGAGGTAGAAAGACCCTGGGTTCCACACCCAGTACCACCAAAAACAAAACAAAACAAAACCAATTTGGTATAAAATTATTAGAAATCAGAAAATGACAGATAAAATTAATGAAACAAACTTTAAAAGGATTACAAAAAAAACCCTGAACATGTTTTATAAAGCAGTGATAAAGCAAAGGACCTAAATGGAAATCATCTATTTTATCCCACCAAATACTGCTTTGTGTGTGTGTGTGTGTGGTACTGGGGTTTGAACCCAGGGGTATTCTTCCTCTGAGCTGCATCCCAGCCCTATTTTAGTTTTGAAACAGGGTTTCACTAGGTTTCTGACAGTCTAAGTTGTTGAGGCTGGCTTTGAACCTGTGACCCTCCTGTCTCAGCCTCCCAAGTACTGGGATTAGAGGTGTGTGCCACCATGCCTAGCCCCAAATAGCATTTTAAATATATGTTCTTTCTACTTTTTGTGTGTGTGTGTGGTACTGGGGTTCCTGGAAACCCTTCTACCTCCAGGCTACACTCCCAGACCCATTTTATATTTTTATTTGGAAACAGGGTCTCTTAAGCCAGCGCGGCTGGCTTCGAACCTGCGCCATCCTCCTGTCTCTGCCTCCCAAGCGCGGGGATATTATAAGCATTTCTATGCGTGTCATGACATTATTAAAATGTTGTAAGTAACGTTAAGGTGTTGTGGTTAATACACAGTTATGTTCCCTCTTCCACAGGTATTTGCTTACGATCATTGTTTCTGGTCCATGGACGAATCTGTCCGAGAAAAGTATGCAGGTAACAGCCCAGCATCGTGTCCTGTATACGGAGGGGTATTTCAGCATGTCCTCCATACACCGTCAGTGTAACTGGTGTAACTTCTAAGACTGTACAACATCCTCCAGTGTTTGCTACACGAGTTTACACGGGGTTTGGCAAAGGAGAGATTTCATGTGTGCTGTTCTTGGTATGAGAGAAAATGAGAAGACTATGGACCCAGGAGACTTGCCTCACACACGTGATCCTGGCCTCACGTGCGACCAGGAGCACCCACAGGCCATGGGTTCCCTGAGATACCAGTGACACGGCCTAGAGAGGCCGCTGGTGTGAGAGAAGGTGCCCGCGGGCCAGGAGAGAGGGGCCTGGCTGGAGGCCGAGCTCCGTCCCTCCTCACCTGGAGCCTGTCAGACCCTCCGTTTCTCTTTCACTGAGGGCCGTGCCATGTTCCCTGAAAACTTTCCTTTTCCCTGGAAGTGCATTGCTTCACTCTCCTCAATGGTGACTACCTCAAGCCCCATTTCACCGCAAGATTAGGGGAGTCCCTCTTGGGTTTGATTTGATCTGATTTGATTTTTTGAGACCTGGTCTCACTATCTTACACAGGCTGACTTGTCTTTGAAATACTGAGCAGTATATTTTATTGGTATTCGATTAGCAGTAAGATTAGTACTATGGCTGTTTCAGAAGTTAAGGCACATTTGTCCCAACGAGAACTTGAAGGAATACTGCAAATTCAAAAGTAGAATCAGTCCACTGGTAACTTAACTAGGAAGCGGAGCATCACGGATCTCCGCACCACAGCATCTGGGTCTTCTCTATTATATTTCAGACTCAGGAAGATGAGTGAGGCAGGTTGTGGTGCTTCGTGTTTATAATCCCAGACGTGGGAGGCTGAGACAGGAGGATCGCAGGTTCGCAGCCAGCCTCAGCACTTAGTGAGACCCTGTTTCAAAATAAAAAATAAAATAGGGCTGGGGTGTAGCTCAGAGGTAGAATGCCCCTGGGTTCCATCCCCAGTGCCACACACACACATAAAAAAAGAAATGGCCAGTGATAAAAGGAGCGGGGGATTGGAAGTGGGATTTTCCCGAATTCCCTAATCTATTGAACAAACGCACTCAGAAGTACAATAGTTAAATTCAGGTATACCTACGTCCCAAGTATGAATTAAAGCTTTTGATCATCATGGACTATACAATAAGCAGTTCATTGGTCTCTGCGTTTCAGGGCTTCTTGGTTAGTGTGTGTTTGTTCAAACGTATTACAGGGAAAGCCGCCCTGATTTTCCCTCATGTGCTAACTAGAAACAACCAGAAGGGCACAGGCCTTTGGGAGCATTGATCAAGTTTAAGAATTTCGTTTGGAAATAGAGAAGTTAATGGTACATCTTGTGATCTAGGCTTGCTTTTTGTTAGCATGTGGTTTAGGCTTTATTTATTTTTGTGGTACTGGGGATGGAACCCAGGGGCCTTCTACCTCTGAGCTATTTTTATATTTTATTTGGAAACAGGGTCTCAGTAAGTTGTTGCTAGCCTCACTGACGCTGGCTTTGAACCTGCGATCCTCCTGTCTCAGCCTCCCAAATACTGGGATTGCAAGTGAGCACCACCTCGGCTTTTTTTGTTTGTTTGGGCACAAACGTTTGGGCTTTAAACGTTCTGTTTCTTTCTTTCTCCTTCAGGTCAAGATGACGTTTTCAGATGCCTGGGGGAGAATATTCTCCAGAATGCTTTTGATGGCTACAACGCGTGCATCTTCGCCTACGGACAGACGGGTGAGGTTAACTGCAGAGTCACAGCAACTTGTCTTCTGGCAAGAGAGAGGCGTCAGCCGCGTTGACCGAGTGACTCGCTGCCCATTTATTCCTTGTTTCTTGTTTGCTTTCAGGAGGTACTACTAGGATGAAATTAGGCAGTGAGATGTTTTTAAATGAATGTAACAAGATTAGGATTCAAATTTGTTTTTGTTTTTGTTTTTTGCTGATTTTCTCTTGGCACAGGTTCAGTTGTGTGTTTTAAAATACATTACAGTATGCCGGGCGTGGTGGCGCACGCTTGTAATCCTCATGCTTGGGAGGCTGAGACAGGAGGATCGCACAGGTTCGAAGCCAGCCTCAGCTACTTAGTGAGGTTCTCAGCAACTTAATGAGACTCTGTTTCCAAATAAAAATATAAAAATAGGTCTGGGAGTATAGCCCGGAGGTATAAAGCCCCTGGATTCCACCTCCAATACCACCAAAAATAAATACATAAGTAAATAAAATACATTACAGTAGCTGAGTTTGGTGGTGCACGCTTGTAATCCTAGTACCTGAGAGGCTGAGACAGGAGGATCTCAGGTTCGAGGCCAGCCTCAGCAACTTACTGAGGCCTTCCACAACTTACTGAGACCCTGTTTCAAATGAAAAAGAATAAAAAATAGGCTGGAGGTGTGGAAAGTAGAATGCTCTGGGTTCAATCCCCAGTACCGTAAAAACAAAACAAAAACAACAGAGTTACAAAAAAAAAACAACTGCGTTAAGACTGTTGAACATGTTATTAGCCAACACATCATCTGCTTCAAGGATACACTTGTTAACAGCTTAGGGTTATAATTGATAAAGAGCTTTTTGGCTTCCCTACCTTTGTGGTCAGGGAGATGGATAGACTCTTAAGATGAACTAGTTACTAAAAGAGCGTATCATGTAGCTCGTCCAACTCTTCTTCCAATGTGTGGTAGTTACAAGAGCAGAGACCCCGCCAGGCAGTGGCGCACGCTCTAATCCCAGTACTTGGGAGGCTGGGACCGGAGGACTCCAGGGCTTCTGCCAGCCTCAGCCGCTTCACAAGGCCCTCAGCGACTTAGTGAGATCCTGTTTCAAACTAAAAAATGAAAACGTCAGAGGATGTAGCCTGGAGGTGTAATGCCCCTGGATTCAATCCCCAGCACCAGAAAAACAAACAAAAACAGAAAAAGAGCGCAGAGCCTCTGAGCTGGGCTGCGCCCCCTTCCCCTGTCCCTGCTCCTCGCCAGCCTAGACTCTGCAGTTTCCTGATCTGCAAAATGTTGATGACTGTAGACCTCTGGTGCCGGGCGTCCTGATGAAGTGCTGTGTGGGCCTCAGCAGCGGCCTGGCGTGGAGGGAGTGCTGCCTTGGTCTCAGGTGTCACAACAGTCACACCTGAAGCTGCTGGCAAACAGCTTGCCTGCTTGAAGTGTGTTTGCAAAGTCACAGAAGGGCCAGTAGTTACTGTTTGGGGATGATAGGACTATGGTGATTTAATTTTTTCCTTTCTATTTTCTGAAAAAAATTTTAATGACTGTGTATTTCTATTATAGCAAAGAAAGTCATTTTGTATTAGAAAAGATTAACCCTTTAGTTCACACACAGAGTAGGTCTGAGCTGGATCTCAGTAGAGTATTAGTTTTTTTTTGTTGTTGTTTTTTCAGGTCTGGGGATGGAACCCAGGGGCATTCGACCTCTTAGCGACACCCCCTGCCCTAGTTTTTATTCTTGTGTGTGTGTGTGTGTGTGTGTGTGTGTGTGTGTGTGTGTTACTGGGGGTAGAACCCAGAGGCTTTCTACCTCCGGGCTATACTCCCAGACCTATTTTATATTTTATTTGGAAACAGGGTCTCACTAAGTTGCCGAGAGCCTCACTATGGCTTTGAACCTGTGCGAGCTTCCTGTCTCAGCCTCCCAAGCACAGGGATTACAAGCGTGCACCACCATGCCCGGCTTATTCTTTATTTTGAAACCAGGTCTCACGGAGTTGCAGAGGGCCTCACCAAGTAGCTGAAGCTGTCTGTGAACCACTGTCCTCCGGCCTTAGCCTCCCCAATGCTGGGGTTACAAGCGTGCTCCAGCCACCACGCCCGGCTCTCAGTGTAGTATTAGTCATATGGGTCTTTGGGGTTTGTTTATCTGGTACTGGGGATTGTAACCACTGGCATTCTACCTCTGAGCTGCACCCTTACTTTCAGACCTTACTATTCTTGAGTCATTTAGATATTCTCCTAAACGTGAAGGTGAATAAAGTCGGTTCTTTCCTTTATGAAGCATGTTTACCTATTTAGAGGGGCATTGAACCCAGGGGTGATCTACCACCAAGCTACACCCCAACCCTTTTTATTTATTTCTTTTTTTTTCAAGTCTGGGGATGGAACCCAGGGGCATTTGACCTCCCGAGTTACACCCCCTGCCCTATTTTTTATCCTTTATTTTGAAACCAGGACTCACTGAGTTGCAGAGGGCCTCACTAAGTAACTGAGGCTGGCCACAAAATGCGATCCTTCAGTCTCAGCCTCCTGAATGCTGGGATTACAAGCATGCGCCGCCACGCCCGGCTTTTATTTCTTATTTTGAGACAGGATCTTACTAAGTTGCCCAGGCTGGCCTCGAACCTGTGCTCCTCCAACCTCAGCATCCTGAGTCATCGGGAATACATATAGCTGTGCGCCACCAGGCCCAGCTGCGTGCCTACTTCTGACTTTCACATCTGCAATAGGAAAGCTTGTGTATTTCTGATTTTCATTATATTTCGATTCATTTCTTATATTCTGGGCATTTGGCTAAGTGCTAGTATTTACTCTGAGCAACGGAGAGAGAGAGTTATGACCTTAAACTTCTCAAAGAGGCAGTAATAACTCCAATCCCTGTTTTCCAGGGTCTGGAAAATCTTACACCATGATGGGTACAGCGGACCAACCTGGATTAATCCCAAGGCTCTGCAGTGGGCTCTTTGAACGCACCCAGAAGGAAGAAAACGAAGAGCAGAGCTTTAAAGTAGAAGTGTCCTACATGGAAATCTACAACGAAAAAGTTCGGGACCTGCTCGATCCCAAAGGGTAAAAGCCCTGGAGCCTCGGGGGTCTAGCCTCCTGGACCCAAACACGCCTCAGTCTGCTTAGGTGACGTTCGTGCCTTACACTCGAGTGGAGGATCGTCTAGTTGTGGTCTCTGCGATTTATTTTTATTTCCGTGGAGTGGCTTCCTGCAGCCAGCTCTGGGCTTTGGGACTTCGAGACGCCTTTGGGGCTGGGAAGAGTGAGTGGGCAGGCACACGCTTGTGTCCTGTCACTCCCAGATTTGGCCAAAGCCACAAACAAAAACAGTGTGGCAAAAAGGAGTCACTTAGCATCAGCATGACTGGTAGCTCTGGACGGCGTTCTTTTTAATTTTCCAGTACAGTTCAGTGGGATCCAGCAGCGGGTCTGCAGGCTGTTGGAGAGGCGCAATCAGGGTTATAAAGCCAACCTTCACGATAATTTAGGAACTTCTCAGAAAGATAAGGTGTCCCCAATTTCACGAGGGGGGTGCAGAGTCCAGAAGTGAGGCCGTGCGGCCTGGAGAGGGACGCAGACTGGACGACACGGGGCGGCTTGCTGCGCAGACGCAGCATCAGGAAGGTCAGACCCGCCTGGCCAAGGCTCACGGGGAGCGGGAGGCTGGCGGGGGCAGGTAGTCATTTCTGGGCATGGGCTGTGGAGTCACACAGCTCTGGGTACAGATGACCAGGAGACATGATCGGGAGGCTGTGGTGCTCGATCAGCAGAAAGCAGCACCTCGCAGCTCCTCAGGTCAGGCTGCTTTCTTTGACAAAGAATCCTGAGGTCCTCCCGGGGAAGCGAGGTGGCGCTCGCGGCGCGGTTCCGCGTAAGCCTCACTTGGCAGACATTGCTCAGCCATCCCCGTGTATCAGGCACTCCGCAAGTCAGAGGAAGAGCTCCCAGGATGAGTTGTGTAAGGACACAGCTGCAGCTCAGTGCAGCTGCTTTTGACTTGGCGGGGCCTGGCTGGCCTGGTGCAGCGGTGCGCGCCTGCAACCCCAGCTATTCGGGGTGGGGGCAGAGGCCGAGGCAAGGAGGATCGCAAGCTTGAGGCCAATTTGGGCAATTTAGGGAGACCCTGTTTCAGAATAAGGACTAAAAAGGGCTGCGGCTGTGGCTCAGTGGCTGGCTGACCTTTCTCAGCGGAAGGGAAGCGTCCATACAGGTCGTTGGTGGATTTTGCGTTGGGTTAGCATTTATCCACAGAGAGGTCAGGTGAGACGGGCTGGTCGTTCACACCTCAGCGTGGAGGAGTAGAGGTCACGCCGCTCAGTGTGGTGGGAGGGGGTGTCTTGACGTCAGAACAGGACAGGAGCAGGGCGCAGGTGGCTGGTTGTGGCCCCGGCACCACATTCTGCTGACTGTCCTGTCTGTCTGGGCTCCTGCTCTTCCACCTCTGTAAAGACCTTTACTTTCTCTGAGAGCCAGCTCAGACCTGCTCTTTCCAGAAACTTCCAGCTGACTGACTGCATACCTGTCCATTCTCTTGTTTTATGTTGCACGGTGCTTGTTGTGGAAAAGCCTGAACCTCGCTCGCTCGCCGCACTCACCACCCTTAGTGATTTCTTATGTCTGTCCTGTGAGTGGCTTAGGACTTAACCATGGGCTGTGGATTCACTGGGCTCTGGGTACAGTTCCTCTGCTTGTTATCTACTGAGGAAGTTCCTTACGCTTGCCTGCAGGCCTCCTCCCTTCCTCTCTCCCTCCCTTCCTCCTTCTGTCTGTCTATCCTAGAGATTGAATCTGGGGCTATCTACCTCCTAGCTACCGCCCCAGCCCTTTTTATTTTGAATCAGGGTCTCACTGAGTTGCCGAGGCCGGCCTTGAACCTGCCGTCCTGGGCTCGGCCTTCCAAGCACTGAGATTGTAGGCCTGCGTCACCATGCCAGGCCCTGGGTGACTCTCGAGCCCCCAGAATTGTGCTAGGGACTACAGACCCAAAACTGGTCACACTGTATTCTTGGCCTCTGGAGCCCAGAGCCTGCTAAAGAGCGGACATAATAGATCAGCCCTGACCTGTGGTGAGGGGCGGGAGGATCTGAGGCAGGCACGGGGGCAAGAGGGTTACGGAAGAGCACGCGTGGCCCTGAGGAGGCGGGCTTTGTTCTCTAGGCACCAAGGAACTGCCACAGAGTTTTAAGCATTTCAGTTTTTCTTTTTCTCCTCCTCTGTTGAGGTGAGATGGTGGGTGATTCCTGTTTTACATTCTTTTGTTTATCTGTGCCTTCTCACCCTGAATGTATATTCATTTCATTATACAAAATGTCTTTTAACATAGACAATGAACCAGGCGTGGTGGCGCATGCTTGTAATCTTAGTACTTGGGAGGCTGGGTAGAAGGAGCGCAGGTTCAAGGACAGCTCCAAGGACGGCTCCGGCAAGTAGTGAGACTCTCATTGACCTAGTGAGACCCTGTTTCAAAACAACATAAAATGGGGCTAAAGGTATAGCCAGAGGTAGAATGTGCCTGGGTTCAATCCTGAGAGAGGAAGGGAGAGAGAGAGAAAGAGAGAAAGGGAGGAGAAGAGGAGGAGGAGAAGGAGTAATTATTTTTAAAGATTTTAGTTTTAGTTTCAGCCGGGCGTGGTGGCGCACGCTTGTAATCCCTGCGCTTGGGAGGCTGAGACAGGAGGGTCACACAGGTTCGAAGCCAGCCTCAGCTACTGAGCGAGGCTCTCAGCAACTTAGTTAGACCCTGTTTCCAAATAAAGTATAAAATAGGTCTGGGAGTATAGCCCGGAGGTAGAAAAGCCTCTGGGTTCTACCCCCAGCACCACACACACACACACACACACACACACACACACACAAGATTTTAGTTCCATGTTATAAATAATAATTGTTATCCATTTGTGGGGTACAACACGATCAATGTTTTCATTTGTGGAATGGCTAAATCAAGCTAATGAATGTACCCATCCCCTACATGCTTAGCAATTAAAAAATATCTACTCTCGCCGGGCGTGGTGGCGCACGCTTGTAGTCCTGGCATTTGGGAGGCTGAGACCGGAGGATCGCAGTTCGTGGACAGCCTCAGCTACTCAGTGAGGCCCTCTGCAACTTAGTGAGACCCTGTTTCAAAATAAAGAATAAAAAATAGGGCAAGGGGTGTAGTTTGGAGGTCAAATGCCCCTGGGTTCCACCCCCGACCCACAAAAATAAATAAATAAATAAATAAATAAATAAATAAATAAATAAATCTAGTCTCATCAGTTTTGAAGCGTATGTTACTGCTGGCTGCAGTCACGATGTGGTGTGTGCAGGGCACCGCCACTTTCTCCTCCTTGCTGACTGCCGAGCTCGGCACCCCGCTCAGTCTCCTCTAATACCCTTGGGCCTAGAGCAGTAGGTGTGCTCCGTGCTTGGCAGGGGCCGGGTTTAGCCACTCTTGAATATTTTCTTTCTACAAATATGAACAACTATTCGATTTCATTCTGTAGGCTCGTTCTCCACGCACGTGCTGGAGCGTTCGACTCTTGCCCCCCCTTGAGGCTGTTCACGTGATGCCGCGCGCGGGTCCCCAGCACCAATAGGAAACGGCTCTGCGGCCCTGGGATGGCACCGCTGCTGGGTTCCTCAGTCATTATTGGATTCGTTTTGTTGTCTGTGCTTTTTTGGTCCTCTGCGCGGTTGAGCTGGCCGGTCTTCTCGCACAGCTAACATTTGCCGCGCTTCTTAGGTTTGTGCTGTTCTGGGTAGCCCGTGGGTGCCCGTCCTCTGACTCTGCATTCCTCGTGTCCGTCGGCGTCCCACACGGTGCCCTTGCCAGCGATGTGATCTTTTACCACGCTAGGAAGTTTTTCTTGCCAGCGAAGATTTTGAAGTTTAGTTTTAAATTCTTGGGGGACCAGGTCATTTGGTTTTGTTCATTTGGGGTCTTTCTTGAATGAAGTAAGGATTTCTAGGAAGCACAGTTGGGTCCTTTTAAAAACTGCATTGTTGACAAATCATGTCTTTGTTTCTCGTAAACAGAAGCCGTCAGACGTTGAAGGTCAGAGAGCACAGTGTGTTGGGACCCTACGTGGATGGACTTTCGAAACTGGCTGTCACAAGCTACAAGGTAACAGCATGCATTATGTAATGTATGGTGTAAGGGTTTTGTTTGTTATTTTTAAAAATTAAATTTATAACATTTAACGTGAATTTTTTTACCATAAAAAATCTTAAAAATAAGATAGTAAAGTAGACTAAATCTGATGAAGTTTTAAATTAAGCCTCAGGGTTGTCAGACTTAATGGATCTAAAACTTTTTGTGGATTTTTTTTTTTTTTGGTCATACTGGGGATTGAACCCAGGGTTGTTCTACCCCTCAACTACATCCCCAAAACTCTTTTGAAAAGGGTCTTGCTTAGTTGCTGTGAACTGGCCTCGAAACTTCTATCCTCCTGTCTCAGCCTCCCAAGTGCTGGGATTCCAGGTGCATGCCACCGGGCCTGGCTTGCAGAGAATTTTTTTACTTTGAGGCTTTTTATTTATCATGTTGAATTTTTTCTGACATAGTATTTTTATTTATTTATTTTTTTACTCACACAGCAAAATAGAATCCTGTGATTTTCAAAGTTTTTCACATACGTCTGTCAGTTTGGGATTATGCTGAACTGCACGTAACATCAGAACATAAAAGGATGTGAGTTTTCTGAAGTATGAGCTGTGTCTCTTGTGCTCAGCACTTATCCTCGGCTCTAGAGAGGCCCTGGCACGTGGTGGGCGCCCTCAGCATCCATGGAGTGGATGAATGAGCGGTGATGTGGTGATGTAGACGATGCTTTCCGTGCAAGAGAGGTCTGGAGGGAGATGCTCCAGGCCTGGCTTGGGGCTCCAGGGTGAGAGGTCACTCCACGTAGAGAGATGCGATTGTGACCAGGTTCTCATGGTTCAAGGCTCTCATCACCAAGACGTGAGGCTAAGCCGGCTTTAAGAGAGGCTTTAGCGGGGCGTGGTGGCGCACGCCTGTAATCCCAGCATTTGGGAGGCTGAGACTGGAGGATCCCGGTTCGCAGACAGCCTCAGCTACTTAGTGAGGCCCTCTGCAACTCAGTGAGACCCTGTTTCAAAATAAAGCATAAAAAAAAATTAGGGCTGGTATCCCCAGTACCACAAAAAAAGGGGGGGGGGATGTCTCAGATGGTCTGTATCACGCTTTGCATCTTATTTGCCAAGGCTTCGTCACGTTGTCAGACTGAACTGTACGGGCAGCCGGGAGATGTGGTCCCCAGCCTCTGCCGCACGCGCTCAGCTACATTGGGCTCCTTTCCTAGGAGGAGAGAGGCCTGGTTCAAAGGAAGCCGCTGGACGGCTCTTGGAACCATACACCATCTTTCCTCTTCCTCATGAAAATCTTTATGAAGGGCCGGGCGTGGTGGCGCACGCTTGTCATCCCCGCGCTCGGGAGGCAGAGACAGGAGGATCGCGCAGGTTCGAAGCCAGCCACGTGCGCTGGCTTAGGAGACCCTGTTTCCAAATAAAAATGTAAAAATAGGTCTGAGAGTGTAGCCCGGAGGTAGAAGGGCTTCCAGGAACCCCAGTACCACCAAAAAAAAAAAAAAATCTTTATGAAGTAGATGGTTTTATTTATTTATTTATTATGGTACTGGGGATTAAACCCAGGGGCATTCCACCTCCAAGCTATACCCCAGCCCTATTTTTTATTCCTTATGTTGAAACAGGGTCTCACCAAGTTGCAGAGGGCCTCACTAAAGTAGCTGAGGCTGGCCTCGAACCTGCGATCCTCCTTTCTGACTCCCAAATACTGCGATGACAAGTGTGCACCACCATGCCCAGCTCTAGCTGGCTTTATTTTATCTGCTTATTTTTTGCCTTGCTGGGGAACGAGCCCCGGGCCTTGTGCACTAGGCCGGGGACTTTCCAGCTCTTCCTTGTGATCAGTGCAACTGATCTAAAACTCTGATTGGTTACATAACTGTTTTAAAGCTTCTAACCTTTTGCCAGGCGTGGTGGCGCATGCTTGTAATCCCGGTGCTTGGGAGGCTAAGACAGGAGGATCGCAGGTTTGAAGCTGGACTCAGCAACTTAGTGAGGCCCTCTGCAACTTAGTGAGACCCTGTTTCCAAATAAGAAATAAAATTGGGCTGAGGGTATAACTTGGAGGTAGAATGCCTCTGAGTTCAGTCCCCAGCACCAAAATAAATAAATAAATAAAGCTTATAACATTTTTAAAAGTGAAAATTTCATGGTATTTCTATATTGCTGTGTCTTGTAGCAGTAATAGCAACCAAAGAGCAAAACTGTGCAGAAAATAGATTCTTGGTTTTTATTTTTTTTTGGTATTGGGTTAGAATCCAGAGGCTTCTACCTCTGAGCCATACCCCCAGCCCTATTTTATTTTGTTTTGCTAAATTACACAAAGTCCTGCTGCGTTACTGAGATCGGCCTCAACCCTTCGACCCTCCGGCCTCCGCCTCCCGAACGCGGGGATTACAAGCTTGCGACACCATGCGCGGCTGATGTTCTTATTTTTAAGAACAGGCATGGTAGGAAAAGCACCCAGGTGGTGGGTAGTAAGATGCATGGGTGAAGGTGCGACAGGTTACCTTTGTTTTTGTTATTTATATAATCTGATTTGTTTTAACAATAAAACTGTATTTTTATATTGTTCTTTTTCCCTTTTTGGCGGTAGTGGGAATTGACCCTGGCTAGACATGTGCTCAGCCACTGAGCTACATCCCATCCCTTTTTTAAGTTATATTTTTGAAACTGCGTCTCAATCAGTTCCTCAGGCTGGACTCGAACTTGCGATCCTCTTGCCTCAGCCTCTCCAGTATCTGTGATTACAGGTATTTGCTACCACATCTGGCTCGCGTTGCTTTTCTAATTTAAGAAAGTCAGGTTTTTCAGATCTCTAAAGTAGATGCGTGTTGCATGGCATGTTTGTCCATCTTGTGCGACTCTAAAGTGTAGCTTCCCCCGGGTGTGGTGGCACTGTGATCCTAGTACTTGGGAGGCCGAGACGGGAGGATTGCAGGCCTGAGGCCAGCCTCAGCAATTTGGTGAGACCCTCAACAATTTAGCAAGGCGTGTTTCAAAATAAAAAATAAAAAGGGCTGGGCATGTAGCTCAGAGATAGAATGGCCCTGGCCTCCATTCCTAGCACCAATAAAGAGATAGCTGGATAAATAGAGAGAGATAAGCTTCTAAACTTTTTGGAGTCAAAGCTGCCACTCTCTTTTATATCCTTAGAAAAAAATACCCTTGAGTTGAGTTTCAGAGACAACATTGCTTATTATATTCTGTGGGGCGGATGTCCCTGGCAAAGCAAAATATAAACTCTAAATGTTGTTGGCTAAGGAGCGCAGCTCCTCAGGAGAGTCAGAGCAGAGCAGAGCGTCAGTGTCGATTGCACAGTGAGTCGCGCGTCTCTGACCTGTTTCCACGTAGGACATCGAGTCTCTGATGTCGGAGGGTAATAAATCTCGGACGGTAGCTGCCACCAACATGAACGAGGAGAGCAGCCGGTCCCACGCCGTCTTCAAGATCACGCTCACGCACGCGCTGTACGACGTCAAGTCCGGGGTAGGTGCCCACTGTGCGGGCTCTTCGTGGGTTGCAGAGTGACCGCTTTGCCTTTTTCTCTTTGGACGCTAGGTCAGTTAAAGTCCCAGCCAACCCTGCGTAGCAATTAGGACCGCAGATGGGGAGCGGAAGCCCCTGGCGGTTAGCGGAGGGCATACACGTAGAGAACTGGGGTGCTACAGCATTGTTGGAGCCCTGAGGAGGAGTGTGTTCTAGGCTGTTCTAGACTGAGTCTCCAGGAATAATTTGGAGAAGCACACACATTTGGCCCTCTACCCCGTGTGTGTGTGTGGGGGGGTACTGGGGATTGAACCTAAGGCTTCTACCTCCGAGCTACACCTCTGGCTCTGTTTTTTTTTTTGTTTGTTTGTTTGTTTTGTTTTGTAAAAGATCCTACTAGGTTACTAAAGTCTTGCTGTGTTGCTGAGGGTGGTCTTGAACCTGTGATCCTCGTTTCTCAGCCTCCCAAGTACTGAGATTGCAGGTGTGCGCCACCATGCCTGGCTTTGAGTACACCCTTTCAAGGTATGCCCCCACAGATGTGGTCAGGAAGCAGGAATCAAGAAATTGCTTCTGTCAGTGCAGCCGTCTCCTACCACCCTAGAAGCTGAAGAATGTGCTGGACAATCTCATATTTCCATGTTTCTGCCTGTCAGCAGAAAACGCCAAAAAAGGGTATTTCATTTCTGCTTCCCAGATCTTTAACAAGAGTATCTAATTGACAAAACTTCCTGAACTCTGGTTGCAAGGGAGTCCAAGAGATGGGGGCCTTAGTTCCCACCCTTTCCAAGCACAGGACAGTGGAACTGAAGTTACTTGAGCTGAGCACCTGCAGCCTCAGCCACAGTGCCTGGAGCTCTCCACTGAGGGCTGCCCCAGCCACAGAAGCCTGGAGCTCTCCACCGATGGCTGCCCTAAGCCACAACAGCCTTGAGCTCTCCACTGAGGGCTGCCCCAGCCACAGCAGCCTTGAACTCTCCACTGATGAATGCCTCAGCCACAGCAGCCTTGAGCTCTCAACTGATGGCTGCCTGTGTGTAACCTTTTCCGTTGATTAAATAGAATTTAGTGGATTTTGCAGTCATCTTCTGCTAAACAGCCAGGATGAGTAGCACTAGGTTGCACTGGAGAAATAGTACTATAAAATTACTAGATTTTGTAGATTAATTTTTTGAGGTTTGGTCTGGAACCTTGTGAAGAGTATACTGAGTCAGAGGTGTCGCCGCTTCGAGAACGGCTCTGCTGACTCACACACTGGTGTTTTCTCTCTGTGTTGAAGTTGTCTGTATCTTGTTATGATACCCACCCCTCAGTTTCAAGTACCAGAAACTAAAATAATCACATCCCCAAAATGTTCTATTTTGGTGGTATTTTCATTTGCTGAAAGCATATTTTTCTCTTTCTATTCTTCTTTTTTTTTAACCATCACAGCAAGATTAACATAACAACAAGTTCTTTGTTCCCCATTTCCTTTTCAGCATAAAACAAAAACACACTGAAGACTTTTTTTAGCTAAAAGTACTTCTGACTTGGGGAGCTGCATAACCTTTTGCTGGCAACATGTTTATTTTATAGGAATAAATATCAACATATCTTAAAGGAAGGTTTAAAAAATGACCCAGACCATAGATCTTGGCCTTGATTTACCATATTTCTTGTTTTGTTGCTGAAGTGTAAAACATCTGTTACATGTATGCGGTTTGACAAAGGAAAATACCATTATTTAAAAATATCTTAACTATAAAAATGATAAATACTACCTGAAATTGCAAAATAAAAGGTAATTTTTATAAAGGAATAAACTGAAAATTTTAGAAAGTATTTTGAAGTCAGGCATGATGGTGGCACATGCTTGTAATCCCTGTACTTGGGAAGCTGAGACAGGAGGATTACAGGTTCGCGGCCAGCCTCAGCAACGTGGGAGGCCCTCTGCAACTCAGTGAGACCCTCTTTCAAAATAAGGGATAAAATAGGGCTGGGGTATAGCTCTGGGCTCAATCCCCAATAACACACACACACACACACACACACACACACACAGAGTATTTTAACTTTTTGAGGAATTCTTTTATTGTTTAAGTTAGATTAATGTTTTTTGTATTTGTAAGAATACAAGTATTTTGCCTCAGAATTATTGGTAAAAATTTATGACTTTTTTGTGTGCATGTGTGTGTGGCACTGGGGATTTAACCTACAGATATTCTACTTCTGAACTGCACCCCCAACCCTTTTTATTTTTTATTTTAAAACAGAATTTCACAGGTGGGCATTATGGTGCACACTTGTAATACCAGTCCGTGGGAGGCTGAGACAGGAGGATCACAGGTTTGTGGCCAGCTTCAGCAACTTAGGGGCTCTGCAACTTAGTGAGACCCTGTTTCAAATAAAATAAAAAAAAAAATGGAGCTGGGGTGTAGTTCAGAGGTAGGATGCCCCTGAGTTCCATCCCCAGTACCACAAAACAAACAACAACAACAACAACAACAACAACAACAACAGCAAAACACCAATAAAATTGGTCTCACTAAGTTGCTGAGAGCCTCACTAACGTTGCTGAGGCTGGCCATGAGCCTGCAGTCCTCCTGCCTCAGCCTCCCAAGGACTGGGATTACAGGCGTGAGCTACCGTGCCCGGCTTACTTATGACATTTTAATCACAGTTTGGAATTGAATTAAAATTCATATCTTACAAGTCCTATTATATACTGTTCTGGAAATTTTCTTTGGCTTTCTTCAAAACGTCCCATTTTTCGGACACTGTTTTTCTGACATAATTAACTTTCACTCTGGGCAGTGAAGGTCCGTAAATCTGTGTGTATCTATTGGTGGGTCGTACAGGTTTCTTACGGTGTTTCATAGCAGCGAAGAATAATTTTGCAATAACAGCAAACAACGTTAATAGAGGACTGAGATAACGAGCCCCTCCGGTTGGGCTCGCCTGCGTCCTGCATCCTCCAGCTGTCCATTAACACGTTTCCACTGACTTGCAGACGTCTGGGGAGAAAGTGGGCAAACTGAGCTTGGTTGATTTAGCCGGCAGCGAGCGAGCCACGAAGACCGGAGCCGCCGGCGACAGGCTGAAGGAGGGCAGCAACATTAACAAGTGAGTCTCCAGAAGCTCCTCTCACTAGTTCACAAAGTCGTAGCCAAGCAGGGCCACATCTGGGATTATTAGAATAGCGAGATGGTCTGGCCACGGAGGCTGGTGAGGACGGATAGTTTGGATATTTGACGTTCTGCTGAGATGTGTGACAGGGCGAGGAGCCTGGCCTCAGTCAAGTCAGGGTTTCTCAACGGCTGGCCCTAGTGACTGCTGGGTGGTGATTTTGTGTCCTGGGGTGGGGTCCCCTGCTGTAGAATGCTTAGCAGCACCTCCTGATCTGTCCACTAGGTGGCGGTAGTGCCCGCTGCGCCCCGCCCTCGCGGGGACAGCCCCACCGCTGGAGGGGGCTTGCTGGTCCCTGTGTGGGCAGTGACTCCAGCTGAGAACCACGGACCCAAGTTAAACAGAAGAGGCGATCTCGGTCTCTGAGTCTCCAGCTGTTGACATGACCCGGGTGTGGCTGGCTGGCCCTCTTCAGACTGCTGCTGTTAGTCAAGACGCTGGGGCTTTTTGAAGTTACATTTTGTCCCAATAGCCCCTCCACATTAGGTTTTCTCCCTCAGGCTAAATCATTAACTCCTTGTGGGCCGGAGGCCTTTCTGTCCTTGGCGCTCCCACAAGAACACCCTGCGAGTCGTTAGTGCCCAACTAGGGATTATAGAATAATACCAATACAGCACTATAATACATATCATTATTATAGCACAACAACGGTATTATAGTATACCATCACCCGGATACTGTGCTCTTACTCAATCATACCAGTTGAATTTTGCCTTGCTCTTTGTTCTAATTACCACACTGTAATTGTGGCTTCTTCCTTGAACATTTGGAGTGTTTGTGTCTGTTGTGACCTAAACTTTTACCACTTGCATTTTTATCTACAAAAGTGTGAAAAAAATGATCCAAGCATTTTTAATGCTTGAAGTAGTGTTAGAGGGCCTGGATACACCTGCCTGCGGTCCTCATGGCTCAGCAAGCTAGCCAGACTTTATTTCAAAGTAAAAAAAAAAAGGGGGGCCGGGGTTGTAGCTTGGAGGTAAAATGCCCCTGAGTTCAGTTCCCAGTATTAAAAAAATAGAGCTAGAGGGCCGGTAGCCCTTCAGGACCGGTGTGTCTTTAAACGTCAGCGGAAGGGACTGGCGGTGTAGCTCAGTGGTCGAGCACTGCCAGCATGCGGGAGGTCCTGGGTTCTGCCCCCAGCATGGCGAGAAATAAGAAAAGACAAACAGATGAGCAGCAGCAGGACGCCGACCAGGGCGCGCATGCAGCTCGGGGCCGCCTCGGCCTTCAGTCTGAGCGCTGAGACGCGACATTTGGTGCGCCAGCCTGACCCCGTCCTCGCCCATGCAGGTCCCTCACGACGCTCGGACTGGTCATCTCGGCCCTCGCAGATCAGAGTGCTGGCAAAAACAAAAATAAATTCGTTCCATACCGCGACTCGGTTCTCACGTGGCTGCTCAAAGTAAGTTCATGTTGTTTTCCCCCTTTCCTTGGGCTGTTTTGGTGGTTGGCAACAAGGCAGAGGAAGGCGGGCCTGTGACGCTCTTCCCTCCGTCACTGCTCCGGCCTGTAATTACTAAGGTGTTATCACATCACTGTCATGGGCTGAGCGCACACCTCAGTCTCCTCCTAGGAATTAACAGCCTCCCCCCAGAGCCCGCAGGCGCGGGACGCCCCGGGGATGTGGGGTGCGGGGCCCAGTGCCAAGGCCACGGCTGAGGGGGTCACAGGGAAGGAGTGTGGGCTGCGTGACAGCGGCCGCGCCCTTCTCCCGGAGACCTTGTTTTCTGTTGATTTTCCTTGTGACCCTTTTCTCCGCTTTCACCTTCTTAGCGATGTTACTAAAGGAAGCAGAGTGGGGCGCATTGCTGCTCCTTGATTGCTGTATTCAGTAAGCGCCGGAGAGATGAACCGAGGAAGAGACGCCACAGCTCGCCCGCCCGCGGGGCTCAGTGTAGGGAAGGGAGGCGAGGTGTGCAGAGTGGGAGCTGGACTCTGGCAGAGAGGCCGCTCGGCGCGATCGGAGCTCAGCCACAAGAGACCGTTTCCAGCCCCCACCCCTGGGTGCCGTTAGTGTGTGCAAAGTGGGTGTTAGGGTTTTTTTTTTTTTTTTTTTTGGTGGTACTGGGGGTGGAACCCAGAGGCTTTCTACCTCCGGGCTATACTCCCAGACCTATTTTATATTTTATTTGGAAACAGGGTTTCGCTAAGTTGCTGAGAGCCTCATTAAGTAGCTGAGGCTGGCTCCGAACCTGCGCGATCCTCCTGTCTTAGCCTCCCAAGCGCGGGGATTAATTATAAGCATGCACCACCGTAGCAACACTCCAGCCTCTAGTAAGGGTGTCAGTCTTGAACAAAATCTTTTACCTGATACTTGCATTTTTCTATTTTTCAAAGTGGAGAAGTAATGCTGTGTGCCCCGTTAGTTTTGTGACAGCTTGTTTTCCCACTGGGGAGATTTGGCTGAGCGCCTGAGACCGCGTAGGGCTGAGACTCTTAAGGACTAGTGAGACGCAGGCCGGGGAGCGGGGGCGCCTGCTGCGGAGCCCACCGAGCCCAGAGCAGCTGTGTCAGGGCCAGGCCTTCCTCTGGGTTCCCGGCGCGCCAGGGCTCCTTCCCGTGCTCAGCTTTGCAGTCTGCAGCTCTGCACACCATTTGAATATGCTTTTACACGAGCTGCAGAGAGTTCTGCCTGAGCGCAGTGCTAAGATCAGATAAACTCACCGCAGTAGAAAGTCAGGTAGATGATTTCCTTTGGCCAAAACACAGTGAAATTAGTAATTTAAAGCAGAAAGATAAATCCTTCTCATTAGGAGCCACTGCAAATAGTCATTACTACTTTTTTTTTTTTTTTGTGGTACTGGGGGTGGAACTCAGGGGTTTTCTACCTCCGGGCTATACTCCCAGACCTATTTTATATTTTTATTTGGAAACAGGGTCTCACTAAGTTGCCGAGAGCCTCGCTAAGTAGCTGAGGCTGGCTTCGAACCCGTGCGGTCCTCCTGTCTCAGCCTCCCAAGCGCGGGGATTACAATTGTGCGCCACCGCGCCCAGCTCATTACTACCATTTTGCTACCGTGGAATGTGCCAGTAATTATGTCTACAGCTCACTTGTTTTATCCAGAAGACTTCTTGATGAGAGACTTAATTCTTCCTCAGACTTTTTACACAAACATTTCCTGGTCATACATGACTGTTACCTGGATGTGCCTGATTGAAAAGGCAGAGTGTGACCAGGTTGGTGGCGCACGCTTGCAATCCCAGTACTTGGGAGGCTAAGACAGGAGGATTGCAGGTTTGAGGCCAGCCTCAGAAACTTAGCAAAACCTTGTTTCAAAATAAAAAATAAAAAGGGCTAGAGGTGTAGCTTGGAGATAGAATGCCCCTGAGTTCAGTCCCCAGTGCCACCCCCCCCCCAAAAACAAAACAAAACTCACTTAATCTTCTCCTTAATGAATTTAGGCTATAATTGCTTGATTTTAGTAATTTTTTTCTTTAAAATCGAGGTTATAAGTTGGGGCATTAACAAAACAGTGACCACCATCTCCCAGCCATCAGCAGCTCCCCAGGCCTCTGCCTTCCCGGATTATTCTCTGTGAAGTGGCTTTAGGTCCCAGGCGCTTTCTCCTCATTGCTTAGGCCGACTCTCCCTGATCCTTGTTCAATATGGGGCGGGTGTGACTCTCTTACTGCCCAGCATAGCTTCCACTGAACTCACAAAACTGCTGTCTTTTATAAGAACTGCAACTCCTCCTTTCCTTGCATTATATTTGCATAATCGTCTTCCAATCCCGGGCGCTAATCTTCAAGTGCACCAATGGCTGCTCGGACGACGCCCTCCCAGGGAACCCTCGCCACCACTGCCCTCTCCCTAAGGCAGCCGCTGTCCCGCCAGCTTCCCTGGTCCAGTCCATTCGCCACAGTTGGGTTGCAACGTCTTTCTGAATGAGTCCTCTCAGGCTTCAGTTCTGCCGAGGCTGCCCCAGGCCCTCAGAGTCAAGTCCACATTCCTTTGACGGTCCCTTCCGAGGCTCCCCGGGCTGGCCTCTGCCTCTGATGGCTGCTTTTGCTTCCTGGTGTTATAATCGGAGCTAAGTGAAAAGCGCCCTCTCCCTTCCAGGGCTTCGCTCTTGTTTTGCTTGGAACCTTCTTCCCCGCCCTTGGCCCCCAGCTGCCCGCACAGTGCTCCTTACCTTGGGGTCTCCGTGTCACCCTCTCTGGGGTCCTTCTAACACGCGGCTCCCTGCTTGCCTGCGGATCGTACCGCCTGTACCGCATTTTAGTTTAGTCTCTGACACTTGCCTCTCCCTCCAGCTTGTAAACCTCACGAGGTGTTGAGGACAGAGAACTCCAGCCCTGCCCGGCAGTGGCCTTCTGACCTCTGATACGCCTGGCTTCCGGGCTCCTCGTGTCTGATCTGTGAAATGAGTGATTCAACTTCGGGGCTCTTTCAGCTCTAAAAAAATTCCGACTTCCCAAATTGAGTTTCTTTCCAGTGTCCATTTAATTTGCGGTTGCTGCATTTGAAACAAAGCGTGTCCGATTTGCCTAATTAAACAGTTAAGGAGTAAACAAGACGCTTTATACTTTCCCCTGAATGGTGCCCGTTCCTTTGTCGCTGTTTCCTTTCTCCTAGAGGCAGGAGGCCAGGTTTTAATATACGCATATTGTTGCTCCCTGATAAAGGGCCTTTAAGATCGCAAGCCTCTGCTGGTTGCCAGGTTTCCTTTTCTCAGCAAACACTGAAGCCCGCCCCACGCACTTTCTGCCCTCCGTAGCGGCGGTGACGGAGTCCCCTTCCCCTTCGCACTTGCTGTTCCTGTGGCCAGCCGCACGCAGGGTCCTCGAAGGCCTGCCCGCGTGGCCGGCGTGAGATTTAGTTCCTGTGGTCTTTTGCTATCCCGTCTGAATCTCATTAACATGCACAGGGCTCTTTAAGTCCCTTTTCTAGAAGTTACCAAGCCTGGGAAACCACAGAGGAGAAGCGAAGACCAGGCAAGCGGTCACTAACGTCTCCCTCAAGTCCAGAGCGGCCATGTCCCCTGCTTGTCCTACACCAAGCACATTTTCATCAGGACAGTTCTGTGTTTTCCTTGGAGATCTAATTTTCAGTGATGGGTGAATAAGCAGACACGGGGACAGACTAGCCTGGAAAAGTGGCAGCTCCTCCGGCCTGGTCCTGGGGCCTGGGTGTCACGGAGTGCGTCTGCTGGGCTGCCGTGGAGAGGGGATCCTGCCGGAATTGCGAGCAGTATCCTGGGCTTGAGTTGTTCATCTTACTAGTTCTGCATTTTGAGGCAGGATATTTATCCTGCTTAGCCGGAACAGTCTGTTTTCTTGTTAGTGAATGGGATTATAAGTAAGCAGTGTCACAGAAGATTAAGACTGTGCCACCAAATTTTACATATATTGATGTTGGAAAACTGTATCTTCAAAGGTAAGAATCTCCTGTAGGTTAGTGCTGCCCCGAAGTAGAAGTAGCTTTCTTATGACCTGAGGAATTCCCTGTTACCGTCCTGTTGCAGTATTCTCTATCTTGAGACATATCATCCAGTGATAATCTGCCACCGAAAGTGTGTCTTCCCCTCTCCTCTCCTCTCTTTCCCTCTCCTCTTCTCTCTTTGCCTTTCTGCCTCTCTGCCCTCCTCTCCTCAGGATGGGATGGTGTGTTAGTGTTTGAGTGGTAGTGTAACTCTGTAACAGATTACCCCAAAACTTAACAGCAGGAACAGCTTTCTGGTTCTCAGTTCCTGAGGCTGGGCTTCCGGACGCAGCTCAGCTAAGCAGTTCTGGCTGGGCCCTCGTGGCTGCAGTCCTCTCGGGGTCTGAACCGGGGTGCTGTGGGCAGGCTTCATGTCCGCTCCCTGGCTGTCTTCATGAGGCCACCTAATCTCGTGGCAGCCGGTTTCCCCCAGAGCAAGAGAAGATGCCCAAGACAGACACCGCCACCTTCCTTTATCCCGATCTCAGAGGTGACATGCCGTCGCCTCTGCTGTGTCCTGGTCCTTAGGCCAGTCAATAAATCCTGGCCGCGCTCCGGGGGAGGCTGAGGCTTGGTTAGGGACCAGGAGGCAGGGTGGTCGGCGCCATCGCAGCAGTGCCTGCCGTGGACGGATTCCATTTAGCCTCGTTTGTGCTGGTGGGGCAGGGAGGGTGGACTTGATGTCCCAAGCTGGGTGTGGTATTTGAGGTATACATGTGTAACTGGGGTCCCAGCCAGGGCAGCCCACGGCGAGCTGGGTGCTCTACCTGGGACGCATCTCCAGCCCCGTTCTTGTTAGTTTTCGTGTTTTCAGGTGAAAATAGTTTGTCTCCCGCGGGAGGCCAGTTCTGGAGCTCACTCCACTGGACTGACCAGTTTCAATGTAATGAAGATGAGAATCTTGTCTGAAGGGTGGGAGCCACTTTGTAGAAAGAACTTGAAACCTGTTCTAGTAGTTTCCAAAGTGCCGCCAAAGGGAAGAACATGCGATCCCCCAGCATGCCTTGCATTTTGGGAGACCGTGTCCTGTGCTTTGGAAGCTAACAAGGGTCTCGATGCTGGCACTGGCCCTGGGGTGGGTGCCCCAGGCCTCCAGGCTCCCTGGGCTGGGAGAAGGTATACGTGGACAGCCTCGGTCATGTGTCGGACAGTATTCTGTCTGTCCACTCCCCCTCAGGGAGGTATTATAAGCATTTCAGAAGTCCTTTTTTTTTTTTTTTTTTTTTTTTGCGGGTTTGGGAATGGAACCCAGGAGCATTTGACCTCCGAGCTATACCCCCTGCCCTATTTTTTATTCTTTATTTTGAAACAGGGTCTCACTAAGTTGCAGAGGGCCGCGCTAAGTAGCTCAGGCTGCCGCAAACCGTGATCTTCCAGTCTCAGTGTCCCAAGTACTGGGATTACAAGCCTTTACCACCATGCCCGGCTTCAGAAGTCCTTTTTATTCTAAGTAGTTTGCTTACTAATGCTATTTTTTGTTTGTTTGTTTGTTTGCGGTTCTGGGAATGGAACCCAAGGACATTCTACCTCCAAGCTACATCCCCAGCCCTATTTTTTACTCTTTATTTGAAACAGGGTCTCACTGAGCTTCACAGGGCATCACTAAGTAGCTGAGGTTGTCCATAAACCGTGATCCTCTTGTCTCAGCCTGTCAAATGCTGGGATTGTAGCGTGAGCCACTAAGCCTGGCTTACTAATGCTATCTTATTGCCTGTTAAGTAGGACCAATTGGCTTAGAATTAAATTTTGTTGAAATAAATAAGGCTCTTGGATTTTCTGGGTTTTTTTTTTCTCTAAAAAATTAACACTATTTTTTAGAAAAGTAGCTTGGCAGAGAAGAAAGAGAAGGACGTGGGTCAGTGCGCCTGTGCGGGGACCTCAGCTTCATCATTAAGTATGAACTCAGACTTGGGAATGTCTTTCTTTCTACGCCTTCCTCGTGTCTTCTGATTTTAAAATAATGCTCTATTCTTTCTTTTCCCAGTACTGGGAGTTGAACCTAACCACTGACCTGCACCCCCAGTCCCTTCCATCTCATTGTGAGACAGGATCTTAGGAAGTTGCCCAGGTTTGCCTCCAACTTGCAATCCTTCTGCCTCCGGCTCCTGAGTAGCTGGGGTTGCAGGCGTGTGCCACTGTGCTGGGCTCTACTCACTTTTCTTCCCCCTGCAGGACAGTCTGGGGGGCAACAGCAAGACAGCCATGGTGGCCACCGTGAGTCCGGCAGCTGATAACTATGACGAAACCCTCTCGACGCTGCGGTACGCGGATCGAGCCAAGCACATCGTCAACCACGCCGTGGTTAACGAGGACCCGAACGCCCGCATCATCCGAGATCTCCGGGAGGAGGTGGAGAAGCTCCGGGAGCAGCTGACCAAAGCCGAGGTACGTGGGCCAGGGCAGCTCTGCGCCTGCAGGGTCAGCCCCAGCGGGAGCTCTGCTTTTCTTCCCTTGGTTGCATGAGGAGTCCTCGGCTAAGAGTTTTCGATTTCCTAGGGAAAGAGAGGTTGGAGCCGAGTCATCAATAAAGTTGTCATGGTTGAAATTAGAGAGGGTTTGCAGGTGTTAAGAGGGAATGGATAAGAGAGATTAAAGGGAATTAAGAAAATGCTTCTTTCATTTCCCTTCAGGCAGAAGACACAAGGAAAGATATAACAAAAGAGAGAGAGAGACAGACAGACACTGGGCAGAAAGTGTATGCAGTCTGATTTGGGTGCAGAAAAGAGCATGGGTGTGGACGGAGGAATCAAATCGATTCTTCTCATTTGTTAATAGGTAGAGGCCAGAATGGAGATCTTCCTCACCTTAATAATCCACCTTTTCTGTGTTGTGGGATAATTAATTATCCCCGTTCTAGTAGAAGTACCCTAGTATTTAACGGTACTCAATTTCAGCTGTCTTCTGTGTGTTCTTTAATGGATGGTGTTTGTGTTCCATTCTTGGGTTTGGAAGCCTACACAATTCTAACCTAGAACACAGTGCTCCTCTTTTTGTAAAAGTGGAATGAAATGTCAGATTCCGGATTCCTCTGTCCCATAATCACTTTGTGGTATGAGATTCTTTCTTGGAGCCGGTGCCACAGCCCACTTCCTCGTGACCCGTTTTCTGGTAGTAAGTCGGTGAAAGACATGGTCATGTTTTTGCCTGTTGAATTTTAACCTGTTCATACAGAAATAATTTGACAGTTTATCAAGATCTTCGGAATTTTGTCTGTCTTCCTGGTACATACTGGTCAGCTTTTCCATCTCTGTGACCAAGTGACCCAACAGGCACAGCTCAGAGGAGGAAAGGTCTGTTTGGAGCTCACAGCTTCAGATGTGTCATCCGTGGGCAAAAACACCACGGCAGCAAGGTGTGGAGGGGATACTGCTCAGGGCAGGGAGCCGAGAGAGAGGAAGGGCCAGGGCAGGTGCCGTCCCCAAAGGCCACACCCAGAGTGACCGACCTCCTATAGCCACCCCCACCCAGTAAGTCCATTCAGATTATTAATGAGTTTTCCACTGATGAGTAAATTGGGTCCTGACTCAATGATTTCTCCTTTGAACATTTTTGCATCGCTAATGCTTGAGCTTTCCCAGGGGACATTCTGTATTCAAGCCGTAACACGGTATTGATAAGATCAGGTAGTTTGCAACAGGCACACAGTTTGTATGTTCTAGAATAAATTCCTGGAGTCCTCGGCAAAGGCTAGACTGAGTCATGTGTAGGAGGTTAGATATAGAACCTATAGGAACTTAAAATAATGAGCCCGTAATAAATAGCTTTGTGTGTCTGTCTCCTTAAGTGTAAGAAGCTTTAACATATTTTGAAGGAGGGAGGAGAGTTGCCTTCCCTCCCAGCCGACCTCAGGTGGCTTGAGGGGTGTCTGGGTGCTGGGGTTAGTGATGCCCCAGCTACATCGTAGGCGGCTGGAGACCTTGGTGAAGTGTGCACCCACAGGTGGCACGTTGGTCTCTTTAGATTTGGCCGATTCTTTCCCCAGGACATCATCCAGACATTTCATGAAGTGAACATTTTGCTTGTAGGCAATGAAATCTCCTGAGCTAAAAGACCGGCTGGAAGAGTCAGAGAAGCTAATCCAGGAAATGACTGTGACCTGGGAGGAGAAGTTGAGGAAAACCGAGGAGATCGCGCAGGTTCGTGTTTCCCGATGGATGGCGCACCCGCGACCTCGCGGCAGCGTGTACTGTGGATTCCGGCCGTGTTGCTGGTCCCAGTCCACGTTCTGACTTTGATGCTGCAACTATCATAATGAATGTTCGGTTTCCTGCCACTTTCCATTTTTGTCTTAGACAAAAATTTTGTGGTGTTTTTCCCATTGTAAACCTTGCAGTGATTGAATATGCTTAAGGAAGCTTATGAAACAGGGGCTCAGTAACCGTGATCATTAGAGAAAGCTGTGTCTGAATGCGTCTCCCCTTGATGGACGTGGTTCTGTATCAAGGATAATCCCTTCTTGGACTTTAGTACTGAAAACTCTGGCTAGTGTTAAACCACCTATAACTTCTCAAAGAACCCCATAGTTTTTTTCCCTAGAACACATACTTGATTCAAAGCCCCAGGACCAAAATACCTCCTCTCCTACTCTGCAAATGACAAGGGGAGCCAGTTTTACATAGTTTGGAATGAAGAGCACAGATGTAGTCCTCTGTCCTGCCACGCTGAAGGTCACATGAGTCTCTGTAGCTCGCCTCCTACGGGGATCTCCTGTATCTTGCTGTCTCATAGCCGAGGAGTCACACCTCTCCAATCCATTTTCAGGAGCGGCAGAAACAGCTGGAGAGTCTCGGGGTCTCGCTTCAGTCCTCAGGGATCAAAGTCGGGGATGACAAGTGTTTCCTGGTCAATCTGAACGCGGACCCTGCTCTGAATGAACTGCTGGTGTACTACTTAAAGGTGAAGCCACGCAGCTGTGCACAGCGCGCCGGCAGACACGTCGCTGTGCTTCCGTCAACTCGGGGAACCGCGTTTGTTCAAAAAACAGCGAGTGTAGCCGGGCGAGGCGGCGCATGCTTGTAATCCCAGGACTTGGGAGACTGAGACAAGAGGATGGCAGCTTTGGGGCTAGCCTCACAACCTAGTGAAACCTTGTTTCAAAATAAAAATAGCCGGGCGTGGTGGCGCAGGCTTGTAATCTCCATGCTTGGGAGGCAGAGACAGGAGGATCGTGCAGGTTCGAAGCCAGCCTCTCTGGCTTAAGAGACCCTGTTTCCAAATAAAAAATATAAAATAGGTCTGGGAGTGTAGCCAGGGTTCTATCCCCAGTACCACCAAAAATAAATAAAATAAAATAAAATAAAATAGGGCTGGGAGTGTAGCTTGTTGGTGAATGCCCCTAGGTTCAGTCTCTAGAACCATGCACGCAAAAGAGAGAGACAAATACTGGTATATATTGAAATTTATGAGTCACGGGTTCATAGGAAGGCGAGAGACAGCCTAGGAGGGCGTGGTGGCACACGTGTAATCCCAGACGCTCGGGAGGCTGACACAGGAGGACTGCGAGTTCTAGGAGAGCCTGGGCTATTCAGTGAAATGTTTTCTCCAAAGAGAGGGGTGGGGAGGGAGAGGATGAACTTTGGAAAGAGAATGAAACGCAAGCCACCTGGGGTGTAGCTCGGTGGTATTAATGCGCACTTAGAAGATGAACCCCAAGAGACCACCTCCATTACGAGAAAAAAATGGCCTTGTCAGGCCCACAGCATAAGTCAGTTACCTCGTGGACTCTAGGGCTCTGGTCAGGGCTGATGCATTAGGTTACAGGTTCTTTCTCCCTCAGATACGTGACATCAACTACTGTGACCAGGAAAGGAAACGAGTGAGCTGGTTAAGTTGGGTGGAAGCAGCTTTAAGATTAGATAATTGTGTGATTGCATTTCTAAAAACACTCCTGTTTGCTAGTTTGGCAGTTTTTATTGAAAATGCCATGCATTAATTGCTTCATGGCACTTTTTTTTTTTTGCGGTACTGGGGGCTGAACCCAGGGACATTGTACCTCCAAGCTACGCCTCCAGCCCTTTTTAAAACTCTTTATTTTGAAACAAGGTGTCACTGAGTTGCAGAGGGCCTCACTAAGTAGCTGAGGCTGGCCATGAACTGTGATCCTCCTGTGTCAGCCTCCTGAATGCTGGGATTACAAGCGTGCCCACCACACCTGGCGCTTCTTGTCATCTTTATAGGTCCCCTGGTTTAGAAGCATCCTCTACCACGCGTGGCCGCTCTGTGAGTGAGAGCATGTGTTTGACGCAAACCATAATAGGTGCACGTCGTGTGGAGGCCGAGGTTTGGGAGCAGGGCCTGAGTCAGAGGCAGGTGGCCTGTGCTGCTCGTTTGTGGTCCAGGCCCTTGTCCCTCCTTACAGGTTCTTCTCTGGCTGCCTTGCTGGGCTCCCACCTCCTCATTTAACACTGTTCCCGCACACGCAGAATAACCTTAACCTTACTGATATGTTGCCACACCTGCTCTGTGCTTCCGACGGTCGGCAGCGTCTGGCTTTAGAAAGCAGCCTTCAGACAGAGGCTGTATTAGCTCAGGACTTAAATATGCGGCCCCTTTGTTTCTCAGAACTAGGATGTGATGGAGTTCAAATCGGAACACACAAGTACACACCCCACAAAAATCCCTGATTCGTATCTGTTCCCTCACTAGCAAGCTAGTTAAACAAAGAAAGTGTTTGAAGATATTTGGGGGAGGAGCCGGCGCTTCTGGGCATTGTGTGGTGTTTGGTTCCGGTACTGGCCGCGTGGTCAGCTCTGCCTGGGCGGCTGGGGCGGGGCTGCTGTGGACAGCCGCAGCCAACCCGGGACGGGGCCCCTTTCACGACCAAGCGCATTGGGAAGGTGATCTCAGTCCACGGACAGTCTTGGCTTTAGTCGAGTGGCGCACGCCGTGGGATGAGGAGTTTGGAGGCTGAGCGTTTCCTTCCTGCGCCTTTGACTTCTCACATCGGTTCAAGTGCCGGGGTCCGGCTTCAGACGTGACGACGTCATCCCTCTGGATGTCAGCTACCCCACGCGGGAGCGGAGGTCCTTGTTTATGGTTCCCTCGCTCTTCAGCGCGTCAGCCACACCTGTTTACCCTGGCACGCTTTGTACTAGCGCACTGAGGAGCCCGCACCATTCTTCGCTCCCCTGAGCGCTGCCTCATCCCGCTCACCTTTGCCCTCGTGCAGGTGCTCAGTAGGTGCTCTGTGAGGCATTTGTGCTCTTCTTCAGCGATATCTTTTTTCATCACACAGAGCACTATATGAAGAGCTTATTGACTTCAATATCAAACAGTAAGCCTTTGGTAGAAATGAGCTGTGTGTGTGTGTGTGTGTGTGTGTGTGTGTGTGTGTGTGTGTGAATATGCTTGCTGGTGAGTGTAAAAAATCATAGAAACATGAATATAAAATTAGGGTTTTAGGTTTCTTTTTTTTTTCTTCTTTTTTTTTTTTTTTTTTTTTTTGGTGGTACTGGGGGTGGAACACAGAGGCTTTCTACCTCTGGGCTATACTTCCAGACCTATTTTATATTTTATTTGGAAACAGGGTCTCACTAAGTTGCTGAGAGCCTCACTCAGTAGCTGAGGCTGGCTTCGAACCTGTGCGATCCTCCTGCCCCACCCTCCCAAGCGCGGGGATGACAAGCATGTACCACCATGCCTGGCTAGGGTTTTAGGTTTCAAAGGCAAAACTCAACTGAATTTATTCTTTCTCTTTCTCTCTCTCTCTCTCTCTCTCTCTCTCTCTCTCTCTTTTTGTGGTACTAGGGATGGAACCCAGGGGCACTCTACCTCCAAGCGACACCCCCAGCCCTATTTTATATTCTTTATTTTGAAACAGGGTCTCACTGAATTGCAAAGGGCCTCACTAAGTAACTGAGTCTGTGTACGAACGGCAGTCCTCCTGTCTCAGCCTCCCGAATGCTGTGAATTTATTATTTCTTATAAGGAAATGTAACAAAGAAAAAAATTTCAGAGAAAATCCCTACTTTGTTTTTAAAGTCTTTTAGCTAAGGTAGTGGATCAAAGGGCTATATATTTTATGTCCGGGTTTGTGTCTATGCAAGAATACACTGCTGATGAGTCACTCCGATTCCTTCTTAGGAGCACACATTGGTAGGGTCAGCCAATTCCCAAGACATCCAGCTGTGTGGCATGGGGATTCTCCCTGAGCACTGCATCATCGACATCACACCCGAAGGCCAGGTGATGCTGACTCCTCAGAAGAACACCAGGTAATGTCCTCGAATAACGCCACAGTGAGTTTTAAGAGGGAGGAAATATACTAGTGGTGGGTAGTAGGGCACGTTGGGCTTTCATTTGCTTTTATTGTTAAGTCCGTTTAAGATAGCTGGCTAGATGCCAAGCCCTTATGGTTAACTTCAGCACTTCCTGTGCCTGATTCTCTGGACCCTCTCCAGGTCTTGATCAGAAGCCCCCCAGTACCCCACGGGGCCCACTCACAGCACAGCCGGAAGGCTTTCTTCTGCCCTCGGCAGAAAATTCCTTACACCCCTCCTGTGTTACTTTCATTCCTTGGCCTGCTCCTGCTAGACTGGAGGGGTAAGCTCTGCTTATCTGCTTCTGGAGCGTTCCCTGATGACTCCACCGTACACAGAACCCCACTTCCTAAACCCCTCTCCAGGGCCACCAGACCAAAGCCCAGGTCCTCCCACAACTCACCAGATGCCTGGTCATTCCCCACATCGCCCTCAGCACAGCGAGTAAACCCAGCGGTTCAGCCTGGGGAGTTCCTGGTGGTCTTTGGTTGTGGCACTGACAGCTTTCCAAAGCCGTCATCTTGATGTGAGAGGCTGCATTTTGTCATGGGCAAGAGCATCACCGGTCATTTTCCTCCAAGTGTCAGGCTGTGTTCCCAGTGGAGAAAAGGACGGCCAGGACCCGAGGCCGAGAGGCTGTCACGAGGTCCACATGGCCGCCAGCCTTCACTGTGCACAGCGGGCTGTGGGCGCTTCTCGTTTGTCACCTGAACCATTCGAAGCGCTGTTGAGCCCAGGGTCAGGGTTGAATAACAGTAGCGGTCGTGATTCTCAAGTGAACCGTGTTCTTCCTTCAGTGGTGGGTGTATGGCGGGGTGACCCAGTGGGTGTATGGCAGGGTGACCAGGTGGGTGCATGGTGGGGGTGACCTGGTGGGTGTATGGCGGGGTGACCTGGTGGGTGTATGGTGGGGTAACCTGGTAGGTACATGGCGGGATGACCTGGTGGCTGCTCCTGGCATTTGCTCTACCATCTTGGTTTGCGTGATCTGCCAGCTGTTTGGCTCACGTGCTGTGCGTAGTCCCCACAGTGACGGAGGGCAGGCGATTGAAGTGTGCGTGTGAGAGTGAAGGTCAATTTGATTAGGGCACCCCACTTTGAGAACTATTACTGTACCCCTGGCTTTGTTTACTCCTCGTGGCTTAGCTGCTGCCTGTTTTTTTTTTTTTTTTTTTTTTTGGTGGGTCTGGGGATGGAACCCAGGGGCATTCTACCTCCAAGTCACACCCCCCTGCCCAATTTTTTATTTTTTATTTTAAAGCAGGGCCTCACTGAGTTGTGGAGGGAACTGCTAGCTTCTAAAGCAAGCCTGCTTATGTGTTCACCTCTGTTCTGCTCCTCAGTGTGTGCGAGGAACTGTGTCAAAGGCTAAAATTTTCTAATTTTAGTATGTCCCCTCCAATCAGAACTGTAATTTTTTTCTGGTACTGCAGATTGAACCCAGGGGCATTCTACCTCCGAGCTACACCCCCCAGCCCTTTTTTTTTTTTTTTATTCTTTATTTTGAAACAGGGCCTCCCTATGTTTCTGAGGCTGGCTGTGAACCTGCAACCCTTCTGTCTCAGCCTCCCAAAGCCACCACATCCAACCAAAACTGTAGTTTTTGAACTTGTGTTTTGAATAATCAGACTTCAGGGATATAAAGATAAGTTACTTTTAGTGTGAAAAAATTCACATAGGGAATGAAATCTAAACATATGATTTTGTGCCTGTGCAAAAACATAAGAATCATGGACACCAGGCAAGAGTTTATAGCCTTATAGATTTTAAAGATGCTCAGACACAGCAGATGGGAGCAGCCCCAGCCTCTTGGAGGAGATGGAATCCAAATGGCGAGGATTGCTGGGGAGGAGTCAGGAGGATGCGTAGGGGAGGAGTCAGGAGGATGCCGAGGGGAGGAGTCAGGAGGATGCGGAGGGGAGGAGTCAGGAGGATGCTGAGGGGAGGAGTCAGGAGGATGCCGAGGGGAGGGATGGGCCCTTTATTTCCTAACTGTGGGACAGATAAGAGTCCGGAAAACTTGAAAATGGAAAGAGTGTACAGGAAATAATCCGTATTTTTGCAGGAGTTGAGAGTTCACCAGAGAGAGAGCAGGAGATGCAGAGGGCTTCCTTGTGGAAGGAAGGGTCTGTGATATCAGGCTAGAGGATTTCTGTCAGCTGTTCAGCATCTCAGTGGGAGAGAGGAGAGGCCCTGGTGTCCCAGGAGTGTCCAACTTACAGTGGCATGCACAGCCTTCAGGGTCTTGTCCATCCAAATTCAAATTCTTCCTGCTGCTTCTACTGCTGAGCTCCATTTTCTTTTTTCCCCCTCTTTTTTTTTCTTTCTTTTCTTTTTTTTTTTTCGGCGGTACTGGGGATGGAACCCAAAAGCATTCTACCTCTGAGCTATACTCCCAGCCCTTTTTTTTTTTTTTTTTTTTGGTGGTACTGGGGTTCCTGGAAGCCCTTCTATCTCCAGGATACACTCCCACGGGCTATACTCCCAGACCTATTTTTTAACTTTTTTCTTTTATGTGGAAACAGGGTCTCTTAAGCCAGCATGGCTGGCTCCGAACCAGCGCGATCCTCCTGTCTCCGCTTCCCAAGTGCAGGGATTTCAAGCACGCCACTACGCCCGGCTTTTTTTCTTTATTTTGAAACAGGGTCTCACTGAGTTGTAAAAGGCCTCACTAAGTAGCTGAGGCTGGCCATGAACCCAGATCCTCCTGTCTCAACCTCCCAAATGCTGGATTCCAAGGTGTGCCACCACACCCAGCCCTGAGCTCTGTTTTCTAGATGACCCCTCCAGCAGAACTGGCTAATCTCCTCAAGATTGGTGGGATGTGAACAGTGATTGGTGGGATGTGGGCACTGATTGGTGGGATGTGGACACCAATTGGTGGGATGTGGACACCAACTGGTGGGATGTGAACACTGATTGGTGGGATGTGAACATCGTTCCCTGCTACAGGAAGTTACAGGAGAACTCTCCATCTCATTTCTCATGACTGGCAATGGCCTGCAGGTGTTTCTGCAGTCCCACTGGTCAAGTACCTTTTTTAATCCATGTAGACTGGATAGGCCTGTTCTGTTGCAGTGTATCCTGATACCATCTTTCAGCTGGCTCTGATGGTCCCATATTTAGTTTTTCATGTACTCTATAATAAGTTTAGAACTTTGAAAAAGGAGGATATTCATCTTTAAGTTAATACTATAAATGTGGTAAGTAAGCTGTATAAGATTTAGAAGTTTGAAAATTGGAGAATAAGAATGTATATACTTAGAATCTCAGTCTTTGAGGGTAAGTCAGCAAAGTAAATACAAATACCGAGATCACCTAGGGCAGGTTTTATTTGGGGGAATTAATCACTTGGTTTTCCCAAGTAACCAGACCGCTCTAGTATTTTAAAATAAAGCAGAGGGTGGGCTAATCGTTGTTCAGGGTTGACCCTTCTCCCCACAGGACGTTTGTGAATGGGTCTTCTGTGTCCAGCCCGATACAGCTGCACCACGGGGACAGGATATTATGGGGAAACAATCATTTCTTCAGGTAGGATGTTGACCGTGACCCTTTTTGTGTGTGTGTGGTACTGGGGTGGAACCCAGAGGCTTTCTATCTCCGGGCTATAATTCTAGACCTATTTTATATTTTATTGGGAATAGGGTCTCACTAAGTTTCTGAGAGCCTCACTAAGTAGCTGAGGCTGGCTTTGAACCTGTGCGATCCTCCTGTCTCAGCCTCCCAAGCGCGGGGATTACAAGCGTGCGCTACCACGCCCGGCATGAGACTCTGTTTTAAAATAAAAAATAAAAAAGGTCTGGAGTAGCTCAGAGGTAGAATGCCCCTGGGTTCAATCCCCAGAACTGAAAATAAATAAATAAATAAATAAAAAGGAATGGGATGGGATAAGTGTCTATCTTGATTTAAGAAAGGGTATTCCTATTTTCACTCCAAGACTCAATTTGCCTAAAAAGAAAAAGAAAGCCAAGCGGGAGGAGGAGGAACAAGAGGCCTCCCCACAGAACGACAGCAGCTCGGAGCAGCTGGATGCCGACGGGGACTCTTCCAGCGAGGTGTCCAGCGAAATCAACTTCAACTTTGAGTACGCACAGATGGAGGTGACCATGAAGGCCCTGGGCAGTAACGGTGAGCACGCCCGCCCTGTGCCTGGGGTCTTCTGAAGCTGATAGCGTGTGGATGTGTAGGGTCAGTGGGGCTCAGTGGCACGAGCCTGAAACCCTAGTACTTGGGAGGCTGAGACAGGAGGGTTTCAGGTTCAAGGCCAGCCTCAGCAACTTAGACCCTCTTTCAAAATAAAAAATAAAAAGGGCGGGGAGTCTTGTTCAGAAGTAAAATTCCCCAGAGTTCAATCTCTAGTAAGTCAGCAAAGTAAATACAAAGACAGTATTAGTCTTTGTCTAGTAGCACAAAGACACACACACACACACACACACACACACACACACAATGTTCAAGATTGAGACCTTTTAAATATTGGTGAGAAAGAAAAGTCTTCCCATCTCTGGTCTCTGACCTCTAGACCTTGTGTCATTGGCTCTAGTCATGTATGATATATTTATAAAAACCTTCGCTCTTCTGCCTTGATGTACAGTCGGATCAGTGCATACTTCGTTCCCATGGGTAGAATTTCTCACATTTGAGTGTCATCGCCCAGCTTCTTGCATTAATGTATTTCTGCTGCATTCCCCGTCTTAGGTGATGGGTACAGCACGAGCGCACGTGCTTTTCTGTATGTCTTGGTATCAGGCGCGTCCCCGCGGACTTTGTTGTCACTGGTAGAGTCTCTTGAGTTTGGAAACTCAACTGTTCTAACTCCTCCTCCTCCTCCTCCTCCTCCTCCTCCTCATCATCATCATCATTATTACTAGTTTCTGAAGCCTTGCCCAGGCCTCAGGCGGTGGGTAGAACACATAGGAGACACGGCTTCTCCACGTAGACGGCAGCGTGGCCTATCTCCAACTGTGAATAGGGGGGACACAAGTAATGGGAGCCCCGAGAGCTGAGCGTGTTGGACGGGATCAGGAGCCGTCCGGCAAGGCCGATCGGCACTCCAGGCGCGCGGTGTCTTTCGTTGACTGTGATTTGCACCCACGTCCTCAGACCCGATGCAGTCGATACTGAGCAGCCTGGAGCAGCAGCACGAGGAAGAGAAGCGCTCGGCCCTGGAGCGCCAGAGGCTGATGTACGAGCAGGAGCTGGAGCAGCTGCGGCGGAGGCTGTCCCCCGAGAAGCAGAACTGCCGCGGCCTGGACAGGCTCTCCTTCCACTCGCCCAGCGCCCAGCAGCGCCTCAGGCAGTGGGCCGAGGAGAGGTAGGCAGCTGTGGCGCCTCCCCTGCGGCCCACCGGGCGGCACCGAACCACGTCACCAGAGAGCGGTACAGCCAAGAACCTCCCTGTGTTATTATTTTTTTGGAAAAAAAAAAAAAGGAATTGCCAGTTTATATTGCTTTTTTATTTTTTTAGTTATTTAATTTTTTGGTGGTGCTGGGGTTCCTGGAAGCCCTTCTACCTCTGGGCTACACTCCCAGACCTATTTTTACATTTTTATTTGGAAACAGGGTCTCCTAAGCCAGCGTGCATGGCTGGCTTCGAACCTGCGCGATCCTCCTGTCTCTGCCTCCCAAGCGCGGGGATTACAAGCGTGCACCACCACGCCTGGCTTATATTGCTTTTTAAAATTCCTTATTTTGTTTTATTTTGTAGTACCAGGAACTGAACCCAGGAACTTTCTAACTCTGAGCTACACTTCCCGCCCCATTTTATTTATTTACTCATTCATTTAGTGGTACTGAAGATTAAATAGAGACATTCTACCTCTGAGCTATACTCCCAGCCCATTTATTTATTTACTTATTTATTTAGTTGTTTTGTTTGTTTGTTTGTTTTGCAATACTGGGGATGGAACCCAGGGACATTCTATCTCTAAGCAACACCCCCTAGCCCAATTTTTTATTTTTATTCTTTATTTTGAAACAGGGTCTCACTAAAGCAAAGGGCCTCACTAAGTAGCTGAGGCTGTCTGTGAACTGTGATCCTCCCAAATGCTGGGATTACAAGTATGCGCCACCACGCCCAGCTATTTTCTTTTTGTTTTGAAGCTGGGTCTTGCTAGGTTGCTGCGGCTGACCGCAAACCTGCGATCCTCCTGCCTCAGCCTCCCAAGCACTGGGATGACAGGCAGGTGCCACCACGCCCAGCTGACATTGCTTTAAAATTGCGCATATTAGGTAGTGCCCCGTTTCTAGCGTATGACTTTCAGGCTGGCATAAAGAAGCCCACATTACCATTGTATTATGCTTTAGGCTCTGAAGTGTGGGTAGGTCCTTTTTATAAAGAAGGAAAGAAAAAGAAAGTTGTCTGAACTGATTGGCTCAGGTGGGTGTGCGGCACGGTGCAGTCAGGTGCAGGTCGCAGGTCGCAGGTTTGGCACCTGTCTAGGCTGAGTCGCATCTCACCAAATGCCTGGTGCCATGGTTGCAGACCGCACCACAACCTCTCGCTGTGCAAAGTCCGGTCTGCAGATGGCACCATCTCCGTCTGCTGGAGAGTGGTAGACGTGTAGACTTCCCGCCCACTGCTGCAGACCTACTGCATCTGAATCTTGAGTTCTTCAGGGTCCCGGGCGATTCCTCTCTCTCCACAGTCAAGTTCGCACAGCCCTGCTCCAGCTTGCTGCCTGGGTGTGCCATAGCTCAGATGCCAGCGTGTGCGTGGGTCAGCGTCGGCGGGTCGGTGTGCCCCCAAGTGCAAAAATAGTGGTAGAGCCGGGTCTCCACTTTGGCACTAGCACATCACGGCTGCCATTCTCTGGTGTGCCACGTGGCGGGTTACCTCCTCCACGCCCCCACCATCGCATCATTTTGTTGTTATTATTTTTGAAGAGAAGCAACATTGAACAACAGCCTGCTCCGGCTGAGGGAACAGATCGTGAAAGCCAATCTGCTGGTGAGAGAGGCGAATTACATCGCGGAGGAGCTGGACAAAAGAACCGAGTACAAAGTCACCCTGCAGATCCCAGCCTCCAGCCTGGATGCCAACCGGAAGGTGAGGTGGCCGTCACCGGGTGGGATGGCTCCGCACTTCGCCACGTGAGGGGCGCCGGTGCGCCTGCGCTCATGTGCTCTGTGGCCCCCCGGTAGATCTGCGTGTGCACGCTTGTGTGTGGCTGGGGATTGAAAGCAGGGGCCTTCATCTCCAAGCCACATCCCCAGCCCTGTTTTACTTGTTTTTTTGAAACAGGGTCTCTCTGAGTTGATGAGGGACATCACCACGTTCCCCAAGTTGGCCTTGAACCTGTGATCCTCCTGTCTCAGCCTCCCAAATGCTAGAATTACAGAGGTGTGCCACCACGCCTGACTAGACGAGCCGCTTTTAGCAACTACATACACATTCACTCTTTTGTGATTGACTAAACAAAACCAGTATTTCTTGATACCAGCTGCTGCCACTAGACCCAGGCCCAGCTTTCTCCCCAGAACGCCAGTTCCCACTGGTCACTAGTGGGATTCTCAAATCTGTTCAGCAGTGGGCTGAAGAGAAGGTAGAAAAGCCTTTATAGTGTGTGAATTTTCAACTTTAAGAATTACTGAATCTCAGCCTGTAATCCCAGTACTCGGGAGGCTGAGACAGGAGGATCGCAAATTCTAGACAGCCCCAGTAATTGAGCGAGGACCTCAGCAACTTAGCAACCTCAAAATAAAAAATAAAATAGGGCTGGGGTGTAGTTCTGAGGTAGAATGTCCCTGGCTTGAATCCCCAGTGCCAATGGGAGGGGGAGCAAAGGTACTATGTGTTGTTAAAGAATTACTAATTTACGCTTTTGAAAATGCAGGGCATTTCCTAGCCGTGCGCCTCAGCAGACTTCCCCTTGCCTTTTGATAAGTGTGACTCTTTCTACCATATATGATGTCGTGGCCACGTGACGGCTGAAGCGCGCGTTTTTACCACGGCTCTCCATTACACACAGCCCCGTGTGGGGAAGCCCCCTGGGATCAGAGCCGCGGGCTGGCGGGGACAGGCCCTGCGCGTTGCGGCCCAGCGGCCAGGCTTCTCAGTCCTTCTGTGTCTACAGCGAGGCTCTCTGCTCAGCGAGCCTGCCATCCAGGTGCGGCGGAAGGGGAGAGGCAAGCAGATCTGGTCTTTGGAGAAACTGGACAACAGGCTGTTGGACATGAGAGATCTTTACCAGGAATGGAAGGAGTGCGAAGAAGACAGCCCGGTGAGCCTCGCAGCCCAGGATGGAGGCCGCAGCCAGCCGCACACTGCAGGGGGATGCTTCCTGTTTACAGAAGTGCTGTCCTGTTTCTAGAGTAGAATTTATTTTAATCGTCTAAATTGGTTACTTTTAAAGAATTTTCATGACCCGTCCTCTGGCATCTTTATTTTCCTTCTCATTCCTCTCTTCTGGATTTCTGGTGGAGTTCTCCGCTTTCCCTCCTGCCCTCTGCTGGTGAGCGGGTGACATGCCTCGTGACACCCTGGTGCAAAATAAGAGAAGTTAAAAAGGGATGGGCGTGCAGCTCAGAGGTGTAAAGCGTCTGGCTTCAGCCTCTAATGGAGGGGAGAGAGATGGGGGGGAGAGAAGAGAGAGAAGAGAGAGGAAAGAAGAAAAAGAAGAGGAAGAGGAGGAGGGAGGAGAAAAGAGGAGGAGGCGGGGAAGAAGAAAATAATAATAATAATAAAAACAATAATAATAATAATAAAAAGTGATGGGCCCTTGCTAGGATTGTCCTCCCGTGCATGAAGGGTGCCCAGCACCGTTCCAGGTGGGAATGAGGACGTGTGCGTGAGAATCGTACGCTACCTGTGCTTCAATGAGAACTTTATTTTACTCTAAACACTAGCGATGAAAGTGAAGTTCAGTGGCTTAAACTAGAATGCGTCAGAAGCAGTTGGCCGCACTTGAGTGACCGGGGTGTGCGCTTCGACTCTCTCTCAGGTGACCCGGTCCTACTTCCGGCGCGCGGACCCCTTCTACGACGAGCAGGAAAACCACAGCCTCGTCGGGGTGGCCAATGTCTTCCTCGAGTCCCTGTTCTATGACGTGAAGCTGCAGTACGCGGTCCCCATCATCAACCAGAAGGGCGAGGTTGGCTTTCTCTTTGTGCGTCTCTGCAGAGAGCAGATCAGGGGACAGTCGGGTGGCCACGGGACGCTGTTGCCACCGTGTTCGTAATCAGTAATGGCAAGTGGAATGTGTACGTGTGTTACGAATCCCTCGTGATTCCTTGGGCTTTATGGTGGTTACTCCAAGTACTTTGCGGGCAGAGCAGCTGGCAGAAACTAGCCTCGTCAGTCCTCACGTGCCATTACCCTGGCAGCTTGGCTCTAACACGGAAGAGAGGTCTTGGGGACCAGGAACCATGTCAGAAACGTGTGTTTGCCCTCTGCTGTAGGTGGCGGGCCGGCTGCACGTAGAGGTGATGCGGGTCAGTGGCGCCATCGCAGAGAGGATCGCAGGAGGGGACGAGGCCCCGGAGGGCCCCTTCGAGAAGGAGGCCCCGGAGAACAGACTGGTGTGCATGGTAAGGCCTGGCTTCTGTTCGACGTCGTCTGAGGGGGCTAGTTTTGAAGATGGAGGATATTTAGATTTAAGAACTCTTGTGTTCTGTTCAGATTTGGAAAGTATCCGTCTCCAGATTGAACCGTTAGTGTTTGGTGTTCCCGGGACCATGTTCTGTCGTGTGTCCCCGAGCACTGGCTCAGTACTCCAGAGCCTCACTCCGCGAGTCCAGACCAGGCGCCTCTTTTCTCTGGGCCATTTGCCTCCAGAGCTGTCGAGTCCGTGGAGAGGCGGGTTCCCCACACCGCTTCCCTCCTCTTGGAGGAAGCCGGAGATCCACGCCGGTCCTGGTCCTGGTCCTGGTCCTGGTCCTGGCCCGAAGCTGCTCCATAGGCCCGCTGCGTAGTTTCTCTGCCTGTCCTTTGCCTTCTCTACCCAGATGCCTTTGCGAGGCTGCTCCGGCACACCCCAGGCCCCGGCCCTGTCCCGAGCGCTCTCCGCCTGTGGGCCACTCATGACACACGTTAGGTGTGTCAGATACCTGGACTACCAAAGGCGGGGTGTCAGCTCTCCAGCGGCTTGACGCCCTGCGCGGTTGGTGTGTAGGTGCCGGGGACACGTAGGTGTGAACAGAAGACTCTGTGATCCCAGGGTTGACAGAGTAGGCCCCAGGGGTAGGTAACTCGCTCAGCAGGCTCTGAGACTCAGGCTGAACCCGAAGGCCAGGCCACAGATGAAACCCTGTCTCCGCGGGTGCTCTGGGGGCTTTCATGGGCAGGTAGAGCGGAGAGAGGTCACTGCTGTCTGGCTTCTGTCCACTCCTCTGGGCAGCCCCCTCCCCTGCTCAGCAGCGTGCCTTGCTGGGGTTTCCAGACACCCCCTAGTGGGCCCGTATTGCCGCTGGCTGAGGATCCCTGCAGCAGCTGGTAAGAAGGTTTTTAGTGACAAGAAATCAGCCAGGGCCCTGTGCTGTTTAAGGGAGGCCAGGAGGTAAGGGAGGGAGCCAGCACGGGGAGCCGCGAGGTCGCTCTTACGGAGCGGCTGCTCCTGCAGGCCTCTGCGCGTGCCCAGAGGCTCCCCTGGCTTTGGTGACTTCCAAGTAAGGGGGGGCACTTCAGTCCACGGGGATCTCCATCGTGTTGGGTTCAGAACCTCTCCGTTGAGGTTGGGTTACTATCAGATGGAGACAAAGCTGACGAGCTAGCGAACGCAGCTCTGAACGACCGACTCCTGTCCTTAGAGTAAAGTGACTCAAGGCCACAGTCACACTTGGGAAGTTTATTGTTATCACTGGAGAAGAGTAGCGTGTCTGAGGTAACGAGGGCTTTAAAAAATGGTGTCAGCTGGGCAGGGTGGTGCATGCTTGTCATCCCAGCATTCGGGAGGCCCAGACAGGAAGATCGCAGGTCCCGGACAGCTTCAACCACTTAATGAGGTCCTTTGCAACTCATTGAGACCCTGTTTGAAAATAAGGAATAAAAAATAGGGCTGGGAGTGTAGCTTGGAGGTAGAATGCCCCTGGGTTCCATCCCTAGAACCACAAAAAACAAAAATCAAAAAAACAAAAACCTGTAAAATAGCCAGGTGCCATGGTGCACACCTGTAATCCCAGTGCTGGGGAGGCTGAGACAGAGGATTGGTTCAAGTCCAGCCTCAGCAACTCTGTGAGGCTCTCAGCAACTTACAGAGACCCTGTTTCAACATAAAGCAATAAAAGGGATCTGGGTAAAGCTCCGAGGTAGAACACCCCTGGGTTCAATCCCCAGCACGCGCACCCCACCCCCCCCCGACAGAAGTGTATTGCAATTCTGTCATTATTTCCTTTATTAGCTGAAGAGCTGTTATAGAATGTTCCTATCATATATTTTGCATTAGAGATGGTTTATATAGAAAAGGCAGGACCAATGCTCCATTCTCTCTCTTTATTTACTAGTTTTCAAAATAATGAATTGAGGGCTTGGTGTGGTGGCGCCCGCTTGTAATCCCAGCATTTGGGAGGCTGAGACTGGAGGATCGCGGTTCGAGGACAGCCTCAGCTACTTAGTGAGGCCCTCCGCAACTCAGTGAGACCCTGTTTCAAAATAAAGACTAAAAATTGGGCAGGGGGTGTAGCTCAGAGGCCAAATGCCTCTGGGTTCCATCCCTAGACCCGCAAAAAAAAAAAAAAAGAATTGAGTTTTTCAAGCGCAATCATCTTGTAGTCTTAACGCCATCATGACCTCCTGAACCGCGACACTGTTTCGCTCCGTTGCCCTCATTCCCCCATCGAGGGGGCTCTAGTGTCCCCGGCTTGGCTGGTGGCGGCCCCCCAGGTGGCTCTCGGGTCCTGTGGCCATGGCTAACTCCTGGTGTGATGAATGTGCTGGTCTCACTCCATACATCACCTTCCCAGACCTGGTCAGCCCTTTTTCCCAGGAACCTGATCGCCTCCACTGGGAGGCGCCTTTGGGAGGCTGTGTCCTAGCAAGTAGTGGCCCTGCGTGAGAGTGGACGGATGCAGGGGACAGAAGAACCAGCCCGGAGACCGCAGGCGGCGTGGGTGTGAGAGTCACTGGCCCTTCAGGGAAGTCGGAACTTATGATTTTCCCATAGTGAAGCATCAAGGAAGCTTGGCATATTTGCAAACTCCGCACAACTAGGCCTCTGCTGCCTTCCGGAGGCTGCTCTGCCGGCAGCAGCTGGCGTGCGAGTCTGTGGTCTTCTGACACCTTGTGGTGACTTTAATTTTTGCACGTAAAAACAAAAACCCAGCCAACCGTGTCCTGGCTAGCTCCATAGTCTTCATTCCTGGGAGCCCTCATTGCTGCGGTCTCAGCCCTGAGAAGGGCGTGTGGAGGAAAGGACAGCACAGTATATGCTGTTTCTTGTGTGTCTGAACCCTGAAACAGGTTAACTCTCTGGGAGAAATGGCTTGCAGATGGCATGCGGCCACAGGAAGTCTGTCCCGCGGTCCGCGCAGGGCCTGGTCTTGTATTCGCTCATTCATTTCCTCCCGTCGGCGTGCTTGGTCTCACCCAGCAGAGTACGGTAGCTAGTAATATTCCCATCTCTCACAGCAGAAAGATAAACCAAGGAAAACTAAGAATTGAAGGAGTGTTTACAGGACACGAGATGACTAATCAGTGGCATGTTTTTTTTTTTCCTTAGATCTATGAAATTCCAAAATCTTGTGATCTTACCACATTGTCCCATCTCCCATTTTAAAACACTTAGTAAGGCTGGGTATAGGAGCACACGCCTATAATCCCAGTACCTGGGAGTCCGAGAGGGGAGGACCTCAGGTTGGAGGCACAGGACTGAGGGTGCAGCTTAGAGAGAGAATGCTCGCAGGTTCAATCCCCAGTACCCACAAGTACATACATACGTAAATACACTTAGTAAAAGTGATATTTTAAAAAATCATGAAAAATTAATTGCAGAATACCGATCGCCCAGTTTGCGGAGGAATGTGTCGGCCAGCCTGTCTTTCCTAGCAGTTCTCTGAGGGAAGTGCTATCTAGATGTTTCACACTTGTGGACGTCGCAGGAAAACAATGAATTATAATGGAGTTTCTATCTGTTGCTAATCCACCTTGACCTGGTATGGAGGAAGTCTGCATTGTGTGATTTTCCATATCTTTATTAATGATTCCTGAAATCAGGTGGTATTTGTGGCTGCTGGAATGCATAAGTTAGGCCACATTCTCAACTTTGCCTCCTTGTATTATCAGCTAGATGTGGAGGGAGTCACACCACATGCAGAAGGGGAACGGGCGAAGGGGATCACGTGTGATTAATGCCAGTCTTGTAAAAACGGAGTCAATTACGACGTCAGAATTTAGTTTGCCTTAATAGCTTCAGGATTTCATTTACTTCACAGCTGGAGGAGTTATATAAACTCACAATTTTACAAAAACTTCAAATTAAAGCTCATACCCACAATCCCAGTACTTGGGAGGCAGAGACAGGAGGATCCCAGGTTTGAGGACAGCCTCAGCAACTTAACAAAACCCTGTTTAAAAGAAAAGAAGAGCCGGGGTGTAGCTTGGAGGCAGAACACCTCTGGGCTCAATCCTAGTAACACGCACGCGTGCACACACCTCAGCCTGCTGCCAAAAGAAATAGTGACGATATCTGGTTGCTTTAAAATGTATTACAGGTGTCTCACCTGGGCCCCTGGGTCTAATTAGGCGCCTACTGTTTCTTCTTCCTTTTCTTTTTTTTTTTTTGTGGTATTGGGGATGGAATCCAGGGGCGTCATACCTCTGAGTATACCCTCAGCCCTAGTTTTTTAGTCTTTTTATTTATTATTATTATTATTATTTTTATTATTATTATTTTATTTTGTGGTACTGGGGATGGAACCCAGGGGCATTTTACCTCTAGGCTATATCCCCAGCCCTATTTTTTTTATTTTTTATTTTGAAACAGGGTCTCACTGAGTTGCAAAGGGCCTCACTAAGTAGCTGAGGCTGTCCTCAAACTGCGATCCCCTGTCTCAGCCTCCCAAATGCTGGGATTACAAGCATGCGCCACCATGCCTGGCATCTTTTTATTTTTGAGACAGGGTCTCACTGAGTTGCGAAGGGCCTCACTAAGTAGCTGAGGGTGGCCATGAACCGTGATCCTCTGATCTCCGCCTCTGGAATGCTGGGATGACAAGTGTGCGCCACCACGCCCGCCTAGGAACCTGCTTCTAAGTGCACCGTTATGTTGCGGAAGCCGGCCGCCCTCAGTGGAGAGCGCATGTCGTCTTTGGTGCCGGGAAGGCGGTGGGCACGCCAGTGCTGGCTTCCCCGGCTTCCTCTCCAGGGAGCCTGCGTGTTCTCAGCATCTTAAGAGTTCTCCAGAGCGCTGAATTGGCATGTGACATTTCCACGTGAGGACCCTTTATCCTTCCAGATGGCAAATACGTATTTTACCCTTTCTTGAGTGCTCGTTGCTTCTCGGCACATACACTAATCTGGGGTTTCAATCATTGCACATATGTATTTATGGTATTGGGGGTGGAACCAGGGGCACTCTGCCTCTGAGCTACACCCCCTGCCCTATTTTATTATTTATTTTGAAACAGGGTCTCACTAATTTGCAGATGGCCTCGCTGAGTAGCTGAGGCTGGTCATAAACCCGGACCCTCCTGTCTCAGCCTCCCAAGGACTGGGATTACAGGTGTGCGCCACCGCGCTCAGCTTCATTCATGACGTGTAACCGTTTTTGTTTTGATATTCATGGTTAATCAAGTTCACATCATTGTACAGTGCTGGTGGGTTGATGTTCAACAACTTCCTTCTGAGTTGATGATGAGCCGCCTATCTTTATTGGGTTCTTTTCGAATTTCTTACTGGCTCGTTGTAATTGTGCACGAAAGTGAGGTTTATACGCACACATCCATATTTGCGTGCCACATTATTCAGCTTGCTTCCTTCCCCAGACCTCCCCGTGCCCTCCCTCCTTCCTCCCCAGTCCTCCTTTATTCCACTTTTCTCTCTCCTGCTTTCTGAGGTCCCTTTTTCTCCCTCTCTCTCTGTCCCCCATAGGAGAGAAAGCATGTGGCCCTTCACTTTCTGAGCCTGGTTGATCTCCCTTATCAGGTTGCCCTCCATTTCCCTCCTCCTGTTAGGAAAAAAATTCAAACCCTCTTCACCAGCTCTTACGTACTATACAACACCCGCCGTCACGTCGCTGTCACCCTCCCAGACTTCTCACTGAACAGGACAGTCACGGTCACCACCTCAGATGCAGGAGGGCCTTCCCAGAGTGACCGGGACGTGACCAGCGCGGTCCAGCCCTCAGTGACACAGTCAGGGCCGGAACGCGGGCTCCGATGCCGAGTGTCCCCGGGACCTGTGGGGTGAAACACCAACAGAGCCTTCCTCCCGTCAGGTTAAAATACTCCAGGCCACGGGGCTGCCGCAGCATCTCTGCCACTTCGTCTTCTGCAAATATAGCTTCTGGGATCAGCAGGAGCCGGTGACCGTGGCGCCCGAGGTGGACACCTCTTCCTCTCCCGTCAGCAAGGAGCCGCAGTGCATGGTGGTCTTTGACCACTGCAGCGTGAGTTGGTTTTCTGGTCTATTCGTGTGTCAGTGGAACAACACAACGAGAATGAACCTTATTGCTTTGAATGATTGTGCCCATATATGTCTGGAAGCAGTGTTTCTTAGAGTGGGGATGGCCATGCATGTAACTTGTCCACAATAAAAAAGTCACATCTGTGTAAAAAAAAGAAGTGTGTATGTTTAGAAGCCAAGTGTGGTGGTACACACCTATGATCCTAGTATCTAGGAGGCTGAGACAGGAGGATTGCAGGTTTGAGGACAGCCTCAGCAACGTAGGGAGATGCTGAGAAAACCCTATTTCAAAACAAAAGGTACAAAAAAGAACTAGGGAGCCAGGCATGGTGGTGAACGCTGTAATCCCAGCGGAGGCTGGAGGATCAAGGTTTGTGGCCAGCCTCAGCTACTTAGTGAGGCCCTTCGCAACTCAGTGAGACCCTGTTTCAAAAAAATTAAAAGAATAAGAAATAGGACTGGGGGTGTAGCTCGGAGGCCGAATGCCCCTGGGTTCCATCCCCAGTACCACAAAAAAAAAAAAAAAAAAAAAAAGAACTGGGGTTTAGCTGGAGGTAGAATGCCCCTGGGTTCAACCCCCAGTACCCCTTCTCTGCCCCCCACACAGGTGAAGAAGCTAGTGTGTTGGGGTGAAAACAGACAGTGAATGACTTAACTCGACACTGAGCTTCTGCGGAGCCCTTTTCATTCTGTCCTTCGTCCTTGCAAGTTAGATTTAGTGGTAGCACTTTTTTGTCAGCTAAAGAAACATTCACAAAAACTAAGCGAGACTGTTTCAAAGTTAAATAGAACTGGGCTATAGCTTATAGGTACAATGACCCTGGGTTCCATTCCCATTGTGAGAGAGAGACAGACAGACGGACACAGAGACTAATTGCAAAATACTACCTTATGAAGATGAGATTTTTAAAATTAGGCGATCTTTTTTTGTGTGCTAGTGTTCACTATTTTCTTTGTCTTCTATCATTAGAGATTAACTTCCTAAAAAATAATTTCTACTACCTTGTTGCATGTAGTAACTTTTATATCAAACCATTACAAATCATTTTTGTGAAGCTTAATACAGTTACACTTTTAAAAGTAGCTCCCAAAATATTGTCAAAAAAATAGAATACATGTATTCTTATATACTAGGCTTTCAAAGTAGAAAGTTTTTGCAACTTGTAGTTACCTTAAAGACAGGAACCCAGGCCACCAGGGCATTCGTTCCCTATGACAGCTCTGCTCTGTAGCAAAAACGATTCCGTTTCTTTCCTCCCCAGTAGCATTAAGAGTAATCATAATATTGCCCAAAAGTGTTTGCCGCCTTGTGATTAGAGGTTGCATTCCAGGAGTTTTCTGTTAACATCACTGAGGACTTCATTGAGCACCTCTCAGAAGGGGCGCTGGCCATTGAAGTGTATGGGCACAAAATGAACGATCCTCGGAAAAACCCGGCGTTGTGGGATTTGGGAATCATCCAAGCAAAAACACGGAGTCTTCGGGACAGGTGAATTTTAGAGCTCCATCTGAATCCGTTTATAATTTTAAAAAATTGCTAGAGATTAAGATCACTATTTATTTATTTATTTATTTATTGTGTGTGTGTGTGTGTGTGTGTGTGTGTGGTACTGGGGGTGGAACCCAGAGGCTTTCTACCTCCGGGCTATACTCCCAGACCTATTTTTATATTTTATTTGGAAACAGGGTCTCACTAAGTTGCTGAGAGCCTCACTAAGTAGCTGAGGCTGGCTTCGAACCTGTGCGATCCTCCTGTCTCAGCCTCTCAAGCGTGGGGATTACAAGCGTGCGCCACCACGCCCAGCCTAACCACTATTTATAAAGGGTACCACTTCCCAAGCATTACCGGAATCCAGGGGTAGATGGTCCTGCTGTTCCCAGGGTATCAATCTTGCAGCTGAACTTGCTTAGGGGGCGGATGGTGAGGGAGGATGGGAGAAAGCAAGGGCGTGGCTACTTAAAAAGAAACAGTGACGCTCGCTTGGAGACTGGCCACTCGTGCCTGAGAGTTATTTCCCATTAATCAGCCACACAGAGACGGTGACTGTGGTGCTCACAGTTCTTTTGAGCGACATTGGTGAAGGAAGGAGGTAGCCTTAGCCTTATTTGTTGGCTTAGAAGGAAGTTTTTCCTCTGTTTTTTTTTTTTGTTTGTTTGTTTGTTTGTTTTCACTTAGAAAGTTTTAGCAAATCCTAAATTAGAAGGTAAGAATTTTTTTTTCCTGACTCTTACTGACCTGAGAGAAGACTTGTCAAGTCACCCAAGATATGTCTCTAACTTTATCTGTCCATGAGAAGGTAGTCCTTGTATTTGCTTTTGGACGTCTGATTAGAATGTTCCAGTTTTTTTTTTTTTTTTTTTTTTTTTTGTGTGTGTGTGTGTGTATGTGGTACTGGGAATGAAACCCAGGGACAATTCTACCTCCAAGCTACACCCCCACCCTGTTTTTTATTCTTTATTTTGAAACAGGGTCTCACTGAGTTGCAGAGGGCCTCACTAAAGTAGATGAGACTGTCTGCGAATCGCGATCCTCCAGTCTCAGCCTCCTGAATGCTGGGATTACAAGTGTGCGCCATCATGCCCGGCTAGAATGTTCCAGGCTTTTTTGTTTCTGTTTTTGTTTTTTAGTGACCACTTTGAACAGGTTAAAGTGTTATATTTGGTGTTTTCATCTCTTTCCGAGCGCAACAAAGGCGCCACTTTTACTCGTGATACCACGCCAGTGTACTCCCGCCCTTGGTCAGTGTGCGTGTGTTCTCGCTAACCTTGCCCCTGCGCCATTGTGCTTGGAGGTCGTTTCCATGGCTAAGTCTCATGGCGGGTCCCGAGGGCTGGAGTTGAAAGAGCAACGTCAAGTTCCCAAGAGCCGCCCCTCTTCCCCAGGTGGAGCGAAGTCACTCGGAAGTTGGAATTCTGGGTCCAGATCTTGGAACAGAATGAGAACGGTGAATACTGCCCTGTGGAGGTGATTTCTGCCAAGGACGTGCCCACAGGAGGGGTCTTCCAGCTGCGCCAGGTAACGGGTGTGAGCGTTCACATTAAACTCGTGGCCACCAGCAGACTTAATACGGGGTAGTGGTTCTTTGTGTGTGGTGCTGGGGGGCAAATCCAGGGCCTCATGCATGGTAGATGAGAGCTTTCACTGAACTATACCCCAGCCCTTAATATTGTTTTTTATTTTTTTTGCGGTACCAGGGAGGGAATCCAGGGGCATTGTACCTCCAAGCTATACCACCAGCCCTATTTTTTATTCTTCTTATTTTTTTGAAACAGGGTCTCACTGAGTTGCGAAGGGCCTTGCTAAGTAGCTGAGGCTGTCCGCGAACCGCGATCCTCTGGTCTCCACCTCCTGAATGCTGGCACTACAAGCAGGCGCCACCACACCTGGCTTAATATTGGATTTTTTTTTTTAAAGAAGAATTGAACCCAAGGTCATTCTACCTTCTAGCTACACTCCAGCCTTATTTTAATTTTTTATTTTTTTTGGTGGTACTGGGGGTGGAACCCAGAGGCTTTCTACCTCCAGGCTATACTCCCAGACCTATTTTATATTTTATTTGGAAACGGGGTCTCACTAAGTAGCCGAGGCTGTCTTTGAACCTGTGCGATCCTCCTGTCTCAGCCTCCCAAGCGCAGGGATTACAAGCGTGCGCCACCACGCCCGGCTCCGGCCTTATTTTAATTGTTGTTTCAAAGCAGGGTCTCACTGAGTTGCTGAGGTGGCCTGGAACCCAAGATCCTCCTATTTGAGCTTCCCAAATACTGGAATTACAGGCGTGCGCCACTCTGCCCTGCTAATATTGGATTCTTTTTAAAAGAAATGTTGATAATAATGAAATCTGGACTGTCCAAATCCATTTCTTACCTTCAGGTTATTTCATGTTTCCTGTGTATTTTCTTTAATTCTCACAAGGCTTGCTATTTATGACAGGTGTGGTGGTGCACACCTGTGATCCTAATACTTGGGAGGCTGAAACAGCAAGGTGCAAGCTTGAGGGCAGCTCAGCAACTTAGCGAGACCCTTTTTCAAAATAAAAAAATAAAAAGGAAAAAAATTGGACTGGGGGTAGAGTTCAGAGTTAGAATGCCCCTGGGTTCCACCCCTAGACCCGCAAACAAACAAACAAATAAATAAGGGCTATGAGCATAGCTCAGAGATAGAATGCCCCTGGGTTCAATCCCCAGTATATACAAATAAATGAATAAAGAAATCAGTTTCAGTTGGATTATGAAGAAGACATACTTTATAAGAAAGTTTAGAATTGAATTGTGGAACATAAAACAAACCTATCAAGTGGCATTATCACATTTCGAGTCACGGTGCGGCCGTCCTGCAGCGCCCGGGCTCTGCACCTAAGAGCACCTTCCGCAGCCTCCCCTTCACCTGTACTTGGGGACGATGGTGACGCCGGCTTCGCGAGATCAGCAGGATTAGGACGGAGGCTGCATCTGAAGCCCAGCGCTCGACACTCGGGAGGTGTTCAGTGAAGGCCTCCACGTCGGCGCGAGGCACGCAGCTCCGTGTAGGAGAGACGTGGCGATAGGCGCCCAGCCCGGATCGTCCGTCGGTGCTGCCAGCTAAAGTCTTCTATAAGTTGCATAAATGATTTAGAGCCGCCCTTTGCTATACTGTGCACTAACCATCATTTAGTGGATTCCTGTGAGATTTCCCGTACTTTGAAACAAAAGGAAAAGGCTAGCTCTATACGTGAATGCCACCCAGTGAGAAATAGGAAAAACGGCTGAAGGAAAGAGCGAGTTTGCTTAAATATGTAAGTTCTGACTGTTTTAGGAAGAGAAGGATAAGTGCTTGTTTTAGACGCCAGCAAGTGAATTTCACCAAAGGCATTCGTGTGGGGAAGGCGAAGAGCAAGGGAGGATTAGAGTACAGAACAGGTTCAAAATAGGTCACTTTCTGGTGTAAGCAAAATAAAAGGTAGCTCACTGAAATGCTAAAACTACTTTTGGCTATTAAAATATTTTCTGAGAGCTGGGCGTGGTGGCACATGCTTGTAATCCCAACATTTGGGAGGCAGAGACAGGAGAATCTTGATTCGAGGACAGCCTCACCTACTATTTAGTGAGGCCCTTTGCAACTCAGTGAAACCCTGTTTCAAAATATAGAATAAAAATAAAAAATAAGGCTGAAGGTGTAGCCTGGAGGTAGGATGCCCCTGGGTTCCATCCCCAGTACTGCTATATATATATATGTATATATATATGTATTATAGATATTTAATATATGTTAAATATCTAGATATTATATATATTTTATATATTATATAAAAATATATAAATATACATATATATATATATATATTTTTTTTTTTTTTTTTTTTTTCCCCTGAGGATAGCAGGGCATGGTGGCACTTGCCTGTAATCTCAGTACTTGGGAGGCTGACACAGGAGGAAAGTGAGTCAAGGGGTCGCAAAGGAGGTAAACACCAGCCAAGTTATTAAAGGCCTTTTTAATCAACCGGCACCTTCGGGTGAGATCTGCCAACCATGGGGGAAAGGGACCGATGACCAAGTGGCAGAGCCACGCGGTCAGCAGAGTCACGCGGCAGAGAGGAAACGAGGGTACCGATCTTGGATGGAGCTGGTGGCGTGGGCATGCTGGTCCTCTCGCGACATCTGGCGGCCTCGGGATCGCTGCGCGATGTTGGGAGCCTCACAGCCTCTCCACTCTGGCTTCCGGGGTTCCGCCTCCCGTCCCCATGGTGGGGTCCCATGGGGGTGGGGGGCCCCGGCCTATCAGCAGGTTTGAGTCAGACTTAGCAACTTACTTAGACTCTAAGGAACTTAACAAGGCCCTGTTTCAAAATAAAATAATAAGAACAGCAACAGGGCTGAATTACTCAGATGTAGAAGTCCCGGGTCCAATCCCTAGTACCCAAACGGTATATTTTCTGAGAGACTTTTACCACAAAATATCTGCTGCATGGTCCTGGAAAATATTAAATCAAAAGACATCTGCATCCCATCCATTCAAATGTAGCTTGATAGGATCAGCAATCACCTAAGTAGATTTTCCTGATCATGCTCAACTCTGGGGCGCTGACGTCCCTTGGAAGAGGGCAAGAGTAATTAACTTGAAATTGAATATTCAGATTCTATCTTTTGTATGTCATTTTCTGTTCCTAAAATTATTAACCAAGTTTGAAGTGAGTACTTTGGGAATACTGGATCGTTTTGACAGTATTGCTTTGTTACAGATACAGAGGCACTGTAGAGTTTGTTCTGAAAACACGTTTTAAGGAGGCACACCTTCTTTCTGATCAGTTCCTCCTGGAGTATAGTTGAAACTTTTTTGTACTCTGGGATTAGGGCAGTGAATCCAAGATAGCATTAGACTTTCCTATTTCTAATGCTGGTTGCTTGTTTTTTGTTTTTGTTTTTGTTTTTGGTTTTGGTTTTGGTTTTGGTTTTGGTTTTTTGTTGCACGTCTGGGGATGGAACCCAGGGGCATTTGACCTCCGAGCTACACCCCCTGCCCTGTTTTTTGTTCTTTATTTTGAAACAGAGTCTCACTGAGTTGCAAAGGGCCTCACTAAGTAGCTGAGGCTGTCGGTGAACCGTGATCCTCAGGTCTCAGCCTCCCAAATGCTGGGATTACAAGCGTGAGCCACCACGCCCGGCTTGGTTGCTTCTTTTTTTAAAGTAGATCATAGCTGGGTGTGGTGGTGCACACCTGTAATCCCAGTACTTCAGAGGCTGAGATAGGAGGATCACAGGTTTGAGGACAGCCTCAGCAACTTAGCAGCACCCTTTTTCAAAAGAAAAATTTAAAAGGGCAGGGGGTGTAGTTTAGAGGTAGAATGTCCTTGGGTTCAATCCCCAGCACCAAAACTAAAAAAATAAAAGTAGAGATCATACTTTGTTTACGGGTTAGGCAATCTGTTCTTTAACTTGATATGCCACATATGCTTTTCCACAGCAACATTTTAATGGTTATGTAGTATTTCATTATATGCACTTCAGTTTATTTAGTTATCAATCTTATACATTTAATTTATATCTTATTTTTATTATCCGCAACAAGATTTTTAGATTATTTGTGTATATTTATGATTACTTGAAATTTATCTCTAAAATGTTTTATTTCTATGGCAAAGGACGTGTGTGTGTGTGTGTGTGTGTGTGTGTGTGTGTGTGTTTGGTACTGGGGATTATACCCAGGGGCAAATTAACTCCAAGCTACACTACGCCATTCCTTTTTAGTTTCCATTTTGAAACAGGGTCCTGCTAAGTTGCTAAGGGTCTTGCTCCATTGCTAAGGCTGGCCTTGAACCTGTAGCCCTACTGTGTCAGCCTCCCAAGTGCCGGAATTTCAGGTGTGTACCAGCACAGGTCAGCGTTTATATTTTTAGGTTACATTGCCTTGAAGAAAGCTTGCACCAATTTAAATTCCTCCTCCGCAGTGTATAAAATTGCTCCATAAACCTGGGCAATATTGGAAATCACCCTTTTCAAATATGATTGCTGGTTTAGCAAGCAAAACTAAAGGTATATCATGTTTATTTTATTTTGTATTTATCAGTTAGGTTGAGCATTTTTTTATTAGACAGCTGCTTGTATTTACTTCATGAGATGGTTTCTTTTTATTGAAGAAATATATAAACCATACACTTATTCTTTGTCTTCCTACTTGCTTAAAAGAAAGCCAGGTTTTCCTGACTAGTCTTAAGTCTGTGTTATAGTCCTTAAGATTTGTAAGCCACAGGGAGGTAAGGTCTCCACAGGTAACTGATTTTCAACTTGAGCCTGTAGAGGTCTCTCTTAGCCAGATTGTTTGAAGGCTTGTGATTCTCTCTGGTCCAGGGCCAGTCCCGGAGAGTCCAAGTTGAAGTGAAATCGGTGCAGGAGTCGGGGACCTTGCCACTGATGGAAGAATGCATACTGTCAGTTGGCATCGGATGTGTAAACGTCAGGCCGCTCAGATCCCCCAGAGCCCATGAGACCTTCCACGTAAGTCTCTGCCCATTCCATGTTCGTGGCGAGGCAGACCCACACCAGTGTCTTTTGGAACCTGGCAGGCGTCTGCCTTCCCTGGACCGTTTTTTTCCAGGATCTCTTTCTTCTCTGAGGTCTTTCCCGGTGCTTTGCAGTTTTGTGCAATCTCTGCTCCACACTCTTACAGGCTTTGCCCTGCTCCGTGGTAAGCTGAGGGTTAAAACCCTCAGCCTCCCTCAGCCTGGAGAACTCCAAGTGCCTGGCAGTGATTAGCTCCCTGCACCTCCCACCGCAGGAGCCCCCCACTGGCTGGCAGAGACTACTTGGCCAGCAGGTGTTTGATTTCTCCTGGGGAGTGGGACCGCGCACCCAGCAGGAGAGCATTGTACTGGCTCCCGAAAAGGTCAGGCAGAACTCTTCAGTCCCCCTGAGGAGCCCGTTTTTACTCAACTTCCTGGCAACTGTGAAGCCCCCAGGGCAGGTGGGAGTCGACCCAGTGTCTTAATTAAATTAAAAACCAGAAACCCTGGGAGAATCCCTTGATTCTTTAAACCATTCTTTAGGATCTACCTGAGACATATTTTTTTTTTCTCTTTTAGGAGGAAGAGGAGGATATGGACAGCTACCAGGTAATTGAGCACCGTTAGCCTCCTCAAATGAGCTTGATTAAAGTACATAATTGCCCGTTCCAGGATCTCACTGTACTGTTACGTAGTAATTAAACAATTTGGATTCAAACACTGTTTTTTCTTAAAGCAAAACAGAGTGGGAAGCAGTGAGTATTGTTTCATGGGCCACAGAGAGGAGGCCTGCAGGGATAGGAGATAATGTGGCCGTGTTGATGTCCCTTCCTGCACCCTGAGCTCCCATCCCAGCTCCCACAGAGCCTCCCGGCTGCTCCTGGCTGCTCTCCTTGACCTCCCCCTAGTGGGCCCCTAGGGCCCCCACCCCTTGCTCCTGTTGCGCTCCTCTCGCCCCAAGTGTGGGCCAAGCCCGGGTGTTTTCCGTATTTGAAACCAAGTCTCCCTGAATGCCCCTTTCCTAGAGTCATCCGGGGATTTTGTGGGTTTTTTTCTTTCTTTCCATAATCTGCCAGATTTTGTTTATGTCTGTGAAGTTTCGTCTCGTCCGTCATCCTTTAGGACTGTCTGAGCTCTGTGGAGCCTGATTATGTCATCCAGTGTAGTCAGCCTCCTGGCTTTGCATCATTCTAATTCGATAGAAATGTCTGCCTTCCTGCAAGTTACTGATAACAGCATTGTATCAGACGGTGTTAAATGCAGAGTCCTGCGGCACCACAATAGAGACTTGCACATGATTCCATTAGTCCTGCGCTCGGGATGTGCATCCGAGTCCCCTGTGCCCGCTCTCAGGCGATGCTTTGCGCGTTCCTCCAGCTTGTCCTCGGGAGTGTCACAGGCTATTTGGTTAAGTGCCCTGGTGAAGTCCAGACCCGCGACGTCCGCAGCATTCCACTGACCTACCCAGGCTCCTAACCTTATTACCAAGGGAAATGAGCTAAGACTGGCGTGCTTGCGGGTGGCGACTGACTGTGGAGTGGTTAGTCTGTCCCCAACGGCCCCCGTCCTCTCACCCCACCCTCGAAATACATAGCCACAAGGAGAGAAGCGTCTACATGTAGTTGTCCTTAAGCGCCTAGGAAGCCCAGCGTGGTGGCGCATGCCTGTAATTCCAGTACTTGGGAGGATAAAACAGGAGGAGTGTATGTTCGAGACCAGCCTCAACACTTTAGTGAGACTCACAGCAACCTGGCGAGACCCTGTTTCAAAATAGAAAAATAAAATAGGGATAGGGGAGTAGCTCAGAGGTAGATTGCCCCTAGGTTCCAGTCCCAGTACCACAAAATTAATAATAATAATAATAATAACGATAATAACAATAACAATAATAATAAAAGAGCCTGGAAGACAATACTTTTTGACATTCATTTGAGGTTTCCCAGGCTCTGAGCTGTGCAAATCTGAAGATTATAAAGTATGAGGTGTGAGTTGTGTCCTGCAGAGACCTTGTAAAACTTCACCGCAGCCATTACAAACTAAACCCACCTCGAATGCTCTAGGTCCTGAGTTACACACAGGGAGGGCCATCGGGTGGTGCTGATAACTGAGCCACGGTGCTGCTTAGCATTTTGAGTCATGTTAGAGTCAGGTAAGATAGCATCAGCTCCGTACGGATTGTGCTCACATCATACCGGACGTGGTCTCCCTGTTTTCTTCCAGGATCGGGATTTGGAAAGACTGCGTAGAAAATGGCTGAATGTGTTAACAAAGCGTCAGGAGTACTTGGATCAACAGCTGCAGAAGCTCGTCAGTAAACCTGGTAGGAAGAGCGCGCTGGCTACACCCTGCCCCACAGCGCTAGCCCGTTAGTACCACAGCAAGTGAGAGCCAGGTGAACCTGTCAGCCGCGCGGCGGGCGAGCCCGTAGGATTTAGTTCAGTCTGTACCATCCTTTCAAAAAACCCAGTGCGATACTGTCTCCGTGTGGTCCCCACCCCTGACAGAGGAGGAGAGGTACAGCGGCGGAGCTCACAGCTCCCTTCGGAAAAAACTGGAGGGTGCTCTGGGGCTGTGAGCGGTGGGAAGCCCCTCTCTGCCGCGGTCAGCGCTCTAGTGAGCGCTCTCCAGCCAGCAGGTGGGATTTCTGCATCTCCTCCTCGTTCTCCGTGTTCTAGATAAGACGGAGGATGATGCAGACCGAGAGGCGCAGCTCCTGGAGATGCGGCTGACCCTCACGGAGGAGAGGAACGCGGTGATGGTCCCCTCCGCGGGCAGTGGTATCCCAGGGGCCCCCGCAGAATGGTAGGAACCCCGGGGCTCCCTGGGCCCCGTGCTCACCACGCAGGTTTGCACCTGCTGCAGTCAATGAAAGATTCATGATAGCGGGGGAGGACAGCGTGGTCTGAATTGAAGGAACTATTAAATTATTTTCATGGTTGAATAACTATGGCCTCAAAAGGCCGTGTTATTAAATAATATTGTTATTGGCCAGAGTAATTAAGATTTCTGAGAACTTAAATCAATATTTAATACCACTGCACTTAGCACTAAAAAAATAGTTAATATGTTAATTACTTGGATTATTCATTCCCTGAAAAGAATGTTGGGTCATCAGAAAATTGCATCTCCACCGGTTTTGGGCGTGGGTGCAGGCTCAAACTGTATGGTCAGCAAATGTTCTGTGCCACTTTAAAATGTAAGCTGAGCAACACGGAGCTCTTAAGTGCATCATTCCGTGAGAAAGGAAGTTTATTTTCATTTTAATATACTTTTATTGGTGTATCGTAGCCTCGCCTCATAATGCAGTTCAGGGTGATAGGGACGCACAGGCGCACGGCGCTTGGTGAGCTGCCCCGGCTCCCCCACCCCCAGTACATAAGACTGAGATTGGCATTGGAACCAGAAAGTAACTGATCAGGGTTACGACAAAGCGCGTGGGCTTGCAATGCTTGTGTCCGCCCCTGGGGGGCAGCAGGTGCAGTTAAGTCTCAGCAGCATCGCTCACGCTGGATTTCAGTGAACCCACTGGCCAGGGTCGTGGTCCCCTGGACCGTGGCGGCCCCGGGTGCATGAGGACTGTGTCCTGCATTGTGGGCTGCTGAGATCTCTGGGTCTTTTGTGTTTCAGGACACCAGTGCCGGGCATGGAAACCCACATTCCTGTCATATTCCTTGACTTAAATGGTAAGTCGGGGTGGCCCTGGACAGAGCGGGCACCACCGTTAGGCAGCCTGCCACCGAGGTGAGCGTCGGTCCGGTGTGCGCCCGCACGGTCCCGCTCTGTGAAGGGCTGACTGTTTTAAGTCATATTTTCTATGGCAGCAGTAGGCTTGTTTCATCGTGATGCGTCCCCGCATCGCGCACGCCCTGTTCCCCCATCAACTTCAGAAGCTTGCAACAAACATACTTTCCTCTTTAATTTGTCAGTAAAGATTCCTTCTGTGGAAAGACCTAATAACGATACCACGTGGCGTGCCTCCTTCTGGGCCCTCTTAGCATTACCTGATACATCGCTGGCTGTCCCAGTGAGACCTTGTACATTGCCTATTTTTTTTGGTAAATACATGTTAACCTCCACCCCGCAATACACTCTCCCTATAGGAGGAAAAATAGAAAATGAAAAGGTAGATTAAGCAGCTAAGCATAAGTTGGAAGTCAGCAGGGAGATTCCTGAACCTCTGCAGAAGAGCTGCATTTGAAGATGAACTCCCCCGAGGAGTAGCGGGCGCGTGCCCGGGGCTTCCTGTGTGTGGGGTGCAGCGGCCTGAGCAGCCCGGCTCACGACAGTGGAAGATTGTTCAGTGTGCTTGCGGGGTCGGAGGTCGCCACCGGGCCCACCCACTGTTGGGGTTGATGCTGGACAGCTCCATCCTGCCGGTCATGCTCTTGATCCTTGGAGACTGAGGGTGACCCCAGGCTGTTCTTACATTCGGCTCCCTAGGTAGGGGGGGAGGTGGGGGTGCTGAACACAGTGGAAAATGAGCCCGAGGAGGACCTGGATATTTGCAGAGATGAGGTCCACCCAAACCCACTTACTTTTGTGTGTGTGTATATGTGTGGTATTGGGGGTTGAATCCAGGGGCATTTTACCTCCAAAATACACCCCAACCCCGTTTTATTTATTATTTTTATTATTATTATTATTATTATTATTATTATTATTATTAGTGGTATTGGGTTTCCTGGAAGCCCTTCTGCCTCCGGGCTACACTCCCAGACCTATTTTATATTTTTTTATTTGGAAACAGGGTCTCTTAAGCCAACGAGGCTGGCTTCGAACCTCCACGATCCTCTTGTCTCTGCCTCCTAAGTGCAGGGATTACAAGCATGCATCATCACGCCCGGCTCCATTTTATTTTTAATTTTTAAAATTTATTTATTTTTGTGTGTATGGTACTGGGGATAGAACCAAGGAAAATTCTACTTTTGAGTACACCCCATCCCTGTTTTATTTTTTATTCTGAAGCAGGGTTTCACTAAGTTGCAGATGTCCGCACGAAGTTGCTGAGGCTGCCCTTGAACCTGCAATCCTCTTGTCTCGACCTCCCACGTACTGGGATTACAGATGTGTACCACCACATCCAGCCATTCAAGTTTTTAAATTTTGAAACAGGTTCTCACTATATTGCTGAGGGCTGAGGTTGCTATGGTGCTGAAGCTGGCTTTGAACCTATAATCCTCCTCTCTCAGCCTCCCAAGCGCTGGGATTCTGGGCATGCCCAGCTAGCCCACTTACTTCTGATGCCTCTGCCTAGGTTTAAAATAGATGGGGAGATGGGATGGCCAGACTTCCAGCCAAACATCCACAGGGCTGTGCTGCGGAGTCTGACTAGGGCCTCTGGTTTCTGGTTCACGAAGCCAGTTGGTCCCTTTGTTGAACTTACCTGTCAGCTAATTGGAATCACTGGCACATTTCTTGTTTCTCCAGTGCTCGAGGAGGCGGAGGCTTTGGGTGTAATCACGCTGTTACTGTTTATGAGCAGGCCTGGGGTTACTGCTTAGGGATCTTGGCTTTTGTGGCCTCCAGAGCCTTGGCTGAGGTATAGAGGGGGCAGCTCGAGTCAGAGCATTTGCCGAGGCGCTTTCCATCTCTCCGATCTGTGCAGTATTAAACGGTCATCATCGGTGTCATGTGAGATTGCAGAGCAAAAGAGCAAATGAAATTTGGAGCAGAAGAGTTTTAATAAAATGTGCATTGAAATTTGGCGGGTCGGGGTTACCCTTGGGAACGGCCGCTGGGTTTAACGGAGTCTCTTTGCTGCCAGCCGATGATTTCAGCTCTCAGGATAACCTCGATGACCCCGAAGCCGGCGGCTGGGACGCGACGCTGACGGGGGAGGAGGAGGAAGAGTTCTTTGAGCTGCAGGTCGTCAGGCACCATGAGGGAGAGGTAAGTCAAGAGGCCTGGGGGATTCCCCACACATCTAAATGGAAGTCACCCTCCTGCCCCCGCTTTGGGGAAGCCAGCACGGGCGGGGCCTCGGCAGGAGCTGTGCTCTGTCCCCAGCCGAGGGGGTGTGGACGCTGCTGCAGTATGTGGAGTGCAGATGGCGCCACGTTTGGATTCGCATTGAAACTCTTCTGTAGAGACTTCTTGAAAAGCAATAAGAGAGCCAGGCGTAGTGGCGTGCACACAGCTGTAATCCCAGTACTTGGGGGCCGGAGACAGGAGGATTGCAAGTTTGGGACCAGTTTTGCAACTTAGTAAGGCCTTCTGCAATTTAGTGAGACCCTGTTTCAAAATTTAAAAATAAAAGAGGACTGGGGGTGTAGCTTGGAGTTAGAATGCCCCTGGGTTCAATCCCCAATACCACAAAAGGGGGGGGGGGGCGGAGAGAAAGGAAGGGAAGGGAAGGAAAGAGAAGAAAGAAAGAAAAAGAGCCAGGAGTGGTGGCGACACCTGTAATCCCAATACTTGAGAGGCTGAGACAGGAGGATCTCAGGTTCAAGGACAGCCTCGGCAACTTAGTGAAACTGTCTCAAAATGAAAAATAGCGCTGGGGCTGCAGCTCAGAAAGAATGCCCCTGGATTCAATCACCAGTACCACTAAGAAGAAAGGAAAAAAAAGGAAAAGAAAAGAAAAAGAAGAAGAAATTGAATAGACAAAGGCAGCTTGCAGTTTTCATTTCAGTGGTTGAATCTGTGTGATAGATGTATCCTGGGGATTATTCCCTAATTTTTATTTTGCTTGAAAAATTATAAAGTCTTTTGGAAAGGAACGGAGGTGTAGTGCTGAGGACAGGCCTCACACTGGTGTTCCTAAGATGCAAAACTTGAGCCCAGCTCGAGGAAGCGTTTAGGCGCTGGGGTCCGAGCCGTGGTGGCAGCACAGCAGCTGCGCCCGCGCCTTCCTCGGTGCCGAGTGTGCTGAGACGCAGGGCCGGTCCAGGTTAAAGCAGACGATGGGCCTGGGCAGCTAAGTGTGGCCTGTGATCCAGGGATGGGAAAATGGAAAAATTTGCATGTAGACTCCATAACAAGTAATAGTACTATATCAGTGTTAAATTCCCCCTGTGACAATTACCTGCAACTTACTGAAAGGTGGCTCCGCAAAATAATTGTATGGAAGAAACAGGAGCAAAGGTGGCCAGGAGGGTGGAGCCCAAGGACGGGATGCAGGAGTCCACAGTGCTGAGGTTTTGCAACTTTTCTTAATGTGAGAGCATTTTTTAATAAATATAAAAGCCACCTATCCACCCATGTATCCACCCACCCACCCACCCATCCATCCACGCATCCACCCACCCACCCACTCATCTACCCATCCATCCATCCATCCACCCATCCATTGATCCATCGATCCATCCATCGATCCATCCATCCATCCATCCATCCATCCATCATCCATCCACCCATCCATCCACCCATCTATCCATCCATCCATCCATCCATCCATCCATCCATCCACCCACCCACCTACCCACCCATCCATCTATCCAACCATCCATCCATCCACCCACCCGCCCACCTACCCAGTAGAGTACCCTGTTCTGTGCCTCCCAGGCCTCAGGGTGAGGCCGCACTCTCCCGTCCCATTGCCTTTTGAGATCACTTCTCTTAGGAGAATTCAGCCCAAGCAGAGGTGTTTTTGGGGTGCTTGAGGGCTTTCTGGAGGAAAGAACAAGGTGCTTTCTCCGGTCCTCTCTGTAGGCGAAAGCAGAGGCCTCGTGGGACTCGGCGGTGCACAGCTGCCCCCAGCTCAGCAGGGGCACGCCCGCGGACGAGCGCGTGTTCCTGATCGTGCGCGTGACGGTGCAGCTCAGCCACCCCGCCGACATGCAGCTGGTCCTGCGCAAGCGGATCTGCGTCCACGTCCACGGCCGGCAGGTGAGGCTTGGTGCCCGGAACCATGTGTTTAAGCGAGGGTCCGCTCTTGGCGGGGCTGCGGCGGGAGCGCCCTGCCTTCTGTCCTGAGCGCCGCTCCTCCCGGCCACCGTTAGGTCCACCTCACCACGGCTGCCTCGGCCCTGGCGCCATCATCCGACTTCCTCCTAGACAGCATGCACCTGTAAGCCCTGTGCCGGGAAGGCTGAGGTGGGGATCGCAGGTTCAAGGCCAGCCTCAGCAATTTAGCAAGACTTTATTTCCAAACCCAAAATGAAAAGGGCTGGGGCTGTAGCTTGGAGGTAGAATGCCTCTGGGTTCAATCCCCAGCACCACAAAAAGAAAAAAGAAAAAAGAAAAAAAAAAATCAGTGAACCTGGTGCTCAGGGCCAGTGGGGCAGCTGGGTGCTTTGCTGCTGCGTTTTCTCTGGGTGCGGCAAGAGGAGGCACCTCCACATCAGCTGCTCGCCCGTCAGCCCAGTGCTGCTCTCCCTTCTCTTTCCAGATCTTTCTTTTCTCACAAGTTATGGTTCATATGTCTACCTTTAGGTTACAGAAAGGTGACTAGGAGCCGGGTGTGGTGGCGCATGCGTGTAATCCCACTACTTGGGAGGCGGAGACGGGAGGATCACAAGTTGGGGGCCAGCTTAAGCAACGTTGTGAGAACCTTTCAAAATTAAAAAAGAAAAACTGAATTGGCAGTAGAACACCCCTTGGTTCTGTCTCCAGAACCACAAAAGCAAACACGCACACTAGGCGTCTGGGGAGAGGCTGGGTGCGTAAAGCGTCCTGGTACTCCTGTAGTGCGCGGAGCTCCCTGGGCAGGCCGCTCGGCCTGTGCCTGTAATCTACACCGCAGGGAGAGCGCAGACTTCAGACCAGGGAGGAGCGCGGCGTCAGGGCGGAGGGTGGCATCCGAGCTGGCGCTTTGCAGTAGGGCGCTGGGCAGGTGCAGGGACGGGGAGGAAGGAAGGGTGGGCAGGACGAGACCGCGGGTGGCCATGCCAAGGAACACAGCCTCCCGTGGAGGTCAGCGGGCTCAGAAGGACCTTTTGCCACTTGAAGGGCGTAGAGGAAATGTCTAGGTGAAAATTTAAACAACTACTACTGGCTTTTCAAATGTGAGGGCTTGGGAGGGTGGTTCTGGGGACCCTAGTTAGCCTCTCTACCTCCTTTTTATTTCTTTTTTTAATCTTTTGGTACTGGGGATTGTAGCCAGAGGCATTTAACCTCTGGGTTACATCCCAGCCCTTTTAATTTTTTTAGTTTGAAACAGGGTCTTGCCGAGTTGCTGAGGCTGGTCTTGAGCCTGCGATCCTCCTGTCTCAGCCTCCCCAGTCCCGGGGTGACAGGTGGATGTCGCCACACCAGGCCCCTTGCCTCCCTTCTGTGAGGCCTTCTCAATACCTGAAGCCAGGATGGCTGAGAATAAATCTTTTCATTTAAAAGAGCATAGTCATGGTTGACAGACTCCTAGATGTAATCTCCACCCCTAAAAATTAATCTTTAGTTCTAAATGTCACACTGATATCAATCTTGGAAATGAAGACTGGCGGTAATGCTGTTAAAATTGCAGCTCTTTAGCTTGCCAGCCCAACATCAATAAAACCCGGGTCGCGGGGTTGGCTGCAGACGCTGTGGGTGCATCTCCCTCTTCTCGTGAGCCTGCGGGGATTGGAGGGACACACTGCCGGAGACTGAACAGGGGGCATTCTACCTCCAAGCTGCACCCCAGCCCTTTTTATTTTCTATTTTGAAGCAGGGTCTCATTAAGTTGCTAAGGGTCTCACTTTGCTGAGGCTGGCCTCAAACTTGTGATCCTCCTGCTGTCTCAGCTTCCCAGGTACTGAGATTACATGTGTGCCACCATGCCCAGCAACACATGCTTTATGGGGGCTGTTCTGGGAATTGAACCCAGGGGCTCACACATGCTGGGCAGGTGCTCTGCCGTGGAGCTACGTCCCCAGCTGTTGTGAGCCTCTTGAAGAAGGACTCCATTTCCAAATCCGCAGTCCTGGTTGCGGGACCCCGAGTCTGCCTGGCCTGGCGTCCCGCACAGAGAGGGTGCGTGGCGGAGGGACCACGTTTCCACTGTTTCTTTATTTGAATTGTGGGAGCGAGTGGCCACGTTTCTTCCTGGCTGAAGAACTTTGGAAGTATTCTAAGACACATCCCTCTTGGCTTCAGTCTCAGGTATTTTTTATTGCTGTTCATTGTTCCCTTAGACAAGAACCAGGATTGCCGCGTGACCCTAATTTGTGCAAGTCAGTGTCACTAATTCTATGCAAACCGAAAACAAAAAAGGCAAAATAGCAATAGTGCCGGGCGTGGAGGCAGAGGACTGTAATCCCAGTACTTGAGAGGCTGAGACAGGAGGATTGCAGGTTCAAGGTCAGCTTCAGCAATCTAGTGAGGCCCTGTTTAAAAACAAAACAAAACAAAAATAAATAAATAAATAAATAAAAAGGGCTGGGGAGTGTAGCTCAGAGGCAGAATGCCCAAGTTCAATTCCCAATACCACATACACACACACCAAAAAGAACAATAGCATCCACGCCCCCCAGCACGGGAAGCGGTAGTTCTGCCCCCAGTGGGCGTGGCCCTGCTGAGCACTGAGCCCGCGGAGGAGCATGGAGGATGCCATAGGTGGTCTCTCTGCATTCAGAAAGGCTCAGATCTTTTAAAAATTAAACAAAGATCACTGAATGGGAAATAATTTGTCAGGCTTGTGGAATAATGTGTTTTTAAGACAAGGCGGCTGGGCTTCTCTCTCCTTTTGGGGTCGTGCCGTTTCTGCCTCCCGTTCTGCTTTCTCCCTCTCCTCTCCACTCCCGATTGTATTCCATCCTCATCCCGCTCCCTTCAGCCTCCGAGGACGTCCAGCCTTAGCAACGTTTCCAAATGAGTCATCTCTGCATTAATTCAACAGTTCAGTTCTTAACTGTGTGAAGAGCGCAGTCAGCATCAACAATGACCAGGCACTCGTAAATCACCTTCATAACGACCTGCTTTGGTCAGGAATGGAATGCCCGAACGTGTCAGTATTCATGGTACACGATGTCCATCCTGCTCTGGCAGGGGAGTCTGAGCCTCCCTGGTCCTTGCTGACATCTCAGAAGGTCGTTCTGCTGCGTCTTCTGTCCGTAGCAATGGCACAGAGCTCAGCCAGGTGCCCGGTCCAGTCCTGCCTTTTCTGGGTGTCGGTGCAGGGCCCGCCACACACCAGGCATCCGTCAGTGGCGCCAGCAGGAAACTGCATTTGCTGATAAGGATTTCATTTGCTTAAGGTGGAAATGTGCTGTTTTCAGTTGGTTAGAGTGGACACGGCATCCTTTATGCAGTCTCATTGTTACTGAAAACTCAGTTTTAAACGTAAAAACTGTGTCTTCTATTTTTTTTTTTCCTGTAGGGTTTTGCTCAAAGTCTCCTGAAAAAGATGTCTCATCGAAGCTCAATTCCTGGCTGTGGAGTGACCTTTGAAATTGTCTCCAATATTCCAGAGGTGAAGGAACATTGGCAATTTACTAAAAACAAGAACTTAAAAAGAGATAATAAGCAAAAATGTTTACTTAGGAAAATGCTGTCAATTTTTTAGAGAGATTTTCTAATCTTTTTTTTATGGTACTAGGGATTGAACCAGGGGCATTCTACATCGGAACTACACCCCCAGCTCTATATTTTATTGTTTTGAAACAGGCTGCACTAAGTTGCAGAGGGCCTCACTAAGTAGTTGAGGCTGGTCAGACACTATTGATCCTCCTGTCTCAGCCTCCCAAGTATTGGGGTTACAATTATTTTTTATTTTTTTATTTTTTGGTGGTATTGGGGTTCCTGGAAACACTTCTACCTCCAGGCTACACTCACAGACTTATTTTATAATTTTTATTGGGAAACAGGGTCTCTTAAGCCAGCGAGGCTGGCTGGCTTCAAATCTGCACGATCCTCCTGTCTCTGCCTCCCAAGCGCGGGGATTACAAGCATGCGCCACCACGCCCAGCTATTTTTTATTTTGAAATGGGGTCTCACAAGTTGCTGAGGCCAGCCTCAAACTTGCAATCCTTCTATCTCAGCTTCTTAAGCCCTAGAATTACAGATGTGTGCCACCACAGCGGCTAGGCATTTCCCACTTAAGTTTTAGACTTAGTAATTTGTTAAAGAAGAACTTTCTGGCCGGGCGTGGTGGCGCACACTTGTAATCCCCGCGCTTGGGAGGCGGAGACAGGAGGATCGCGCAGGTTCGAAGCCAGCCGTGCTGGCTTAAGAGACCCTGTTTCCAAAAATAAAATATAAAATAAGTCTGGGAGTGTAGCCCAGAGGTAGAAGGGCTTCCAGGAACCCCAGTACCACACACACAAAAAGAACTTTCTTCTGAAAAGCAACACAGCACCTTTTTACTCGTGGAAAACAACGAGTAAAAGACAATGGCAATGTTATTCCCCTGAGAAAGGCCTGTAGCCTAACGCAGAGACCCGTGTTTGAACTCAGAGTCAAATATAAGTCTTGTTTTGGTCGCTTATTTGCAAGAAGAACCTGGGTAAATGACCCTGAGCCTGTTTTTTTTTTTTTTTACCCTCAAATGGAGCTGGTGAGACCCGCGCAGGGTTGTTTCTAAGGATCAAAGGAAACAGGGCGTGTAAGACGCCTGCATACCAGGCATCGAGTCATAGCCGCTGCCGTAGGTGATCACTGGCATTTTATTATTACTGGTGGTACCTCTGTGAACAGTTGAGATATTCTGAGGTTTGGGTGCGTGCTGAAGCATCCCCCGATGGAGGACGTGGCTGGTACCCACGTCCTCACAGGTAGCCCCTGAATTAGCATCACTTGTTCAGCTGGAATGGAGGGCCCCGTGAGGGCAGGAGGGGTGGGTGCTTGAGGAGGACTCCGAGCACCAGAAGGAGGAGCAGTTTCTGCTCTCGCACTGGCCGTCAAAGCAGGGGGAACAAGGAGAAGTGGAGACCCAAGTTTCCTGGGGTGAAGAAATGGGGATGGGGGGCCAGGTGCAGTGTTGCACACATGTAATCCCAGTACTTGGGAGGCTGAGACAGGAGGATCACAGGTTCAAAGCATCAGCAATTCAGTGAGGCCCTCAGCAACTTAGGTAGACCCTGTTTCAAAATAAAAAATAAAAAGGGCTGGGATATAACTCAGAAGTAGAATGCCCTGGATCAAATTCCCTATACCACAGAAAAACTAAAAGTATATTTTGCTAGAGCCTTACTGTGTGTTCTCTGTATTTAAACGTTTCCTGTTTTTCCAGTCTACGCCCCCAGCCCTATTTTTAAGGTTTTTTTTTTTTTTAATTTTGAAATGGTCTCACTGAGTTGCAAAGGGCCTCGCTAAGTAGCTGAGGCTGTCCGCGAACCACGATCCTCCCGTCTCAGCCTCCCGAGTGCTGGGATGACAAGCGTGCGCCACCACGCCCGGCTTCCTCATCTTTGAAATGAGACTATGACTGCTCCTGGTTAAGACAAGGCTCAAAGGAAGGATCGTGGGCGGCAGTGTTTCTGTGAACTTAAGCCATTTTATAAATTCTCCCCTATTTCATCTGTTCTAAGACTCATTTACATTTTAAAAAATATCTTTGAAGATACTTTATATCTTCAGATGTATGTATAATGTCTTATCCTTGATGGTATCTTGAAATTAATTGGCAGTCTTTTTTCCCCAGTTGCATATAAAATTGTCTTATGTTGATGGTATTTAAGATATGGTAGCGTCTAGATGTGCATTTTGTAGTTTTTGACATTATTATGAGAAATTCACAAGTAAATTAAATCAAGTATCTAATTTTTCCCAACTTTTTTTTTTTTTTACTTGAAATAAAGTCCCTACTGGCTAGTGAGATTCCCTCTCCTATGCATGGCCAGCTTCTATCAGAAGACTCAGAAAGCCCTCACCGGAGAGCATAGCAGTGACCGTTTGACTACATTCTTCTTTCTTGGTCAGCCTCAAGCCTTTGGCCACTGATCAGGGTGAAGATGGAGACTGACCATGTTAGAGTGATGAGTGTGTGGTCCAGGGTGGGTTGCTTAGCAACAGCTGAAACCCAGCCCTGGCCCACTCCATCTCCTTCCTGCCAGCTCCCCTTGCCTAGCGGGTCAGCCCAGCTCCTCTTCCTCTTTCCCTCATGGAGGTCCAGGGATGATACACTCCTGCAGTCCTCTTGTTGAGGATTATTTTAAAAATTTAATAATTCTGACTAGCCTACAAAATCTTCTTTGACTAGGAATGTTTTTGGGTTTTTTCTTACAATGGAAGTATGGTAGAAAACAATTTTGTTTAGAATGTGCAGTTTCAGCTATTCTGTGTCTAACTAGCCTTTCACATTAACCTGGTACCATAATCGCCATTTTATAACTTCTGTGGAAAAAGCAATTTGAATTCCAAAAGCTGGTAGTAAAATGGGTTTTAAAATCCATTCTATGGCCAGGCGTGGTGGCGCACACTTGTAATCCCTGCGCTGGGGAGGCAGAGACAGGAGGATCGTGCAGATTCGAAGCCAGCCGCGCTGGTTTAAGAGACCCTGTTTCTAAATTTAAAGTATAAAATAGATCTGGGAGTGTAGCCTGGAGGTAGAAGGGTTTCCAGGAACCCCAGTACCACCACCAAAAAAAAAAAAAAAATGCATTCTATGAATCAGTTCAAAACTCTAATTTGTATTTATGTGTATCAAGGTGCTTCTAAGCCAGGCGTGGTGGTGCACGCTTGTAATCCCAGCATTTGGGAGGCTGAGACCGGAGGATCGCGGTTTGCGGACAGCCTCAGCTACTTAGTGAGGCCCCTTGCAACTCAGTGAGACCCTGTTTCAAACTAAAGAATAAAAAATAGGGTTGGGGGTCTAGCTCGGAGGTAGACTACCCCCACGTTCAATCCCCAGTACTGCAAAGAAAAGGTTTACTCTTATTACTAGGATTAAAAAACATATTTTTTGCTAAAGTTCATATTACTGTCTGTAATATTCCTCTTATTTCTGTCAGAAAAAAACTAGGGCTAGGGGTATACCTAGTCAAAGGTAGAATGCTCCTGGGTTCCATCCCCAGAACTGCAAAATAAATTGAAGTAAATAAGTAAAAAATAAAATATTCCGGGCGTGGCGGCGCACGCTTGTAATCCCAGAATTTGGGAAGCTGAGAACAGAAGATTGTGGTTCGTGGACAGCCTCAGATACTTAGTGAGGCCCTCCGCAACTCAGTGAGACCCTGTTTCAAAATAAAGAATTTAAAAAAAAGGGGGGGGCAGGGGATGTAGCTTGGAGGTAAAATGCCCCTGGGTTCCATCCCGAGACCTGCAAAAAAATAAAAAAGTTCTACCTCTGTAGCTCAGAGGTAGATACTCCGGGGTTCAATCCCTAGTACCCCAAACCAAAACAAAACAGCATCCTCTGTAACGTTGACTCCTGTGCCGACCCAGTTTTAACCTGCAGGTTCTGTCCCCAGGAAGCCCAGGGAGTGGAGGAACGAGAAGCTTTAGCAAGGATGGCGGCCAACGTAGAAAACCCGGCTTCTGCTGACTCCCAGGCGTACATCGAAAAATACCTGAGGAGCGTGCTGGCCGTGGAAAACCTCCTGACGCTGGACCGCCTCCGCCAGGTCAGCCGCGCGTGGGGCCCGCCTGGCTGCTGGTTCCTCCGTTTTGCACCTCAGTTGCCCCGAGCTTCCGCAGCCCCGCAGTTCACCTTGGGGAGCCGGAGCAGCGGAAGCCGGCTCCTATGCATCTCCCGTGTCTGTGCTTCGCTCCCCAGGAAGTCGCCGTGAAGGAGCAGCTCACGGGGAAGGGGAAGCTGAGCCGCAGGAGCATTAGCTCCCCCAGCGTGAACAGGGTGAGCCGGGCCTCCCTGCCTCCCGCGCCCCTGCCTCTAGCCCGGGCTCCCCCAGGATCCCGCCCTCCGCGACCACCGCAGCTGGCGCCGCCTCGGGGTCCATCCCAGCCCAGCGCCCAGGCCAGCCGACTTAGCTTTTGGCCAGAAATTAATAATTTTTCAATTGAGGAGAGGTCTGGAGAAGGACACAGCCATTGCCCCCAGGCCATTGGAGCCCCAAAGCTTAGATTAGTTTCCAAGTGGTGGCTTAGGTTTGTGGATTTTTTAAAATATAAAATTGATATGATTAATGTTCTTATTGAACATGGTAATAAGTCTTCACAAAGAAGGATGCTTTTGGCTCCGTGGATTGGTTTCTCTTTTCCTCATTTTTGATGGAAATGTAGATGTGAAAAGATCACTTATATCCTAAGTACACACAAGTGTGTAGGAGAGTGGCGCCTGCTGCGTCTGAGAGGACCGTGGGTGGCTGCGTGGGCCTGGTGACAGCCCGTGACGTCACCACGGTGTCACGGAAGCCGAGGACCATCTCGGACACACAGACATGCCACTTTAATCCACAATACCCACTTCCCGTTTCCTCAGAAAATGGTACCTTAAAATGTACCGATAGATGGCAGAGATGTGGTATTCGGGATCCTGTAGTTTAAGATAATTTGTAGCCGGGTGTGGTGGTGCAGGCCTGTAATCCCAGTACTTGGGAGGCGGAGACAGGAGGATCACAGGTTCGAGGCCAGCCTTAGCAACTTAGAGAGACTCTGGACCACCTAGTGAGATTCCCTAGCGAGACCTCCGGCCTGACCTGGTGCTCTGAGCCTCACTCCGACGCGGTGAGGGCCATGCTGTCCCGCTGCAAGGACTAACCTTGCTTCGTTTCTTTCCAGTTGTCTGGAAGCCGCCAGGACCTCGTGCCCTCATCCAGCCTAGGCAGCAACAAGGTACACGTGGTCCCTGCCTCTCTCCATTCCCTTCCACTTCCTGCTCGGCTTCTATCGCTCAAAGCCTGCCTGTTACAGCACATGCCAGAGTTCTGGCTGCTCAGATGTACCAGGAGGAACTGACTGGAAAGGGTTTAGAGTTAAAATAAGGTTTACTAAAAGCTGGGCGTAGTGCACACTTGTAATCCTAGTACTTGAGAGGCTGAGACAGGAGGATCGTGATTCGCAACCAGCCTCAGCAACTTAGTGAGACCCTGCTTCAAAATAAAGAATAAAAAAATAGGGCTGGGGATGGAGCTCAGAGGTAGAATGTCCCCAGGTTCAATCCCTAGTACTAAAAAAAAAAAAGTTTACTTTTATTACTAGGATTAAAAGCATTTTTCTGGTTAGCGGCTGTGATGTCTAGAAGCAGCGAGGCCTCTGGGCAGGGTTTGGTCTCCTTTCTCCTCTTAGTTGTCAGTTAATGTCAAGTAAAGTCAGTTGGGAACAAGAGTAGCATTAAAAGGGCGGAAGATGTGGGAGTCTGGCAGGGCCAGGCGTGGCGCACGCCTGTCATCCCGGTACTTGGGAAGCGGAGACAGGAGGATCGCAGATTCCAAGAGAGCCTCATTAAGTCGTGAGAATCTTGGTGACCTAGCAAGACCTTGTTTCAAAATAAAATAAAATAAAATAGGGCTGAGGATGCAGCTCAGAGGTAGAGTGTCCCTGGGTGGTTCCATCCCCAGTACGACTAACAAAAAAAAAAATTATATATATATATATATATATATATATATATATATATATATATACACACACACACACACACACACACACACACACACTGAGGTTTTATGGAGCTAGACCTTTGGGTGCTACCAGCACCCAAAGGCATAACTAAGCTGCCTGGACCCTTCTGCATCAAACAGCCTGAGTGCTCCAGATCAGCTACTTAGCTTCCCCTGCCCCTATTCGGCTTCGGTGGTAGCACCGTGTGGGGGCCCAGCTGGAAACGTGGAGGCTCACGGCCCCGAGTTGCCTGGGGATGAGCGGACACCTGCTTTATTTGCTGCTGGACCCTTCTGCGTCAAGCAGCCCGAGTGCTCCAAGTCAGCTACTTAGCTTCCCTGAATAAGTGAGTTGTCCCGAGAGCAACCTGTGTGGCCGTGACGCTGGACACGGAGCATGAGGCTCTGCTTCCTGAGTAGCTCCGAAGACTCTTGGCTTTTGTGTTCGGGAACCTGGTGTGGCATCCCAGGGAAGCAAAGCAGCAGCCTTTAAGACCCATGATTAAATCGAAATGCAAAGAACATTCCCAGGCATTAAAGCATGTAAGTGAGGCGTGGTCCCCGCAGTGCAGTGCTGGGGCTCGTTTCTCCCTCTCCTGGTCCTGTCTCTTCTGTTCTCCTGGCTTCCTAATGGGTGCTGAACGCCATGCCATTTTCGAAAACACTTCCCAGGGCTGAGTGAGTTCCCGGGGAGCCATGGTGTTCTCAGAGTAAACACACTCCAGATCACTTAGGGCTTATTGATTTTATGATCAGTACTTAGGTCGCTGCTAAAAGCAGATAGGCTCCCAATATGTATCAGAAGCCTGTCAGGCCTCCCCTCGGCCCGTCTTGGAGGGGGGGCTCCCACTTTCCAGGCAGTTACTCAGGGCAGCTTGAGCTAATTTCTAGGGCCGTCACCTGTGGAATGCCAGCTTCCCCGATACTAAGTATGCTAAGTCCTCTCATTAAACTCCAGCGAAAAAGAAGTCCTGTGGTTATCACAGAATCAAAGGTATTTAAGATGTATTACAGTGTGAGGACTGGCCTGGCATAATAGCTCCCACCTCTAATCTCAGTATTTGGGAGGCTGAGACAGGAAGATCACAGGTTCAAGGTCAGCCTCAGCAACTTAGCAAACCCTGTTTCAAAATAAAAGATAAAAATAGCATGGGGGTGTAGGTTGGAGGTCGAATGTCCCTATACCAAAACAAAAAATTCTTTTTGGGCTTCCATGAGCTGCAGGTGGATAGGTGGAAAGGCCCCAGGTGGGGAGAGGCCCTGGGTCCACAGCATCGTGTTCCTGGGCTCCACTTTGATGCAGACGAGCTAACGGGCTTGTCAAGGCCCAAGAGCAGACAGGGCCTCGCAAGCAGGATCCACGGGAGAATTTAGATGAAAAGGGGTCCCCAGCACACCATCTCCCCTGAGGAGGCCAGAGCAGGTAGTGGAGAGAGGCAGGCGGCCTCTGGCCCGGGGACCTGGAAGGGTGCGTGGGGTCGCGGCACTGTTGCCCCTGGGGCGTTAATACCAAAGCAATAGGACGAGGTGAAGAAGGTGAAGAAGTGCCTGCGCCAGCGAGCTCAGGTCCCGTAGAGAGACAGAGCTTTAGAAATATGTAGCAGGGTGTTTTTCATGAATATCTTTAATTTCTGTTGTTGATTAATCCGAAACAAATTGACTTGTTCTGTCTTTAATAGGGCCGATGGGAAAGTCAACAGGATGTATCCCAAACACCAGTCTCCAGAGGAATGGCACCGGGCGCGCCGGCCCTCTCTGCCTGTGCCCCGACTCACCACTCCCCAGACCCAGGTAAGGCGCCTGGAGATGGAGCGTCTCCGGAAGCGGCGCGGCGCAGGGCTTCCGGCGGGGCCCGCTGCGTCCTCGCTTGCCCTGCCTTCTCCTCACGCGCTGCTCACACGCCTTTGGGGTGCTGGACGTCTCCAGCGTTCCTCTGCTAAGTACCGCTGGGTCCTCGCGCATCGCCCTTCCTGCTGCCTGGCTGCGTCTCAGATTTTGATAGGACCTGTGTGCGTGTGTTCTGCGCTGTCTGTCTGTCCAGGCCATTCTTGTCTCCTGTTCATATCTTCGTTAGGTTTTAGCATCATGACCGCATTGGTCTAAAGTGACTTGGGAGACGCCCCTCCCCATCCTTTTCTGGAAGACCTTATGCCCAGTTGATAGCACTTCTTCCTTAAATGTCTAACAAAAGCCCCAGTGATGCTCTCTGGGCTTGGCATTTTCTTTGTGGAAAGACTTGAAATTGTTACTTAAATTGTTTCTGTAATATAGGGTTGCTTAGATTTTTTTTTCTGGTACTCCTTATGAGACAGTTTTCACAGGTTATGTTTGTCAAAGAATGTTCTATTTCATCTAGATTATTAAACTTATCTGCATCAGTGTCACATTACCTTATTATTCTTTTAGGATTCATGGGCTCTGTTGCACGATTCTTTGTTTTTGGTCTGATTTAATTATTTCTGTTTCTCTTCTTATGTGTGTCTGCAGCAGGTATGCTGGATCAGGCATCGCACAGAGCCAGCTTTGGCTTTGTGGCTTCCTTTATCGTTCTCCCCTTCATTGATTGTAAGAATTTCTTTTTTTCCACATATTTTGTCATGGTTTGTCCTCATTATCATTCTATTCAAATTCTTATTTTCTTTTTGTGGTGCCAGGGATTGAACTCAGGGGCTTTCTACCTCTGAGCTACACTTTCAGCCCTATTTTCTCTTTCTTTCTTTCTTTTTTTTTTTTTTTTTTTTTTTGTGGTACTAGGGATGGAGCCCAGGGGCATTCTACCTCCGAGTTACACGTACCCCAGCCTTATTTTTTATTCTTCATTTTGAAACAGGGTCTCACTGAGTTGCAAAGGGCCTCACTACGTAGCTGAGGCTGTCCACGACCGCGATCCTCCTGTCTCAGCCTCCTGAGCACTGGGATTACAAGCCTATAGTTTTTTTGTTTTGTTTTGTTTTGTTTTTGCGGAACTGGGGGTCGAGCCCAGGGGCATTCTACTTCCAAGCTACAGCTCCACCTTGTTCCAAATTCCCTGAATTTCTTGTTGGTGGTATTAACTGTAATTGTAATCAGTGCCTAATTAATTTACATATTTGCTCAGTAGGTTGATGAGAATCCTACTACTTGATGAGGCTGGCCTCAAACCTGAAATCCTGCTGTGTCAGCCTCCCCAGCACTGGGATTCTGCTCTGTTTTGCTTATCACTGGGTCTTTGCTCTGGGTTTAGTTTCTTCTGTTGTGATACATAGCCATCATTAGTGCTTATAGCAAATGACTTTTAGAAACAAACTGTATTTCTTTTAGATGTGAAAGTTTTCTTTTGCTCTCACTTTGGAAACCCTTTTCTCTGGTACCGATCAAACATACAGAAGCAGAGACCGCGGCACGACGTGCCCGCCAGCCCCCGGATGTCAGGATGGTGGCTCCTGGCCGCGCTCGCCTGTGCTCCCTCCCCGTGCCGGCTCGCCCTCGGTGCCGGCAGCCTCGCTGCTGATGCCTGGCCTGTGCCTGGTTGTGGGTCCTCCTGGTGTAGAACGTCGGCCCAGCTTCACGCAGAGCTCTAGCCTGGCATTTTTAACGCGGCATGGAGATGACTGTGTCCTTCCTTGTTCATCTCCAGCTCTGTTTCCCGCTTATCTCTTCTGTTTCTGTCTCTGATTTTGCCCCGAGGTGAATTACTCGGCTCTTCTGAGCTCAGTTCTAACGTACCTCTCAGCATCGGGCCAACTCCTTTTGCTTTATCGTTTTGGCGATCATTCTTGTGATCGTAACACGTCCTGAACTCTTCAGTTAGGACCAGTCCCTGCTGTATTTAAGCGCGGAAGCCCGACGGCAGCCTCGCTCCGCGTGCCAGCTGCGCCGTGGCGAGCCCGGAGTGCTCCCGGGTCAGTGTGTGGTCGCGGTCTGGGCAGCGCGTGCGCTAGTGCAAGGAGAGCGCGCGGACCCTCGGGGCAGCGCCGTGTTCTTTTTAAAGTGTATGTGGATGCACTGTTTTATTATTTAAGATTTAAGTTGGATCTCCTTAGAAGTTATTAAGGGGAAAGAAATCTTACTATATCCCGGCTACAGTCTACACCTCTTATCCCAGCTTATGGCAATTGATAGCAGGTGAGAACATAATGCAGACATCTCCCTCCCTCCGTCCTTCCCTTCCAACTTTCCTTCCTCTTTCTTTTTTATTGTGGTATTAGGGATTAACCCAGGGTCATTGTATTTTTCAGCTATACCCTCAGCTCTGTTTTCTTTATTTTGAAGCAGGGTCTCACTATGTTTCGGAGAGCCTAGGTAGGCTGCTGAGGCTAGCCTCAAGCCCGAGATCCTCCTGCCTCAGCCTCCCAAGTGCTGGGATTACGAGTGTGCGCTGCCACATCTGGCTTTCCCCTTCTTTAAAAATAACTGAATATCACCCCTTTCCCAAGGTCAAGCTCGTCGTCTTCCTTCCATAAATAGCGACAAAAAATCAGGCTTGGGTGTGACCTGGTCTCTGACTTTGAAAAGCTCAAAATCTACATGGAGAGCTGAACCTATGTCTCCAGATAATGTGATTTAAAATCGCATCCTCTTTTATTTCAGGGCGGGTGTCGGCACTTGTGCCACTTGTTGACGGAGACGGGAGCGCTGCGTGTTAGGACTTTCTAGAGTTCCCCCGCTCACTGCTATTTAATTGGCGGAGGAAGCACCATTGTATTTAAGGACAACTACGATGACACCATCTTTTTCTAATACTAGCTTTTGAGCCGGGCAAGCTTGTAATCCTAGTACTTGGGAGGCTGAGACAGGAGGATTGCGGGTTGTGGCCAGCCTCAGCAATTTAGTGAGGCCCTCCCCCACTGAGTGAGGCCTTGGTTGGAAGTAAAAAAAAATAAATAAATAAAATAGGTCTGGGAGTTTAGCTTGGAGGTAGAATGCCCCTGCATTCAATCCACAGTGCCACACACACACACACACACAAATATCCTAGTTTTTTTTTTTTTTTTTTGGTGGTACTGGGGTTCCTGGAAGCCCTTCTACCTCTGGGCTACACTCCCAGACCTATTTTTACATTTTTACTTGGAAACAGGGTCTCCTAAGCCAGCGCGCGCAGCTGGCTTCGAACCTGTGCGATCCTCCTGTCTCTCCCTCCCAAGCGCGGGGATGACAAGCGTGCGCCACCACGCCCTGCCAAATATCCTAGTTTTTTTAAGGATACCTGTGTTAACTTATATTGTTAGAAATTCCTACAAATAATATTTGGCACGTTTACAAGAAAGCAAATGTTGGCGCCCCCGTTTTTGCTTTATCTTCTTCCCGTTCCGTTCTGCGCACAGGGCTCAGTGGCCTAGCGACCTCCTACTTGAACCCAGTGAAGTCCTTGGTGCCACAGATGCCAAAGCTGCTGAAGTCCCTGTTTCCTGTTCGCGACGACAGGCGGGGCCGGGCGCCGGCCTCCCCCGCTCTGCAGGTAAGATGAGGCCGACGAGGCCGCGACAGGATGCCCGTGCCGGGCTGAGCAGCGGCAGCGGGGTGGCAGCGGCGGGGCGTGCGGGCTGGGCTTCTAAACCTGGTAAAAGCTGGCGATAATTTCCCTTGCATTCTCTTCCGAGATAACAGAGCTGTTTAAACTTACTGACACACTCCATCCTCTCTGCTCTTAAAAAGCGCCAAGTACGCAGCTGATGTGATTTATGGTAATATCACTTAGAGCGACAATGGTAAAATTTATGAAGTGCACTTAGTGTTGTTTGTGTATTGCCAAGTAGAAAATGTAATTCTATTTTTAATTCCTGATTTCATTTTTCTTTTCAAACAATTTTCTATCATGACCGGCCTTCCCTCTCAACCCCTGGTTCCTCTACCGTGGATAATCTGTACTTTCTCTTAAATGCGATCACCTGTCTTATTACCTTTTCTCTTAAAACTTTCTACCCAGCTCTGGAATAAGTGTCAGAGAAAATGTTAAAAGGTTTCCCACACAATCAGGAAGCTGCTCGTACGTAATGGTAAGCAGGAGCCCTGTTGGAAATGCAATTTCTAGACTTACATAGGTGATAGCTCAGCAGAAATGATAAATGCGGGCTTATTTATATTCGTTTAAAAGCACACTGCAAGCGCTGCCGCTGAAACAGGTCCTTTGGCGCCGGCTTCTTTGTATTCTTTAAATATTCGAGTTGCAGAAAGGCAGGCCAGTAGTTGTCTGAGGCTTAACTGTTGACTGGAAGTTTTGAGGTTTATGAATGCATATCAGTGGAGATAGAATTGATTTTATAAGGCTGCCGTGCTGTTTTACAACTTGTCAATCTGGCATCACAAGCATGCACACACAGTGAATCAAAAGAATTAAGCGTTGAGATTTTTGGAAGTATTGAAACTGTATTTAACGTGGAATATAACAGGCGTTTCCCTCCTCCGTCCCCTCAGTTAGGTCGCCTCCTTTGCTCAGCTGTGCTTTCTCCGTCTGTCTAGAGCTCCTCCTATGACCCTTTTCCTCCCTAGCCTCCACTAGGGAAAGCATCTGATTTCTTGCTTTTTGTGACTGACTAATCTCACTTAGCGTAATGTCCTCCAGTTCCATCCATTTCCCTGTAGATGAGGTAATTGCGTTTTTCTTTATGGCTGAGTAAAATTCCATTGTGTACATATCCCACAGTTTTGTGATCCACTCATCTGTTGACGGACATCTTGGCTGGTTCCCTAGTTTGGCGATGGTGAATTGTGCAGCCATGAACATAGATACACATGCATTACTTAGGTAATTTAGTTTCCATTCTTTGGGTAGACACCCAGAAGAGTTATTGCTGGATCATATGGTGGGTTCTTTCCATCCTTCTGAGGATCCTCTGATCCTCTGTAAGTTCCGCTTATTTTTAAAGCTGTTTTTGGTGTTTTCGGTGGCAGTTAAAGCACTGACACATGGGGCTTTGTGTCCTCTTGGCATTCCAGCAGTCAGCCGTCAGCCCCGGGGTGTGAGAGGAACAGAGCATTTGAGAAGCACATCGGCGAGGGAGCTTGTGGCTGCGCACCCAGGACGAGAGGAGCCATCCTTCAGCGTTTAAGATTCCTCTAGCGATTTGTGTCCATTTATCCAGCATACTTATTTGTTGAGTGCATGCAAGCAAAGGTGTGGGGAAACTGGCCTCGTGCACACATTTCACACCATAAATACATGAGAATGGGATTCTAAGGCCAGTCGTAATGGAGACCGGAGCCCAGCTGGACAGCTGGAGCATTCGGCGGGTCTGTGAAAGCGCGGCGCCACCAGGGCTCCTTCTTCCCGGGGCGCAGTCCCTCCCCATCCACCTGGCCGCAGCGGCATGGCGCTTCCCGCCTCCCTCCGCAACAGCGCGTCCCAGCGGTCTCTCCTGGGATGACGTCCTCCATCAGGCCTCGTGGCCAGGAGCTGCCGTGCCCGGGCCCTCGTTTTGTTTCAGCCCGTTTCTCTCCAAGGCATCTCATTCCGTGCTGGGCTGTGTTGACGGGAAGTCGCCAGAGTGATCTTCCCCAGCCGCGCGCCCGTCCGCAGCGGGCAGCCTTCCCTGGAGACAGATCAACCCGCGCTGCTTACGGTGAATTGAGGCAGGAGGACGTCCTCGGGATCCGCTGCCCTGGCCCTTCATCTTTATTTCTTCTCTTTATCTCCCACTAAGCTGGGTCTGAGCCTTTTTATCCCATGAACACAGGAAGTCATTTCAGTCTGAGGATTTGGCGTTTACCTTTCTTTCTGGGGAAGTGCTTTCTCCAGAGTCCTCGCAGCGCCCCCGGGTCTGCAGAGTGGACCGCTCTAAGGAAAGACAGTTGACCTGACGGTGGTCTCCCTTCACCAACCAAACCAACACCACCGCCAGCGTAGACACGTTCACTGGATTACCAGATTAAGCTCCTTTCTTTTGAAAGGATTGAGCCTAGGGCAGTCTGCCTCACAGCGACACCCCCAACCCTTTTTAAAAGATTCTTACTTTTAAGCAGGGCCTCACTAGGTTGAGACCTGGAGGCTGACTGGCCTCAATCCTGTGATCCTCCTGTTTCAGACTCTCACCTACTGAAATTGCTTTACGATTAATCTTTTTACTAAAGTTGTTGGTAGGCTTCTAAAATATAAGTGTTGAGGCCAGAGGTCAGTGTACCCTGAGCTGGGCTTGGCACACAGCCCGTACAAAGTATATATCGGTTGGCTTATCATGGTCATATGTGCGTGTGGATTATACTGTGAAGCCGCAGGGCCGCGGTGTCCTTGCTGGTAGGAAGGACCATGCTGACTGGCTAGAGGTGACAGAATCACAGTCAAGTGGGATTTGAGCTCTCAGGATGTCCTACGCACTACCTCAGGGTGGTGAAAGTTCCTCTAAAGGAGAGAGAAGCTTGAGCTGTTCATTTGGGATCCGGTTGACCAGAAGTACTTACGTTCATCTCATTTTTATCAGCTCTGTCTACTACGGCACTGCAAAAGTAGATTGCTGCTGTAAAAGACACCATCGTAACTGTTCCTCCGGCTTGGTTTGTGTGAATAAGCTCTCGGCCCTCACCCTGAACGGGCCTCATGCTTAGGGGCTTGCTTGACTCCGAGTGGAAGGCCGGCTGGAGGCCCAAGTGCCACGTGGCTGGCCCCCGCGGGGCCTCCTTGTCTGACCTGCACTCCGAGGGCGTCCCGTCCACAGGAAAATCCAACTGCATATCTACAATTTGAAGCTCTAACTAAGAAGTCTACTCCCCTTCGTGGTAGGGCCTCTAAGAAGTAGGTCATGTTTGTCTTTGCGTTAGTGTTCTGTCACGCAGGTGCTGAAGTGAGGGGAAGCACTGTTCTCCTAGGCCCCCTCCAGCCTCATTTAGGAAGGATTCATCTTTCTCTCATTGTCTTGCCAGCGTCCTGCCCACAGAGGAGCCCAGAAGGAAGTACGTTGTCCTTGGGCTTGAAACTAGGGGAACCAGCCGGGCACGGTGGCATGTGCCTGTGTGGCTGAGACAGGATGATCTCAGGTTCAAGGCCAGCCTCAGCAACTTAGCGAGACCCTGTTTCAAAATGAAAAAAATAAATAAAAAGAATTGGGGGTGTAGCTTGGGTTCAACTACTAATGCCTCCCAAACCCCCCCAAAAAAAGGAAGAAAAGAAAGGAGCTCTCTTTCTCATCTAAATAGCTTTCCCCCCCAATAGCATATGATGACAGCTTTTGAAAGCGTTAACTCATTGTGCTCCTGGCCACGTGGCATGGCATGAGCTTTTAAAATCTGCTTCACTCTTGTAAATACGCGTCTTTTCTTTGGTTGGCTGTTGCCTAATTGATGTGTGCAGATACTTAAATGAGGTGTTTCGGATTCAGTTATAAAACTTTTATTTTTATATTTCTGGAATTTCAGGATCTTTTTGAGTATTTTAAAAAATACATGTTTTTAGTTATCTGCACTTTTTAAAAAGTATCTGCTTTTAGGCCAGGCGTGGTGGCGCACACTTGTAATCCCAGCATGTGGGAGGCTGAGACTGGAGGATCATGGTTCATAGACAGCCTCAGCTACTTAGTGAGGCCCTCTGCAACTCAGTGAGACCCTGTTTCAAAATAAAGAATAAAAAATAGGGCTGGGGTGTAGCTCAGAGGTAGAATGCCCCTGGGTTCCATCCCCAGTACTGCAAAAAAAAAAAAAAAAAAAAGAAAGAAAGAAAAATGAAAAAAAAAATGATCTGCTTTTGAATCACAGACACGATGTTGAGCTTGGCAGGGTCTACAGGAAGAGGCCACCCCTTGAGCCATGAATGACAGGGCAGCCCAGGGCAGCCCTGAAATCCAGTAGCTGCCACAAGCCCCTCCTCACCCCCTCTTTCTACAGAGCTATTAGGAGAGACGTTGGCAGCTCCATTATGGAGACACGGCGGCCCCACGCCCGTCGCCCTTGTCTGTGTCAGCAGTCAAGGAATCCTGGAACCGCAGGCGCACCAAGGACCATTGGTAGTGACCTCACGGGCTCCCTGGGCCTGTCATCCCTGCGGGCAGCGCTCCAGGGAACCAGCGCCCGGGGCATCCTCCCTGTTTCCATCCTGTCTTTGATTTGCCGTCAGTGTCTGTATTGCACCCATTTTATGGCCCATAAAAAAGACCGTGAAGGATGCATGATCAGACAGACATTGAGAACAGCTCCAAGTACAAGCCAGTGCCCCGTGCAGCATTGCACACCTGCAATCCCAGCCACTCGGGAGGCTGAGGCAGGAGGAGCGCAAGTTCAAAGGCAGTCTGAGCAACTCAGACCCCGTCTCAAAATAAAAAAATAAAAGGGTTGGCATGTAGCTTAGTGGAAAAGTGGCCCTGAGTTCAATCCCTGATACCTGGGAAAAATATAAATCGGTGCAGGTGCCGAGAGGAATCAATTGTATGTATAGGAATGGAGAAATAGGAATGTTGTGTAAGGCTAGAAACAGTGAATGGGTTTTACTTAAGGCTCATTATGAGAAGCAGCACAAAAACCAACGAAAACCCCCAATGACTTGGGAGTACACAGGCGCTACACAGTGACCACACAGACCATGTTCAGTAACACAATGTGTTTTTTTACCCCACTCCCTGTCTTTTTCTTTTATCTTTTTTTGGTGGTACTGGGGATGGAACCCAGGGGCCTTCTACCTCCAGGCTACACTCTCAGACCTATTTTATATTTTATTTGGAAACAGGGTCTCTTAAGCCAGCTGAGGTTGGCTTCGAATTTGTGCGATCCTCCTGTCTCAGCTTCCCAAGCGCAGGGATTACAAGCGTGCGCCACCATCCCCGGCTTCTTTTATCATTTTTAAAACCATTTCTCTCTCTCCATTTTCCACTTGTGATGAAAGAAAACAACTTCCTCAGCTGGGCGTGATGGCTCATGCCTGTAATCCTAGTACTCGGAAGACTGAGACAGGAGAATGACAGGTTTGAGGCCAGCCTCAGCAACTTAGCAAGACCCTCTGCAATTTAGTGAGACCCTTTTTCAAAATAAAAGATAAAGATGGGAAACGCTTAGAGGCAGAGCTCAGAAGTAGAATGTTCTCGGGTTCAATCTCCAGTTACACCCCCTGTACTTCCTGTTTTTTGGTTTTTATCCTTGGTTAGTTTGCAGACATCAGCCCCTTCTTTGGGACAGTCCTAGTAATGAAGAAGTCCCCACTCTCTTCTGTAAACCTCTACACCCAAGTGGGGTTCTCCTTGGGGTGATCAGGTGACCCTGGCGCCCTGCGCTGGCTCTGGACATATCGCCGCTGGACTACAGTGACCCACTGACGGTACTGCAGAGGGGACTGGAGAAGTGTGCGCCGTGCTTGCTGAGGACGCAGAGGAGCCGTCTGTAGGACCCCGCAGGCCTGAGCACCGGGAGCAGGAGCATCCTCGGGTCCTGGAGAGGAGGTTCCCCCCAGTGGAGGACGAGTCACAGAAAGGTGGGAAGGAAACTCCAAAAGACAGTGGTGACACCAGGGACGAGTGCAGTGATGTACAGACGGCAGGGCAGCTAGTACCCATGGATTATTTTTAGCTTTAAAAACTATCTGCAGGATTCCTGCCACTTGCATTTTTGGGAGTATAAAGTAACCCGGTTAGGACTGAGGCTCAGCTGCCGTCCCGGTCCCGGCTCACGTTTGCACTGGCGGGTGAGGTGGGAGAGAGACGCGGCCGTGTGATGAGGGAGTGATTATTATCAAGAAGGTGCTTTTAATCAGAGTGTCCTTGACATTTTCAGGCCGGCACACAAGCTTCCTTCCTCAGGAGACACACAAACACACACGTGCGCGCGCGCGCACACACACACACACACACACACGTGTGCGCGGAAAGGCGTGTAAGATCAGGTTTCTTAACCTGTTCTTTGGAGTTGGCGGGTCAAAAACTATTGTTTTTCTGGCCTTGTAGTTTAAGATTCTGAATCAGATTGATTTGAAAGGTCATGGGTCTTTCCTTGTAAGATGGAAGTTATGAGTTTCTTCCTTTAAAAACAAAGATTCTCATAACTTACGAAATCTCTTGGCCCGAACATAAGCAAAAAGACTTATGTATCTTGTTTTTATGGAGATTGGTTCTGGTTGCAATCAGTTTCTGTCTGAGTTCCAGAAAGGCAAACTCCCGCGCGGAGAGAGGAGGCAGCTGACAGCCGCTGTCTTTGACCTTCTGATGCACGTTTAGTAACGAATATGGAAAATAATGAACAGCAATTAACAGCATCTGCACTTGTATTCAAGTGTGCGTCTCAGACAGCGCATACAATAATTGAAAGAACTTCCCGCTCTCTAATTAGTTGGATTGAATTAATTTGGCATGATGGCTTTTTGCATGTATCTGAAAGTCTGTGTTCAGATGAAGCTATTTATGTGCTCCAAAGTCCGGGACTCCAAGCGGCGGTGTTGATTAACCTGGGGACTTAAAGAGTTAATGGTCAGATTTAATTTCCACCATTAAAAGCGCAGCCATATTCAGCCTGTCTGTATTCTCACGCCTGCCTGTTTGCGAGGGTGGCCCTGCCGGCCACGGGGCTGCGTTTCTTCTACTTCAACTGGGCCTCACGTGTGGCGGGAGAAGTCTCAGCAGAGAGCAGTGGCCCGGGCAGCTCTCGCATGGCAGGGAAGGTGCGCCCAGGTCAGCCACCTTTCACCGCCGAGAGTCTCCCATAGAGGGAGTGAGCTCGAGCGCTCGCTCTTCCCGGTGCCCAGGATGCCGCTTTAGCCCATCAGACTCTTCCCTGGTGCCCAGGATGCCGCTTTAGCCCATCAGACTCTTCCCTGGTGCCCAGGATGCCGCTTTAGCCCATCAGACTCTTCCCTGGTGCCCAGGATGCCGCTTTAGCCATCAGACTTGGACTTGGGATGCTTTTGCTGTGTCTTCAATAAGGTTTGTCATCTTCACCAGCTAAGACAAGAAAACAGACCTGTATCTTGTTTTCTAGCCTCCTACCTTTGGGCTATACCCACAGCCCTATTCTAATTTTTTTTTTTTTAAACAGGGTCTTGCTAAGTTGCTGAGAGCCTCACTCAGTTGCTGAGGCTGGCTTTGAACCTGTGATCCTCTTGTTTCAGCCTTGCGAGTACTGGGATTACAAGCATGGGCCACCACACCCAGCTCAGAAATGTTCAGTTTCTAGATCAGATCTAGTTACTGATTGTTTAAAATTGTACTTAAAGTAAGCTAGCTTAGAAATATCTTGGACCCAGTCATGGTAGCATACGCTTATAATTCCAGTACTTGCAAGACTGAGACAGGAGGATCATGACCAGCCTCAGCTACTTAGTGAGGTCCTCTGAAACTTAGACCCTGTTTCAAAATACAAAAATAAAATAGGGTTGGGGTGTAGCTCTGAGGTCGAATGCCTTGGGTTCCATCCTTAGTACTGTACACACACAAGAAAAAAATCTTGGAAGACAGCACATGAAATCTCAGCGGTTCTGAAGTAACGATGATACTTTGGGAATGTACAGGTTGGGTCCTAGGTGCCTGCAGCTATGCCAGGGACTTCGTACCTGCCATCTCAGCTGGGCTCCACCAGCACTGCCAAGAGAAACGTAATATGAACCACACGCATGGCCTACAACCAAATAGGAGCCACATGTCAGACGCTCGAAAGAACACAGGTCAAATTGGTTTTTAAGCTGGCGTGTTCAAAGTATTGTCAGCAGCCTCTAGTCAGTAAAAACAACTGCAGCCTGGGCACGTAGCACACACTTGTAATCCCAGGACCTGGGAGGCTCAGATAAGAGGACCACAGGTTTCTGAACAGCCTCAGCTACTTAGTGAGGCCCTCTGCAACTTAGACCTTGTTTCAAAATAAATAAATAAACAAATAAAATAAAAAATAGTGCAGGGGGTGCTGCTTGGAGGTGGAATGTTCCTGGGTTCCATCCGGTATGTAGAAACAAAACAAAAAGCTACTGAGATAATCACACCTTTTTTCTTTTTTTTTTTTTTTTCTGAACAGACTTTGAAATCAGGTTCGTATTTAACATTTTTAGCACATTCCAATTTAGATACTAAATTTTCATCAGAAAGACTTAATCTGCATTTAGAGTTCATAGGATTTACAGTTTAGAAAGTAGCACCACGTGCTCAGGCTGTTCCAAGCGTACTTAAAAGTTCCTCAGTGTTTACTTATTTACTTATTTATTTATTTTTCATACTGGGTATTGAACCCAGGGCCATTCTACCCCTGATCTACATCCTAGCCCTATTTTATTTATTTATTTTGAGACTGGATCTGACTAAATTGCTGGTTATATTTGTAGAACGAATGGCTCCGTGTTTACAGGAGGAACCAGACAAGCCCCAGAGGCGCACAAGCAGGGCCTCTCTGCGCTCCCTGTCTCTCTCTTCCTTTCCTTTCTGAAACAGTTCCCCTGGGCGCCGCAGAGTCACTGACAGCTGCAGGCCCGCAGCGGGTCAGATGTGTGTGTGGGAGCCTCCCTCTGGCTGCGCGGTGGACAGGGAATTTGAGTCTGTTCGGTGTGTACGCAGATCCCCCAAGGGGTTGCAGGGGGTCAGGAATCTGAAGCCACCTTCCCCTGCTGGACACTCAGACACACAGGAAAACACTGGTGTCCCCACGGCCGACACGCCGGCCGGGCCAGCCTGGCGCTGGAGCGTGGAGCGGCCTGGGTGGCAGGGCCGGGCTGAGGGCATCGCCGTGCCCTGGGCCCACCCCGCCGGGGCCAGCCGCCTTCTCCTCTGCTTCCACACCAGCCACCTCGCCCCGATGAACATAACCTTTGAAAACTCCATTTCTATTGATTGGCTGGTTGCTGAGTCCTGATCTTTAGGTAATTACGCATGTCAGCTTTTTGCCCACTGTGCGTTAGTTTTCACAGTGGTTTTGAAGGCTGCGAGTGTTTTGTTACGTAGCTGCTTCGGCTCGCTTTCCTTCCTTAGTTTTTAGCGGCAGGAAAATGAGGGGTTAGCTCCTGGTTATTTGTAGCAAAAAATAAATCCTCACATCACGGGTAAAAATATTTCCCATAATTGGATTTAAATCATTGGTTAGTGTTTTTAAAAAAAGACACAGGATTGTATTAATTTAGGTACCATTAAAGATGACATTTAAGAATTTATCAAATTCAGGCCGGGCGTGGTGGCGCACGCTTGTAATCCCTGCGCTTGGGAGGCAGAGACAGGAGGATCGCACAGGTTCGAAGCCAGCCGCGCGCACTGGCTTAGGAGACCCTGTTTCCAAATAAAAATGTAAAAATAGGTCTGGGAGTGTAGCCCGGAAGTAGAAGGGCTTCCAGGAACCCCAGTACCACAAAAAAAAAAAAAAAAAGAATTTATCAAATTCAGGGTACAGTGATTATTAGCAAAGGTTTAGTTTTCAAATAAGAAAAAAAAAGCATCAGAAAATTCAGTGCTGGAAAGGTTTTTTGTCTGTCTTGTGGCAGAGGGGATTGAGTGCGGGTGGGGGACAGGGTCTACCTCTGAGCTCCACCCCTCCCCCTTTTTAGTTTTTTATTTTGAAACAGGGTCTTGCTAAGTTTCTGAGGTTCTTGCTAGATTGCTGAGGCTGGCCTCGAACCTCAGTCCTCCGTACTGGGATGACAGGTTTGCACCACCGCATGGGTTTAGGGACATCTTTAAGTTCTTTTTTTTTCCCTTTAACTAGTATATTGTCTCTTTTTTCTTTACCCTTATTCCCACATTTCAGAAGGTCTGTTTTTCCCAAACCCCATGTCACCGTCGCGTCCGATCTTTGGGTCACTTGTTTGCAATCCACGCGTTTCTTTATTCAAAAAGCACTGCGCTGTGGCTGTGTGTTTGGAGGTAGAAGTGTGGAGGCCGATCCCTGCCCTCCAGGGGCCGAGGTTGAGAGCCAGAGGTTCAGACGACAGACAGGCCTGGGTGACGCCGTCAGGCGTGGGGGCCGCATGGGCTGGCGAGCGGGCAAGCTGGAGCCAAGACAAGCAAAGGGGTGCTCACCGGGTGGACAGGATTCCCGAGGCGGAGGACAGAGGGATGCAGGGTCTGGAAAGCCGAGCGTGCTCAGGGTCGGCGTGGCCAGGTGCAGCCATGTGGATATGGTCTGTGTCGTGCCAAGGAGATAAGGCTTTATCCTTCTAGGCAGAGGGGGCTCCAACATAGCTTTTAGGCCAAGCTAGAAACGTCTGTGCCCATCTCCCTGGTATTCACGTGGTGTGTGACAGAACTAACGAGCGCTGGGATCCGACCCAAGAAGTGACGGTCGCCATTTCTCTGAAATAGCTCCAAGCTGCTCTGCTTGCGGTTAGGTTTCGGCAGCGCACAGCGGGCTTCGCGGGTGAGCAGCCCTGGGGGCCTGGCCTGCCTGCTCGGGCCAGCCAGACTGCCTTTCAACAATAGGTAAACGCTCCTGAACCTTGGTTTCCATTGTGTGAAATGTAGATAATTATATGTACATCCGCTTGTCTCACGGGACTTCTCCTTAATATTTATAGCTGCAAAATACTTTGCAGCCATTTTTATTAATAGTCACCAGCTGTGTCGTAAGGACTAATGAACTTAGGATCTGAAATGTTGTGAGCTCCTGAAATAGAGGTGGTGCCCGCGCAGGGCTGCGGGCGCGCATTCAAATGCAACAGCACACTTGGACGCTTGGGCCCTTCTGCGTGATGGAGGCGTGGCGCCATTGAGACTCAGTCCTTTCTAGATCTACTCTGTATCCTTAAAACCTTTCATCACAGCTGGGCCTGGTGGCGCACACCTGGAATGCCAGGGCTTGGGAGGCTGGGACAGGAGAATCTCAAATTCAAGGTCAGCCTCAGTAACTTAGTGAGACCCTATTTCCAAATCAAAAATGAAAAAGTGCTGGGAGTGTAGCTCCAGCATAGAATGCCCTTGGGTTCAATGTCCAGCATCAAAAAAAAAAAAAAAAATTAAAGTTAAAATAAAAGTTTCATAGACCGTAGCCTTCCAAACATGGCAGGTTCAGTCCCCGGCCCCGCAGGCGTGCACGCACTTTCTGTCAATGCTGCCGCCTCTCCTCTCCCTCTCTTTCTGGGCACCATCTTGGACTCTGCTTCCCCAGCCTCCGTGGCCAGCTGCTCTCAATCATTAGTCTCTCTCCTATCTGAACCGCATTTCTATTTCCTTTTCCCCTAAGTTCGAGCTCTTATTCGCTACTGTGGAAGTAACGTCTCCGCTGGTCTCCTACGTTGAGTATCTGCCCTGCCTGCGGGTCAGTCGTCCGAGGCGGGCTGACCACTGCTGCGTTTGGTGCCCGCAGCGGCCCTCTGTGCAGTCCACCCGGGGCTCGCACGGCGCAGACCCCTCTTCCCTCGGCAGTGCTGGCGCCCGCCGCACCCTCGCGGCTTCCAGACCTCCATGCCGGTGTCCCTCGCCCTCCTTCACCGGAGTCGTTGGCCTCCTTGTCCTTGCCCAGTCTGGCCTGCCCGCCGGCCAGAGCTGAGCGTCCTCGCTGGGCACGAGGCCTGTGGCTCGCAAGGCCCGGCAGCAGCCTGGGCTCAGCTGGACGTGCACGCTGCGAGGCAGAACCGCGTTCAGTCGGCCTGCTTCTTAAATTCATTTCAGCAGATACTAAAGCTCTACTGGACTTTGCAGTCACAGCGGCTCACAGGTGGTCACCAGGCCCTCCCTGGTGGGCGTTCCCTGTGTTTGTTTAAAGGGTTCCGGGCAGCTGAGCGTGGTGGCGCACACTTGTAATCCCCGCGCTTGGGAGGCTGAGACAGGAGGATCGCGCAGGTTCGAACCCAGCCTCAGCTACTTAGTGAGACCCTGTTTCCAAATAAAATACAAAATAGGTCTGGGAGGACAGCCCAGAGTTAGAAAGTCTCTAGGTTCCACCCCCAGTACCACACACACAAAAAATAAATTAAAAAAATAAATAAAGGGTTCTGGGCACCTTTAAGCTCAGTACTTAGGAGGCTGATACAGGAGGATCGCAGGTTCAAAGCCAGCCTCAGCAATTTCGTGAGGCCCTCAGCCACTTCACAAGACCTTCTCTGAAGGAAAAAAAAAAAAAAAGAATATTGCAGGGCTGGGGGTGTAGCTCAGAGGTGAAATACCTTAGGGTCTGTCCTCAGTGATAGAGTCAAGGTATAAGCTCACCTTAGTAGAATTGATTATCTCTCGGTCTTACCTATTTTAAGTCAGGGCTAACTGAAGAATAAGTAATTTGGAGTCTAAACATGAGCTTTAGTCTGCCTTTACTAAGAAATATACTCTGAATGCCTTCCCCTTTGTGGGGGACCTTATTTATGGAGCCCAGGAGCATTTGGCCTCCAAGCTACACTCCCTGACCTATTTTTTATTCTTTATTTTGAAACAGAGTCTCACTAAGTTGGGGCGGGGGGCTCACTAAGTATCTGAGGCTGTCCGTGAACCATGATCCTCCAGTCTCAGCCTCCAGAATGCTGGGGTTACAAGCGTGCGCACCACGCCTGGCTTGTGGGGACTTTAGATGCCTTGGGAAAAAGTAAAATGGCGAGACAGTCCCCGCCAAGACCCGTGGCAGAGTGGAGCGTGCAGAGTGGAGCGTGCAGAGTGGAGCGCGCAGAGTGGAGCGCGCAGAGTGGAGCGCGCAGAGTGGAGCGCGCAGAGTGGAGCGCGCAGGCAGTCATGGTCTGCGGGCCGGAGAGCCGGAGTGGAGGCTGACCCTCCTCTGGCGAGGAATGGAGTGGGCTTGGGCTTCCCCGGCCTGCCCCTGTCCTGCCCCTGGCGCGCTCTGGCCTGAGCCCGAGGGACTCCCTGCTGTTCACCTCAGGCGTGTGCTCCTCTGCTCAGGCCCTGAGGTCTTGCATCCTTCTGCGGGTCTGCCACGGTGCCCTCCCCAGCCCTCTCCTCCGGGCCTAGTCTCCAGTCCTGCCCGGTTCCTCTAGAGCCAGCAGAATCAGTCCCGGTAGGCCTGTCTTCCCCACCAGCCCACAGCATGGTGGTCCTGCAGCGCCTGGACCGGTGTGTGGCCACCCGTGTCTGAGCCCAGGTTGCTGCCTGCCTGTGGCATCTTGTTCCAGGTGGGCTCATCTTCATTCAGGCATTTTGGGTCCAGAAGGAGGACAGAGGGCAGATTTGTCCAGCCCGACCATGTGGACTCATCAGGGCCCAGGTCCACGTCAGATGCAGGGGCAGGCGGGCGGCTGACGGCAGGTCAGGGTGCACTTGGACTCCTCTGTGACGGAGCGGCCGGCTGGCACACAACCCACTGAAGGCTGAGCCTGTGGGGCTGGCTCAGGCGGGAGGCCTGGAGGTGCCCAGGGCTGGACAGGCGCCGAGGCAGGGGCGGGGAGCCCTGGTTCCACCCGGACAGTCAACAGCTTGCTCCTCTGCGTCCCAGGCCTTCATATAAAAGTGAATTTCTGATTCCTCTCCTCTTGATTTCCTTTTCCTTATCCTGACTCTCATTATTACTCCTCCTCCTCCTCCTCCTCCTCCTCCTCCTCCTCCTCCTCCTTCTTCTTCTTCTTCTTCTTCTTCTTCTTCTTTTGGTACTAGGGATTGATCCTGGGGGCATGACACCTCCAATCTATATCCCTAGCCCTTTCCTTTCTGAAACAGGCTGATCTCGAGCCTGTGAGCCCTGCCTCAGCCTTCCAAGTCCTGGGATTACGGGCGTGCGCCGACACCCGCCTCTCGCTATTCTTCCTCCGCACCTTTTCTTTTTTAAATGTTCCTTGAATCATTTGTCCGTGAGTGACAAGGTCCTCTCGTGATGCTGCCCACGTCTGCGGAGTCGCTCTTTGGCCGTCCACTGGCCCTGTCGCTTTGTTGCTGATGTGACCTCTCTGACTTGACATTTAGCGATGTTTAGAGTCGTCTGCGTCCCTTGCTCAGGAGAGCCCCTCCTGGGCACCTCATTCGGCCCATTTCACACCCCGAGGCCTCGAGCCCACTCCAGCCAGGCGCTTCCTTCCATCGTACTTCCTGTGGGCCACGCGGCGAGGGCCTCCCGAAGTCTTCCTGGACCTTTCTTCCCAGCCCTTCTTCACTTACAGTCTCAAATCACAGCCAGGCGTGGGGGTGCACACCTGTGATCCCAGTGCTTGGGAGGTCGAGATAGAGGAATTACAGGTTCAAGGCTAGCCTGGGCAATTTAGTGAAACACTCAGCAATTTAGCAAGACTCTGTTTCCACATAAAAAATAAAAAGTGCTGGGGATAGAGCTTGGAGGTAGAACACCCCATTGGCTAAATCCCTAGTACCAGAAAAAGTCCCCTATGGCTTGTCCGCACCGTCCAGCCTCATCAGTGGCTCCATCTCTGACAGTGGAGGGCGTGAGCGCAGCGCTGGGTTATTGGCTTGAGCGCAGGCTGCGTCTCCTGGCTAGGGTGAGCCCTTGCTGGGTCGCTGTTCCTGCATGGCGCGGAGCCCTGGCGGGTGCACGCCTCACTAGCAGGGCTTCCTGGGGGTCCCGGGAATGGTAAGGCTCCCCTCAGGTGGCTCCTCCTGTCTGTCGGGTGAAAACCTGCTCCCTCGTCCCCGTTCTGGATCCCTCACCACGCGCTTGTCTCCTCAGCCGGTGCCCCGAATCCTGGTGCAGCCTGCCTTCCCGGACGCCCGGGGGACCAGGACGGCGGAGGTGAGTCCCTGGGCCGGGGCTGCCCCACTTGTGGGGGGGGCCTGGCGCTGGAACCGTGTTGTCCACACCTGCCCTCGTTTTCTTCACACTCCCATTTTGATAATTAACGTCGACGTGGGTCACCGTCTTCTCCCTCCACATTTTCGTTGTTACCCTTTGCTATTTCCAACCTGCTAATCATATGATTGCTCAGCCTTTAGGTGCTTGGCTGCTAATGTAGTCTGTGCTGTCATAGCCCACTGCTAGGCAGAGGGGACTTCTATAAACAGAACCGTCTCCTTCTCCTAAGTGTGTGCTTAATTCTCAGTTTTACATTTCGTTCTGATCCATGATATCAGTGTGAAAAACTAATGCTAAGCTGGGAGAAAATCGTCTCTTCTGGCCCCCGCAGACCCACGGCACTGCTCGTCTTCCGAAGAGCAGATCTCTTTCCCACTGTGCCTCTGTTCTCTTAGGAGATGCTTTAGCTTCGGAGGGAGATTTTATTTATTAAAACAACGGCCCCAAAGCCCAATCATTTGAAAGAAAACTCGCACCTCCCAGGCTACTCTCGTTTCCAGAGGCCCACTCACTCCAGTGCTTCTTGGCCTTGAACTTGCCGCGCGCCCTCTCTGGTGCAGTTTCTCTCTGTGCCGGCACTGGGTGCGCCCGGCTCTGGCCGGGGAGAGTGGGGCCCCCACCGTCCAGGACACCGCGCCACCCAGCAAGGCAGCGCGCTCCGGTGGCTTCCTTGGCTCTGGGCTTTCACAGAAGTGTCTGGAAATGCCCCTCTCGTGGTAAGGGTAAAGCCCTGCAGTGGCCTGGAGGTTTCTGCTGGCGTCGGGGCCGGCGGGGTGAGGTGCGGCAGCCCACACTCGCTGCCTGCCTTGCTGGTTGTTGCTTCTCAGCTGATGCCTTCGCCCCGGGGCCTTGGGTGAGTCCTTCAGCCTTTCTGGCCCAGGTTGTAAAGTGAATGGGCTGAGGCATCCTGCCTAGCCTCCATCACGGATCCCTGCCTCGTGGTTGGGCTCCCACCTGTGAGTCTGTCTAAGGAAGCACCTCTGGACCACCCAGGCCCGTCCTGCCTGCCCAGCAGCCAGGCAGCGAACCGGCCATGACCAAGCCGCACCTGGTTGGCGGATGCAGAAAGGAGCCCGGTGTAGGGCCATCTTTGCTGCTGAGATCCTCGGCTCTTAGAGATTTCTTTGTGCGTTCTTCCCCGCGTAGTCGGTGATATTAAAACGAAAATGGAAGAGAATAAATAAAACATGTACAGGTAGAGAAAGAAAAGTGATTGAAGGATTGCCTAATCTTTTAGAGTATTTATGCTGCTGACAGTTATTGATCTATTGGATTGAGTAAATTTTGCAGCCCCGAGATCCATCACCAAAATGGGCTGTTAATCTCAAGAGGTGCCTTGGTTTCATCCCCTGAAAGCACGCCTTGTGGGGAGAGAGGGCCTCTGGAAACAGGAATGCAAATGACAGCTCACAGGAAAATGCGTGATTTATCAAACTGCTGAGTTAAGCCAAGTAACTCTAAGAGACTTATAGATCCCTGCTGTTGCCCATTTCAAATAAATCCTCTGTCTCAAATGGAGAATGACTATTCGTGTAATATAAATAATTTTTCTGTAAATATTGGAAAACATATTTCTTTTTTGGGAGCAGCTCCCCGCCCCGCAGTCCCCGCCCGCCTTCTCTCCCCCGACTCTGTGGAGAGGGAGCAGACAGAGATCTCCCAGCTTCTGCAGACGGCGTGTGTCGTAAATGGAGGAACCCCATGCACGCCTCAGAAACAGGGATCTGTCGCCATCGCCCGAGAGGGGGCTTTGTGCGCGTTCTCCACCTGGTGACTCACACGAGTGACTCCATGGGGAGCCGGCCCAGCCGCCGGGCACTCTGCCCTCCCGTGTCGGCTCCTGCTGGTCTGTCTCAGGATCAGAGGCCCCTGACATTTCACCAGCTTGTGCAGTAGCCAGAGAAGCAGCTTCCCAGAGAGCGCGTCACGGTCACAGGCGGCCTCTGTCCCTGTCCCTGTCCCCCGGCTCCCGGCCAGCAGCGCCCAGCCTGGCACAGCCCCGGGGTCAGTCCTCTGGGTGCCTGAGATGTTAAAGCACATTCAGGTCCTTGATGAGATCATCTTTTGATTCTGCCAGAGAACAGTGCTGCTTGGGCCCCTCAGAGGCTGGTGGTGGGCAGAGGCTCCGTGTCCGCAGAACAGTCATTGCCCTGCACGGGCCCTGCAGGGCATTAGTGTGCGCCTACTGTGTGCCCCCTGCAGCGAGGGGCTTTGCCTCCCATCCTACCGCCCTGGCCCTTGATGGCGGGTGTGTCTCTGTGGAGATGGGGAGAAGGGGAGGCCCGGGCCTGGGCGTGGTGCTCAGCGCAGTCCCTAGCTCGGGTGCTGCCCTCCGATGTGCGAGGTCGGGCCCATAGACCTAGTGCTCACGACTGACGTGGCCGGGGCTGCCCTGCCCAGAGCCAGGCTGCTTGTTGGTTTTGGTACTGAAGATTGAACCCAGGGTATTCTACCTCCCAGCTACACCTGCAACCTTTGTATCTTCGAAACAGGGTCCTGCTAAGTTGCTGAGGGCCTCGCTAAGTTGCTCAGGCTAGTCTCAAACCTGTGATTCTCCGGGCTTAGCCTAAGTCCTGGGAGCGCCCGGCCAACTGTGTGTTGGAGTGCCAGGCTCCTTTGTTTTGCTGCTGTGAACACCAGCTTCCCGCTCAGCATGCCCCTTCCCATTTCAGGCTCAGCGAGGCAGCCCGGGGCCTGGCATGGCCTCTGAGCCCACGGTGCAGATGGTGACTACCGGGGGGAAGACCTGTGACCAGCCAGCCAAAGTGCCTTCACCGCCGCCCGCTGCTGTGCCCACCCAAGCCCCCGAGGGGCAGGACGGTCCCCCCAGCCCCCTGAGCGAGGCCTCCAGTGGCTATTTCTCTCACAGTGTCTCCACCGCCACCCTGTCCGATGCGCTCGGCCCTGGCCTGGACGCCGGGGGCCCTGGGGGCCATACTCCTGGCTCCCCGTCGCCACCAAGCCGGGCCGCTGGGGAGGCTGAGCTGGCCTTCCTGCCCTGTGCCCAGAGCCGCCCGCCAGCCTGCGAGGAGCCCGAGGCACAGCCTGCCCCATCCGCCGCCAGCAGGGCGCCTGAGGCCCCCAGGCCGCCACTGCTCCCTGAGCCCCCGGCACCGGCACCTGCATCCCCATTCAGAATCCAGAAGGTGCGGACCTCGGAGCTGAAGTCCTTCACACGCATGCTGGGCGGCGGCACCCCTGGGACCGAGGAGGACCCGCTGGCCATGGGGGGCCCTGGTGACATGGGGGGCCAGGCCCTGGAGAAGCTGGAGGTGGCTTCTGACTCTGAGGACGCTGACGAGGTCCCCGAGTGGCTCAAAGAGGGGGAGTATGTCGCTGTGGGCACCAATAAGACAGGCGTGGTGAGGTACATCGGGCCGACTGACTTCCAGGAGGGGACGTGGATCGGCGTGGAGCTGGACCTGCCCTCAGGTGAGTGGCGCCTGTGGGTGGTGGGCGCACGGCAAGGGGGTCTTCATGGGCCAACTGGCCTGCTGAGATGGCGTTGCCAGGACGTGCTGCAGGCTGGGCACATCCTTTGCACCCTCTGAGCCTCCCAGCTAGACCGCGCCAAAATCGGGAATCTCCATTAACTAGGGTTTCTTGTTTAGACATCTTGAAATTTCTGAGAAACCCAAGACAGTCACTGAAAGCTACTATAAATCTGGTTTTTTTTTGTTTTGTTTTGTTTTTTGTACTAAGGATGGAACACAGAGGTTCAGGGCCAGCCCCAGCTACTTAGTGAGGCCCTTGGTAACTTAGTGAGACCCCATTTCAAATAAAGAATGTAAAAGGAAAATAGGGCTGGGGTGTAACTCAGAGGTAGACTCAGTTCAGTCCCCAGTTCTGCAAAAAAAAAAAAAAAAAAAAAAAAAAAGGATTTTAAAGGGGAGCCGGGCTGTAGCCCAGCAGCAGCACAGGACCCTGGCTCCATCACTAGTACCCGGAAAGTAAAACAGCGACGGGTCTGAGCATACGTACAGAGCCGCACAGCTTGCTCCCACCCGTGACCGCGCCCTGGGTAGAAGCCTTAAGCCTGTGAGTGCCGCCTGCCCAGCCAGTCCCCCGTCGGCTGCTGGTTGTCTAAAATCACATGGACGGCCGTCACCTGGACCCGAGCGTGGCCGTCCGTGGCGGCTTCTTTCCCAGCGTGACGCCGTGGAGGCCCCCCATGTAGAAGCTGTTTTCACCCCCTCGCCTCGTCTGTATCTGGATAAGCCCATCGTGTGGACATTTGGGTCCTCCTGCTATGTGGCTGATCTGTGAACACCCACACGGACCGCCTCGTGTGGACACGGGCTTTCAGGCCCTTGAGTGTGTTAGCATGTTGAGGATGACCAGCCTGGCTTCCGGAGCTGCTGCACTGATTACCTTCTCCTGGTGGTGCTAGAGGGGGCCAGGGGCCCGTGGATGCTTCTTCAGGGTCCAGTAGGGGCCTGGCCCGGAAGCTGCGCAGGAGTTGGGTGTGGAGCGGCCTAGGATGCAGCTGGGAGCCCCTTGGTCCAGAGAGGGAGGGCTTGATGGAACCCAGGGTCTGGTTGCAGCGGGAGCAGGGCTCCGCCTTACTGCTGAGCCTGCAGCCCACCTGTCCCTGCAAGAAGCCATGCGCTGCCCTCCCAGTGCCCAAGAGAGGCAGTGTTCTCAGCCTGCCTCTGGCCCCTCCACCAGACCTGCAGCCTGCTAGGTGGGGTGGGCCGAGCGTTCCAGAGCGGACCTCCCTCGGGCCAGCAGCAGGCCCCCAGGCCGCTCAGGCAGGCCCTTCCCGCCTGCAGCCCTGGCCAACGGTGACGCCTTTGTCTGGGGCCTGTGCACTTCACTGTGAGGTCACTTTCTGTCTTTAAACATAATTTGGCAAGGAATCGCTGGAGTTGGAAGTGGTTCTAGAAGAGTAATGTGGCACAGGCTAGAAGAGTTTTAAAAATCTTTTTCTCCTGAGCTGCTAAGGGGAAGTCCGCAAGGAGTTTGTCTGTGGCTGAACGCAGAGGGTTAGCAAAGTAAGTCATTCAACCAGCGACACCTAAGCACGTGCTGTGTCTCACCAGTCCTAGATTCCCAAGACACCGGACGAGCAAAACCAAGTCCGTGCTTTGTATTTGTTTTATTTATTATTTTTGTTTTGCTTTTGCTTTAGAGGGGAGAAAATTCTAGTAAACAGGCAAACATTTTGGTCGTAACAATAGTATGAAGAAAATAGAGTGTGATAGGGGACGGAGGGCCTGCGCGGGGAACATCTGCCCCGGCCTGGCAGCAAACGCTTAGGAGAGGAGGGGCTGGGGCCGGGCGGGCGGGCAGGGCTGAGCAGCCTGTGTTTGAGGCGCAAGCCGGCGGGAGACCTGAGGGGCCAGGGCCTGGGTCGCAGAGGACTTTGTAAAGTGCAGTTGGAAAGCCCTGGAGAGTTCAGAAAGATGGTGTCTTAAGGACCTGAGGTGGATGAGGGAGTGGACATAGAAGGACCAAACAGGAGGGGTGCGGGAGGGCGCCCACGCCGGGCTGCGGGGTGCGGGAGGGCGCCCACGCCGGGCTGCGGGGTGCGGGAGGGCGCCCACGCCGGGCTGCGGGGTGCGGGAGGGTGCCCACGCCGGGCTGCGGGGTCGGTTGGGTGGCGGGGAGCAGCAGGCAGCTAGGCAGAGTCAGGAAGATGTCCAGGAAGTGTTAGCAAGAGCAGAGGCCGCAGGACTGAGGTGCCTTTGCCTCCCTGGGGGGCCACCTGCCAGGAGGCCTGTGTGGCGCCCTCCATGATGCCTTCTCTTCCCCCCAGGAAAGAACGACGGCTCCATCGGCGGGAAGCAATACTTCAAGTGCAACCCCGGCTATGGCCTGCTGGTGAGGCCCGGCCGGGTGCGCAGGGCCCCGGGCGCCGGGCGGAGGCGCAGCGCAGGGCTCCGGCCGCAGGGCGCCCCTGAGGCCCGCAGGAGCGCCACCCTCTCGGGCTCCGCCACCAACCTGGCCTCGCTGACGGCGGCTCTGGCCAAGGCCGACAGGGGCCACAAGAACCCAGAGAACCGCAAGTCCTGGGCCAGCTGAGCCACGGCCCCCCGGGCGGACAGTGACGGGAGCCTCGAGCCCTCCCAGGGGCGGCCCACGGACGCTCCTCGGAGCAGCTTGATGAAGGCTGTCTGCGCATCACAGGGCTGGTGACCTCATTTCCTCTGCTCACTGACCAAGGAGGCCCCTCAGCTGCACCTCCTCAGGTCAGGGTGGAAAGTTTGGGAAGCCCAGCAGGGCCGTGGAATGGTGGGCTGAGGCCCTGGGGCACAGCTCTGTCCAAGCCATCTCTGTCCACCTGTGCCTGCAGGGCCAGCTGCGGGTTTCTACATTCTACTCCAGTGGCCCATGAATGTTTTAAACAATAACTCTAACAAGTGCCTTTCCTTGGCCAGCAGGGCCTCCTCCCTCTTCCTGGGGACAGCCTCAGCTCCCACACAGGTGACCACCTAGCTCCCTGAGTGCCTGTGGCCGGCGGCCCGGCCCGGCTCCCTCCCGCCGCCCGCCGTCTCCTGGGGTTTGCAGGTGTTCTCGTGTCTTTGCACCTGGCAAGTCTTTTCTGTTTGCCATTTGTTCCCTTAACAGGGTGCTTAGGATATATTTATTTATATTTATTTTTTCAGAATCTAAAGTGACTTGCAAGCCTCAATCTCCGTCCGCCGGGGTGCGGTGCCGGGTAGAGGTTCTTAGAGGCACCGAGGGCGCAGCACCCTCCTTGTTCTCCCGTGTGGCAGACGGGTGGCCCTCCTGAGAGGCTACCCCAGGAGGAGGCGAGGCTCAGCAGGCAGGGCAAGGGTGTGACCGCCCCACTGTTGTGGTTTCTGGGAAGGCCCTGGCAGTTTCTCAGTCCTGACCATGCCTCGCTGTCCAAGGGAGAACCCTGACTCTCCGTCCTTCTCCCTGGCACACACCCAGGCCCAGCCCTGCCGCCCCCTGGGCAGGACGCTGCTGTCCAAGAGCCTTGGGTATGACCCAGAGGGAGGGGGCAGGCCCTTGGAAGGTTGGGGTGGGCAGGGAGGGTGTGGCCCAGGACACCCAACTCTCCTGTCCCAGGCCACCCACTGACCCAGCTGGGGACCGTGGCCCCAGGGCGGAATCAGCCTGGCACTCTCACAGTCTGTTTTAGTTCTTACATTTAAACTCAATGTCTAGAAGTTTCTGTGGAAGACTCCCTGGTTCCTGGGGTAGAAACCCTCGTGAGAAGCAGTGCCAGCCTCTCTGTCGTGACGGGGACTCCTCACACCACCACTCCTCTGAGCCCAGGGTGTGCTCACACCAGCTGCTCACCCAGCCCTCGGCCCGCGGCTCAGTGCCCCACCCGTGGCCGCGTGGGGGGCGGCTTCCTGTCACCCACTCGCAGCAGCCCCCGTGAGGGGTCTGGGCTGGGCAGGCCTGTCAGGGAGCTTCCTGGGACGGGCACCTCTGGGGAGCCTCCACCCAGAGGCGGTCTGACCCCTGCTCCTTCCTGCCTTCAGCTGGCATTTTGGGGACACACTGGGTGTGACAGGCGCTGGCACCGCTGCCTGTCTCCTCTGTTACCTCCTGCCCAACACAGCAGTTCTTTGGTCTGGTTCAGCGTGCGATTGCCTTGCGTCAGCGACCCAATATGGCCCAGTGCAGGGGAGGCTGAGCCTCTGGGGCCCTCCCTGGCGGAGGGCAGACGGAGGTGTGAGGCCTTGGGGAGGGACAGGCGCCCAGGGACGCGGAGTCAGCCCGCCAGGGTCTCAGTAGGTGAGGCATGCTGGGCTGGCTGTCGCTGATGATTTAAGATGGCGTAGGGTGTACAGGGAGCGTGGCTTGAGCAGCCTGCCAGCTAGAGCTCACCAGGTAGCAGGAGCCATGAGTTCTTTGGCTCAGGCCTGTCCTCTGAGAGGATTCGGGCGCCACCCACCCTCCCCTCTGGTCCCCAAGGGCCTGCCTGCTCCCTAGAGCTTCTTCCTCTGCGGCCTGCCTGCACTATCTCCTTGGGGTCTTGTGGGGAACCCCAGGCCTCCCGCAGAGTGCCCCAGCCTCTCAGGCAGCTGACCAAAGCCAGCTGGCCAGATAGCTTTGTGTGTAGCTCCAGCCAGGCCAGGTGCTGGCGCCATGGTGGGGAAGTGTATTCACTCCTTACAGAACGATCTCTGCTGCTCCCAGGCACGCTGGCTCTCAGCTTGCCTGGGGTTTCTTGGAACCAGGCATGTTTAGGGGCTTGGCTGGTGGTAACATGTTAGAAGTTGGCCCTGCTGGTGTTCTTGACAAGCTGTCCCTGTGGTCGATGGTGGGCGTCTGTCCACTGCCCCTGACCTGCGAGAGCAGAGGTGGGCAGCTCTGGGAGGACAGCCCAGTGGGCAGGAGGTTAGCAAGGACAGAGCCCCGGGGTCCTGGCAGCCCGCCTGCCTGTCCGCTCTCCTTGGATCTGGCTGGCATGTCCCCTTCCGGTTCTGCTGTCCCTCACCGCAGGATGGTCACGACACCTCTGTCCCCACCCGATGGCCCTCCTGGGTACCAGGTGGACGCCAGCCCTGCCGCCCGGCTAGACGGCCAGCAGTACGCGTCTGGCTGACTCTCACGTAGCGGGCTTTACCTGCTCTCTGATGTAGACTCACACTAACTTGTGGCTGGAAAGAAGGGTGTGCAGTGGACAAGGTCACTGAGGTGCTGGACAGTGGAGAGGCGGGAGCTGCTGGCTTGTAGCGCTGCCCGGGGCGTGTGCTTTGATGTTTCTGGCGGTGTGAGCTCCAGGCTGCTTGGGCACCCAGGTGGTATAGCGGAGCCCTCGGTGGTGCCCCCCAGACCCTGTGCCCAAAGCATCTTCCCCTCACAAAGTCCATGGTGCCTTCCTGGTGGGCTGCAGACACTAACGGTGTTGGGAACATGTAAACAGCTTCTCTGTGCATGGATTGTGTAAATATGATGAGTTCACACGTAAGGAAGTGACTTTGATTCGGGGATTATAGTGATTTGGTACACAGTAAATAAATGGGAATTAAAATCCAAAGACTCTGTAATGAACTGTAAAGATTTTAGTGATTTGTATTGTACGATGAACTAAACCACTGTAATTTTGTACCATATACGCCTTTCCACCAATGACCAACAGCTTTGGAATAAAACCAGATGATCTTCTGCCACTTGAGGCCAGTCTTCTTGCTCTCCCGGCACAGGGTGTGGGCCCGCGGGACTCCCCGCCCTGCCTCGCTCTCACTGAGGGTGGGGGGCCTTTCACAGTGGAGTCTGGGGGAGGCCAGGGGACGCGGCAGGCCCCGGGACGCACTCCCCAGCCCATGTGCCCCTCGGAGCCGAGCCGTTCAGGACTGGATCAGAGAAGCCAGGGGGCCCAGTGTCCTGGCCTGTCTCCTGCCTCTCAGCCCAGGACACGGGAGCTCTGGGGCTGTCCAGGGACAGGTGTCCCAGGAGGGACTGTCAGGCTCTCGGGCTCCATCTTCTTCCTTGACTGCCATCGGCTTCACTCTGGAGCGAACAGAGGACTTTTCTACTGCCGTGGGGTAGGCAGAGCCTGGAAAGTTCTGGAACAAGGTGTTTGGGGAAGGGTGGTTTATGGCTGTGGAAGGCAGGGTCTGGGGCCCTGGAACCTTAGTTCTGCTGGGACCCGTGGGGGCCACCTCCTGTGGACGTCTGCTGCGTGACGTGATAGCACCGGCTAGACCACATTCGTCTGGCCTTTGACCTGGGGACGTGACCAGGGCCCCGTGCTACGCCCGTGGAGTCCCACTCACCCTACGGGACCACGGCCCAGCCGCAGCAAGGGCGGCGGTGGCCACATGGCGGCCACACTCCCCACCAGAAGGCCGGCTCAAGGCCGTGTGGCGCTCTGTCCTGCGCTGGCAGCTCAGCCCTCGTCGCCCGTGACATGGACTCTCACGGAGGCCTGCAGGAGTGGCCCGGCCAGGGAGCAGCTGAGCAGGACTCGTTTGTACTCCCAAGTGCAGAGGAGCGAGTTCTGAGACGGGCACTGCCAAGGAGGGGCAGCTGTGAGGCAGCCCTGCTCGGAACAAAGAGGAATCTCAGCAGGACTGACCTGACTCCAGGGCAAAATCTTACTTTTCAAGCCTTTGGTTTCTTGCAACTCAGTGAGATAGCTCTTGTCTACATCCATCCATCCGTCTACCATCTGTCATCACCTATTTATGTCTATCCATCATCTGTCAGCACTGAGGATGGAACCCAGGGCATTCGACCTCCGAGCCATACCCCAACCCTATTTTTTCTTTATTTTGAAACAGGGTCTCACTAAGTTGCGGAGGGCCTCACTAAGTAGCTGAGGCTGGCCATGAATCGCGATCCTCCGGTCTCAGCCTCCCCAATGCTGGGATTACAAGCGTGCGCCACCACACCCAGCTCCCCCAGCCCTGTTTTATTTTTTATTTTGAAGCAGGTCTCACTGAACTGGGAAGGGCCTATATTGCTAAGACTGGTCCTGAGCCTGTGAGCCTCCTGTCCCAGCCTCTCAAGCAGTGGGGTTACAGGTGTGCACTGCCACATCCGGCTTTTCTTTGTTCATTTTTCTTTTTTGTGCTACTGGAGGTTGAACCCCAAGGCATTCTACCTCTGAAGTATACCCTTAGCCCTTCTTATTTTTGTTTTGAAATGGTCTGTGTTGCTGAGAGTCTAAGTTGCGGAGGCTGGCTTTGAACCTGCGATCCTCCTGTCTCAGCCTCCCAAGTACTGGATTGCAGGCGGGCCACCGCGCTGACCGAGGCGGTGGGTTTCAATGGCTGCTCTGACCCCGGGCGGGTCCCAGAGCCTGTGCACTGAGTTCACTCATTCACTCCCTGAGCCTCTGGGAGCCTCTGCAGGGCCCTGGGCCTTGCCCAGTGGAGCCGATGGTCCGTGGAAACCAGCCATTCCGGTGGGCTCTACAGCGGGGCCCCCAGCAGAGCAGGGCCCCAGCACAGGAGCCACGCCGCGGGAGGCTGAGGGCTCGGAGGCTTCTGAGTAAGTAGAGATGGCACTGGGGCCAAGCCCTAGGAAGTGTGGGTGGGTTGGGTCCTGTGTCGGCCCCGCCCCCATGTCCCATCTGGCCCTGCCTGCTCCACTTGCCAACTTCAACAGGGTTTAGGGCGGCTTTAACATTTTTTGGTCTTTTCTATTTATGTATATATTGAGAAGAAAAAAACCAACCAAACTGACTCTTCACTTCCCGGGGTTTCTCTGAGGGCGGTCTGTGGGCTCCAGAGCCTGGCTACGTGGGAAGGCCAGGAGTCCATGCCCGCTGTGGGGCGCCTTTATTCATTTACTGTTTGTGGTACTGGGGTTTGAACCCAGGGGAATTCCACTCCGAGTTGCGTTCCCAGTCCTGTTTTGTTCTATGGCTTTGAAATAGGTCCTCACTAAGTTGTGGAGGGCTATTGGAAGCCTTTCAAGAAAACCCCAAATCAAAGCTGCCCAGGTGAGGCCAGGGCGTGGCCTTGGCGGGGCGGCAAAGGCTGCTTGGGCACTGCTGGGCCTGGGGCTCAGAGCGGCAGAGGTGGTGGGAAGGAGGCCGGGCAGGCTCATGCCCAACGTCGGGAAGGTCTGGGTGAAGGCGCCCGGGGCAGACGCCGGGAACACAGCTGGGGAAGCAGCGCTTTGGCTCAGCATCCACTCCCAAGGCGCGTCCCTGCCCCAAACGGAACCCGCGTACCGGCAGTGCGACCCAAAGAAAGCCCGGCAGCCTTTCTTCAGTTATACATTTTATTCTCTAATAGGTACAATACTAAAATAAACACAAATTAAAAAAAAGTTTTATTAAAACAAAACTGTACAAAAAAGCAGTATACTACATTTTAATTACAGAACAGTCTACTGTCCAAAGGCACTAATCCAGAAGAGGAGACAATGAAACGGGACTCATTGGAACTAGTCAACCAATACAGGAGAGCGCTTGTTTCTGACATTCACATCCAGAAACAAGGGCTTGCTACGGCCTCACACACTCGGGAGGGAGCGAGCCCGTGGCAAAGGTGCAGCAGCGCTCCCCAGGGCAGCCCCATCTAGAGGAGGGCTCAGGCGCACCCAGGGTCCCCTTGCGGCCTGGCCTCGGTGGCTGGTCCCGGCCATGCCGGCAGCCACCCGTGTTTAGCACCGGCACCTGGGTTCTGAGATGCTCCAGGTCAAGGGCTGGGGCTCCGTGGGGGAGGGAGGCCTCTGGTGGCCTGGTCTGAAGGGGAGCTGGCGCTGCACAGGCAGGCTGCCGCTGCTTCCTGGGCAGATGGACCCGAGGCTACAGGTCCATCCTGGCCCCAGGGCTCACTGGGGGGCCCCCGCGGAGAGGCTGAACTTGCGGGCTCTGGGAAGTTGACTTCTAAAGTGGGCTTTGCTTCCCAGAGCAACTTGGGAGCCCCTGCACTGCCAGGTGCTGTGAGCCCGCCCTGCCCGGCCACCTAGGCCCGGGGCCCCCGGGCACGCAGAGCCGCCCTGTTCACGTCCAGGCCGACTCGCTCTCGTGGACTCCGGCCCTGAGGAAGAGATGCTGCAGCTTTTCCAACAGTGTCAACACAGAAGACAAAGACAGGCATCTGATGTTAATAAAAGTAAGTAACAGAGATAGGATTAAAGCAAATATCTTCTCACAGCGTCCTATACTACATCCTCCTTCTGCTTAGCAGAAAATTGTACGTACACAAAAATACAAATACACACTTTTGTAGAACAGTCTGATTTTAATATATTTATATATATTTATATTTATACGAGTGGCAGGTTAGTTCATTATATAGAGCTTTTTGTACTTTTGGCTCATACGCAACAAGGCTTATAAACTCAGCTTTAGCTTTCATTCAGGTTTTATAGCTTTTGAACAATTGTTTTCACATTTAAAGCAGCATCCAATTTGCACTAGGAGTTGGTGGTGATTACGGGAACACGGGTTGGGTGAGGGTGGGGTACATTCCAGTGTGTGGCGTGTGGGGAGGGCCCACGTGGACAGCGCTCGCCACGATGCCCCCGAGGTAGGCGTGACACCGCACAGCAGACTCAGACCCAGGCGTGGCTCTCCCTCAGGGACACGTGGTGCGCAAGATGGGGACAGAGACCAGAGGGACGCCGAGGGGGACACGAAGACTAAGACACGACGGCCAAGGCAGGAGGGGCGCGCTGCCCACGCGCACTGGCAGGATCCCACACAGCCCATCTTAGACACGGGACTATTTGGCTACTGATGGTCGCAGGCGATCCCAAGGCATCTGGTCTGTGGCCTCTGATCGAGTCACGACCATCACACACGCTTTCCACTTTATGACACGCTGCGGCAGCCCGCGCCCAACCCCACAATAAACATTAAAGCTGCACACTGTCGGGAAACGGAAACCCTCCCTCAGCGCTGTCTCGCTGGAGCCTTAGCTGGAGTCAAGGGCGGGCAAGCCGGCCCCTCCTGCGGCCTCCTGCCCGCGCCCACCTAGCTCCACCGAGGCGGCAGGCGCGGGCGGGAGGGCAGAGAGGTGCTGTCAGGGCTGCGGTCACCGCTCCAGGCCAGCCTCGCACTCCTCAGCAGCCCCGCAGCGCTCCCCTCGGCCGCCTCCGCCCACCGCCGGCCTTCTCTGAGGCCGAATCCCACCGGCAAGCCCACCTGCACCTGTCGCCTGTGAATGCCCAGGGTTTGGGTTATTACATTGTCTGAACAAAAATGCTGGATTATTAATGAAAATAAAGTGCCTGAGGATGGATTGTTCCATTTTGCAAAACCTTTCAACGCACCCACAAATCACCTGTGTGCTGCTTGGCGCTGTGCTCTGAGGAGAGTGCGGCTGCAATCCGCCCTGCACTCACCGCGGAACAAGGCAGGCCCCGCTTCTGGGTCAGACTTACATTACTAAAATAAAGCAAACAGTCGCACACCCATTTCCAAGGACGCATGCTGGGTCTTGCTTAACACTGCTAGGATGGCCGCGGTGAGCAGAAGTGCTGCACCCCACCCGCCACCCCGCGAGTGGCCCAGACAAGGCCGGCCCAGGCTGCAAACCAGCCGCAGGCCTCTCAACTGGGTGGGGGCCTTCCTCACTTTGCCCTCTGGGTCTGGACGCTCCAAGTGCTAACACAGTCCTGCCCCGTCTGCACTCAGGAGCCGCTGAGATCTAGCTCGGCAGACTCCTTAAAGTTCTCCAGGAACCAAGACCATAACCACACCAACAAAAGAAACGGAAACAGTGAAGCCAGCCTGATGGGCAGCGAGCGCTCCCCTACCGCCCGCTCAGCAGCGTCCTGGTGCCCTGGGGGCAGAATGGAGGGCAGGGAGGCCGGGAGGCGCGAGGTGGGAGGAAGGGGCTCAGGGCACAGGCGGACTCTGGCAGGTTCCAGAGGTCTGTAACTTGCTTAGGCACTTAAACATAAATAAGAATTTATCCTAGAAAGGTACTGCATTCCCCAATGACCACGGCCTGGGAGGGAGGGCGCGCCGTGGGGAATCAGAAGGCTGTGGGTTCTTCCAGGGGAGGCGGCTGCCACATTCTTGGCATATCCTGGCAGAGCCCCTGCCTCGCAGCTGAGGGGGTTAGAAGCCAGGATGGGCGTGACGCTCGGGCCAGCCCAGGCCACACCAACCTGCTGTCTAGGGTCAATCTGAGGAATCTACTAGAAAATGAAGAGGCCCTTAAGAGCAGTGTTCTGGCAGAACCAAAGAGCGGTAAGGAGAAGCCTCCCCCACCGGTGCACAGAAGGAAAAAGCACAGGCGGCACCGGCCCGGGAGCCTGGTTATGTTTTTGTGATGCCTGTTTTCAGAGATGAAAGATGAGAGGTTCACGGGTTCCCATGCAGTGGGTGGGTCCCAGGGCAGACTTAACAAGGCCGCTTGGTGGAGACAGCCCCCACGGCCTCGGAGCTCCACCAATCGCCCCACCCGCACCCGCTGCCTGGCCCACGCACAGAACTCACCAGCGTTGCTGGGATGGCCGCCGCTGTGCATTAGCGCGACGGCCACGCTGCTTTCCTTTGCAGTTTAACAGCTCCGGGGGATGCTGACATGCATGAAGGGGCCTCTCAGCTCCGACAAGGCAACCGGGGAGAGGTCCCGTGCTCAGAGGAAGCCACCTGGTCCACAAGCCGAGGACAAGCCGAGGGCGCCTCGCCCTGGGCTCAGCCACAGACAGCACCAGAGACAAATCTGCATCAGCACAAGATGGAAGGCACACAGACCCTGGCCCCTCCAAACCCCGGTGTGTCCTGGGGGACTGAGGGCTGAAGAGTAAAAACCCCGTTAGCCAGCTGATACAGCAGCTGATACCCTCAACTCTGCCTGGTCACCCTGGCAGCTCCTCCTGAGCCGTGCCTCGTTCCTGGGGCGCCTTTCACTAGCAGGCCTGGAGGGTGCCGACGACGCAGCAGGGGTCAGAGGACCGAGGACAAGCCCTGGAGAACCTACTTCTGGGGGAAGAGCTGGGAGAGGGCAAGGTCAGAGGCAGGATCTGAGTTAGTGGCGTTTCAGGCCAGCTTGCTCCCTTCTCTGACCGACAGCCACGGAGCACGTGGACCCGGCAGGCCAGGGACCAGCTCCCGCCCCGGAAGCTCGCCCCGTGCCTCGATTCTTAGGCTAGGTGGAATCTGGACCTGTCTCCATGCCACTGCCACTTCCAGGCCAGTCAAGGCCTGTGAGGAGCTGGGGCCGGGCAGGGCGGCCGCCAGCGGGCCAGCTGAGCTCCACCTCCACACGCCCGCCCCCTGGCAGGCTGTGAATGAAGGAGGCCGAGCCACAGGGCACCTGTGTTCTCAGGCCAGGCGCGGACGAGGCCGGGCCCTCAGCACCCGGACCTCAGACAGACACAGCCTTGCCATGCTCCCAGCAGGCCTGCCAACCAGAGTGCCCAGGGCTCTGGATGAGGCCGGGCTGGGGGCCGAGACACTTTCCAGCTGGCCAGGGTCAGGAGTTCAGTCACAAGAAGATGGGATTACGAGGGCAGGCAGCTGCACACCACCCTCCCGACATGAAGGGCAAAGGCGGCGTTGCTCGGGAGGGCCTGGGCCTGAGGGGCCACACAGGCCGCGTGGGCCCCGCCATGGAGTCCACTCTGGGTGCTTGGGAGAGCTGTGTGCATCTCTTTTCCATAACTGAGGAAGGTGGCACCTTTACATTCCTACAAGAACAATTTACTTCTGGTATTTTCTTCCCCAAAGCATGTATTTCATGGGTAAGCTCTACCTATATTTTTGTGGATTTTGGTGAGTGGGATTTTGTTTTTGGGGGGCCTAGGTGTTGGTGGTAAAGGACTATGTTATATGGGGCTTTTGACCCACAGTGGCCCCTGGGGACACCTGCGACTCCCAGCTCCGTTCTTTTAAGCCGCGCTGTGCCTGCAGCAGCATGTCTGGACGTAGATGGCTAAGAGCAGGTCGAGTCAGGAGGGTCAGCTGCAATGCTAATTCTGTTTTCTTTGAATGTAAGCTGATAATCGGAATGTTCTGTGGGCTGCTTTAGAACATGTCTCACAAGTCAGAGTTAGCTCATCTAGTCAGTTCTCAGAATATCTATATCAAGGCAAATTCTAAGGGAGAGAGCTACCTTCCAGTAGCTTAGAAAATGAGGGCAGGAATGCTCTACTTTTGGGATTATAATAATCAATTGTCAAAAAGGCTGACAGATCCCAAAGAGCACAGTGACTGTACACACACCCCGCGCGTGCGTGAGGGGGGCTAAGGTGGTATTCACAAGGGGGCAGCACTGAACAAAAGCCTCCACAGGAACTCTCCTGAACTAACCCGACTCCTGTGCATGTCATAGGAGTATTTTTAAAACACTAAATAAAAATCAAAAGGCATTAAAGAAACCCTTCGTCTTAAAGCCTGTGTGTTTGGGTGGACATTATTAGCCTGCGGCCTCGGGATTGTAGCGAGGGCTGCAGCTAGGGTGGGATTCCTTCTGATGTGGAAGGAGATCTGTGTAAGCACACACAGTAAAATATGGACGGCTGCGCTTTCTTCCGCGGCTACCACCCAACCCACAGTGTCCAGTCCAAGGGGCAGGGCTCGTGGACACGGGCTCACCCAGGCGTGGGCCCTCGGGGTTCTGCTGGCTGCCGGCATTTCTAAACTCGCTCCTGATCATGTGATTGAATAGAGGCCCCTCGAGTGATGGAGACCACTGCATTCTGGAGAAAGGCCCGTGGCTGACTCGTCAGGATGGGATGTCCAGGGACAGGACATGGGCGGGAAGGAAGACGGCCACGCGAGGCTCGAGCCGAGCAGCACAGCACAGCACGAGACGTGCTTCACGGGGAGGCTGGCAACTGCTAGGTAAGAGGGACGCGAGGACAGTGAGGGCAGACTCACGCGCCCTTCCTCCTCCTCTGGGGGCTCTGGGCACGGCGGTGCCAGCGCTCCGCCCATGCCCGGGGACGTTCAGCTTACGGTGTTCTTGGCACATTCTGCTCTGGACCTTGTGACCCGATGAGGGAGGTGATCGTCAGCTCTTCATAAAGCTCCGCCTGGTGAGCACTTTCTGATGGCTATGGCCAATGGCATAGCGAGTACCTACGAAAGTCCTAGGGCTCAGCCAGCCACGGATGGCACCACGCAGTCCAGCTGGCAAAGAGATGAGCGATCTGGGCCCCGCAGAGGCCGACGAGGTCTGGGAGATGCTGACAAGTTTCTGCCCAAGGTGGAGCGGGCTGAAACTGGACGTGACAGAGGCTTCAAAGAACTTACAAGTCAGATGGCAAGCAGTCACAAAGGCTTCCGTCCTGGAGCTGAAGCGAGTCCAAATCCTCTTTCACTCTGGGAGAACATGAATGCCCTGTCATTATTTTAGTTTGCCGAGTCGCTGCTCCGAATGTTCTCGGGAGCATTAGTGCTAACAGGGAACAAGGGATGGGAGCTCTGCTATTTTCAATCACATAAAGGACAGAAATCCTCTTAATTATGACCATGCCAATCTACATCCTGCTAAAACAGCTAATTACATGTCGGGAGGACACTCAGTCACTCAGAACAATTGCCATTATATTTTTATATATTCATTCTATGCCACCCCCCTCAATTACCATGGTTACAATTTGAAAAGATTCAGCCAAACCTCCATTTGACCACAGCTCACCAACGCGAATTTGTGAGTTAATTACGGCCTTACACAGCCAGTCTTATTTAAAAGAGAGAATGAGGATGGAGTCAGGGGAGCGGCCCTCCCAGGACTGCTCCAGCCTGCGCAGAGCCGCGGAGCCGCTGCCTGCTCCCCACGCCACGCGGGCCTGCTGTCCAGACTTAGGAAAACTTGCAGGAAAAGGGGACGTGAGCAGAGGCCGGCGGCCAGCACCTCTGCTGCTGTGCCCTGCAGGATGACGCCAGGCGCTGGCCGGGGAGGCCCTGGACCGGAATGTGCACGGGAAGCTGTCAGGCAGTGTAAAATGCTCGCCAGATCTCACTAAATGAAACCAGCTGGACCTAGTCCTGCCCAAATGTCAGGAATGATAAGCACGGCTGGAGAACCGTGTTTCTGCGGCCCACGGCATCTCCTATGTGGTCTGGAGACAAGGGGAACAGCCAATTCCCCCTCTCTCCTCTCCTCTCTCTTCTCCTCTTGATTACAGAAGAAACTTACATGAAACCAAATTTCCCATATTGTCAACATTCTTTTGTTGGGAGAATAATGAAGCAGATAAGGAAACTTCTCAATTCAGCAACTTCCAGCTTTTGAAGGTATACTGATAGGAGCAACGCTGTCTGAGAGATGCGAGCCCAGCACGGGTCTCTAAGGAGGGCAAAGGCAGTAGCTTTTCCCTTTCTGTTTGTGAGTAAAGGGCATTAACTGCGGCTTTTCTGAACACAACTTGTCTGTGAGAGAAGAGTTTCTGTAAGCAGAAGACTGGTGTGTTGGTATGACGCACCGCGAAAGCCTTAGTGCTCTTGAGAGTGACAAGGAAACCTCTCAAGTGATAGGTATCTTTAAAAGCAAGAGTGTATATTGAAGAAGCCCATATAGCAGAAAAAGAACATGCCCCTCCTCTGACAGCACAGTGCCACGAAAACCTTGGAAATATGCTAGCTGTTCACAGTTGCCTCCCCGGGAAAGCTTTCCCCTTGAAGTAGGGTGCACGACCTACACATCAGCTTTTCCTAGGTAGCATCAGACAGACATTGGAAATGGAGGAACAGTAAGAGGATTTTCAGGGCCTGCAGCTCAGTTTGCCAAAATCAATATGGCTGACAAATGATCCCCAAGTCCTGAGTAAACATCCTTGCTATTGAAAGAGCACACACGCGAAAAGGAAAGCTATAAACATGTAATACCCGCTCACAGCCCACTGCGCCGCGCCACTCCCATGCCCCCCCAAAGATGCCGCCAGCAGAGCTGGTCAACGGGCCCAACTTTTCACACGGGAAATCCTGACAAGTAAGTCCGGCTCAGTAAAGCTAAAATGGATTTGGCTGGTCTTGAAGCAGCCCCGATGAATACAGTAGTAAAACAGTACTAATAATCACAACAAATGAGAGTCTGTTGCCACTCTGGCTTCAGATTTACATCACAGAGATCAACACAGAAACCGATGCACAACGCAGGAGGTCAGAACTATTCAACGCAGGAAAAAGTATTGCCTAAGAATCTGTTGAGACTCACTGGGGAAAAACAATCTGGTTGTTCTTTGAACAAAAGATAAAAAGCAGTTTTAAAGGCAGAGCCATGAGTTGAAGGGGAGACTATTCTACCTAAATCCTTCCTGCCAGAGGGGAAAGTGAGGACTGCAAGCTCACATGTTTAGGTCAGGGTGGTCAGTCACTTGTGAAGAAAGGGAACAACCCCACACTTGTGGGCAGAGACGACAGAGCCGGTCACCACAGGAGGGAGCGTTCGTGTTCAGAGATGGACCACGTCCGCCCCCCTCGCCGGCTGCGACCATGAAAACCCCCACGGGTGGACTCAAGATGAGGCTGTGGGGTGGAAGAGGAACTGGTCAGGGACGGGGAGGGACGGCAGGAGATCACTGACTGGGCGAGGCTGTGACCCAGGAGGCGAGGCTCTAAAACTCAAGGTTCCCCCAGACAGGCCAGAGGAGAGTGGAAACAGTGTCTGTACGCTCTCCCGGGGTCTTCTCCTTTGAGGTAATGACATCCAACCCGGGGACCTAGACTGGATGCTGCTCGTCAGGAATCCTCCAAGAGCCAGAGCTCTGGATTTCAGACTTCAGCACACAGGACCTTCCTCGCGCTAGTCTTTTTAGGCGTCATCTCTGCTAAGTCAGGCTGAAAAACCCACTGTTCTCTGCCTCCCTGTCCCAGGTTCCCTTTATCTGGGAAAGGCCACTTAGAGGATCAAGAATGTGAAGAAACTGCCTTGTGGGGACTCCAACATTATAAGCGCGGCTGAAATAAACCAGCGTGCCTGTCTGCTCCCAGAGGGCACTAGAAGGTCTCAGGTAAGAGCGTACTAACTGCACGGCCTCGCCTGGCTTTTGTCATTAGGGTTATCCACAGATGGGAGAAATCTCTCAAGACGGTTCACCTTTAAAAGGTCCTTATGTAAGGTGTTTCAAGGACGGGAAGCTTACACATGGAAAATCGTGAGATTGCGTAAATACCCACCAGCAAAGCTCTTCCAACCCGCACTCTAAAAAGTCTTTCTTGGCAAGGAAGGAACAGTCCTTGAGAGAGTCCTCTGGGGCCTAAAGAAATTTAGAAGGGCCCGGGAGCAGGGACAGAGCCACCAGGAGAGCAGAATGTGAATCGTAAGAGCTTGGTTCTTTTTCCTCTAGTGATAGAGCATTTTAGGGTTTCTATTTTAACATCACATCTAATACCTGAAAAAGATTAAGGAAAATATTTATCATTCAAAGATACTAGGAATCAGACCATGACGGCTCTATTCCCCATTCCAAGAATTAAGATGGTCTGGACATGATATAGCACAATTGAACCCGGTGATTAACACAAAACTGATGGTAGGTCTAAGTCTTGACCTCAAAAAATTAAATTTTTACTTTTGGTGAAAAATCAAAAGTCCTGCATCAGACTGTGGGTCCGCAGAGCGGGCCCAGTTGCCCCCGGTCCCAGGCACCTGGCGGCGGTTCAGCACCCTCCACTGGCGGTACTGCCTGCAGCATTGCCACACGCCTCGCAGGACGGCTGTGCACCAGGCCTGCGGACCGCCCGGGTCTTTGACAATGACGCCTTTCTTCCTTAAACATCTTAAGACAACAACACATTTTAGTTCTTCTGTGGCAATTGCTGAATTTCTTTAGAAACTGCAGCTGTCGTAACAGTTTGCGACTGTCCCTTTAAAAGGGCTAGCAAGAACAAATGGTACAAGGAATCTCATCATAAAGAAGCCTTCATTATAATAATCTCCCCACAGTAATCATGGAGGTGGCTTGTCAGAGGATACATATCTTTTCCCTCTCTTCTGTTCTTTCTGATTTGACTCAGAGTAAGCAGACAAAATCCCACCAAAATGGAAATTTCTTCTAAGTAAAAGGAAAGATAACACAATCTCCTAATTGAAATAAAAAGTTAAACCAAGAAAAAAACATGAGTAAGTGTGTACAAGGAGCTCATTCCTGAGAATAACAAATGCTACTCTTGAATTTGTTGGTTCAAGTAATAAAGTAAGACGGACAAGACGGCTCTGTGTAACTTCAAATCTTAGAAGCTAGGGAAAATGCACTCATCCCCCCCTCCAAAAAAAAAAAAAAATAATAATCCACGGGCAGGAGCAGGACCAGGCCCTGGCTGTGCTCTTGGAAGTCACAGACACAGGTAAGGGGGTGTCCTCCTGCCCCTCAGTGCTTCCTCACACTTATGTAAGCAGATTTAAGCCAGCGTGTGTCCTAAGTGGAGTGAGACCAGCGAACAACTGGCAGATACTCGATATCCTAGGAACGAGAAAGGGAAAAGCTGGAAGGTCAGTAAGTCCCCCCCCACCCCAACAGTGAAGCTGACACATCAACTGACGAGGGAGGAGGGCGAAGAGGCGAAGAAACGGCACCTTCCTTCTGCTTTAGAAACTGTTTTCAGGTCATGGACAGAAAGACAGAAGCCCTGCTTATGGCCAGCCCATGCTCCCCTTCACACACTGGACATATACAGAGGAGAGGGAGAAGGACAAGGCAGAAATCGCACGGCCGTCGTGCCTCTTCCTGACCACCCCGCCGCTGCCGAGGCCGCTGCTTCTCACCCGCAGTGACTGTGTCGTCTACGCGGGTGCCAGGAGATCGTTTTCATACAAGGCCAGCAGATGTCATTTTCTCTGATGCATGAACAGTTCATCATTTTGCTACCAGATGACAAGGTGATCACAGGGTGACTTTATAACACAAGTTCACTGTTTGGTATTTTGAGTTCTCAAAATGAAAAGAGATTTATCAAATATAAATATCTTTAAAAAGTAACAAAAGTGCTACATATGTGATCAAGGAAAAAAATTCCATTAGTTACTGCCGCTTAAAGTAGATTAAACTTTACAAATATTACCACATCCATTATCAATATGGCTTCCAATTATTAAATAAATCGCCTGTAGCAATATAGCTTTTCACACCTCTCCAAGGACAGAGGAAAGAGAACAGCGAAGCAGTCACATCCTGCTGGATCTCCCACACCCAATGGAAGTGCAAATATCCCTGCTTTTCTTCTGCTCCTATGTAGGCCAGTGTTTGCATCTGCGGTCGTCAGTCCTCCCCCACAAGTCCTCTATCGACTTAGACTGAGGGGCTTCGGTTCATGGATACAAAGACTGCACGTCCTGTCACTCACTTCTGACCTGAGCTCCATCCTTGCAAGACTTTTTGGTAGCAGGGAAAGGGGACACCGACAGGAGGCAGAGCAATGTCCATGGTCCCCTCCAGGACTCTCCGGGCAGGCACGGAATGTACAGTGGTTCAGAGAACTGGACTTAGCAGCCATGGACACTCAGCTCACACTGCTCTCAAGCTGGCTTTTGCTTTTTCATAACTTTGTTTTTTGTCTTTAGTTTGGTTTTGAATCATGGTCCCAAAGGCAGAAGGCAGTATTTTATCTGCTAAGTCACACAGCTTGTGAGAGGAAAGGATGCTCCTATCGGGCGAGTTAGCATCAACCCAAACCTGAGACTGAGTTTCCCATCGACATTCTTAGCACAGCACCCAAGAAGTATGGTCTAGCCGCGGTGCGGCCAGCGAGGCACGGCTTACTGCAGCTGGCGTCAGTCAGGCTCAGGCTGGGCGGCACCCGAGTGTCCCTTCCCTCTGCATACTCCCCGATGGCTCTGTGGGCCCAGGCCACTGCCTCAGCGTGCATCCATTCAGCCTTGGGGAAGGAAGGGGCACAGACTCGTGCTATATGAAATCTAAAGGTACCCAAGGTCTTACACGGAGCCTCGCACTGGAAAACGGCTACCTAAATACCTGGAAGCACTTTCTTGGAATGCTAAGACGGAGCAGTGAGATTTTCTAGCCGCGGGGGCTGGGAGAGGGGAGTTTGGTTGGCCGGTTGGTTGGTTACTATTTACTGGGAATTAATACTGAGAGAGTATACGCAAAGGCGGAGGGCACCATGCCATCTTCACAGAACAAGACCCTAACGGCTACCTGACATACAAGAAACTGCAAGTTATACTGTAAGAACACATGTTAAGGACCGAGGAAAGTCTGCTAAGGTGCTACGTCTAAACTAAGTTAACTTGTCATGTCTAACCCTCCCTGATCAGTCATCGTCCAGGGCCTCTGTCTTGATTTCGTTGGCTCCTTGCCGGGCCAATGCCAAGATAGTATGGTTGACGGCTGCCATTTCCACAGCTAATGAGATGGGGTCCTGGTGGTCACTATGGCTCGTGCTGTCATCCTAGGTGTGGGAAACAGAAACGGGTCATCAGTACACTGCTACAGTGCTCCAGCTCGCACAGAGGCATGCAGGGGCGGGCGAGGCAGAACACTTGCGGAGGCAGAGGCTGGGCGCACCTCCCGGCAGGCTGGAGGTGGGCTGTATTTAAGTAGACACTGAATGGGTGTGGGCACAGAGACTCCTAGTTGACATGTTTACAAATCAACAAGAAAAAGGAGTTAAAAATGTTTTTTCTCAGTGAGAATTTTATTTATATAGCAGAAAGACTTTGAGTAATGATCAAACTGACAATTGGGTCTTCCTGTCTGCAAGAAGTAAAGCACTAATCACGGAAGGCCACACAGGTTAGGTGCTCAATTCCAGACGGCTGCTCTTAGAACTAGGGTATTAGAATCCATGGTTCTGCTCTATCAGATTGAGAAAACTAAATGAAACTTAAAACTATAGGTGACAACATCTCACAGAGAGGGGAAAAGGAAAATTCTCAGGACAGGACAAGAGCATCACTTCCCAGAATGGCTCTGGGAGAGAGGAGCAGAGCGGCCGTGCAGAGGGAGCGGGCGCCGCAGCGAGGCGGTGCTCTCCTCCCTTGCAGCTCCGCGCGCCCAACAAGAAAGCTGTGAAGAGCTGGCGCTGCGGCTGTGGGTGTGCCAGGCACTGAAGACTTCACAAATAAGGAGCGTGTTTCTCACCTGTCACATGCTCAGTGTAACTCTGTATCAAAGAGCTCTGAAAAGGGTAATTCCCTTGGGGAAAAAAAGCATGGGATGTGCTGCCCTCGGGGCATCTGAAAAAAAAAAAAAGATGGATAGGATCCATCTATATTGGTCTACTGAAAAAGAACAGGAACAGGAATGTCTCCAACTAGAAAGACTGACAGAACATGCTCCTGAGTAGAGAGTGGGGCTATGGATTAGAGTCCTAAGAGGAAATAAAGGAGCCCTTGGGATGCCTGGGCACCACTGCTTTACCCTGGTTTTCACAGTTCGGTCTGCAGTGTTCAGAGAGCGCCACACACTCCTGAGTGCCTGGGTTCAACCTGGTGACCAGAGGCTCTACACCGCTCGGAGAAGGAAGAACACAGTGGACTGTGTTTACCAACTGGCTGAGAAGCAAATATAACCGCCACAGGAAAGAACAGAAGACTTCTTCCTGGGGTCTAAGGGACCATATGTTCTCTGCATTTTCCAAATGGAAGTGAATCTTTAATCCTATAAAAATTTTTAATGAAATTTGTCAAAACATACATGTGGGGGGGATAAATTCCCAAGGGCTTAGTTACTGAATTACTCCATGCAGTGGCTACAATTAAATACGTCCCCGAGCAATGCAGAATGAAGAGGGCGGGATGCGGAGGCATGCAGGCTTCGCCCAGGAGAGGATGCGTGTCGATGTGCCGGGAGACTGTGGACCACCCTCTCCTCCGGGCATGAGGCCCCAGCAGTGGCCGCAGTGGGTGGCCTTCCCTGTGCCCTGCGTCGGTACACGTGTAGGCACAGGTCTTGGCTGCCCACTCGCCCTAGTACTTCTCCAACACTGAGTGTGTGTGGTGAGTGGTGCAACTTGCTTGTTTGGGTCAGATCCTCCTCTCTTCTTCTACCTTCTCTGCTTCTCTGCCTCCCTCTGAACTTCGTCCCTCCTCCTCCTCCCCATTGCGAACTTGCCAAGCATCCTGTTGTGTGACAATAAATCCACATGGGTGAAGAGCGGCTTCTCACAAGTCCAACAGGACAACCGAATCTTACCACATTCCTTGCAAATTACATGAAAATCTGGCCAGACGGGGAACAGAGTGGAGGGCCTGACGCTCCCCTTCCGCCCGCGCCCGCGCCCTCGCCCGGGGACCTGGCCGTCACACTGCCCGCCGCTCAGTGGCTGGGAGCCCGCTCACCTGCTCCGAGTAGTCGTTCCCGTCGACGTCGTCGCTGTTGGAATGGCCCCCTGGACTCTGTACATCTATCCCATGACTCTCCAGGATTGCTGCTTCTTCGAAAAAAGCAAATAGATCCCTAAGTCGTCTGCTGGCTTATTGTAACAGCCGGAACACAATGCTTGTGTTGGGGACGCTAGGATATACTGAGACAAGAACTGGTCTCTATCCACATTTCCATCCTCTTAAACTGAAGATGAACCCCACCGCAAGCAGGTCAGGAAGGCGCACACTTGCCCTTATGGAGGTCTTGCTGCTACGCACAGCCACTCGGCCTGCGCGGGCATCAGAGAGGGCGCCAACTCACTCCATAGAGCTCCTGTCTCGGCGTGCAGGAAGCACTTGAAAGGGGAATGGCGGGCGCGTGGCATGCTTACAAATACACTGTTAAAAGCTCAAAACCAATCCCCTCCCCAGTCTCACGAATTTAAATTCTTCTTTCTTTGTTCTTAGCGTTTTATTTCTTCCTCTTTTTTGGTAATGACAGTGTTCCCCAGGGGAGTTTCAGCATCCCCCAGCTTTATTAAAGTAAAATTGACAAATATAAATTATACCTACTTATGGCATACAATATGATGTGCTGAGACTGCATATGCATTTACAGACACACTCACACTGTACGTGATTGCATCCAGAATTCAACTTTCGCAAACGCTTTTTATCACTGCCTTTTGCTGTGTTCCTCGTTTATTAAGTCTCTCTCATTTCAATTCAAATAATCAGGTGTTTCCTCGTATCTAAGTCATAAGTCAGCAATAACAAACATGATTAGGGTATTTCTCTCAAGATCCTACACGTATCTGAGTGTGTGGTGGTGAAAGTGATTAAATCTAGGGGCTTTGTACTTCTGAGCTACACCCCCAGCCCTATTTTATTTTTTATTCAGAAACAGGGTCTCACTAACTTGTGAAAGGGCCTTGCTAAATTGGTGAGGCTGGCTTCGAAACTGCAATCCTCCCGTCTCAGTCTCTCAAGTACTGAAATTGCAGTCGTGTACCACCATACCTAGCTATAATTATATTTAATATGCACAAGAATAATCAATTGCTTATGGATTGTCTAATTCTATATTCTAGAACATGAAGTACATTGAGTTTTATAAAGAACAATGTCATTATTATAGTACAATCTGTTAATATTACCAACTTTGGGTTATTAAAAATATCCCAAATTATAAAAATACAATGAAGAAAAACATAAGGGTGATTCTTGTTAGGCTTAAAAGTTTGAATCACTTAAAGCCACAATTTCTTTCTTTTTTGGGGGGCGATGGAACCCAGGGCCATTCTACCTCTGAGCACCCCAGCCCTGTTTTTTTCCTTATTTTTATTTTTGAAACAAGGTTTCACTAAGTTGCAGAGGGCCTCACTAAGTAGCTAAGGCTGGCCATGAATCGCCCAGAGCCTTCTGTCTCAGCCTCCCAAGTGCTGGGATTAGAAGGGTGCGCCACCACACCCAGCTAGACCCACAGTCTCTAAGTCACCCTCAAGCACAATGTTTGCGTCTTTCTCATGAGAAAGCAGTCTCTCTGATACATTACCGATATTGGCTCTCCTCTTGATCTCCTTCCGTCGATTAGCAAACCAATTATATACTTTCAGGGAGGTCACTCGTTCCAGATCAGACAGTTTTTTGCCTGTGAATGCATACAATAAAATTCAGAAAATCTATTCCTGGGACTCAAGATTCGTATTTTTGTTATTATTGTTCTGTGGTACTGGGGATTGAACACAAGGCTTTATGCATGCTAGATAAGCACTCTACCACTGAGCTAAATCCCCAGCCCCATGAATGAACTAGTTTTAAGAGATAATACTTTTCTATTTTAAAAGTTGCTTTTGCTTTTACTTCCATTTATTGTCAAAATAACAGATACAGGGGGAATTTTTTTCAGCGTGACCTAATACCATGCACACACTAAAATTATTTATTCATTATTGAATTGAATGAATAAACACACACCTACATGAATATACAACTAGCAACTAGTACACAATATGCTTTGACTCAGAAAGGTGTACACAGTATTAAAGAACTCCGCGAACCAGTGTGCTAGGGTGCTGGATCAAAGTTCCCAAGACAGTACTGTGGAGTTTCATTTAGTTAGCATCACTCCAGGAAAGAGTTATTCTTTATCAAGTATCCAGACAACAGACACTTACTTACATCTTTAAGACTTCATATATTAACTAGTTTCTTGCTGTCTTAAGACAGAGGACAGGAGAGCCCTCCTCTTCTCTGCTGCCAAATCGGTTTCCCGTGGCGCCCATGCTTGCTGACAGACCCGCCAGCACTCCCTCCCTCCTGTCCTGTCCTGGTTTGCAGCTTTTAGTCCATTGAGGATGGAGAAGCCAGAAAACAGATTTATTATCTGTTGGTGATATACAGGTAAATTCCAAGAAAGCTCAAGTTTCTGCATGGCGTTAGGGCTAGAAATTTTGGCTCGAGTGAAACAGGATACAGATTTCTCTCACTTAGGAGTTTGTGGAGTCTATTACTAGAAGTCTGGCCTCTAGACAAAGAAGATAAATTACTGCTTCACTCTTATAAAACACTGATGCTTTTTTATATAATCTTTAAGCCATTCAAAGTAACCTGCCAAATGGCACTCAACTGGGTCACCTTAATTGCGAAGGGTTTCTGGTGACAAAAACTGTAAAACGAGAAATAATTCTCAAGTACGTGGACTAAGACGCACATAAAGCACTTAAGTGACTTGCACAGAACAGCAGGACGTCACGTGGTAGTGCTTGTGTTTCCTAGATAAGCAGAAGTCATCCCTCTATGGGGAGAAGATAGATGCCAACTCCAAACAGAATTCCTTTCCCCAAAAGGAATGCAGAAGTGTATAATTTATAACTGTACAATATTATTTCAGTATTTTTATTAACAAAAATTACTTAAAATTATTTGGAATTGGTATGTTTATTCTAAATTTTTAGAAAAGAAATCTGTACATTATAAGAATTCAAGGTCTCAAATCTTATTCAGGGTCCCTCTCTGGAAACATCAGTGGATATGAGCATTGAGAGTGTGTGTGTGTGTGTGTGTGTGTGTGTGTGTGTGTGTGTGTGTGTGTGTGACACTGGGGGTTGAACCAGGGCATTCTACCTCCAAGTTACACCCTCGCTCTTTTTATCTTTTAGATTTCTTGGCGCAGAGTCTTGTTAGGCTGCTGCGATCCTCCTGCCCAGCCGCCAAGTGTCGGGACGGCAGGCGCGTGCTTCGGGCCGGCTCAGAAGCAGTGTTTGTGCGGAGCGTCCGTCCTTGGCTTGAGTCCACTCCGTGTCCCGGGCGCCAAGGCTGCTGGGAGCCGCGCGGAGCACGGCAGGGCCGTGAGCGCCTCCTTACCTGGCTTCTGGATGACCGCGTTGCAAGCATTGGCAATTTCTTCTCTCTTTGCTTCATCTGGGTATTGATTCTCATTGAAGTAACTGCAGAGGCAACCAATAAAGACACAGACCTTTTACTTTTTAAAATGTGCTCTCATTAAGAGACCAACTCAATGAAAAATATGCTCGTAAAAATGTAGCATTCAAACTGGGCATGGCGGCACATGCCTGTCATCCTAGTACTTGGGAGGCTGAAACAGGAGGATCACAATCTCAAGGCCAGCCTCAGCAACTTAGCAAGGACCTCAGTAGCTTAGTGAGATTCTATTTCAAAATAAAAAGTAAAGAGGGGCCGGGCGTGGTGGCGCACGCTTGTAATCCCCGCGCTTGGGAGGCAGAGACAGGAGGATCGCGCAGGTTCAAAGCCAGCCGCGTGCGCTGGCTTAGGAGACCCTGTTTCCAAAAAAATGAAAATGTAAAAATAGGTCTGGGAGTATAGCCCGGAGGTAGAAGGGCTTCCAGGAACCCCAGAACCAGCAAAAAAAATAAAATAAAATAAAATAAATAAATAAATAAAAATAAAATAAAAATACAAAGTAAAAAGGGGCTAGGGATGTAGCTTGAGACAGAATGCACCTCAGTTTATAACACACACACACACACACACACACACACACACACAGAGTAACATCTGAGCGTGTAGTTCAGGCTGTCCAGTAGAATTTTCCGTAAGACAGAAATGGCCTCATTTGCGCTGTTCAATGTGGTAGCCACTACTCACACGTGGCACTTAGTACTTTAACTGGAGGCGAAGGTAAGGAGCAGACGTTTCACTCTTCCTTAGAGAGTCTCCGCTACTTTGAGTTTAAATAGCCTCATGTGACTCGTGGCTCTTCCGTGGGACAGCACCGTCTACACACGCTGTGCTGCACGAAAAGGCGTCACTAACACAAAGGCTATTTTTGCTGTGTGAGTGACTAAAGACACGGAGTCATGTTATTGGGGCTCTGGTGACAATAGGGCCTTTTTTTTTGTCATATTGTTTGTGGTAGCAAAAATTGGAAATTACCCAATTGTCCATTAACAAAAGAATGGCAGAACAAATTATGGGACATCTATATTTATACCCAGCTATTTAAAAATGACTAGGAAAAAATAAGTTAGAGCTCTCTTCATTGACCTGGAGGGATGTTTGCGACATATTCCTAAGTGAGAAAAACAATCTGGATAATAACAGATGTGCAAAAATACCATCATGGAAGTAAAAGATTCTGGCCTATGTGTGTACCATGGTCTAAGCTGGAGAGCACAGGTCAGGCTGAGATGCAAATAACTTTTTACATTAGTACTTAACAAAAAATTTGGTTTGCTATACTGATCCTCAGAGTTACCAGACCTCTGAGACTGTATGTGGGAACAGAATATTTATTATCAGTGCTACTTTCGCTGTCATCTATGACATAAAAGAGAAAAGCAAACAATTTTTTTTTTTTTTTGCCTTGAACCTAGAAACCTAGGACCAGGAAATGAGCCCCCATGGTACTTACCTACCACTTCTTGCCGGGCCTCTCTCTGCTGCAGCCAGGCACCTGCTATTCTGCTCACTCTGAGCCCCAGGCTGGCTTCTGCTGCACCCCGCCCGCCACCTCCAGGGTGGGAGGCATGGCTTCGGTACAGTCAGACACACAGCGCTGCCCTTTCTCCTGGGGTTTCTTTTCTAACACTTAAGTCGTGTAACTCTTATCTTCCCAGTCTTGTCAGCCGCTAACCTCTCGCATGGTTTCCTGCTGGAGCCATGGCTCCAGTGTCTCCTCTGGCCTGGCCTTCTGCCATCATGTGGGGGCCGCAGCATTCCCTCTGGGACTCTTCCAAGTCACTACCCTCATGATGGATCCACCTCCACATTTTTCATGGCCTCTGCCTTTGCTCCACTTCTGCTGTTTATCTGGGTGACTCTGGCCTGGCTATAGGAACCAGCAGCATGGCGTCACCTTGAGCTTATCAGAAAGGCAGGGTCTAGCGGGTGCAATCCGAGCCATGCAGGAGGCAGAGGCAAGGCGATCTTAAGTTTGAGGCCAGCCTGAGCAATTTAGTGAAGCCTTATCTCAACATTTTAAAAAAGGAGAGGGTCTGGAGGTGTCGTTCAATGGGTAGAGAGCCACAGTTCTACTACTACTACTGTCATTGTTATTATTGTTATTATTGTATAGTACTGGGGACTGAATGCACAGGTATTCTACCTCCGAACTATACCTTCAACCCTTTTTTATGGTTTGGAAATAGTCTTGCTAGATTGCTGAGGTTGTCCTTGAACCTGCGATCCTCTTGTCTCAACCTCTCTAGTACTGGGATCATAGGATATACCACCATGCCTGGGTTTAAAAGGAAGGAAGGAAGAAAGAAAAGAAAGGCAGAATCTCAGACTCGACCTCAGGCTTACTAAATCAGAACACAGATTTTAAAAAGATATCAGGTGACCTGTCAAAATATCTGAGGTGTACCAAATACTTCATTCACTCAAAAGTCAACAATAGGCAGATGTGAGCTACCTAATGTGTACTTGGCATTTGGATTAAAAAAAAAAAGCTTCTGACTTCAAGGAGTTCACGATAAACTGAACAGAAACATATAAAAAAATAAACTTGTGGCAAAAGGCCATAGGATTTGTGGACGTCACCACAGAGCCGGGCCGAGAGGACAGGCAGGAGGTTGTAAGGCAGAGAAGAGGGCAGACCCCTGCATACAGTATACAGAAGCCAAGGCAGTAGGCAAAATCCTTGAGGATTCTGGGCATTGGGAAGAGCTCGGTGTGGTGAGAATATGGGGTCTGTGAGGAGATCATGAGACATGAGCCTGGAAGTGAGAAGGGGCAGCTCTGATGAGCCTTGTCAGCTCTAAGAAGTAGAAACTCGTTCTGACATAAGTGGGGAGCCTGAGAGGTCTGCAAGCTGCACACAGATATATTCAAGCCTGTTTAGAAAGACAGCACATCTTCATCTTCAAGACGCAGTGCTCAGCAATCTATCCCCATGATCTCAAATTCCCAAATCAACTTTTGACTTACCTACCTTCAAGAATTTTCACTTTTTTGTCATTTCACATTCTTTAACCTTGTGGCGAATCCTAACCCCCAGAATTAAAAAAACCCACCCATTATTCTCTATTATTCCTCCGCCAAGTCACCAGTACCCCAGGAGAAGCTGGCTTTGCTGTCCTCCCAGCACAGCTGCCCAGTCAACCCCTGCCCTGAGCAAGACCTTGCATTTGCCTTCCAGCTTCTCCTGAGCACCAAGTGTCCCTCAACAGTCATAAAGCAGGGTGATGGGCTTCTTGATACCATGCTTTTCAATCTGAATTGGGCCCCTTATTTCTGAGGGGAGTTCTTGTATCCTGAGTTTAGAGATCACAATAATAAAAGAAATGTGCATTATAAAATCAATTAACCAATATTGCTAAAATGCAATCTAAAGATTCAAGGCAAACCCTGTCAAAATATCAATGATATTTTCCACAGGACTTTAAAATACAGTGCTAAAATTTGTATGGAATATCACACACACACACACACACACACACACACACACACACACACACACACAAAGCCAACCAACTAGCCAAAGCAATCTTGAGCAAAAGATAAGAGCAGGAGGTATTATATTACTCAATTTCAAATAATAGTACAAAGCTACAGTAATTAATATAGCATAATACCAGCATAAAAGCAGATACATATAAATCAATGCTAAGGAGATTTCTACTGGTGAAGGTCTAGGAATACAGAAAAGAATAGCTTTTCAGAGACTTTCACTTGGAGAACAGAAAGTCTAGAGGTAAACTCATACATCTACCTGCAGTCAACTGATCTGCAACAGTGGCTCTAAGAACACACACTGGAGAAACTATTCTTATCAGTCACAAAAGAAAACTCAAAATGGACCGAGGTCTTAAATATAAAACCCAAAATAAAGCAATTGCTAGAAGAAAATGTAGGAAAAACACTTCAGGATGATGGGATGGATAATTTTTTTTAAAATATCTCCAAAACACAGAAAATAAAAGCAAAAATGGACAAATGGGATTACATCAAACTATAAACTTATACACAGCAAAGAGAACAATCAACGGAATGAATGGACAACATACGGGGTAGGAGAAAATATTTGCAAGCTATACAGCTGACAAGGGGTTGGTATCTTGAATACAGAAGGACCTCAGCTCATTCAAAGCATTCCATTTTGGACAATAAGTCACAGTCCTTAAGACCATCATATTATCAGCTGATCTGAATGTGAGGTTAACTAAAATCCTCCAAGCCTTTTGCACATATACTCTATGAAAGAGAATTTGATAATTTTCAGAAAAAAAAGAAGAAAATACTGCTTCTAACTGGTCACAAAGGGAGGTGTTAAGCTCAAAGAATCTAGTTGCACACAGCACACAAGTACTTCCTGGACCTAAAAATGACTGCATAAACAAATACATTAAGAAATAAACGAATAAAAGAAGGAAACAAAGGTGTAACACAGAACAGTAGTTTAGTTAAGGCTATTTTTTTGTGTGTGTGAAACCCAGAGTCATCTCTCAGGAAAAAGATAGTCAGGATCTCACCATGATGCATAATATCTCCTCTAGGTACATTTGGTGGTTTCAGCATAAGATACAGATTGATTATATTAGCACTTTCTCAAGGGAGATAGCTCACGCTCTCTCTTGAGCTTGTATCTCCCCCTTTCCTAACTAAATTTGTCATTGTGTCTGATTGACACGTGCTGAAATTCTTTCTGCCAAGACTCCCCCACCCCATCCTGAGGTGAGGAATCCAGACACCTAGCCCAGATATTTCTGGCACCCAACGTGGAATTCTCAGAGACATTGACTTTGGTAGGTCTACTGCCATGTTTTTTGTTTTTTCTCTGTCTTTAAATGTTTTTGTGTGAGTGTGTAAGATTCCTTTCCTTCACTTCCATGGACCAAAACAGCGTAAACTTGATCTGCCCATTTGCCATGACTCCCCATTTTTGGGTGGCAGGGGAAATCTCCAAGCCGTGCAGACTCAAGTGGCAAGAGGGTTGTGGCTGGCACTGTCCGTAGGAGCCTGGAGAGTCTGAACTCAGAAGCCAGGCAGGAGCCAGCGGCCCCGGCCCTTCCTTCTTCTCTGCAGCACTTCCCATAGGATTCATAGCCGTCGTTGTGTGAACCATGTTTAAAATGTAAGAGACATCTCCCAAATGCCTTTTGAGATGATTATATTAGAATAATGTTATTCTTAACTATGTCTAATCAAACTGGACTATCAATTAAGTTAGGAAATAGGTGTAATGACTTTGATTTTGGATATAATTAGTCATTCATTAATCATCCCAAAATGCACAGTTCTGGTTTATACTAGACAACTGTCTAGTGGGCAGCAAAGATGAACCAGAAAAAATAAAGTAGCAAGGTAGGCAGCAGCAGGAGAACAGGTTATGTATAGAAACATAAATTATTGTAAAAAGAATGGTTAGCTGTATGAATACGGCACTAAGGCGTGGGCTTGAACTGGTATTGTGCAACACCCTGAAAAGTGGGCAGGGGCTGCAGCGCAGGGAAGGTGGGTACAGTGTAAAGTATGCAAGGCCGAGGAAACGACAGGTAGAAAGGAAGGGACCCGACAGAGCTCAAGACACTCTGAGAATGGGACAGAGTTCACTGGGGTATCTGGGGAGCAAGTGAAGGTTTAGTCTGGATTTTTAAGGACATCGGGATAACTTTGTAGGCAACCCGGAGATATGATTTAAAACAGGGATATTCTAGACCTAACTTGTTTGATAGGGCAGCACTTCTGATAAAACTAGAGGCAGAAGCCAGGTAGGCGGCTGTGACAATAGCTTAGGAGAGGGCCTGAGGTAGGTTGAAGTGTGGAGAGAGAGGGGGTCAGGCACTTTGGAATAGCACTAAAATGCCTTTCAGAAGATCCACCTCCCAGCATTTCTGAAGGTATAATTATTTCAACTGTGAGACAGATCAATTGTCAGGGTAGATAAATTGTCAAGGAGCACGGCCGTGAGTCTCTAAAAGGGACCTGTTTCTGAAATGAAACTCCAGAGCCCAAAACGTACTCCTATTCCATATGAGAATGTTTATAGCCGTAGGCGATTTCTAATACAAAAACGTGAAAGAAAATGTAAACAGAAATCTACAGGTAGCAATAAAAGGTGATAAAATAAATCCTGAGGGCACTGCACTTTTATAGACAAAGGACATTGTCGGCTGAGTGATCAGTGAGCATCTGCACAGAGACCAAATGATTGCTCTGCTCTACGATGACAGCAAAAAATTAAAATGAAAAGTTCCAAAATAATGTGCATGAGAGGAGAGGCCATCAGCTAGTAGCAATGGAAATGTCCTTGAAGCACTCTTGCTCCAGTAACACTGAGGTTTATAAACACTGCAGCCAGAGAATTCCTCCTTTTGTGCCTTGGTAAGCATGAAGACAGACTGACTCTGAGCATAGGGCAACGCCACACACGTGAATATTCTCTTCCGTGTCATCATGCAAACTATCTCTGCGGAAGAGATACTTCAATCTCTCCATTTTAGTTATCCAAAATAAGCTTTCAGGATTGCCGGACATTTCCGGCTACCCACAATCTAGCCTGTATTTCTTCACCACCATGTGGAACTACTGGGCAGTGAGCAGGGAAAGGTCTGCTTCCAGCAGAGGTAAAGAGGAGAGAGCATTACAGTAACATCCTCTGGAACCTCGTCATCCCATTTCCTACTTGAGAGCATCTATTTGTGAAATGGTCTTCAGCAACAAACACAGCTACTCAACTTTTCTCCTTTTTTATTTACTTAGTTTTTTTTTTTTTACTATTTATTTATTTATTTATTTATTTATTTTGCGGTACTGGGGATGGAACCCAGGTACATTCTACCTCCAAGCTCCACTCCCAGCCCTATTTTTTATTTTTTATTTTGAAACAGGGTCTCACTGAGTCGCAAAGGGCCTCACTGAGTAGCTGAGGCTGTCTGTGAACCCAGATCCTCCTGTCTCAGCCTCCCAAATGCTGGGATTAAAAGCGTGCGCCACCACGCCTGGCTCTCTTCTTTTATTTTTAAGAAAATGGGGTAAAGGCAGAAAATAAATGAGTAAACCCTCTTTAAATAGAGTACCTGTCTTTTACTACTCCACTGAGGCCCAAGGAACACTTTCCATTTACTAGGGACCAGAATAGCAATATTACTCTTTTATCCAAAGATACAGAAATCCCTCTCATACTAATAATGCTTTAATATACTCCTATGAAACCATCAGGGGTTAGAAAGAGGAAAAGGCAGAGCTAGAAATAGCTATGCACACAACTCTTCGCCATTGAATGTGGACTTTAGAACAGTTAGAGATTTTTGAAGATTATTTGCCGGTTAGGCTCCTCATTTGAGAAATGGGTACTACGACAAAATATGTCCCTTGAGGTTACAGAGCTGGCTGGGATCGGAGTCGCTTGCCTTCTGGCCCCAGGTTCTTTCTACTACTGCCTGCTAAGGTGGTTGCTGGGTGCAGAAGTTGTGGCCCCCAAACTCAGAATGTGGCCGTATGTGAAGGCTGAGTACTGCAGACTCCATTGTGGTGAGGATGAAGTGAGCTAATGGGGCCCTAAATCCAGGGACAGCATGACCACGGCGCAGCGCGGGCAGCGTGGAGGCAGAGGCAGGCAGGCATAAAGGATGTGTCCAGCCAGGAAAGAAGAATCGCCAGTAACTGCTGGGAGTACAAGTGGTGCTTCTGAGTCTCCAGAGGGAACCACTTTGCTTGGCAGCCTGATTCTAGGCGCCTGGCCTCCAGAACTGTGGGATAATAAAGTCTCCACTGTTTTAAGCCACCAGCCTGTGGCCATTTCTATGTCAGCCCTGGGAAGCTAATATACTTGGTAAAGGGAGCTGTTGCAAAAAAGAATGGGGAGGTCTTAAGAGGCAAGGTAGTTAAGTCACTATTTTCTGAACAATTTACAATGTTAGTGTTAATTTTCTAATAAAATGTTACCTAGCCAGGAGTGGTGGTGCATGTTTGTAATTCCAGTATTTGGGAGGCTGAGACAAGAGGATGGTGGGTTTGAAGCCAGCCTCAGGAACTTAGTGAGGCCCTCAGAAACTTACCTGTTTCAAAAAATAAAATAAAGTAGGAGCCAGGTGTGGTGACGCACGCTTGTAATCCCAGCATTCAGGAGGCTGAGACGGGAGGATCGCAGTTTGTGGACAGACCCAGCTACTTAGTGAGGGCCTCTGCAACTTAGTGAGATCTGTTTCAAAATAAAGAATAAAAAAAGTAGGGCAGGAGTTATAGCTTGGAGGTTGAATGCCCCTGGGTTCCATCCCCAGACCCACAAAATAAGTAAATAAATAAATAAATAAATAAATAAATAAATAAATATAAAGTAGGGTTGGAGGTATAGCTCAGGGCTAGCATGTCCCTGGGTTCAAACCCTAAAACCACAAAATGAAAAAAGAATTCATATAGAATAGTCTATAAGAAAAGAGAGTTTTAAGTGAGGAGGGAAAAAAGTATTGGCCTATGTACAGATGAAAGGATTCAGACATTGAACTTTCAACTCCTAATTCCTAAATGCATCTGGAATCCCATAACATAGCTCATTACACACAGATTTAGAAAATACAGAGTAGACCCTGACAAAGAATCAAAGCCCTTCAGGCTGGATGGCAACAGTACTGGGTCAGCCTCTTCATTTTGCAGGTGAGGATACAGACTCTACAGATGGGAAGCCAGAGAGGGAATTGGCTTGCTCAAGGTCACACGAACTGAAACTCGGGCTTTGTGACTCAGTTCTTTGGCTCAAAGGCCTAATAGGAACAGCTCTTATCCAGCGAAGACATGGTATTGTTTCCGACTTCATTTAAGATATGTAATGCACATCCCTTAGCAATGAATCATCCAGCCCAAGATCCTGTTACTTTCATAAGAGTTCCTGGAAGCAAAGATGTGATCGCAAAAGGAAGAAACCCATGATAATCCCGGAGCCACAGGCCACCTATCCTCCAGGGGCTTTCTTCTATGGAGAAGAAATCTAACTTCTCTGGAGACAATCAACACTCGCCTACCTTTCTGCCCCGGGCAGAGAAGAATTGAATAAACCCTGGAACTTTTTGCTTGAAGCATAATATCAACACATATTAAAAGAATAGTCTGTAGAGCAGTTAACTCATTCTAGAAAAGTGAGTACCGCCTTAGATGCCAGCAAGGGGGGAAAAAAACTCCCAGATTGTTATCAGGATGGTAAGATGACCTTGTCTGGAGAAAGGTCCTTCACTAAACACTTTCTATGTTTCAATGTTTTATTTAAGCTGGGTGTGTGGCCCACACTTGTAATCTTAGTACTTGGGAGGCTGAGACAGGAGGACCGCGCAGGCTCGAAGCCAGCCTCTGCAACTTAGTGAGGTTCTCGGCAGTTTAGTGAGACCTTGTTTCCAAATAAAATAGGTCTGGGAGTGTAGACCGAAGGTGGAAAGCCCCTGGGCCCCATCCCCAGTGCCACACTCACTCATCCAATAGCACGCAGCCCTAAATGGAGCACTACCACATCAGGAAGCTAGCGTGAGCTTACAATGGGGCACTGAAATGTGGATTACCTTTTAATCTTTCTGTGAAAACAGTAGAATTGACAAGTTCTAACCTCATTAAAGAAAAACAGCTTGAGGCATGTCTCTGGACTGAACACCAATCAATTTATCAAATGTTTGTTTACTCAGCTCTCCATCACATTTCAGTCATGAAGAAAAAGTACACCCACCGACAGCGTGTTGGGTTTTGCTGGCCCGTGGGCTTCACAGTTTCCTAACGAGACATCCAGATGTGAGTGATAACTAAGTCAACGACTCTGGACACCGACCGGTCCACTGGAAAGTGAGCTGCACGGTCAGTGCCCCAACTCCCAAGGCCTGGGCGCCGCTGGGCTGCCATTTCTTTCCCCTGTAGCTAGGTGACAGCTGCATCTTCGTCTTTCTGTTTTGTCCAACTTTTCTGGTAAGAAGTAAGTTTCCAAGAGTTTTGTAAGGTGATCTGCAACTGTGAAGTCTCTTACGCTTGGTTGGTCAACAGTTTCTTTTATGTTTTTATTTTATTTTTGGTGGTACTGGGGTTCCTGGAAGCCCTTCTACCTCCGGGCTACACTCCCAGACCTATTTTATTTTTGAAACAGGGTCTCTTAAGCCAGCGCGGCTGGCTTCGAACCTGCGCGATCCTCCTGTCTCCGCCTCCTAAGTGCGGGGATTACAAGCGTGCGCCACCACGCCTGGCCAACAATTTATTTTAACAGGAAGATCAACAGAGTAGGACTGATAAGGATCAATTCATTGTCTCCTGCCTGGTTTTTCTTAGGATCAATAATATATTTCTGCAAACTGATGACCTCATGCTAAAAGGATATTGTCTGGATATAAAATGAGAACTGGTTTTCCTAGGGATCGAGCCAAATTCTTGATTTAACAAGTAGCAAACCACGCATAGACAGCAGCATGGCTTCTTAAGAATAGGAGACACAAGGGTCTATGATCGTCCTGATACTTCTGAAAGCAGAGGGAGAGCACATTACTTTATAAAGGGTATTTAAAACTTTTTCTTAAACCTAGCTTCTTACTTCCTACATCTTGAGGTTATAACCATTTTTGAGGGGAGTCAAAAGATCAGTATACAGATTTTGTTTTTTAAAAAGCCAAATTAATGGTGACATTTGATTTTTAAAAAAATGTTACATTAAGAATTGCAGAAAAGGTTATCAAGTGAATACAAGTTACATAAGCTTCTTTAATACTATAGAACACAGGTATGACAAACCAAGGTTCCCATTCCTAGTCGAGATGATGATGCCTAGACGATAGTTTCAGAAGGCTGGAACACACTTGGTTTGGTGTGTTAACGGAGAGCATCAAAAGAATCAATAAAACAAGTGTTGGATGAGGCGCTATGATGATCAGGATGTTTTCGGACACAGATTTCGAAGTATAGTCTAAAGCCTACTTGTCGATGCTTCGTGTCACTAAAATTACATGGTCCATTCACGTTCAACTAAAAGGCAACCGAGGAGGATATTTACTCACAACATGCAACACATACACAAACTTTTGTACATACTATCAATGTTTATTCTAACTGACTTTTTATTGGTGTACTGTAATGACACATCTTGATGAGGTTCAGAGTGATAGAAAAGAAACATACATGCACACGGTGTGTGTGTGTGTGTGTGTGTGTGTGTGTGTGTGTGTGTGTGTGTATCTGTGCCTGTCCCTGCCTACCTGCCTGTTTCTCTCTCTCTAGTACTAGGAATTTTACCTCTGAGGGGCATTTTACTTCTAAGCTACACCCCCAGCTCTATTTTATTTTTTATTTAAAAACCGGGTCTCACGAAGTTGCTGAGGGCCTTGCTAAGTTTCTGAGGCTAGCTTTGATCCTGCAATTCTCCTGCCTCAGAGTCCTAAGCACTGGGATTCAGGTGTTCATCACCATGCCTGGTTGGTAATTTTCTCTTAATGTGCTATTATGAGGGACAAGATCACATTTTATCTTGTAAATACCAAGTTCTCTTGGATCACAAAGACTGACATAAAGTGGAAGCTTAAATATTTGAGTTTGAAAAAGAAAAAGATCACTAGTTTCCCGAAAAGATTTTCCAGTTTGTCTATAAGCTGATCTCCTTGTATTCACGTTTATAATATGACGCCCATAATTGAGGGTCTGGTTCTTACTCATTTCACCACGCCATTATTTACCTAACTCTGTTTCATTTCTTTTAAACTGTGGCCACAGGACAGGATGAGGAACATGGGGTCTTTTATCCTGTTTAGAGAAATAGGAGTATGTTGTTTGTATAAAACAAAAATGCTGGCAAAGCACCTCTATGAGAATGGGGAAAAGTTTTAATATGCCTCAAAAACACCATGATAATTTCTCTTTTGGCTATTTCTGTTTGACCAAAAAGGAACCAGGAAGTATAATTTGCCAACTTTAAAATGCATTTAAGGACAGTTTGTGTTCTTACTGGCCATGAGAAATGGATTAGGATAACTTTACCTGTCAATAAGTGGGAAAGTTTTGTTGTTTTTTCCTCAAATAGTCTAATGGATTGGAATGAGGTCATGTCCAGGCTCCTGCTGTCTCCTATAAATGTTAAGAATTTCCTTCTATTTGTGGAGAGACGGGAGGTGTAGATCATTATGTTCCACTAGAGTCATTCCACAAGGATATGAAAGAGGATAAACTCTTTTTAAAATTCAACTTCCAGTATCTATTAATTCAAAATTCACAGTGTATTCTCCCAGCACTTTCTCTCTTAGAGCAGCAATGAAATCAGAAGACAGGAAGAGTACCAGCATGCCAGGGGTGGCCATGATGGCAAAGCCACCTCAGGAAGGCAGAGTGCACGGGCTTTAGGCCCTGGATCCACCGCAGACCAGACAGACACATTTGAAAGGATTCACCTCTGCTCCCATAAAATAAATCTTAAGGGTGGAAAACAGTACAGTGAGTGGACTAAGAAAAACAACACTGAGGCACCTGAGAGTAACTCTTCTGCTGTCTCTGAACCAGTTTTAGTTGGATTTCCTTAAATCCCTCACTTACTGTTGATCCTTGCATTGAGCGGAAGGCCTTTCCTTTTTAATAAAATCAGAAAGTATTTTAAACTACATTCCCAACCAGAGTCTAAAATGTCTGGTGGGGAAGAGAAAGACATAACATTCTTTTTTAATTTGTTAAAGTTGTAGGGTCTTTCTTAGCTGGGCGCAGTGGCGTACGCCTGCAATTCTAGTACTTGGGAGGCCAAGACAGGAGGAATGCAAGTTCAGGACCAGCCTCATCAGCTTTGTAAGACCTTCAGCAACGTAGTGAGATTCTGTTTCAAAATAAAAAACAAACTAAAAGGGCTGGGCTGTAGCTTGGAGGTAGAATGCCCATCAGTTCAATCCTAAGTTATAGGGCCTTCTTAAATATGCAATTCAATCACATTCGTGCCACCTAGTGCTCTTAGGCTTTATTCCAGCCTGTACGCCTGCTAAGTCTAGCCAGACATTTGCTCAAGGGAACACATAAGACACCACTGATATGCCTGGAGAAATTTACTTGGCATTGGTGAAAGGGTTCATTCTAGCAAAGGCATTGCCTAAATTTTTACCCTAATAATCATCTCTATAATGGAAGTGATTTTATATTTTTTGTCAGGTCCCTTTCCTGCTCTTAAGGTAGCTTGCATTCTCCCTTGAATGCATATCCTCACTTTTTCTAAATAAAACCTCTGCCTTTTCCCGACTGGCGTATGCTGAAACTCTTTCTGCCATTGAAGACACGGATACTCAGGGTCCTGAGGTAAGCTTCTCCCCAAACCCGGGTATTCCTCAGGGCTCTTCACAGAATTATCGTGTTTTCCATGATGTAAAAATTTTGGTGATCCAAGGAAGGGGCTGCAGAGACATCAACATTAAACATCAGAGAATGCTGGTTCTAGAGCAGCAAGCTGTGACTCCCTACGTCTCCTTTAGATCAGTCAGGACTATACTTCTGGTCCCTTGATTGCACGGCCGACTCCCCTCGTCAGTCAGAAGCAGCTACAGAAGATGGGATCCGGCCCGTCATCAACCTTGAAGATTAAGAAGCAAAAGTCTGAGGGGCACTGAGGTAGGATAGAAGAAATAAAAAATTAGGCAGAAAGGTGACAAATTGAGAAGAAAAGGGAAAATATAGTTTTAGTATCTAGGAACTACTCTTTCTTAGACAGAAGCCCTTTGTGGGCCACATTTTGAATTGCTTTTCAGAGCTGGCCTGTCCTTTTCTTAGGCAAAGGGCTCCGATAGGCATGGTCTATACACTTTAATAATAATAATAATAATAATAATAATAATAATAATAATAATATCCCATCTGGCCTGGCCTGTACTTGGGTTCTCAATAGGCATGGACTAAACTTTTTAATCATAATGGCCTAGCTTCACACCTGAAATTCTTGAGGAAGTCTCACATTTGTCAAGCCCTGCACTGACTTCACATCTTAACTCCCTGGGATTCTTAAAAAAAGAAAAGAAGAAAAAATCCTCAAGAAATTCTCACCTTTCATCAAACTTAGCACCCACCAATGAAATGACAAGAACCTGAAAATTCAGGAGACCAGCCATCCCGTTTCACTCCATTCCTGTCATATGCCCCCAGCTGCCCCCTCTCTGGGCCCCTGTAAGGAAAGGATTTCAAAGATCCCAAATGTCCTGCTCACGCTTTCAGGGCGGCCTGCGTTCTCCCTTGAATGTGCACCCCACTCTTCCTAAATAAAACCTGTCTGTCTCTGAGGAAAAAGTTGGGGAGAGGGAGCTAGAGACTGAACCAGGGGCACTCTGCCTCTGAGCCGCACCCACCCGCCCGGCTCCTTTCACTCTTTAGTTTGGAAGCAGGGTCTCCCTAAATTGTTGAGGGTCTTACTAATTGTTGAGAGTCTTACTAAATTGATGAGTTTGGCCTTGAACTAATGATCTTCCTGTCTCAGCCTCCCAAACACTGGGATTACAGGAGTATGCCACCAGGCCTGACAAGACATTTTAAAATAAAATGGCTATAATTTCAAGATATTTACTCGAAAGTGTAGAACATGGAATTGTATTTAGGCTTGTCTTTAAAGGGGTTCTTTTTTTTTTTTTTGTCTTTTTTGGAACTGGGGATCGAACCCAGAGTGCCACACCTGCAAAGCAGGCGCTTTGCCACTGAGCTACATCCTGGCCCCTTACTTAGGCTTGTCTTTAAAAAAAAAATCTAGAAAAGCATTTTGAGCCAGTGTAAACTTTCTAATTCTTAAGGTTATTTATTTATTTATTTATTTACTTATTTGATTGATTTTGTAGTACTGGGGACTGAACTTAGGGGTCATTCTACCTCCAAGCTATACCCCCAGCCCTATTTTTTATTTATTTTGAAACAGGGCCTCACTAAGTTGTGGAGGGCCTCACTAAGTAGCTGAGGCTGGCCAAGGACCTGAGATCCTCCTGTCTCAGCCTCCCAAGTACCAGGATCACAAGTGTGCGTCACAACGCCCAGCCTCCAAAGGTGTTTTATAAATCCTGATATAAAATCCACCTCACCCACCGGCATGGTGGCACACACTTGTAATCCCAGCATTTGGGAGGCTGAGACAGGAGGATCATGGTTTGCGGACAGCCTCAGCTACTACTTAGTGAGACCCTTTGTAACTCAGTGAGACCCTTTTTCAAAATAAAGAATAAAAAAAATAGGGCTGCGGGTATAGCTTAAAGGTAGAATGCCCCTGAATTCCACCCCCAGTACCACACAAACAAAAAAATCCACCTCACCCCAAATACATTATGAATCACTGCCATAAAAAACTATTATTGTTTTTGTTTTTGTTTTTGTTGTTGTTGTTGTTTTGGTGGTACTGGGGTTCCTGGAAGCCCTTTTACCTCCAGGCTACACTCCCAGAGCTATTTTATACATTTTAGTTGGAAACAGGGTCTCTTAAGCCAGCGTGGCTGGCTTTGAACCTGCGTGATCCTCCTGTGTCTGCTTCCCAAACATGGGGATTACAAGCGTGCGCCACCACATCCGGCTATTATTGTTTTTTGTTTTTTTTATATGGAAGGAAAGTGTCACAAATAATTTAAAAAATGGTTTAAAATGCTGTTTTTTTTTTCCAATTATTAGAGCTTACTGTGGCATGAATACAAAGATTCCCCAAGAAAGAAAAACACAGCGCCTGTGGCAACACGAGGCCCCTTCCCAGTCTGACTGCTTTGTGCCGACCCAGCCTTGCTGCCTGCCCGACTGGGCAAACACTCATGGCACTCATGCTCCGTGCCTCCGTGCTTCTGAGCACGCCATGTCCGTCGTCCCGTCAACCCGTCAGAGCTGTCCTGCTATACAGGCCGCTGCTCCAGCCATGCCTGTGTCCTCTCCCTGTACCGCTCCCTCTGTGTCCTCACTGTACTGGGCACTCATCTCTTGTGTGCCTTTAACCCGCCCCTCACGTGACTTGGGACCACCAGAGCCAGAACCTTCCTACGGTGTTTGGCGCGGAAAAAAGCGACTCCCCACCCTCACCCACTTTTTGAGATGTGGTCTCGCTATGTTGCCCAGGCTGGCTTCAAGTCTCAGCTTGACAAGTCGCTGGAACTACATGTGTACACCACTCCTCTGTGCTGGAAAGACTTTTCTTTTTCCCTTTTGGTACTGGGATTGAACTCAGGGTCCTTCTACCTCTGTGCTTCACCCTAAGCCCTACTTTTTTTTCTATTTTTTTTAAACAGGATCTCACTAAGTTGCAGACCTTGGCCTCCAACCTGCGATCCTGCTGTACTGGAGCCTTCCAAGTACTGGAATTACAGGACTTTCCTTTGAGTAAAGAAATGCTAAGGAGAGCTCACTAAAGTCGAGCTTTGAGTAAGAAACGCTTCATTGGCTTAAGCTTAGGGATATAGCAAACAATAATTGTTCAGAAACTTCCATTTGAAAAAAAACTAAAAGTTCTCTGAAGGTTCGTATTAGATTAATATTTTATACTGACTATTCAGTAAGAAGAATAGATATTAAACACATAGCATGTGTGTCATGTATTGTGATAAGAATGTCACAGTCATTCAACTGCAGCACTCCCATAGACAGGTATGACCATTACAGTCTTTTATAGCAAGAAACCAGCCTCCGGATGCCCAGCAGGTGAGGAAGTCAGGACTGGACCTCACTCACTCTTACACCAAAACCTGCCTTCTTAACCACTATGTCATCAGAAACAAAGAAGAAGATAAGAAATACAACAAAAACATAAAACTATTCAACATATAAGGGGCATATTTAGTTTTTACTACCTCTCCCAATCTCTAACCTTTGTATTTATGGCTTTTTATTTAATTATAATAATAGAATGCATTGCTTCTTTTGTTTAATATTATTTCATTTACATTTTCCCTCAAATTAACACATCTGTCACTTTACCATGACCTTCCACTTAGTAAATCAGTATGGACTTAGCTGCTTGCTTATAAGCCATCCCGCTTAAATGTAAAGAAGCTGAAAAAACTCACAGAATTTCCTCTCCAAACAAACAAGCACTCTTGGTCAGACAGAGCCTCTGTGATGGTAGATGTGAAGGAGACAGCGTTAGCAAGTTCACTAATTCAGTAGCAACATAATAAGAAGAGAATGAAATGTTAAATTTCTTTGCAACTATAAAGCTTTGAAGAAAGTGTTAGAAATAAACTGAAAAATGGAAGAAGTCCATTTCTTCTAAGCAGTAAGAACGTGAATTTTTAGTTTTTCTCATTTTATAAGGAAGAAGGGAGTAGACAGATAAAATGGTAGGTTAACAATGCTTTTTCATTTTCAGGTTGCAAAACCCTCAAGGTGTTTTATTACCGTAGTATGTATGCACAGAAATTGAGGGAACGATAACAGATGCTTATTGCTACACCAGGCACTAAGACAGATGATGAGGATATCCATAAAAATTCAGTCCTGAAAAACTGGTCTTCCGACAGGGCTCCGTTATCATGGAGATGATTTTGCTTTTTGAAGTTAGTCTGTTCGTGTTGTTATGCTAAGCACCAATTATTTTCCACAGATTTAATTCTAGGGTGGGTAATATTTTCCTATCCAAAGCCATAGAGTCTCACAGGGAACAAAGGCTCCACACAAAACAAGAAATTATTTAGAATCATAGAAAGACACAGATTTAGGAACTTGAAGGACTGTTAGAAATTATATAGTGTTTTCTGTTTGAAAAATATAGATGGACTGTCTTTAAAAAAAGAGTAAGAGCACAGTACTTTATTCAGTAAGTACAAAAACCACTAACACATAGACTTTTATTCTACATTATGATCAACTAAGAAGCAAAAACAGAGGTTGAGGCCCAGGGTGTACTTAAAACAGAGTGTGATGTCCTTGTGGCGGGACACACCTGCAAGCCCAGTACTTGGGAGGCTGAGGCAGGAGGACTGCAGGTTTGCAGCCTCAACATCTTAGTGAGGCTCTCAGCAACTTAGCAAGATCCTGTTTCTGAATAAAAAAATATTAGGTGTAGGGGTATAGCCCAAAAGTAGAAGGTTCCTACGTTCCATCTCCAGTACCAGAAAATAATTAAATAAATAAATTAAGTAAATTAAATTTACTTAAAAGGGGTGGGGGTATAGCTCAAAGGTAAAATGCCACTGGGTTCCAATAAAACACACAACACACACACACACACACACACACACACACACACACAACAGAATATGTATGAAGAAAGAAGAAAGAAATGTATAGAAGATATCCTGGAAAATAAAGAAGAGAAGGCAAAGAAGAAGAGATAAGAGTTCTTGTGGAAAAAAGACTAAGAAGGATTGAGAAAAATAAGAGGCAAATAAAGAAACATACTAGAGAAAGAAGAGTTAATAGAACTTTTGCCTTATTTACCTTCAAATACATGAAGCTTAGCACACAGCAGATACTCAAGAAATGTCTATCAGGTAAAAAGTTAGAAAATAAAGTGTGGAGAAACTCAATAAATAAGCATTATTAAAATTATATTGTTGGTTCACATGACTGTAGTTTCTATAAAAGCAACTTAGTATCATTTCTTCATTGAATTTATGAATTTACCCATGTTAATCAGCCTGCTTGAATTATAAGTTTTTGGTCTAAAAACTAAACTCTTGGACGACATGATCTTTAGGGTCCATTTCTGATTCTTTGCAGTAATGGTGATAAGGAGGAAAAAAAAAACATAGTAAAGAAAAAAAAAAAGTTGCATCAAGAAATGAGGGAAAAGGAAAGGACTTCTGGATAAACTTTTAAAAAACTCTCACAGTTTGGTAATTAAAGATAATAAAATAGCCAGGCCTGGTGGTGCATGCTGAGACAGGATTGCAAGTTCGAAACCAGTCTCATCAACTTAGTGAGACTCTTTGCAACCTAGTGAGACACTGTTTCACAACAAAAAATAAAAGAGCTTGGAGGTAAAATGCTCCTGGGGTCAATTCCCAGTACCATTAAAAAGGGGGTGGGGGGTGGGGATGTAGCTTGGTGTGCAATGCTCTAGGTTCTATTCCCAGCACCAAAGAAAAAAAGAAAAAGATAATAAAATAATGAAGTCAGGTGAATGCCAGTACTTGGGAGGCTAAGACAGAAGAAGCAGGTTCAAGGACAGCCTCAGCAACATAGCAAGACTCAGCAACCTAGCAAGGCCCTGTTTCAAAACAAAAAATTAAAAAAAGAATGGGGATGTGGCTTGGAGATAGAATGCCCGAGTTCAATCTCTACTACCACAATGAATGAATGAATACGTGAGTGAATGAATGAATGATACATGAGGGGAAGCAGGACAAAGGAAACAGGACAGATTAATATTTGAAAACTGCCACAAAAGAACACAGAAGAAACCAATCTTCTAGAGACACCTCAAGCTTGAACCTGCAGCCTCTTTTGTCTTTATTTTATTTACACATATGAAAGTATGTGCCTTACACCTCCAGTTCATCAAAATCCAGCATGTTCCAGGGGAAAAGGATGCTCCCTGCAGGTCAGAGTTCTGAGGGCTGGCAAACAGCAGGCAAGCTTGTACTGCAGCTGTCTGAACCACACCCAGTCTGCAGTTAAATATAGAATTCAGTTTCTGGAACTAATGGTCTTCTTAACCTTCACAGCCTAAGCATTCACTGAAAAAAATTAAAAGTAAAAAGGAGAAAGAAAAGAGACAGAAACCAAAATCCAAGTACTAATAAACCGTCCTGGGAAGAATTCCAAAATGCAGAAAGACCAAGAGAATTACATTACAGAAACCTCAACCCACATTCTAGAAATACGCTTCGCAAGCTGACTTGTCCCTTCCAAGCGAATACTCCCAGGACGTATGCCACACTTGTATCAAAAGCACTGGGTATCAATCAGACACATGTCTCTCTTTCAGATTATTTACATGTCAGGTTAATGACAGGGATACCAAGTTTAGATGTATGATTTAATTTTGGCTTGTTAGAGTATTGTGGTTGTGATACTATTTTTGTTCATGAAGACACACATATTCTAAGAACCTATTTTTAGATGCTTAAATTTTGGGGGAAGAGACAATCTCAAGCTAATGTTTTTAATGTTGCTTCTTTGCCTGCTAGGGAGAATATTTTGCATTAATTTTGTAAATGTATTTTAAAGACTACAAAGGTTAAAACAAGAAAAAATGATTTCCATTTAGAATTTCAGTCTTCTGGGCTTCTTAATGACTTTGCTGTATACTGCTCACATAAAGATGAACATGGAAAGAATCTGAGAACAAAAACCGTATCATAGGGATGCTGCTCTACGTGAAAACAAAATATGCAATAGTTTTAGTTACAACCATATACAGAGGCATTCATTTGTCTTCACCTGCATCACCCAAACACAGGGTGCTCATTCAGTCCCTTCACTGAAAAACAGCAGCAAGAGGTGGGCGTGGTGGCGCACACCGATAATCCTGGTGCCCGGGAGCCTGAGACATGAGGAGCTCACGTTTAGATCAGTCTGAGCAACTTGGCGAGACCTTTGCCACTCAGTGAGACTCTGTTTCAAAATAAAATATAAAAAGACTAGGGGTAGCCAGGCGTGGTGGCGCACCCTTGTAATCCCAGCATTCTGGAGGCTGAGACAGGAGGATCAGGGTTCGCAGACAGCCTCAGCTACTCAGTTAGGCCCTCTGCAACCCAGTGAGACCCTGTTTCAAAATAAAAAATAAAAAATAGGGCTGGGGGTGTAGCTTGGAGGTAGAATGCCCCTGGGTTCCATCCCCAGTAACTAACACACACACACACACACACACACACACACACACACACACACACACACGACTAGGGGTAGAGTTTGGAGGTAGAATGACTCTGGGTTCAATCCTCAGAACCAAAACTAAACCAAAATAAAGCAAAACCCAAACCAAATCAAGCCAAACACAACACTAAGTAAGCTGTCTACACAGTCTGACTCCAAAGCTGGCGATGCTGGGCATTCCATCCCACCATTTCTACCTGTCACTGCTAGATATTCTAGGTATTCTCACATTTATTCCTGCATGTGTCAGAGTTGCTTCTCCTTCCATCCTGCTGAATTGAACGACCTATCAAGAGAGTCTGAGATTTCTTCTGTTCTCCTCCCTTGAAGTGAGAACGGGGAAGATGCTGGAGCCAGGTCTTGCTCGCTGTGGCCGAGTCATGGATTCTAACACTACAGAGATACAGCTGTTCCCGAAGCTAAAGGGATCCAGCCCAAATCACTGCAAGGCTGAAAGGAGAGAGCACACCAGAAGCCTTGCTCCCAGGCCCTCGGGCCTCCTCAACTTCCGGCGCCAGCCCTCTGTAAGGCCTAGTGGCCCATCAGCCCTCTCTCCTTTCACCCCAAACGACGTCCGTCTCTTCTCTCTGTCCCCAGGACTTGGGCATGGCTAGGAAGGAAATGCTTTACTGAATGAATGAGCAAAGGGGCACGTTTGCAAACGAAACTCACACTGAGTCTCACAGTGTTTGTAGGTGTACGTATTTCAAACACACAATACGAATGAGTTTATTTTTACCCTTGCTAACATGTACATTCCTTTAGGTAAGCTTAGCTTGGTGCTAACCCACAGCAAATACTTTACAATAAGTGATCAAATGAATAAGTATTAGCTGATTATTTCATTCTATTTTATCCATTAAAATCTAGTCAAGTGCTCTTTGTGTGTGTGTGTGTGTGTGTGTGTGTGTGTGTGTGTGTGTGTGTGTGTGGTACTAGGGTCCCTGGAAGCACTTCTACCTCCGGGCTACACTCCCAGACCTATTTTATATTTTTGAAACAGGGTCTCTTACGCCAGCACGGCTGGCTTCGAACCTGCGCGATCCTCCTGTCTCCGCCTCCCAAGCACGGGGATTACAAGCGTGCGCCACCACGCCCGGCTAGTCAAGTGCTCTTTAAAAAATAAAAACCCAGGCTGGGCATGGTGGCGCACGCTTGTAATCCCCGCGCTTGGGAGGCTGAGACAGGAGGATCGCACGGGTTCAAAGCCAGCCTCAGCTACTTAGTGAGGCTCTCAGCAACTTAGTGAGACCCTGTTTCCAAATAAAATATAAAATAGGTCCGGGAGTATATCCCAGAGGTAGAAAGCCTCTGGGTTCCACCCCCAGTACCACAAAAATAAATAAATAAATAAAAATAAAAATAAAAACCCACCCAGTGTATTATAATCCCAGCATTTGGGAGGCTGAGACCAGAGTATCGCGGTTCGTAGACAGCCTCAGCTACTTAGGCCCTTTGCAACTCAGTGAGACCCTGTTTCAAAAATAAAAAAAAGACTTAAGAGAAAAAAAAAGGATTGCAGAGAGGGTTAAATATGGACAGTAAATATATGTCAAGTTCCTAATAGTGTGCTAGGTACATTTCTTTTTTTTTCCCCTCTCTCTCTTTTTCTGGAGGAGTACTGGGGATTGAACCCAGGGCGTCCTACCTATTTTACTCTTGATTCTGAAGCAGGGTCACACTAAGTTGTGGAGGGCCTCACTAACTGCCAAGGCAGGCCTGAACCTCCCATCTTAGACTCCCAAATACTGGGATTACAAATGCGTGCCACCACGCCTGGCTCACATTTCTTATATTAAAGCAGCTTTATTGAGATACAATTCAAATGACAATGCAACAGCTCTTACTATATTCATAAAGCTGTGCAAGTGTCACCACAATTGATTTTATAAGTTTTCTTCATGCCCCAAAGGGGCCACACACTCCCTCAGCTGCCCCCAGCCCCCATCATCTGCTTAGGCAACCACTAATCTACTTTTCTTAAATATCTACAGATTTCTCTATATAAATTGAGTTATATAATACTGTTCCTTGTAATAATAAATGTTCCTGGAACTGAATATTTTAAAAGTCAAGGTTTTTGAATAAACAATATGCAATAAGGTCACATAAGAGGAAAAAAACAAGAAAACTCCTTACATATATGAACGATGCATATTTCTTATAAGCCAGGCACCAACTTACGAACACACATGCTAGCGAGGATCTGCGTCACCGAGGGACTCGGGGTATGGCAGGGGACAGGGCAGCAGTGTGCGTGTTTGTACGAGCTACCCACCAGTGGGTAGTTTGTGTCATTCAAACAGAAAGCAAGGTCGTCCAGAGAGTGAGGATGGGGAGCTTGCAGAGAGAACAGAGCACAAAACAATCACTCAGGCGAGAGGGAGGGAACGAGCCAGGAAGACACAGTATGATTGCCTGGCAGAATTAAAGATCTAGTTGAGGTTCACAGTCATGAATTTAAAATGAGGTAAGTCAGCAGGGTTTTAAGTTTTTCTCCAGCCACATTTAGCTGCAAAAATGCAGAAACTGTATAAGCAGAGATTTAACTTGTGGCTTTAACTGTACCTAATTTATTGATGAATCCCAAATCTCCATTTCTGGTGCCACTAAAAATCTCCTAACAGAAATTTTGAGGTAACTCCATAGCCAGAGCTCTAAGCTGGAAGGGAATTAGACTGAAAAAGAACAGGGGCTCAACACTGACTATGAGGAAGGCATCGTGTGCTCTACACACATTATCTCAAATAATTCTCAAAACTCTCCTTGTAAACAACTATCTCTTCAGAAGCCTGAAATTCCCCAAGATTAATATAAGGTGCTGGACCTCTGTCTGACTCTGAGGTTTGCCCTGTTTGGAATGCTCATTATACTTACCTCTTCTTTTCATCTAGAGTGCAGATGTGGACTGATCTGCCAAGGTCGGCTGTTTTCTAATGGTACAGATACTATGTCCCAGAGGAGACTGTCGCCGTACTTGGCGCTCCTTTACACACCCAACCAGTCCCAGGTTCAGTCGGTAGCTAGGTAGGTTATTTTTGTTTCCAATCTTTTCTGATAGCTCTTACCTTTATCTGTGTCTGGTTCCTTTGCTCCTACACTATAGGCCCTCATCAACCATGTGCAGGTTATTCCAAATGCCCCTAAACCAGCCTGCACTGACCCCTTCCCCTGACATCTGCATATGGGGTAGCCATTCATTCCCTAATCATTTATTTATTTATTTATTTATTGGTACTGGGAATTGAACCCAAGGACATTTTACCTTTAAGATACATTCCCAGCCCTAATTTTTTTTTTTTTTGAAACACGGTCTTGCTAGGTTGATGAGAGCCTCACTACTTAATCAGGCTATTCTTGGACCTGTAATCCTCCGGTCTTAGCCTCCCAAGTACTGGTATTACAGTCTTGTGCCACTATGGTCAGTTTTCCTGATTATTTTATATGTAAAATACCTACAGTGCAGATCTGTGAAGATTAAATAAGATCAATTTCTTTTAGGTATCAGTAAGGACAATAATTATATACTACCTAAAGGCTATTTGAATGTAAGCTATTACTGCCTTAAATTTATGAAAGAAAATACTATAATATATATATACACACACACACACATATATATATATATATACATATATACATATATATATATTATTTATTTATTTATTTATTTATTTTGTGGTACTAGGGTTCCTGGAAGCCCTTCTACCTCCGGGCTACACTCCCAGACCTATTTTTACATTTTTATTTGGAAACAGGGTCTCCTAAGCCAGCGTGTGTGGCTGGCTTCGAACCCGCATGATCCTCCTGTCTCTGCCTCCCAAGCGTGGGGATTACAAGCATGCGCCACCACGCCCGGCTATAATATATATTTTACATTTACTTCCCCTTGGCTCCATGAACGTGGTATATATTCACATACCATCTGGCTGGCTTTTTTAGATAGATTGCCAAGATAATGCTAAAATTCATATGGAAATTAAGGGACTCAAAACAGCTTAAACAATCTTAAAAAGAAGGGCAAAGTGGAACTCACACTTCCTATTTCAAATTTACTATAATGCTACAGTAATCATAACAATGTGGTATGTTATTAGGATAGTCACATGGGTCAGTGGGGTAGAACTGACAGAAATATACCTTTACCCAGCATGGGATAACTAGCAAGACTGTGTTGCTAAAAAAAAAGGGTGGCCATCCAGGGGTGTAGAAGTGTAGAATCACAATGGGTTCAATTTCTAGTACCACAAAACAAGAGAAATATACCTTCACATTTATAGTCAACTAGGCATGTACACACATGTGTTCATGGGAATCAACCCCAGGGCCTTTGGCATGCTAGGCAAGCACTCTTACCACTGACAACAACTGTAGCCAACAGTCAAGTGGTGTGGGTGTGTGTACATGTGTGCGCGTGCATGCACTACTGAGAATTGAACCCAGGGACATTCTAACCTCTGAGCTACACCCCCAGACCTATTTATTTATTTATTTATTTATTTATTTATTTATTTATTTACTTACTTACTTACTTACTTAGTTACTTACTCACTCATACTGGGGATTAAACCCAGGGGCATTCTACCTCCAGACTATACCCCCAACCCTTATTTATTTAGTTTTATTTTTGAAACAGGGTCTACCTTGCGAAGGCCTCACTATGTTGCTGAGGCTGGCCAAAAACCTGTGATCCTCCCTCCTGTCTCAGTATTTCAAGTCCTGGGATTACAAGCATGCATCACCATGTCCAGCATTTAGTCCATTTTTCTATGGCCTTACTCTTCTCTTTTTAAGAGGTCTTTCTAATGTATTACAGGTGATAAGAGTCACATATGATTCCTCATCTGTCTGTTTACTTGTGTTTAGCTTTCACCCCTAAAGCTTTTCTTTTATATAATCACGTTTATCAGTCTTTTCCCTTACTGCTTTTGGGTTTCGAGTCACAGTTAGACATTTTTCCAGTTTCCAGGATATGCCATATACATACGGCCTTACTTTTCTGATTCCCTGAAATTTATCTTGGTGTATAGTGTAAAGATGGAATTTTTTAACTTTTATCTTATACTAACATATCTGAGGAAAGCTTACTTGGCTGGTTTTATAGTCTGTGTGTATGTACTTACCCGTTCAGGCTAAGCAAAAAGCATGTGCTACTCTAAGCCTAGGGGGTTTCAGATTCTGTTTTAGAAAACAAACAGTTTCACAGAATGGAAATCATACTGTGACCCTCCGTACTCCTGCTATTAAGTGGTTTGAAAGTCTTCTGTGTTTTTGCAACTGTTAGAATACACACCAACCCTTCTTTCTAGTTGTGCCAGGTAAGATGATAGTGAAAGATGACCAATTCCTGGCTTAAGACACTTACTTAAGGTTAAAAAGTGTAAAATAAAACTAAAGGAGAGCCTTACACTGGGTGATAGTTCAATATTTTTTTTAACTATAATTAGTGTGCCTCTAGCTAGTTTTTGCTCTGGGAGAAAAAATAATAGAAATCCCACATCTCTGAGGTTTAATTATGAAAATATATTATGAATACTATCAATAATTTTAGTATTATCAATTTTAAAGTTAATTCTTTCTCACATTGACATGTAATGAATGCATACTGGTATCGTCATAAAAATTAAATGGCTAAGTCAACAGCCCAATTAAAACTTACACCATCTAGAAGCCAATACCAAAGTTTATTTTGTTATCCGGAGAAAAACATACAACACTAAATAATCTAAGTTGGATATTATTATTTTTTATTTTTTGGTACTGAACCCAGACGATTGCACACAGAGGCATTCTACCTCCAAGGCACACCTCCAGCCCAATTTTATTTCTTATTTGGTAACAGGGTCCTCTAGGTTGCTGAGCGCCTCGCTAAGTTGCCACGGCTGGGTCGGAACCTCGATCCTCCTGTCTTAGCCTCCCGAGTACTGGGATTACAAGCATGTGCCATCATGTCTGGCTTACATATTATTTTAACTCCCCTCTGCGATGCAGTAAGTTCCAAAGACATTTTCAAAAATAATCAACATTTCCAGGTGATAAAAATAGAGCAGACTGCAAACATCAGAACTCCAGGACAATAGTCTCAATCTTTCACTTTAACCCCTGGAGCATATAAAGATTCATTATTCAATAAGTAGTTTTTTTGTTTTGTTTTTGTTTTTGTTTTTGTGGTACCGGGGATGGAACTCAGGAACCTTCTACCTCCAGGATACACTCCCAGACATATTTTTATACTTTCATTTGGAAACAGGGTCTCACTAAGGTGCTGAGAGCCTCACTAAGTAGTTAAGGCTGGCTTTGAACCCATGCGATTCTCCTGTCTCAGCCTCCCAAGTACTGGGATTACAAGTGTGCGCCACCGCGCCTGGCCAATAAATAGTTTTAACTCTTATGTATAATAAAGAGGGCAAGGAAAGGAATAAATGATAACATCAATGGAGAAGCTATGGTCTCATTCTGACTAGTGGATCCAACCTTCTTTTTAAACAAACCCAATAATTTTACCTATATCACAAGAACAAAAACATGGTCTGAATTTCAACACTGTAAATCTCTCTCTCTCTTGCAGGTAGGGATGTTAATGAGCTGAAAAATAATCATAAAGTAAGCAAGAAAAGAGATGGCAAAAGTCCTAAATGGCAGACTGGCTGCTGAAAAACTCTGTCTTAGACACAAGGACGTTACAGTTCAGAGTTTGAGACCTGAACAGAGTTAATCAGGTTCCAGGTCCTCTGACTGTAAGTCAAAAACTCTGTCTAGTCCACCACTCTACTGGCCAGATGAGATATATGGAAAACGTACAGCTGGGAAATGATCGCCTTACTGCATATACACTGCTCCATCAAAACAAAATTACACAGACACCTATGTGATTACTATGTACTTATTAATTTTTTTGTACTGAGGATCAGACCCAGGGCCATTCTACCTCTGAGCTACATCCCAGACCTATTTTATTTTTTATTTGAAACAGGGTCTCCCTAGGTTGGGGAGGCTATCCTCAAACCTGTGATACTCCTGTCCCAGCCTCCAAAGTCCTGGAATTACAGGCACGTACCACTACACCCAGCTATAGATATTCTTATAGGCAGGTGACTAAAAGCGTAACCACACTAGAGGATCTATGCTAAATACAGTAAACATTTTGCAATCAGGTGTTAATACCATTTCTCAAAGTAAAACACAAGTCTTTTCTAACTTTTGAGACTAAGCTCATTTAGACCTAGACCATCCTCCTTATTGAAGAAACCTAAATTTCAGTGGCCCTCCTGTACAATTATTCAACATTTTTTATGAAAATGAGAATTTCAAAGATTTTTTCCAAAATATAAGCTAAAAAATATATCTTTAAAGTTTCTTAAGTTACTGAGGACGCTATGAAATGACAGGTAACATAAACTGCTAGTTGCCAACTCCAGCTGCATGGGTTCTCAATGCGAACATCGTCTTCCTTCAATGGCATTTATAACAACACTCCAAAATACTTTCAGAGGTAGAACCAAGATCCCAAACTACTTGCCGGGAATGAAGTCTGTCCTGATCTGTCTGAAAGCTTTTACCTTTCCTGAGTTTGGGAAATCTCTCATTGGAAAAGGAGGCATGTACCTCTCCATGACAGCCAGGCACTCCTTCCTCCAGGTAAACCGACTCCCTCGCCGCAGCCGGAAGGTCCCAGACGTGGCAGAGACTGGAGGAGGCGTTTGTCTCCATTCGGGGTCCTCTACTGGAATGGGGGCTGGTCTCATACTTAGTGTAGCCCCTGAAATAAACAAGACATTTTTAGCAAATGTCTTGTAATTTATTAAAATCAGTATGACAAATATATCATGAAAACAAAATCAATGAATTTTGAGTAAAATAAACATTTGTCCTTCCATTGAAACTTGCAGGTCAATATAGTTGATAAAAATACATCTTAAAAACTTGACCAAAAAATAAATATCTGAGAAGGTAATAATCTCTTCCTTAAAATGTCCTTCATTAGCTATTTTAAAATGTCATTCTTACCACTAGGTCATTTGTCGATTATCTTTTTTTATAGTATTTTTCAAAACGAAGCACAAACTCTGCCTCCTTATGGAACAGGGAAGAACGGACTAGGTCTTATTAACAACGTCACCAGTGTACCTCCTCTGAAACGCCTCTCTCCAAGTTCCTAATGGACAGTGGTAATCTTTTGGATCAATATATTCTAGATGCTCAGGACCAACATTACCATTTAAAGGACTCGAGAGCCGGGCATGGTGGCACACACCTACAATCCCAGCACTTGGAAGGCTGAGGAGAAGAGGATCGCAAGTTTGAGATGAGCCCCAATAACTTAGTGAGGCTTGCAGCGACCCAGAGAAATCCTGTTTCAAAATAAAAAAAAGTAAGGTTGAGACAGGAGGATCACAGGTTTGTGGCCAGCCTCAGCAACTTAGTGAGGCCCTCAGCAACTTAGTGAAACCCTGTTTCAAAACAATAAATAAAAAAATAGAGCTAGGAGTGGTGGCACAAGTTTGTAATCCCAGAACTTGGGAGGCTGAGACAGGAGGATCGCAGATTTGAGCATAGCCTCTGCAAGTAGTGAGACACTCATCAATCTAGAGAGATACTGTTTCACAGCCAGCCCTAGCTACTAAGGAAGCTCTCAGCAACTTCGAACCACAAGATAAAATAAAATATGATATGAGGGGTTGAACCCAGGGGCAATCTACCTCTGAGCTACATCTCCAGCCCTTTTTAAAATTTTTATTTTGAGCCAGGCGTGGTGGCGCACACTTGTAATCCCCACACTTGGGAGGCAAAGACAGGAGGATCGTGCAGGTTCGAAGCCGGCCTTGCTGGCTTGAGAGAACCTGTTTCCAAATTTTAAAAATATATAAAATAGGTCTGGGAGTGTAGCCCGGAGGTAGAAGGGTTTCCAGGAACCCCAGTACCACCAATAAATAAATAAATAAATAAATAAATAAATAAATAAATAAATAAATAAATTTTTTATTTTGAAACAGGGTCTAAGTACCGTGCATTGGCCTTGAATCTGTGATTCTCCTATCTCAGTGTCTCAAGTATTTAGATTACAGCCATTGTGCTTAGCTTTTATATATATCTTCTTACACAGATGCTCAGTATTTTTTTTGTGTGTGTGTGGTATGAGGGATGGAACCCCGGGGCATTCTACCTCCAAGCTATACCCCCAGCCCTATTTTTTTTTTTTTATTCTTCATTTTGAAAGAGGGTTTCATTGAGTTGCACAGGGCCTCAGTAAGTAGTAGCTGAGGCTGTCTGCAAACTGCAATCCTCCTGTCTCAGCCTCCCAAATGCTGGGATTATAAGCATGCACCACCACGTCTAGCAAGATGTTCAGTATTTTAAACAATCCTGATTTTCCTTTGCAAATTTGTTGTCCTGCAAGCCTTGCCGTCTGAGTAAACAGACTCATTCTTCAAATTGCTTGGCTTAAAAATCTGACTCATCTTTGACATCTCTATTTATGCCACATATTACAAACCCAATCAGTGGTAGAGCATCCGAGTCCAATCTCAAGTACCACACACACATAAAAAAGTCGGAGCAACCTGAGATCATGATGTCGTAATGAAACCCAAGCTAGTTTGTGGAGAGGGCCCATGGAGTGAAAAATGCCCAGCCAACCCCAGGGTCCACTGCCACTCAACCCAGGCACCAGACAGTTGAAGAAAAGAAGCCATCATGGGCAGCCCAGCCTCAGCAGACATCATGCAGAGAGCTCCAGAGGCCTGCCGACAGGGAGACACAGCCCAGACACAGCCTGGTCCAGCCGCGAGGCAGCCAGCCTCCCTGGGCCAGAGGGCCTGTGTCCCAGGTTCGTCCTTTGTGCTGTCCCTTCCCACACTGTGCCATGGTCTGTGCGACGTAGCATGTGGGTATGGCATGGCACCCAGGATTCTAGAAGGCGCTGTGGTGTGTCTTGGCTGCTCCGTCCCTCATCACTCACCACGTGTGAGGACCCTGAGGCCTGGAGAGTGAGGACCTCGAGGAATTGCTGTCTCTGGTCAACAGAAAGTCGGGAACTGGGGCTGCCATGTGAGTGGCCCTGCCCGTGGACCAGTCAGTCCCCAGGACTGCAGCCCTGGCTCATAGCGTGACCTCACCACTTAACCTGAGCACTCCAGGTTCCTGATCTACAGAAGCTGAAAAAATTAAAATTTTGTTGTGTTAAGCTGCTAAACGGTGAAGTAACTTGTTATAACGATATGTAACTCAGCTAGGCACAGGGGTGCATCCTGTAGTCCAGTCTTGGGATGCTGAGACAGGAGAAATGCAGATTCAAGGCCAACCTTAGCAACTTAGCAAGGCCCTCAGCAACTTAGTGAGGCCTCCCTGCCTTTTAAGGCTGGGGTGTTGCTCTGAGGTAGACTATCCCTGGCTTCAATCCCTAGTACAAATAAATAAATACAGTAGATAATACAAATCATCACACAGTCCTTGACCCACTGCAGAGTATAAGTATAATTTATTCAAATATATAAATTTGGCAGCAATACATTCCCTTTAAGATAGGAATTTCACTACTGGCAAGAATGAGCATCTCCTGTTTTCTGATCATTGTATTTTTTTTTATCTTTTGCCAATTTTCCTTGGGTATTTATCTTACTGATGTACAGAAACCACACCAGTTGCTAATTATTAAGTTTCCCTTTGTCCTTTGTTTTTCTTTATGGTATACTCTGTGATCTTAATTTTTATGCAGTCCAATCTGTCAGCCTTTTCTGTTATGGCCAATGGGTTTGAATATCATTCCAAACAGCTTTATAGTTTCAATTTGTGTCGCAGCCCTTAATACATAGGTAATTCTCTATCACGTGTGATAAAAAGTAAATGTTAACTTTTTTCAAATGATCAAGTGTGTCATCATATAATGCCTTAGAGAGTCATACAACAAGAATTGGTAAACGGGGGCCAATTTTTTTTTTAAATTTTACTGGAACGCGGCCAAACTCATCCATTTACATTTGTCTAAGGCTGTTTCGCACTGTAAGAGCTAAGTTGTCACAGAGAGCACTTGGCCCCAAAGCCTCAAATGTCTGCCGCGTGGCTCTTTACAGAAGAATTCTCCACCCCTAGCTTATAAATATGGCCTGTCGCCTGAGAAACTAAACTGAGACTTTCTTTTTAAACAGTTCAAGAAAAAGGGTTCCATACTGCCAAAATACCCTGGGGTTTGGCTGGGCCTACTTCAAGTTGATAAAGTCTAGACAGAAGCAGGAGTTTGAGAGCTAGAGAGCTTCTGAGTCTTTGTTACCCATCCCAAAGCAAGCAGGGTTAGAAAGGCGAGAGCTCTGGGATCTACCTAGTGAAGATTACACGAAGTTCATTCTGTAGCTAGACTCACAAAGTCTCTGACAGAGCCACGCTGGTCAGCCTGGCAGCAGAAACAGACTGCATGAGGCAGTGGTCGTCTCATTCATCCGAGGCCTGGCCCTGGTAAAGTATTAGTGTTTGGGGTGGAGGATGGGAACAGGTCTGTGACCCTGACTGGCCCTAACCTTTGTAGCTGGGGCATGCTCTCTGGGTAAGCAGAACGTAAAGGCATCGAACCCACAGGAGACATGACTGTTAATGTATTCAAGGAATTGCAGGAAATAACTAAAAATAATGGTTCTTTCTTGGTATTAGAATTTATTGTTAATATTATTAAGCTATGTATAAACCCAGGGGCATTGTACCTCTGAGCTACACCCCCAATCTTTTTTTTTTTTTTTCTTTTGCAGTACTGGTGATTGAATCCAGGGGGATTCTACCTCTAAGTTAACTCCCATCCTATTTTTTTTTTTATTATTCTTTATCTTGAAACAGGGTCTTACAAAGTTGTGGAAGGCCTCACTAAATACTGAGGTGGAGACAAGAGGATCGCAGGTTTGTGGCCAGCCTCATGCCTGGCATCCCCAACCTTTTTTTTTTTTTTGGTGGTAGTATGGGTAAAACCCAGAGGCTTTCTACCTCTGGGCTATACTCCCAGACCTATTTTATACTTTATCTGAAAATAAGTCTCACTAAATTGCTGAGAGCCTAAGTAGCTGAGGCTGGCTTCGAACCTGTGTGATCCTCCTGTCTCAGCCTCCCAAGCGCGGGGATTACAAGCGTGCGCCACCACACCCAGCATCTCCAATCCTTTTAAAATTTGAAATAGGGTCTCACTAAGTTGCTACGGATGCCTTGAACCTACTGTCTTCCTGTCTCAGCCTCTCAAGTGTTGGGACTACAGGTATGTGCCACTATGCCAGGTTTATTAAGCTTTTTTAAAAAAGAATATTCTGTATTGCCTAGATCTTTTTTTTTTCTACCTCCGGGCTACACTCCTATTTTATATTTTATTTGGAAACAGGGTCTCTTAAGCCAGCGAGGCTGGCTTCGAACCTGCGTGATCCCCCTGTCTCCGCCTCTGAAGCACCAGGATTAAAAGTGTGTGCCACCACGCCCGGCTTGCCTAGATTTTTTATAAGAATAAAATTTAGACAAAATGAAATTGATCAGCAAGGAAAAGAAAATAGGAAAGGGGGCAAGAACAAGTAGTGGCCTGGTTACTTTGAAAGAAATCAAGATCATCTATAAAGAGAAGGTAGAAATGGAATACTTTCACACTAGCAAATATACTTAATTTAAAACATATCACACTGCCTGTGAGATTTCTTTTTCTTGCTCCATATCTTCCTCAATGTAGCAATTCTTAAAAATAGCACAGGAAGCACCCTGGAAGCACGGCAGTGAACACAGATTTCTTCCAGACGCTCTGGGGAGAGAGGATGAGGAGCAATGCATGATCCAGGCGTGAGCTCAAAATGACTGACTGCGACAGATACAAGACCCCATAAGTAAGAACAGTGAAGACAGCGGGAACTCCTCTGCAGCAAGATACAGAGGTCTTCACAGGAAGACTATGCTACCTGTGTCGTTTACACTCGATTGGAGCTCCCCTTAAAACAACACTCTGTACTTTCATTGAGCAAATCTAAACTCACAAGGAAAAAAAATCCTCTTTCTATTTTACTAATAGATTTTTAAATCTTGGTAAAAGTTCTCTTTGCATATATGGTAATTATCATATCAGGGTTATAGCTGGGTAAGCCTTTACCAATCAGCTAATAAAAGAATCCTAACGAGCTGGCAGTGGAAGTGCAGGCCTGTAGAGGAATACTTGGGAGGCTGAGACAAGAGGATCACAGGTTCGAGGACAGCCTCAGGAAGTACTGAGACTCTCAGCAACCTAGAAAGATCCTGTTTCAGAATAAGGAAATGAAGCTGGGCTGCAGAGGGGGCAGTGGTGAAGCTTGGAGGCTCAACACCCAGCACCACCACCACCAAAAAAAAAGAACGACTATGAACATGTCTTCACTACTCCATCCACAAAAACTAGCTTCCTCCCGGAGGCATTTCTCATTTCCTCCCACGTCACATGCATGGTTCTCTGAGCTGTGACATTCTACACAGGAAGGAACGGGCATTTTCTCTGATCTCCAGGACATCAACCTCTTGGCAAACTTTGTTTCATTTGGAAGTATGGAGAATGGGTGCCATGAGCCAAGAGGTACTCAGCCAACCCTGTCTGCTGGAGTGATGTCTAAATTAGACAGGGAAAAGATCACTGAGCTCAACTTGACTAAATCAAGGGGCCTTTTGATGTCACCCATCGCTAAATTTAACACTCACTTCTTTTTTAAAAATTGCCATTTTCTTGTAAATGTTTTCATGAGAAACAGATCAAATGCGTCTGATTAGCTTCTATCAGTCTCCTTTATTTGTAAGCTTTGGCAGGCTTTGGGTTATGCTGGGAAATTCTGATGAAGAGTCTGTTTTGTCAGAGAACTACACTATATCTATAGCTATTGAAGTGTCCGTAAAAATAACCCAAATATCCATTCTGTTCTCTTTCTTGCTGAATCCACATAAAGAGAACATAAAAAAAAGGAAAAAGAAAGAAAAGAAAACACAAATGGATCCAGAGTAAAAGTTTAAGAACACGAACTTTACTCAGGGTGTACAAAAGAGAAAGGCTTTGAAGCTGAGAAAAGAGGAACCGAATATACAAATGTATTTTGTTTGCTAAATGTTTAAACAGACACAAAAATCATTTTTTGTTTTGTGAATTTTGGTAATCTTACACTGTCTCCTCAGAATATATACAAGAGCATGTTACTATCAATATTTCCTTGATAAGCCAGGCGAGGCGGCGCACGCTCGTCATCAGCACTTGGGAGGCTGAGACAGCAAGGTCACAGGTCCCGGCCAGTCTCGGCTACTTGGGAGGCCCTCACAACTTAGTGAGGCCCTGCTTCAAAACGGAGAAGAAAAACACAGGGCTAGGAGTGTTGCTCGGAAGTAGAATTTCTCTGGGTTCAAACCCCGGTACCAAAGAAAAAAAAAATCCCTTGATAAGCTATTTGTCCTAGACAGAAAAAAAAAATTATGACATGAAAGAATTACCTATTAATAAAAAACACTCAAACCTTATTTTCTATCAAACTGCCTCTTAAAAGCAACAGGTCTGGATCACGTGAAATGGAGTTTATGTATTTTTAAATCTTGAATTTAACAAGGGTGATTGCTCTTTTTGTTACTGGTTTCCTTATATCTGTGTTTTGTTTGTTTTGGTAGTGGTACTTGAGATTGAACCCAGGGGTGTCCATCTCTGAGCTATACCCCAACCCTCTTTTGCTTTTTATTTTGAAACAGAATCTCACTAAGTTACCATGCATTGAACTTCCATCTGTGATCCTCCCATCTCAGTTTCTCAAGTAGTGGGATTTTAAGAATGAGCCGCCACGCCCGGCTGGTATGTTTCAAATATATAATACAAGTAGATAGTACAAATTGAGATAGATACAGAGCTTATTCACGTAACAGTCTCTCTGCCACTCCTGCAACTCCCACTGTCCTCCCCTCCAGAGCTCTGCTTGCCAATTTGTAATGTAGGAACTATCCAGAGAGCCTCTGTACTTACATAGGGAAAATATGCATTGCACGTATTCCTCTCTAACACAGTAATCTTCTATACATTCTGTTCTGTACCTTACTTTTGCTAATTCCATATCACCATATATAAGCTTAATTCATATTAAAACCTTTAAAAATAACTCTAAGATTTTAAAGTATTCCATTGTTCAGATATCCCATAATTTACCCATTCTCAACTGAAGGACATTTAGATGGATTCTAATCATCTCTAATAATTTCCAAAGAAAAATATGATTCACTATAAGCAACTACTGACCAAAAGAAGAGATAAGCTCTCTTATCTACCCTGTTTCAGTTCAGCTTATCCAAACATAACAGTACCTCAAAGTATCCCTAGAGCAAGAACAAATAAGACTGATCCTTCGTAAAAATCAAAGGCTATATTTATCCAGGAAGAATTTTATGCCACCGTGGCTCTCACAGGTGAAGATGCAAGACAGGTGTGGTGGTCCATGCCTATAATTCTAGCACTTGAGAGGCTGAGGCAGGAGCATCACATTTGAAGCCAGTCTCGGCAACTTAGGGAGGCCTTGTTTCACAATAAAAAATAAAGTAGGTCTGTGGTGGCGCTCAGAAGTAGACTGCCTGTGGGTTCAATCCCCAGCACCACCAGAAAAAAAGAAAAGAAAACAGATGAAAGTGCAAACACTTAAATCCCAACGGCTAATGTTCAGCTATAAAAAACAATTACCAATTAAGAATTCTGCGCTTAGCCATTTCCTTTCAGCTGCTTTTAAATTATGCTATAGAAAAAAAAACTTGACTGACAGGAACCAGTACAAGTTTGAATTTTCATTTATTTAATTTTTTTTGGGGGGGTACTGGGGATGAAAACCAGGGGCATTCTACCTCTGAGCTCCAGCCCCCCCCCCCCCCGCCCACGGCCTTATTTACTTATTTTATCTTGAAACAGGTTCTCACTAAGTTGTGGAGATCCTCACTAAATTTCTGGGGATGGCCGTAAACCTGGGATCCTCCTGTCTCAGCCTCCCAAGTACTAAGATTACAAGCATGTGCCACCACGCTCAGCATGGATTTGGATGGTAAACAAAAAATAACGTCCTTCATTAAAAAGTAAATGCAAATGGTAAAGGGAACCTACTCTCAGAAGACACTAGTGCTGTAAAGAACTGAGAGCAGCTGCTGAATGAATGTGGTGGTCCTTGCCCATTTCCCCATTCAGTCCTTCTTCGAATTTCTCAGTAATGCGTGAGCCCTGGCTCCAGGATAATTGAAATAGGAAATACAATTTAAAAGAGCAAGTTGCTGAGGCTCACCTCAGCCTGCAATCCTCCTGTGTCAGCCTCCCAAGTACTGACAGCAGACACACGCCGCCATGCCTGACTTATGAAGGACTCTGGACAAAAAATTCAATCTGAATCTAATGATGCCTTTAATTCTGACTTCCAGTGAACAGGAACGACAGAAGATGAGGAAATAAGTTATCTGACAATAAAAGCAAACAGTTCAAAAAAATGTGGAATGTGAGACATTCTCTAAGTTTACATGGTTTGAAAAGTTTATGTGATTTAAAGTTTTATGTCACTAAACCTAAAGTAATTAGGTTTAAGAGACTAAGGTGGTCTTCTAATTTGCCAACCTAAAACAGATACTACTAGTAAAAAAAAAAAAAAAAAAAAAAAAGAGCTACAAAAGACATTTTTATAACAACTGCAAAAATGTGATGATGGATTAGTGCCAAAGACCAGCTCCAGCCAAGTCAGGGTTCTTGAAGTTGGGCGAAGAGGCGGCACTTGAAGGACGGGGGAGCCGGTCTTGGAGGATCCGGAGGCGTGGCTCTGCCATTCGGAGCCAATGCTTTATTTTTATATGCTTTTACACAGAAGCATTTGGTATTAACAACTTTTGGCAAAACATATTTTTACACAAATTCCTCAACACACACCTGCCCCATGAGCTCATATCCTCACACCGGGGCTGGAGAAATACCCGAAACTATCCAATTAACATCACACAATCCATCAATTCATTCTGGTTGCCTAGCCACAAAGATGAATTCTATTGTAATATTAACCACACTGACAATGTAACTGAATAGCTGCAGAGCACCTTCACACCCAGGCTAAACGGAAAATACAGAAAATACAGGGGGCTTTTCCACTAGAAAGGACACGAAGATTATAAAAGATCCTTAAAGGGCACACAGCATTTTATGTTTTGTATTTCAAAATACAAAGTGTACAGTTTATTTTCTTGAGTTCTTTTGAGTTTTGGTCAGAAACACCAAAAAGGGGGGGCCCTGCCTGACCGATCTCTCCATCACACACAATAAGCTTTAACCAAACTTATCCTTAACTACTAAGTGCTAGGCTTACTGTCCCCACTTCTAAAATTAACTGCTAATTTTATCTGCTATTTTAACCACTAGGTATTTTATTAACTTATTCTGACACAACCACCAAACCCATACTAAACTTATTCTTAATCTAACATACAATGTCTATACCTAATTTTCTATAATACCTATTAAATTATTTACTAAGAAAATTCTTTTGTGCTTTAGTAAGCAGGCACCAAGGAGGTCCCTGCCTACCCAAACTCTCCATAAAAGTTTATTTTTGTCCCCAAACCCATTTTCCTTCAGTCCTTGCTATCTATTTTCCATCCTTATTATTCCTATAAAGGGTGGTGGGTGGGGCTATGCATTGATTAGCTCTGGGTCCCTGAAGTGGCAACCATGGACGCTCTTTAGTCATATAAGCTGGCCCAACTGACTGCAGGTACCACGTCAGGATTTTCCTCAAAAGACTCAGCATCTATAAACAACTGTAACTGTTTCCGTTTCTACTAGTCAGATTCTTACTCTTTGGGACTTGATGAATTTCTGAGCACTTCCCAGGTTTCTTAATACCCTTTCTCCTAACATCTTCATATGCAAAGAACAGCTTGTCTCATTGAGACCACCCAGACTGTCAAACCGCTCGAGGGACCTGGGCCTCACCTCAGTAGTTAAGAGATACCATTACAGACTTGTTAATTTTCTTAGGTTTGATGATCGAGATTGTAGCTATGTAGGAAATTATTTTTATCCTTTGGGGGGCAAATGCTAAATACACATACAAATAAATCGTAATGTGCATTCATTTATTTTATAGAGACAAAGCAAATACAGCAAACTATTCACGATGCTGAATCTACAAGGAGGTGAACAGGCATTTGTTGTACCAAGCTTTCAAGTTCTCTGGACATCTGAAACACTTCAAAACAAATCCTGGGGAAGAATAAATTTTTTGAAAATTCACTGCGCACTAAGCCAAACATGAGAAGGGAGGGGTGAGGGGAGGGGGTGGGAATGGAGGAAGAGCCAAGTGAGTGATGCGTGCACGTACGCCTCTACCATCGTGTGCCCCATTAACATTTATGACTACAATGCACCAATAAGAAATTAACCATTGCTGAGAGGTTGACATTGTCTATTCTGTTTGTTTGGTCTGGGGATTTTGGATAGAAAATGTGATCTTTGGGGGAAAAAAAGTCTTGAGCTGGGTATGGTAATGCATGCTTGTAATCCCAGTACTTGGGAAGGTTGAGATTGGAGGATCAAAAGGAAATGAGACTCTTAGCAACCTAGCGAGACCCTGTCTCAGAATGAAAGTAAAACGGATGGCGGTATAGCTCAAAGATAGAATTCCCCTGGGTTCACTCCCCAATAAGGCACACACGTGCACGCACGCACGCACCCATGCACGCGCCCTGTACGGCACTCTTATTCCCATCTCAGAGCCAGCGCTATTATTATTCAATGGTCCCACCGGCCATGTAGCCTCTGCAGGGCTTTACGGCAGGAGCTACAGACCTCAGTCATACGGCTGCACTGCAGAGCAAGCCAAGGCCATCTCCTGTGCTATGTGAAGACTGACAGTCCCACCACTTCACCTTTGCTTTATAGAGCACTCGTTCAAAGTACCTCGCGGGAAAGCTGCCTTATTCTCAACAAGTCCAGAATCAGAAGTTTTGTGATTTGCTTTTCCTTTAAGGTTTCATTCTGCTTTCCCACCACTGCTGCTCCTGAGAATCATCAAGAACAGTCTCATCTTAAATCCCACACATTCATTACCCAGGCCATGAGAACTAGAAAGAAAATGCAACACACATTCATTACCCAGGCCGTGTGAACTAGAAAAAATCAGTAGAAGTCACTAAGCACAGTATGGCATCAACTAAACAAAACAAGATTCCTCCAGAACAGAGAGATACGCAACCTTCCGTGTGTACCTATAGTTGGGGAGAAGAACACCAGCCCCGACATGCACGAACATCTTTCAAACCGTTGCTGAGTGTCACATAACCTGGAAGCAAGGGCGTGGCCTAGAGGAAAGACTGTAAAGTAATAGATAATAAACTAGAAATTGCTGCAATCAGGGCTTAGGGTTTTCAGTTATAAAGGTTTTCGCTGTTGCTGCTGTCGGCATAAAGGAACAACAGCGAAGTGGGTACCTACCTTGCTGACAAGCCAGCGCACGGATTCACTGAAATAATCAACACGCTTGTCCTGCTGCAGACGCAACGAATAAAAGGAAGTGACATTTACCAGGGTTGGTCTTCTCCAGCTGATACCATCGGTAAAATGCTCTTTTCTTCTGTTCACTCAGGTCTGATCCCTGTTGCAACAGCCAATGGGAGATCCGGCTCTGGCTTATACCTAGGGAGGAAAAAGAAAGAGCTGTCGGGCACTGGCTTGGCAGGCGACGGGGCTCCTGTGGGCCTGGGTCGCGGTGCTTTCTGTGTTTCTCCATGAGGAAGCTGCAACTTGAGCCATCCCCTTAACGGTGGGCTGACTGCACTGGCTAGGACGTGCTCAGAAGTGATCTCTAGCGCTCAAAGCACTCTATGAACCAAGTCTTGACAGGGGGCTCTAAAATTAATCTCCAGACTAGGTCTATGAATAGGAGATAAGGGAAGAGATTCCTAAGAAAGACTTATTTGTCAGAAGTTGATTGCATGTGGGCTCCTTCAACCACCACTGCACTTTATCCACAGCTGGCTTAGAATACTGTGTGTGTGTGTGTGTGTGTGTGTGTGTGTGTGTGTGTGTGTGTGTGTGTAATAGTAGTCGTTGAGCAACAGTAGTAATAGTAGTATTGGGGATTGAACCCAGGGGCATTCTACCTCCTAGCTACACCCTCAGCCCTTTTTAATTTCTTTTATTTTGAAACGGGGGCTCACTGAGTTGCTGAGGACCTGGCTAAGTTGTGGAGGCTGGCTGCTAACCTGGGACCCTCCTGTCTTAGCCTGTCAAGTACTGGGATTACAAGCATGTGCCACCACGCCTGGATAGAATATTAGAATTTTTAACAGATAATGCATGGAGGGAAAATCAAGTCAGCAAGTTTTTCTACTCATTACTGGTACTGATTACAAGATTTAGAAGCTAGGAAAGAAAAAGTCATTGAGAAGGCTATTTTCAATGTTTTTTGGCTTATTTCTTAATTCATTTAGGCATTTTTTAGACTTACTATCCTGAGTACAGAGAAGTAAAAATTGGCAGATTTTTAGACTTATGTGGCAATATGACCTCTAAAGAGATCTCAGCAGCTAAAATCATTCTCCCCATACTTTTCCCCACTAATGAAGCAGAACAGAAAGCAGTCATTCTCTGTTATCACTCAGGAGTCCTGTAAAGAACCTCCACATCTGAAAATAAGAAGGTGTGTCCATGAAAACTGATGTTCCTTCTGGTCATTAGAGCTATTCTAAAAACGGAGTGATTCAGTATTTATCTGGCAAAAGCAAAGAATTCTGGGGGGAAAAACCACTGTCTTTTGAGTCCACGAGGTGCTTTCCAAAAGACCACTCAGCTGTGACAGTCACCAAGGTCCAGCCCTGCTGAGGATTACTATGGTGACTGGCATTGCTGGATGCCGCCCGTGCCACACGATGGGGAGCTCAGCAGGAAGGGGGTGCCCAGGAAGGAGGCCCAGCTCCTAGCAGGGGAAGCAGGAGGTCGGCAATCATGTTTAATTCACTAAAAGCAGGCCCTAGAGATGTGAGGCTATAGTGCACCAATAAGAGAAAAAAACAAAAACGAATTTGAAAAACTAAAAAAAAAAAAAAAAAAACTTTGTTTAAAGCAAATTTGAGAAAGTGGGGGGGTGGAGTATTAAGAAAGACTTCAAGCAAGGTTCCTGGGCTGGAGACATGTTTTGCTTTCAAAGGGCAGAATGAAACAGTTTTCTGAAGCCTGAGGCCCATGAGACACGGTGCTTCGGGTCTGTTCTAAGAGCACGGGGGTCATCCCAGATAACCGGTCACCTGTGTTTAGCAAAGCCTTCTTCAAAGCCTGGTATCGGATGTTAGGTATTTCTTACATTGCTGTTACATAGGATTGAAGAAAACAACCACTTACTACCATGAAATTAAGACTGATTTTCATGTCAACAAAATTTTACATGAATTCTTTTTTTGTGTGAGGTACTGGGGATGGAACCCAAGGGAATTCTACCTCCGAGCTACTCTCCCAGCCCTATTTTTGAGTCTTTTTAGTTTTTGAAACAGGGTCTCACTGAGTTGTGAAGGGCCTAAGTAGCTGAGGCTGTTCGCACACCGCCATCCTCTAGTCTCCACCTCCTAAATGCTATGAATTCTATTTTATATAAATTCTTTATATTGGTACCATACAACTCAAAACCAGAAAATCTGGGGAAAGTCTGTTAAGAAAAACATATACGAGTTCTGTTAGGTTGTTCTAATAGTAAATGTTCTTCCCACAGTCAGATCACACATAACGCAAACTACAGAGCCCGCAGGCTACAAAGCTACCAGGTTCTATTGCTTTAGAGGGAGAAGCCAAAAGGACATTAAATGACAGTGTATTGCATCACAAAGTAGTGGCAGGCTTTTAAAAAGGTTTTCAAAAAGCTATTAAAAAGGCAAACTACAGTGCGCTTGGTGGCGCACGCTTGTAATCCCAGCATCTGGGAGGCTGAGACCGGAGGATCGCGGTTCGCAGACAGCCTACTGCTTAGTGAGGCCCTTTGCAACTCAGTGAGACCCTGTTTCAAAATAAAGAATAAAAATAAAAATAGGGCTGTGGGTGTAGCTTGGAGGTTGAATGCCCCTGGGTTCCATCCCCAGTAATAAAAAAAAAAAAAAACAAACAAAACAAAAAAAAAAAACTATAACAACAAAAAACAAAAGTCAACCAAATAAAAAGCCATCAATACAGAGTTAGCAAGAACACAGCACACATGGGATCTCAGCTATTTAGTATAGCCTCCCACAACTTAGTGAGAACCTGTTTCAAAATAAAGAATAAAAAATAGGGCCGGGGATGTAGCTTGGAGGTAGAATTCCCCTGGATTCAATTCTCAGTACTGCAATAAATAAATAAATAAATAAATAAATATAAAAAATAGGGCTGGGGGTCTAGCTCAGAGGTAGAATGCGCCTGGTTGTTCAATCCCAACTACAAAACAACAACAAAGATACAACTCTATATAGTTTCAGAAAAAATAACGTAACAGGATAAATTTTAATTACACCTTTTATAAGAATTTTCTCTGTTTTATCAATATGGAAAGATGCTCATGATATAAGTGAAAAAGTATATAAAGTACATACTTTATGAATGTATAATTTTATGTAATTTATACTTAAGATTATATGGTAATAGAAGCTTAAACATAACCAAGAACCCACACTATAAATTTAGAGTGATAAACTTTTCATACATTCCCACCTCTATATTGTTTGTATAACCTGCCTATAAAGATACACTAATGTAATTTTTAGCTTTTCACCCTACATAATACATACTTTATTAGTTGTTTAGCAAACACTGCAATTAGGTTAAAGCTGCCCTCTCCCGCTCTACTCTCTCAGGTAAGCAAATGAACTACGTAAATGCATGTTATTCCACATTTTTTCTATGTGCAACTGTGAACTTAACAAAACAAAGGAAGAGGAAAGTAATACAGATTACCTCCCATCTCATCTTTTGTGTATAGAGACTTCTTCACCATAAATTTAATTTGTTTTCATAAAGTAAATGAAAAAAAAATAATAAACTAGTAAAGCAGGTAATTTTCCCAGAAGAGACATTCTATATAAAATGATTTTAAAATCCAGGCATGGTGACATATATCTGTAACCCCAGTACTTGAGAGGCTGAGACAGGAGGATTTCAGATCAGCCCCAGCGACTTAGTGAGACCTTGTTTTAAAATAAAAAATAAAAGAGGGCTGAGGTAGAGCTTGAAGGCAGAATGCCCTTGAGTTCAATCCCCAGAACCCTCCCCCACACACACCCAAAAGGGGGAAAAAGTGAAAAAATTTTTAAATTACACCTTTTATAAGAATTTCCCTTAGCAGCCCGCTGACAGTAAGTCTCCCTGAGCTCATCCCTCCGGGGCTGGTTTGGCCCTCAGCTCACATGGCATCTGAATCCCCTGAAGCCTCTCTTTACCGCTGGCCTTGCTATGGTGAATCAAGTACAGGAGAAACTTCCCTGACTCCCCTACTTTCTACTGCTGAAGGGAACCTCTCTGTCCACGAGTTTTCCCTCCCCAGAGCTTCCTCTTTTCTACCTTTCAAGGGCAGAAGAAAAATTCACATATAACCTGCGCACACTGGGAGACTTCAACAAACCCCTGATTAGTCCCCCCCCCCCAATTAGTTTCTTTCCTGCAAAAAGTAATTCCACTTATTCAGAAGAGGAAACGGCCTTTCTGCGGCCCATTCCCATCAGTTCGGAGCTGGGCTTCAGCGGGCGCCTTCCAGTCCCTCAACGCCCCGCTCCCTTCCACTAGAGGGCGCCCCGCCACAGCCCATGCCTCTCGAGGCCTCCGGCACTACTAGTGTACATGTTTCTTTTCCTCCCGTTTGCTGTGAGTGTGACACTGGCTGCTCACTCTCCTTCATCCTTGGGCACTGGATGTGACTCCTTCCAGGCGTCACTTTGCTTAGCTTCAGGGCTGCTTTGCTAGCTCCCTCCCCGTTAGTGGTCCCAGGGTTCCTTAGCACCTTCTCTATACACTCAGCCTTTGGTCATCTCAATTTCCAACCATCACGATCTAAAATGTCATCTAAGTGCCAAAGACATTCAGGGTAACAGATTAGTCTTTCAGACCAGCTGCTACATAGCAGATGAGAATTTCCCATGTGTCCTCAATATAGTAGGTTTAATTCCTTTTATCGGTGGGGGGGGGGTGCTGGGAACTGAACCAGGGACATTCTACATGTCTTTTAGAGTTTTAAAACAGGGTCCCACTACGTTGCTGAGAAGCTTGCTAAGTGGCTGAGGCTGCACTTGAACCTGCGATCCTCCTTCATCCTTTCAAGGCATGCTCCACTATGCCCAGCCAATCATGATCGTAGTCCTGGATCTGCTCTCGCTCCTGGGTTCCCCTTCTCAATTTCACCTCTCACTGGACTCCTCCCGGCAACCCTCCCATGCCTGATAAATCTCATTTTTTTCTTCCCCTAAACTTCTCTGAGTGTTTTCCAGGCCTCACGCCTGCATTTGGAGTTGCAGCCTCCTTTACTGGACCCTGCAGTACCTGGGAACAGAGCAGGCAGTGAAGGACCACAGAATCCTCACGGCGAGCTCCTTGTTAACTAGTGTATCATTTCACTTTGAAAAGTGGAACTTCCAGAGAGCTGCTATCACCTCTATAATTTAGCCTCCGTCACACATGCAGATACACAGGTTTTTAACATACACCTATTTAGGGAACTGTCCTCACATAACGCCTTGGAATTTCCTCTGTAGCACATTATAAAGCCATCTCAATCGAAGAGCCCCTTGCACGGCATACATGCATCGATGAGACACTTATCTAAGCTGTGTGTCTGGAACACACCTATACTCCCAGCCACTTTAGAAGCTGAGGCCGCAGGATCTCAAGTTTGAGGTCAATCTGGGCAGGGTAGCGAGACGCTATGGAAAAGTAAAATCAGAAAGGTTGGGAATATAGTTCAGTGGTAGAACACCGAGCATGCGTGAGAGCCCGGGTTTAATTTCCAGTTACTGCTAATGTTTTACTATTATAAATAATGATCCAACAATACTCTGTATTTCTTTGTTCACTTGAACAATTATTTCTTTATGGCTGATTGACAGTAATAAAAGTTTTTCTTTCTAGTATATGAGCATCTTTTAAGTTTGAGACATATGTCACCAAATTGACCCCAGAGAATATTGGATTCAATTTTATACTCTAATAGTGATGAAAAATGCTTCCTTATTTTCAACACTATTGAATATTATGAAACTTCTTTAAAAAGCGTTTCATTTTATAAACATAATACATATTCATTATTTAAAACCAAATCTAGGCTGGGCAAGGTGGAGAACGCCTGTAATCCCAGTACGTGGGAGGCTGAGACCGGAGGTTCACAGGTTGGAGGCCAACTCAGCCACTTGGTGAGCCTTTGTTTCAAAATACAAAATAGCCGGGCGTGGTGGCGCACGCTTGTCATCCCCGCGCTTGGGAGGCGGAGACAGGAGGACCGCACAGGTTTGAAGCCAGACACGCTGGCTTAAGAGACCCTGTTTCCAAATAAAAATATATTTAAAAAATAGGTCTGGGAGTGTAGCCCAGAGGTAGAAGGGCTTCCAGGAACCCCAGTACCACCAAAACAAACAAACAAAAACAAAAAACAAAAATAAACTAGGGGTGAAAGTATAGGTCAGAAGGAGAATATCCCTGAGTTCAATCACACACACACACAAATTTAAGGTGGGGGCTGAGGATGTAGTTCAGTGGTGGAGTACCCTGGGGTACAGTCCTCACTACTAATAAATAAATGCATAGTTTAATTCATGAGGGAGAAATAATTAAAAAACGCAAGTGTGTCAAATAACAGACCCCCAAAACTCACAAAGGAAAATTAGGCAAGAACTGGAAAAAACCCATAATTCAACAATTACAGTCAGAGATATCAATACCCCGCCTTGAAGAGATACAACTGTCCAGAGGATCAACAAGGACACAGACACATGAACATTAGCCAATCCAGACCCAACAAATATCTACACACCGTTCACCCAACAGCAGCAGCGAACATTCGTCTCAAATGTATACAAAAAAAACCACCCACTTTATGGAATGGAGTGTTAGCCAATTCTAGAATAAAGAAGAAAGCCCATTAAAATCTTTGAAGTACAGGGGAAACAAGGAGCATGAGAAACAGCCTCCAGAGCAGACCACGGGTTAGGCCATAAGACAATCACTGGTCTTTTTTTTTTTTTTTTTTTTTTTTTGCGGTACTGGGGATGGAACCCAGGGGCATTCTGCCTCTGGGCTACACCCTCAGCCCTATCTTTTTTCTTTTTATTCTTAATTTTGAAACAGAATCTCACTGAGTTGCAAAGGGCCTCACAAAGTAGCTGAGGCTGGCTGTGAACCGCGATCCTCCTGTCTCCGCCTCCCAAAGGCTGGAGTGACAAGCGTGCGCCACCATGCCCAGCTAGAATGGAATATTTTTTAGTGATACAAACTACGACACAGATGAACTAGAAAACATTATGCCAAGTGAAGGAAGCCAGACACAAACGTTCACATACTGTGTGAATGCCCACAACCTTCTATAGATAAAGCGGCTGAGCCAATACGTACATGTGTGTCTGTTGGGCTGGGCCTGGGGCGGTGCAGGAGTGACAGCAGGTGAACACGGGACTTCTGCGCGAACCGTGTCTATACAGGATGTTCTGTTTTTGTGAGTCCACCCCATGGACTGTTAACTTTTAAACAAAAGATCCTGGGTTGGAATTTTATAAATAAGATGCTTACAGGGACATTTATTCCATCTACATGATGTAGGTATCAGTAGGGGTAGGTATCAGTATCCATCGCTTCCTTTGTTTTGACCCAGAATTCTTTATTGTTTTGGTCTGTTTTGAGAGTCTAGCTATTGCTTCATTGAAGAGTTTTCCCTCTATTTTGCTTTATTTTTATGTTTTTTCTTGGTTTTTATGAAGAGAAGTAGAACGGAAGTATCCTTCAGTCTCCTAAAGTTTGATTTGATTGGCAACCCCCATATCCCATTAACTTATTTTTGTTTGTTTTGTCTTTTTGTGTGTGTGTGGTTCTGTGGATTGAACCAAGGGGCATCCGGACTGAGCTACACCCCTAGCCCTATTTTGTTTTATTTTTTACTTTGAATCAAAGCCCTGAGAGCCTCGGCAAGTTGCTGAGGCTGGCTTGGAACCTGCGGTCCTTCTGTCTCAGCCTCCAAGTACTGGGCCTACAAACATTTGCCACAATACCCAGCTCGCCCATTATCTTATGATTGAACTCTTCTTATTTAATTTTCTAAGAGGCTTCAAATCTTAGTGTGTTTATTGGTAATTTATATTTTATCTCATCTGAGTTACACACTAATACCCTTTGCAAATCTTTAGGTTACCTGTTGCTTTCCTAATCAACTGTAGGGATTCTTTTGATATATCCTAGACATCAAGCTTCCACTCTGTACGCTACAAATAGCTTTCGGTGTGAATCCTGTCTAGAGCATCTTTTATTGGATATACGCCTAAAGTTTTGTACCGATAAATCCATCCAATTTTATCTTTTGGGTTTTATATATTAGGGAAGTCTTTCCTACCTTAAAATAACAAAAATATTCAATCCGGGCATGGTGGCACACACTTGTAATCCCCGCGCTTGGGAGGCTGAGACAGGAGGATCGCGCAGGTTCGAAGCCAGCCTCAGCTACTTAGTGAGGCTCTCAGCAACTTAGTGAGACCCTGTTTCCAAATAAAATATAAAATAGGTCTGGGAGTAGAAAAGCCCCTGGGTTCCACCCCCAGTACCACAAAAAATAAATAAATAAAAATAAAAATAAAGAAATAACAAAAAATCCATATTTTATTCTTTATTCCATATGGAAACTGAAGTTTTTTTCCTGGCTTGATGTTGATATCCATTTTATTTTTTCATTTTTAAACAGACAGTAAATAAGGCCGGATGTGGTGGTGCACGCTTGTAATCCCTGCTCTTGGGAGGTGAAGACTCGAGGATCGCGCAGGTTCGAAGCCAGCCTCACTGGCTTAAGAGACCCTGTTTCCAAATAAAAATATAAAATAGGTCTGGGAGTGTAGCCCGGAGGTAGGAGGGCTTCCAGGAACCCTGGGCTCCATCCCCAATAGGAACAACAACAACAAGAATGCTCTGTAGGCACGGCGGTGCGTGCCTACAGCACATGTGCTTGGAAAGCTGAAACAGAAGGGACCCTCGAGCCTAGCAGTTTGGGGACAGTGTGGGCAACACACAGAAACCCTTTCTCAAACACGCAAACAAACTAAACAGCTCTTCTTGGTAGATATTATTAGTCCCATTTTCTAGATGAAGAAAATGAAGATGAAGACACTTATTCAACAACGTGCCCAAAGTTATACACTACGAAGTCACACCCAAAGCCATATTTGGGCCCAGAGCCCCCTCAGAGCCCTTCTTCTGGGCCCATTCCACGCATCCCCTCTCTACTGAACTGCGATGTTCAGAAGACATATGCTAGGAACGCGAGCAAATGAGTCAACTCCTTTGGTCTCGGTTTCTCCTCTAACTGAGGAAGTTCACACCTGATTCTCAAATATACAAAGCAGTTAACAAAGCATCTAGCACTTGCTAAGTGTTAGGTAAATGAGAGCCAAAAATGAAAACTAAAAATAAAGAGGCTTCGCAGGCGGGTGCGCACTAGTAAAAAGCGCCACTGGCTACTGGCCTGGCTTCCAGGGCCACACCGGGTACAGGTCCAGCATGACAAGGACGTGGAGCCAGAGGCTGAAACATGTGGTCACACAGTGGTGTAAGAAGTAGCATTAAAATTATTATGCGTGACAATTACTTTAAAACATAACACTTGGACAATTCAAAGATGCTATCTCCTGGAAAAATCAAGAAAAACGCCCTAAAAAACTATTTAGCAGTGAAAAGGCTTGGGAATAAGGGACTATCTTTATGTTAAAAAACTGTCAAAGGAGAAAGGACATTTTTAAGAAAATGACATATTCTGGTTTTGTGTTTTTGTTTTGTTTTGTTTTGGAGGGAGGTAGGCCCTGAGAATTGAACCCAGGTGCATTCTGTCTCTGAAGTACACCCCCAGCCTTTTTTATTTTTTACTTTGAAACAGGGCCTCATTCAGTTACTGAGGGTCGTGCTAAGTTGCTGGGGCTGGCCTCAAGTCTGTGATTCTCGGATTCTATTTACTAAAACGAATCAAAGCACGAAACGAAAGATCACGTTAAGAATGTTTCTTAGAGTTCCCATGAAAAGCCCGGGGCAATACTACATTGGACATATACTCTAAGATGAATGTGTTAAAAACTAACCTGTTGTCCAAGATCTGATTGTGAGACCTAGAGACAGGTCCCTGGATATTTTAAAAACTACTATAGGAAGTGAAATCTCACAGCACGGCTAGTAAAACTACGATGCTTCGTCCTAGTTAAACTGATCAAGGACACGAAGGAAAGACTATTGCCGTATCTTAAGCTAATTCAAATTGGTTTGTCATTTGTAATCCTGTTATTTTAGGCAACTGGCAAGAAGAAACCATTCCTGTCAAGAATAAAACCACATAGGAAAGTGCTAGCCATCTAAGGTATTAAAGGCTCAGTCATTTCCACTGCTTTGTAATCCATTCTGCTGGCTTCAGGACAAGGTACAACCCTATAGCATTAGGTGGTATTAAGTCATAACCAATGGAAGACATTCACCATAATAAAAAATAGTCTACACCACGTCTTTGGGAGGCTGAGACCAGAGGATCACGGTTTGCGGACAGCCTCAGCTATTTAGTGAGGTCCTTTGCAACTCAATGAGACCCTGTTTCAAATTAAAGAATAAAAAATAGGGCTGGGGGTATAGCTTGGAGGTAGAATGGCCCTGGGTTCCATCCCCAGTACTGAAAAAACAAAACAAAAAAGATAGTCTCAAGTTACAGAAATTTAAGAAAGAAGTAATACAAGTTCTATACCAACTCTTCTAGAAAATACAAGAGAAGGGGATATTTTCTTTTTATCTTATAAGGTCAACATTACCATAACAAAACCAGACATGGACATTACAGGAATAGGAAATAATAAAAATTAAAAAGAACCATAAACCCAGAATAACCCTCATGGACATAAATGTAACCATTCTTAATAAAATGCCAGCAAAGTGAATAATATAAAAGAACATAGTATATCATAACTGAATAGGGTTTTTCCAAAATGCAAATCAATTTAACTAACCATATCAACAAAGACTACAAAAGAAAAATCATGTATTCATTTCAATAGATGCAGAAAAAGCATTTGCCAAAATACAACGTCTATTTGCAATTTAAAAATTCTTGAATGAGAAACAAAAGGGAACTTTCCTTGAAAGAAAAACCAAATAAAAGGCACTTATGAAAACCTACGGGCAAGATCTTAATGGTGGAAGATGAATGCTTGTTCCCTGAGACTATGAACTAGGCACAGGCCTCTACTTTCAGCTGGGTGTGGTGGCACAAACTTGTACTCCTAGTACCTGGAGGCCGAGAAAGGGGACCTCGGTTCACAGCCAGCCCCAGTGCTTAGTGAGGCCTTGTTTCAAAATAAAAAGAATAAAATTGGGCTGGGGATGTAGCTCGGAGGTAGATGCCCCTGGGTTCCATCTCCAAGACACTCTCCCAACACGCGCGCGCGCGCACACACACACACACACACACACACACACACACACGGTATCTACTTTCACTGCGTACGATTGAACTGGCAATTTAAGACAATATGGTAAGAAAAGAAAATGAAAGAAACATACACTGAAAAGGAAAAGGTAAAATCACCTCTATTCATAGATAATTGTCTATGTACAAACCCCTAAACATTTAATTTTTAAAAAGCTACTAGAACAAATAAATGAATTAAGTAAGGTCAAAGAACATAAGGCACCAAAAGCAACTGTTCAATGATACAAGAAACTAGACACTGAGATAAAAAACAGTACCAGTATAATAGCAAGAAAATATAAAATAGAGAGAAACTTAAGAAAATTACAAGACTTGTAACAAACACTACTAACATAGTTGAAAAAAATAAAAAAGACCTAAAAAAGGAGATACAAGCCGGGCGTGGTGGCGCATACTTGTAATCCCCGCGCTTGGGAGGCAGAGACAGGAGGATCGCGCAGGTTCAAAGCCAGCCTCAGCTGGCTTAAGAGACCCTGTTTCCAAGTATAAAATAGGTCTGGGAGTGTAGCCCGGACGTAGAAGGGTTCCGTCCCCAGTACCACCGATACAAAAAAAAAGTAGATACAACATGTTATGGATTCAGACCCAACATAATTAAGTTGTCAACTCCTAATAACCACACTGATCTACATATTTAACATAAACTGAACTGCAAACTAACTATAAATATGCTCTTTTGTAGAAACTAAAAAGTAGATTCTAAAATGTATATGGAAATATAAAAGATCCAGAATGTCAACAGTGATCCTAAAAGAGAAAAACAAAGTTAGAAGAAAACATACTTTTTTATTTTTGGTGGTACTGGGGGTGGAACAGGGGCTTTCTACCTCCGGGCTATACTCGCAGACCTATTTTATACTTTACTTGGAAACAGGGTCTCACTAAGTTGCTGAGAACCTCACTAAGTAGCTGAGGCTGGCTTCGAACCTATGCGATCCTGTCTCAGCCTCCCAAGCGCTGGGATTACAAGTGTGCACCACTATGCCAGCTTGAAAACATACTTTTTTATTTCAAAATTTACTGTAAATCTACAATAACCTACAGTTTTTATATTGGTATAGGAATAGACATAAAGATCAGTTAGGTGTAGTGGTACATGCCTGTAACGCCAGTACTTGGGAAGCTAAGACAGGAGAACTGCTGTTTTGAGGCCAACCTCAGCAATTTAGAATGCCTCTCAGCAACTCAGTGAAACCCTGTTGCAACATTTTTTAAGAAGTCCTGGGGATATACAATAGACTTAGAATACCCCTGGGTTCAATTTTCAGTACAAAAAAAAAAAAAAATTAAAAGATTTGACGCACATATCTCCAAAGAAGATATGTAAATAGCAAATAACCATATAAAAAGATGCTTAACATCAGCTACATAATGAAGCCCTTTGCAACTCAGTGAGACCCTGTTTCAAAATAAAGAATAAAAAATAAGCTGGCATGGTGGCACACGCTTGTAATCCCAGCAGTTGGGAGGCTGAGAGAGGAGGATCACGGTTCGCAGACACCCTCAGCTACTTAGTAAGGCCCTTAGCAACTTAGTGAGAACCTGTTTCAAATTAAAGAATAAAAAATAGGGCAGGGGGTGTAGCTGGGAGATCAAATGCCCTTGAGTTCCATCCTCAGACTCGCTAAATAAATAAATAAATAAATAATATTTAGGGCTGGGGGTGGGGGGAATAGCTCAGAGGTAGTATGCCCCTGGATTCCATCTCCAGTACTGCAAAAATAACAACAACAAAAAGATGCTTAACATAGTCATTAGGAATATGCAAAATAAAATCAGAGACAGACAGACAGACAGACAGACTAACATTATTATATAAGCACTGGATAGGCTACATTTAAAGAGAAACACACTGAATGCTGATCAGCATAGAACAACTGGACACCCATACATTGTTGCTGGAAAGAGAAATGTTACAGCCACATTTGGGGAAAGTTTGGTAGTGTCTTTAAAAGTTAAACATACAGCGGGGCGTGGTGGCGCACGCTTGTCATCCCCGCGCTTGGGAAGCAGAGACAGGAGGATCGCGCAGGTTCGAAACCAACCGCGCTGGCGTAAGAGACCCTGTTTCAAAAATATAAAAATAGGTCTGGGAGTATAGCCTGGAGGTAGAAGGGCTTCCAGGAACCCCAGTACCACCAAATAAAATAAAATAAAATAAAATAAAATAAAATAAAAGTTAAACATACATACTTATACCATCAAACCCACAATCCCAGTGTTAGGTTCATAAAAATACATACCCACCAGACATATGTTCATAGCAGCTTCATAACAACCAAATTCACAACAACTGAACCCTGGAAACAATCCCAATGTCTACTAACTGATTAGTGGTTACACTAACATGCTTCTATTCGTGCAACGGAATAGTACTCAGCAGTTAAGATTTATAAACTACTAATACATGTAGGAACATTGATAAATCTCAAAAACATCATGCTAAGTGAAAACAAAAAAGGCAGACCCAAAGGCGCGCAGCGTGTGATCCCGCCCCGCCAGGGGCTGTGAGAAGGCAGCTGAGCGGCTGCAGGGACTGGGGCGCAGAAGTGTTTGCAAACAGAGTAGAACTTGATCCCAGACTGCACCTGCTCTGTGTCTTGCCTTTGGTAAAGCTTATCCCACAGTATGAACCTGGTACAACTCAAGGTCTGCACTTACATGCCAATTTTATCCTAATAAAAGTGATTTAAAAATAAAGAACAAATCCACATTTGACCTACATATCTCAAGGTTTGTCTTGTCGGGATCAAATGACATAGTTGAATTTTAATGAGATTGACACATTCTGATATAAAAAGTGTTTTATAAGCCCCCCAAAACTGAGCAACTTTAAAATTTTATAGGCCTCTCAGGCATGAAGGGCACCGTTGTAATACGGTCAATCAAAGCTTCAGCTCCTTATCAGCTCCTTATCTAGCTATATTTAGCAAGTACACATGATTAAGTCTAGCAAGCCTTTCTGACAAAACAAATAATTTGTGGTAACTGATATTAATCCTCTGCGTTAAGGTCCATCACTAGTCAAACATTAAAGAGTTAAGAGGGTGATTCTTTGTACATAAAGTACCATATCTAGAGTTTTTAAATGGCACTTATTCTCTTCAGAGATACCTTCTGCAGGGAGCTCTTGATATCAGTACCTGAACTACCCTGAACTTTGAGTTTTGCTATTTTATTGCACACAGACACCTTCTGACTTTCAGCCAAGGTGTCAGTGTCCCTGTTGGCTTGTTATTTATTCTAAATTATGTGTACTCAACTGTCAAAGAAACATTGATACAGGCTTTTCTCCCCGATCTCAGGAAAAAAGAACTGGGGAGAGACAAAATGAAAATTATGACCGGGGAGGAAAGGACGGCTGAGCCCAACTGTAGAAGCCACTGGGAAGACTCCAGGATAGGAATCTGGGTGAAGCAGAGGTTTCATCCCATACCTGACCTCAGCCCCTGTGACTGTACAGTCCAGGGCGCTGTGCTGGAGACGCCGCAGGCTGCAGCTGGACAGAGGATCTTGAATCACGGTGGAGAACTGACTCTTCAACCACAAAGTGTCCTCCAGAATTATATTCCAATTTCTCAGCCGTCACCAAAGTGTGAAAATGTGAGCATTCAGATATGAAGGAGGCTGTCCCCAGTGTGTGGGGGAGGAGGCTGCCCCCAGTGTGTGGGGGTACAGCCTCATGTGTTGGGTTTACAAGAAATTGTTTACCAATAAACTGAAAATCACATCAAAAGTTTGTTTATTTGTTTGGTGGGACTGAGGACTGAACCCAGAGCTTCATAATGCTGGGCAAGCACTCTACTGCTGAGCTGTATCCAAGCCAAGAGAAGACCCCAAAATGCACCTGCAAAAACAGTCATATTGTTGGTAAATACAGCCCTCATGGGGCACACATCTGTAATCACTGTGCTTTGGAGGCTGAGACAGAAGAATCACATGTTCAAAGCCAGACTCAGCAAGTTAGGGAGGCTGCCAGCAACTTAGTGAGACCCTGTTTCCAAGGGAGAAAAAATAAAATAAGGCTGGAGGTGTAGCTCAGAGGTAGAATGCCCCTGGGTTCACACCCCAACACCCCCACACACAAAGGTCTTTCAAAGAAGATATAAAAAATTTCTCCTAAAAGAAACAAAAACTCTAAATCTTTTCAATTTGGAGACAGTTACTTCTCATCAATAAAAACCTATCCATTTTGTATTGAAGATAATAGATAACCTTCATATTTGAGACCTGCTTAAAACTGGTAAAATCCATTAGGTATGATAAAAATCTTGTTAAATGAGCAAGATGAATTATATGTGACTATTATAACAGGACAGCCCCATAGCCCAAGATTTATGCACTACCAAACTGTTTTTCTAACACAGATACAAATTCTATTTTTAGTAGCAACTTTACTCATAACCATCCAAACTTGAAAGCAACCAATCTATCCTCCAGTAGGTGACAGATAAACCCTGGCGTATCCACAATGGAGTATTACTCAGCACCAAAAGGAAATGAGCTGTCGAGCTAGGAAGACAGATAAACCTTAAATGCACTGTTACTAAGTGAGAGGCATTAACCTGAAGGTATACGCTATGTGACTGCATCTGTGTGTGTGTGTGTGTGTGTGTGTGTGTGTGTGTGTGTGCGCGTGCGTGCGCGCGTGCACGTGCGCGTGGTACTGGGACATTCTATGAGCAGTGGGTGCCAGGCGTTGGGGTGGGAAGGGATGAACAGACAGAGACGGAAAGCTCTCGGGCAATGAAGTATTGCACCTGCACTGCAGGGGAGGACACACGCCACTCGACAGTCTGTCCAGACCCCATGCAATGTATAACACTAAGAGGGGACCTAATGTCACCTCTGCACTGTTGGCAATGCCACGCACATACAGGTTCACTGGCTGAAACAATGCACTCTGTGGTGCTGACAGCTCCAGGGAAGGCTGTGTGTAGAAGGTGGGGTCGGGGATAAAAGACGTCTCTGTACTTTGTTCATTTTGCTATGAACCTAAAACTACTCTAGAAAAAGTCATTTTTCCCCTCCCTTTTCTTGTGGGGATGCTAATGGTGTTTGAACCCAGGGGCATTCTACCTTTGAGCGACACCTCCATCCCATTTCTATTCTGAAACATAAGCTGCTGAGGATAGCCTCAAACTTGTAATCCCATTATGTCAGTTTCCCAAGTGCTGGGATGACAGGTGTGTACCCTTTTGCCCAGTTACGCTTACTTTTTAAAGAGGTATACTGATACTATGTTTTTTTTTTTTTTTTTTTTTACTATGTCTTCTGGTTATAGAAAAGGATTAATAGAATAATTTATTCACCTCTGTAAGGAAGTTATTATATTGCATGTAGAATATTGTCATCCTTAACTTTAAAGATAGTATAAAAAGAAAGTAGCTTGAGAACAGCTGCAACACCTCTAAAACCACTTCAGAACTTGTCTCTGCACAAGCAAGTTACACAGGTAAGACACAAATCTGTTCAAAACTGCTGGAGTCTCGATGTCTGTCCAAATTCACATACTGAAAACCTTACCTCACATGTGGTATCTTGAAGGTATGCCCTTCAGGAGATCATTAGGTCACATGGGTGGAACCCTTTCGAATGAGGCTAGCTTACAAGAAAAGAGGCCCAAAGAGGCCCTCAGCTCCCACCATGTGAAGGCACAGCAGAAAGTACAGCAAGGGCCCGACACTGCACCTGCTGTGACCTCAGACTTCCCAGCCCCCAGGACCACAAGAAAGAAATTTCTACTGCTTACAAGCTGTCTATGTACCAGTATTGGGAACGGCCTAGGAAGATTTGAGAAAGCTTGATTATTAATATATTCCAAAAACTGGGTGAGGGGCAAATCTGTGAAAGGACTTGGTTTCTGCCTAGAAGCAGGCAATTATTCCAATGTAAATTAACCTAGCTAAAGGTAATTAGCAAGTCTATAGGAGAGGGGAGCTAGGACTTCCTCGTTCTCATTCTAAAGACAGGTTCACATGATAATTGGATGATCCAGCTAGGATGGGAGGAGGGGTCCTTGGCCTTCTTGAAAGGAGACATCTTGACACACCTTGCTGGGGGAGGAACCGTTCTAACAGGGATGTTTTCTAAGTCAGAATTACATAAACAAGCTGGAGGTCATGGGTATAAAAAGTCCGGTCCACATGTTGTATCTTTGGTGGGGCATTCATTTGAACCCCCACCCCCGTGCCATTCTGGCATAGGGCTGTAACTATCTTCTGTATTTCTATCTTTTTAATAAACTTCTTTAAATCTTCAGCAAGAGTCCGGGCTAATGTGTATTTATCCTTAGCTCAGGACAAGAACCCACACTTTTTTATGTTTTTCTGGTTTTTTTGTTTCTTTGGGGAGTTTTCAGGAAGTTATTCCCAGGGGTCTAATAAAGATCCGTAACATTTGATGCCCAACGTCTTGGGGGCAACGTGGGGCATGAGGCTCTGTACTTTTCACGGGACTTTTTGGCCAGTGGGTCAGTGGGCAGCAGCAGCTTTAGCTCCAGCTGTAGAGCTTTAAAACAACTATAGAGAGCCTTTGCATCATGGCATCTCTGAAAGTGAATTCCAGGGCATCTTGCAGGTGGCCCGAAAGCCACTGCATCTTGAAGGTCAGTAACCCTCCCCAAAATGGGACCAGATCCTGGCGGATGACTGGAGTGCCAGCGCCAACAGGCTCTCTGAACTGTGGAGACACCCCTGCCATGGACTAGCTATGGCAGAATCTCCAGGGGAGGGGAAAATTCCCCATAGCGTAGGCTTGATAGGCCCAATGAGTGCCCTCCATTCTGCCCACATCACAGATGGGACACTCTTTTAAAAGCCCTATACAAAGTTAATTTTTTTTTTTTTTTTTTTTTTTTTGGTGGTGGTACTGGGGTTCCTGGAAACCCTTCTACCTCTGGGCTACACTCCCAGACCTATTTTGTATTTTTTAATTTAGAAACAGGGTCTCTTAAACCAGCACAGCGTGGCTGGCTGCGGGATCCTCCTGTCTCCAAGCGTGCGCCACCACGCCCGGCTACAAAGTTAAATCTAAAAAGAGAAAGGTCCATAGCCAATCTTTAGAAAACTCCCCAAACAGGAGACGCCAGCCAGCACCCATTTCTAAAATGGTAGTGAGGTTTCCCCCCCCCCCCCCCCCCCCCCGTGGTTAGAAACAGGTTCTAGGGAGATAGGGAGATAAGCTAGCTTGCTTTGGGCGGCAGCATCTAGGAAGCGTGGCCATTAGCAACTGCGGCCCTGTGCACCCTGTTGGTCTGTGAACTATGGCAGTTCCTAGTCCCCAGCAGCTATTGGAAGCCTGAATGGGTAAGCTTCTCCAAGAGCTCAAGAAAAAGCCTGAGTCAAAAGTTTTAGCCAGATAACTGCGAGGCAGGCTTGCTAGGTGAATGGCTGGCTACACCCAGAAGGCATTGTCCGGCATTCAGCAGGCAGTTACAGCAACATTTGTGTAAGAAAGCCTGCAGGGGAGGAAGCTCAGGAGGGAGCCATGCCGACCACATGGCAGCTCAGGATTCTTAGACATACCAAAAATTACAGAATATTTTCAGGGAAAACCTCACTGAGAGGAGGGACAGGTAGGAGGGAGAATGGAGGGTGTCTAAAAGTTCAAGCCTGCGTTGCCCCTCTGGTGAACTGCGATGCCACTCTCGCGGCTCCATGCACACAGGCATCCCAGCTGGACACCACCAGTTGGGCTACTAGCTTTAGGGAATGCAGGAAACTTCATCCGGACAGAGAAGAGCCATGCAGCTCAATCGGACAGGGGAATATGGAGCAAGGGGAAGGGTGGCAAAGCCCCTTCCCATTTAATACCCTCACAGTGGGCAGCAAACTGGTGGGAAATGAGGCCACCCTCAAGGCCCACACACACATAGGGTGCAGGGACAGGAGGACGACCTTCTGAGCACAAAATACCTCTCTCTGTCTTAAGATGAGATTCCAGCAATATCCTAAATGCTAGGGTAATTGGTTTTAGATTGGGAAGCTCTGGGAAGGGGGGGCGACCTTGCCCAGACAGGCCACTAAAACCCCACCCGTTCTCTCTCAAGTGGGATCCCAGCAATCCAAAGTGAAAGCCAGATCTCCACTCGCATGTGTTCTCCAAAACTGGGGAAAGTTTGATCCCAAAATGCTAAAGAAAGCTCTCATTTTTTCTGCACCCAAGTATGGCCACAGTATGTGCTGGGGGACAGAGACACGTGGCCCCGTCAGGGAGGTTTAAATTATAACACTATTCGGCAACTAGACCTATTTTGTAAAAAGGAGGAAAGATAGATGGAAATAGCTTATCTTCAGCTGTTCTTTAACCTTCGAGACCACCCAGATTTCTTTAACGATTGCAGGGTTGACAATTGTGGCAGCCTTGGCTACAGCAGTGTGGGAAGGAAGAGTTTAGAGTTCGATCTGTCCGTATGCAGTTCTTTCTTAAGGCTGAGTGTAAGGCTACATCACCAGCTCAAACAATAGGTGCTGGCAGTTTTAGTCAATTTTTTATCCGGTAGAAGGGGAGGCCATTCTTAAGACAAAGACTACTACTGCAGGCTGCCAATTCGGTTTAACAGGGACTTGAAAAGGGAAAGACAGAGGGGCAAAAGCCATGAAAGAAGTCTGGCTGAGCACAGAAGCCTGGGCTCAAGTCTTTAGGGGTGGAGAGCAAGGGCATCTCTGGCATAAACGCCCTCAACCATGAGGCCAGAAAGGGCCTTCCGAGGCCCAGCTCACATAAGGGGAACCATTAAACGGCTGAGCACCCCAGTTCTGGAGGGCACTGGGGTCCCCAGACCTAGGTTCCCAGTGATTCCTCCCAACTCCCACCACCCGAGTTAAGACTAAAGAGCCTTAGGGATCACAGTGAGATCTCAGAAGGCCAGATGTAAGGCATTACCCTTCTTTCTGGCCCAAGGTCCAAAAGCTTAGCTAGGGTGAAAGGCAGATCAGGCCAGCCCCCAAACTATTTTTTTTTTTTACCCAATACTCAGCCTGCGGCATCCAGGATGACCTTCAATTCTCCCATTCTCACTTAAACTAGAGGTTTCAGCTCTTCTCAGGAAACCAACTTTTTTTCTTTTTGCTGGCTAAAGTTATTGCTCAAAGTTTTGAATTTCAACCAGTCTTACCTAAACTGTAAACTCCTAAAAAGCTGTGCAAGTAGATCTCTGAAATGTGATTAAATACAATATATATTGCTTTTAAAGTTCTTTTTCCTTTGACAAAATTAATGTTTTAGACACTAGTGATGTTTATCTGATGTCCTGGTTTTCTGTGGTAATTTATAATACAGTTTTTAAGGTGTGTGATCAAATATGATATGCATTGTCTTTAATTTTATTCCTTTTGCAAAACTAAGGTTTTAAGGTGCTAGTGATATTTACCTAATGTCTTGTAATTCAATTATTAAAGTGGGGAAATGCAAAATGCAATCCTTTAAAAATGCTCTTAACTTCATAAGGTTTAAAATAACACTTAAATTTGTTTCTTGTTTTTGTTTTTGGTGTGGTACTGGGGTTCCTGGAAGCCCTTTTACCTCCAGGGTACACTCCCAGACCTTTTTTTTTTTTTTTTTTTTTTTTTTTTTTTTATACAGGGTCTCTTAAGCCAGCATGGCTGGCTTCGAACCTGCACAATCCCCGTCTCAGCCTCCCAAGCGCTGGGATTACAAGCATGCGGCACCACGCCCGGCACACTTAAGTCTTTTAAATGTTTTTGTTTTTTTTTTTAATTCCTGGTATATGAACAACATTATTAAATGGTATGCTTTTTTGGGGGGGTTGCTTGTATGTAACAACAAAAGACAGATGTAGAGAGTCTATAGATGTATTTCTTTATATGTTGGTAAGTACAGAGAAAGGAAATGTTGTGAGACTAAGAAAACATGTTGTAAGGTTTATCTTAAGATTGTCCCAAATGGGAAACAAAAGACCAGGATAGAAAAATCAGAGCGTTAAAGTAATTTGTAGCCAGGCATGGTGGGCACGCTTGTAATCCCTGCGCTTGGGAGGCGGAGACAGGAGGATTGCGCAGGTTCGAAGCCAGCCACGCTGGCGTAAGAGACCCTGTTTCAAAAATATAAAATAGGTCTGGGAGTGTAGCCCAGAGGTAGAAGGGCTTCCAGGAACCCTAGTACCACCAAAAAAAAAAAAAAAAATGTAAGTTTTATCCTAAGATTGTCCCAAATGAGAAAGAAAGGACTAGAACAGGAAAATCAGAGGGTTAAAGCAAGTTGCAGAGTGTTTGTGGTATGTTTGTTTACATATGTGATGAAGATGGATTATTAAAAGGGGTATAGGTTTCTAATAAGCCTACCGCTTGTGTATTCCCAAGAGAAAAGTGGGGACAGTTTCCCAAACCATAACAGTCTAGACTTGGCTATTTTGTTAAAGCTGCCCGTTTTAGTGGACTAAGACAGAAACGATTTGGCTTAAGCCCCTCATTTTTAAAATTAATTAATTAATTAACTTTGCAGGCCGGGCGTGGTGGCGCACGCTTGTAATCCCCGCACTTGGGAGGCAGAGACAGGAGGATCGCGCAGGTTCGAAGCCAGCCGAGTGCGCTGGCTTGGGAGACCCTGTTTCCAAATAAAAATGTAAAAATAGGTCTGGGAGTGTAGCCCGGAGGTAGAAGGGCTTCCAGGAACCCCAGTACCACCAAAAAAAAAAAAAAAATTAACTTTGCAGTACTGGGGATGGAACCCAGGGGCATTCTATCTCCAAGTTACACCCCCAGCCCTATTTTTTATTCTTTATTTTGAAACAGGGTCTCACCGAGTTGCAGAGGGCCTCACTAAGTACCTGAGGCTGTCTGCAAACCTGGATCCTCCTGTCTCAGCCTCCCAAACTTTGGGATCACAAGCGTGTGCCACCACACTGGCTGCCCCTCATCTTTTATTTTTTTATTTATTTTTTATTTTATTATTATTATTTTTTTCTTTCGGGTCTGGGGATGAAACCCAGGGACAGTTTACCTCCGAGCTACACCCCCTGCCTTCTTTTTTTATTCTTTATTTTGAAACAGGGTCTCACTGAGTTGCAGAGGGCCTCACTAAGTAGCTGAGGCTGTCCTCGAACCACAATCCTCCTGTCTCAGACTCCCAAATGCTGGGATTACAAGCGTGCGCCACCATGCCTGGCTCCCTCATCTTTTAAATATGGAAAATGAGGCTCCAGGTCAGGAGGCGATTCAGTGGCAGAAAAACTAGAACCATAACACTCTGTAGCCTTTCCATTAACTACTCTAATCGAGAAAAAGGAAATGTGATACATTTCTAAAAATTCAGAGATGTTCAATGCTTTTTCTTCTTCCGTGTTTTTATTTTTCAGAAGACGTGAGTCCAAATAGTACCTTTCACTGGTGATAAGCACACAGCAAGCTCTGCCCCTTCACTCATTTATATTGCGTGCCTGGTTTCTCCAGAGGTCACTTAAAAATATGTATGTTTTCAAAATTCTTAAAAGGCATAAGAAAACATTTTACCCTGAGAGTGAATATAGAATGCATGTGCTTATTACTAAAGTGAAGGTTATGCTGGCCACCCGGCCATTGTTAGTAGAAGTTGCGAATCTTGGCCGACCTCTTACAGAGGTAAAAATCCACCCTGGTGGGAGCAGCTGTGGCTGTAAAGGAAGCTACAAATAACTGCTGGGAGCTCAGCAGGCACTGTTATTATATCCTGTTTACTCTGTCATTTTTCCTTTCAGTAGGATATTATTTATACAGACCCCACCCATAACTTCTTGTTTATCTTATTATAGAAACCCTTCAATTCTATAAAAAGAAATCTCTGTATTTGTTTCTGGAACAGCACATGCGCTATCATTTTGCACCTCGTACCCTTTGTATTTAGCATTCTCTTTTGTTATGCACCATTCGTCCTCATTTTGATCTCAAGGTTGATTTCACATATTAGAGTTGAACTTAAATGACTTTAAGAGAATCTGTTACAGGATAAAATTCTAGAACAGCACATCCTAAACTTTATTTGGGGGTGGATTTCAACAGAAACATATTCTTCAAAGATAAACAAAAATTTGTTTAAAGACACTAAATTTCATCTGTATACTACGCACGTCCTCTAGGGAGTGAGTGCTGGGTGAGCAGAAGTAGTCCTTACGCAGGCTCGTTCGCTAGTAGGTGGGTTGACTACGAGAGCCAGGCTTATTTAGACCCTCCCTGACTCGACTCTCTTTTCTTCGGGAGGATCTCTTCTCTGTCCCTGTTAGTTGGGTGACTGGACAGGCTGGGTGAAAAACATAAGACAGTACTACAGGAGAAACAAGCAAATTCAGTAAGTCAATCAATAACAAAAAGGAGCCAATCTGGTTACCAATTATCCTCATACTCTTCCCTGGTAGATAAAAGAAAATGCAGCCAGGCACAACAGTGCATGGAAAATCCAGTATATGGGGGGCAAAGAAAGGAGGAGTGCAGGTTGGAAGCCAGCACATGGTAATTTAGACTTTAAAAAAATTTTTTTTTTTTGCAGGTCTGGGGACGGAACTTGGGGGCATTCGACCTCTGAGCTACATTCCCTGCCCTAGTTTTTATTCTTTAATTTGAAACAGGGTCTCACTAAGTTACGAGGGTCCTCACTAAGTAGCTGAGGCTGTCTGCGAACCGTGATCCTCCGGTCTCAGCCTCCCCAATGCTGGGATTACAAGTGTGCGCCACCACGCCCAGCTTTTTTAGACTTTGTTTCAAAATAAAAAAGAAAAAGGGTTGTGGGTAGCTCAGTTGTTGACTGTTCCTGGGTTCGAAAGAAAGAGAGGATGAAGAAAGATGTCACTTTTTTATTTGTTGAGCAAATAAATAATTACTTCTGGGTGTCACAAGGGACATTTTCTCACATGTATCATTTGTATTAACTCTCTTTATACCATTACTAACTCTACAAGATAGCTATGTAAATAAGAAATGTTCAGAGCGTGTGCACAAAGCTAGATTCTCTGGCATGTGTAGGGAATGATCACTGCCTTGAAGAACACTACTCTAAAATGGAAACTAATATGCGTGCTAAACCTCAAGGCGGGGAATGAAGTGTAACTCATTACACTCAGAATGTAATATAAGAATTACATCCCAACAGAAGAAGGAAAACCAATGAGAAAGTCCTTTCTTAATTTTTACTGGTGCATTATAATTGAACACAATCTTGAGAGTCAGAGTGATGCATTCATATGTGTGTGTGTGTGTGTGTGTGTGTGTGTGTGTGTGTGTGTTAGTGGGGGCTGAGCCCAGGGACTTTCTACCTTTGAGCTATTTTACATTTTTGGAAACTAAGTTGCTGAGGCTGGCTTCAATCCAATCCTGCGATTCTCCTGTCTCAGCCTCCCAAGTCTGGGATTACAGACAACACACTACCACGTCCAGCTCACATAACATCTTGATAAGTGGGAACTGATAAGGCTGTGATGAGGGGGTAAAAGGCTTCCTAGGTATAACCAAGGATTTGGAAACATCCAAGTAAACAAGATTCTGGAAATTATATAAGGAGCTAAATTCAGCCCAGGGGTATATTGGCAATAAAAAAGAAAGTGGGAGTTCCAGTATAAGGAATTTCATTTTTCGACAATGGAGAATCATCAAAGATGCTTGAGAAGGGATGAACTCAAGCTTGGAGTAGAAATGGAAAGGGAGAACAAATTTGGGTGAGGCTGAGATGGAGGAGGGAGTTTTTAAGATGACCAAATCCCATACCTATAACAGCAAAAGGAAGGTCCATGTAATACAACAGATAATAAAAATGTCTGAATATTTTTAACTCTTGCTTTCAAAAACAGGAGATGGCATACGACCGAGTGAGGCAATGTCAAACAGCGCCAATCCACTGAAGTCAATGTCAGGAAAGTTCACCTGGCTCCCAAAACAGTATCTCTCAAACCTCAGTCACTTGGAGACCTGATTAAAATATAAATTGTTTCAGTGGTTTAGGGCAGTACTATGTATTTTTACATTTTCAACAAGCTCTCTGCAGACAGCAATGCCACTGTCTTATAAACTGCATTTGCAGTAGTGAGAGATGAAGATATCTTTGTTTCCCTTTCCAGATGGTAATATTTGATAAATTGTGTTTAGCTCATTACGGTACATCTAGTGCTTTTAGGTATACCTAAGAAATGCTTTTTAGAGGTATCTTATGATTACATCAATGTTGGATGCGTTTCAAAGCCACTATTTTAAAAGTCCAAGATGATTCAAGATTCAGCATATTTAACACACGCAGAAATGTTTCCACCTGAACAACATTCTCTCTATTGCTTTCTATTGCTGTTCTCTGACACAATAAGTTTTTATTTATTTTAAGGGCTTACAACTGAAGATAATATTGTGTCTTGTTATGGAAGCTGAAGGACAAGTGCAGAAGTAATCCTCCACCTTCTCATAGCTTACCACGTCAGCTAGTCTCAGTGAAGCCTCCATCCTTTGCCCTTACGTTGCCATAAGCACCATAGCTCAGTCCTTGAAGATACAGATGAAAACTTTATGACTGTTATTATTTTGGTGCTGGGGTTGACCTCAGAGGCATTTTCCCTCTGAACTACACCTCCCACACCTTTCTTCTTTTGTTTCTTCTCTCTCTCTCACCTCCACCCATTGCTTCTTTTCTTCTTTTCTTCCTTCTCCTCCTCTCTCCCTCCCTCTCTTTCTTTCATTCTGGGGATGGAACCCAGAGGCGAGCTATGGCCCAGCCCTCTTCTATTTTTCTTTTCTCATTAGGTTGATGAGAGTCTCACTACTTGCTGTAGCTGTCCTCACACCTAAGATCCTCCTGTCTCAATCTCCCAAGTACTGGGGTTACAGGAATATACCACCATGTTCAGCTTTTATTCTTTATTTTGGAACAGGGTCTCACTAAGTTGCTGAAGCTGGCCTCAAACCTGTGATCCTCCTGTCTCAACCTCCCAAGTACTGAGATTACAGGTTTGTGCTATCGTGCCTGGCTTACAAATTTATTTTAAATATCATATTGACAAAAACCTAAAGGACAGCAATTAAATTCACATGTCCTCCATTGGCTTAAGACTTCTAAATGAAAGGAAATGTCTTAAAAATTTTTTACCACTAAAAGAGCTATCATTTACACAAATATATTACCAGCATGATAAACACACACACACACACACACACTATAAAATATTGGCTGGCCTTAGATATTTGGAATGAAAGTTAACACTTCTAAATATCAAGTTTTAGCTTAACCAAATTAATGGTAACCTCTTAGGTAAATTAGTTTCAAAATATGTCACTGTCTCCAGAGTAGAAAGAATATTTTAAAACCGGAAGGTCCTACTGATGATAAGATCCAAATATTTCATTACAGGAGGAAATTGATGCACAGAAGATGAAAAGCTCAGTCACACAGCTTCCTCAGAGTGTGTTAACAAAAGAAAAGAAGGGCAGTCAAGTGTTCCATCTTCCAATGTAGACAATACAGCAAAGTGGCAACTACAAAATGTTGTTCAAATAGTCTCTGGCTCTATTCATGACTAAGGCACAGTGAATATTTTAGAATCTTGTAAGTCACTAAGATGTAATAAGGAAGACCACACACCAACAAAGACATGCTATACCCAAACTTAAGATGTTCATAAATGTGCAATCTGAATAGAGAATGACACACATACACCACAATAAGGATGGGGGGCAGAGAACGGGATGAGGTAAGAAGACGACACTGGTAACCTCGATCTTCTCAGGAATGCTTTGAGGAAAGCTTTCACACACAGAAAAGTAGTTCAAAAACCCACAGCTTTCTTTACCCTCATGAATTCCTTTTTAACTGGTAAAATAAGGAATTAGATTTGGAAGACTGCTAAGTTGTATAAATACAGAAAGTAGATAGCAGGTGTGCGTGTGGCATAGCACTGTTACAATTAAAAGAAATCTAGAGCCCCCCCCCGCCCTCCCCCCTCCCCCCCCGGTGCTAGCCCAGGGGCATTCTACCTCTGGGCTACACCCCAGCCCAATTTTTTATTCTTTATTTTGAAAGAGGATCTTGATAAGTTGTAGAGGGCCTCACTAAGTAGCTGAGGCTGGCCATGGACCCAGATCCTCCTGTCTCAGCCTTCCAAGTACTGGGATTACAAGTGTGAGCCACCAGGCCTGGCTAGGAAAACCATTTTTAGCCATAATATAGGATTTTTTTTTTTTTTTTTTTTTGCTTATTACAAATGCTATAAAATTCACTAGCATAAGTAAAAAATAAATCACTGGAGAAGTTCTGTGATATCAGAGACAATAGTTTTAAATCACAGGCATCCATTTTTTTGCCTAAGTTGACAAATCTGCACTGCAGTGCAGAAATGCAAGCAATATCCCAACATCTGCACCAAGGCAGAGACTAGACACGACTCCACAGTGAAGGCTCTTCAGCTCTTACCTGTCACCTGTGCAACAACTGCTTGGGAAATCCTCCGACTGGCAAGAAAGGCTTTGATTTCCTCTTTTATCACACTGCTGTCCCTCCTAACAAAAACAGAAGACAAGACCAACAATGTATGTTGAAGGTAGAAATCCTCATCTTTGTAAAAGAAAGGTGAAGCAGAGAGGTGGGGAGAACACAGAAAGAAAGGACACGAAAATAAAAGGTAAACAGACCAAACTTGTGTGAAAAATATGAAATTACAACAAACCAAGAAACACCAATGTTCAAGCCCTTTCACAGCACATCATCAGACACTTCAGTGAATGTCAGTGTAGACGGAGCCTCGCACCAGAGATGGCTCACAGCTCACATTAGGACAAGACTGCCAACGGTGTATGCAAAGCTTCTCTACCGGGAAGTGAACATGTCTTACACAGACAGAAAAACCTAGAAAAATAAAAGGCAACAGCTTGCTTCTTAACTCAGCAACCGCATCGATAACGTTTGCTTTAAAACTGCTCAGGTATCATCATTCTCACAGCTGAAAATATTAGCCATTTATGGAAGGCTGTGCCCTTTAACTTGCCCTGTTTTTCTTGTATAAGCAAAAAAAATTTAAAGTGTAATGGGTTGAATATTAAATAATAAAGGTATTTATACATTTCCTATTACATATGAAAATCAGAACTTAATATTAAAAGCTATACTATATTCTATGCCCTTGGTATTACATATTCTAGACTTCTTTTTTCTTCTAAGATGATGGTTACAAATTTTCTCATTTTAAAATTCAAGTTCTCAAAGACCTGATATTTACAAGAAAGACAATGAGTGGCAAGACTTTTCATTCTCCATAATGGCAAACAGAATACTTAAATAAATATTTTATTTTAACCCTTAGAAATGACCAAGTTCTCTCTGAATGCTTTATCTTCAAAAACATTACAGAATAGAGCACTGATTTTGGTTCAAGCTCAAAGTAACAGAGAATAGTGGTAATTTATTATCTAAAGCAGGGGTCAGCAAATTGTGGTCCACAGGCGAATCTAGCCTGCCATCTGTTTTTATGTAACCTATGATCTAAAAATCATTGTCTCATCTGAACATCTGCAATCAATTTGAGCAAAATGTTATACCTCCATTTCATTAGTGAGCCTATATTTTAAAAAAAACTATATTCAATTATTATTTTTATTATTACTATTTGCTATTGGTAAATTGAACTTAAGGGCATTCTACCTCTCAACGGAACCCTAAGTCCTTTTCATTGTTTATTTTGAAATGAGATTTCACAAAGCTGCTGATGGTCTCACTAAATTTCTGAGACTGACCTAAGATCTGTGATCCTCCTGTCTTAGCCTCCCAAGTACTGGGATTATAGGTGCGTACTACCGTGCCTGGCTTCAATTACTATCATTTTATATTGAATTTTGTCAACAAAAATCTATGGCCTTTGCTTTCTCTTTATATATGCATCTACATTATATCATCAATTTTGCCTTTTGGCTAGAAAAGTCTAAAATGTTAACTATCTCTTTCCAGAAAAACTTTGCTAATTGTTTTATATGAGACAAAACTGATAACAAAATATGTTTGTTTAAACTGTTATGTGAATGAACCACCAACTCCTTAAAGGGGTTCAAGTGTTTCTGTAGATTATCTGGAGAAACTAAAGAAAAGTTTCTACGCCACAAGAGCCAGCTGTGCTTTGAATTAGACTGGGTGCTTCAGCCCTCAGTGCAGAGGGCTTTAATGTTCTGTGGGTAGACTCCATGCTCTCATTTTGGAGTTTTGGAAAAAAACTGAGAGGTGATAGTGATGAGTTCCTAATCTGTAGGTTTATAGTATTTTTCTCATCTACTGGCTGGAAATCCTAACCAAAAAGATGTCAAAACAAAGAAAATAGCTGCCTGTTCTAGATCCCAGCGTGGAGGCACACATTTGTGGTGCCAGTACTTGGGAGGCTGAGACAGGAGGATCACAGGTTCCTCCAAGCCTCAGCTACTTAGTGAAGCCCTCTGCAACTTAATGAGACCCTATTTCAAAATAAAGAATAAAAATAGAGCCTGGGGTATAGCTCAGAGGTAGAATGTCCCTGGGCTCAATCCCTAGTACTACAAAAATAAATAAAAAGATAAATATTTCTCTAGTAATTTATTTACTTTTTATTTTTTAATATTGTTTTTGTACTAGGGATGGAATCCAGGGGAATTCTACTTCCAAGCTATACCCTCAGCCCTAATTTTTATTCTTTATTTTGAAACAGGGTCTTACTGAATCTCAAAGGGCCTCACCAAGTAGCTGAGGCTGTCCGCGAACCATGATCCTCAGAGTATCAGCCTCCCAAATGCTGGGATTACACACAGGGCATCACCACGCCCGCCATTCTAGATACTGACTCCCAAACTGCTTAGCTATATATCCATAAGAGCAAGAGATAACTTTAGCAATTGATTTATGTAGATAAATTATGTAGATATTCCAATTAATTTATTAGATAAAACAACTAAATCATTTGGTTTCTGATAAAGCTACAAAATTTGAAAATTGTGAAGTATTACATTTTAATGTATAGAACTATATTCTACAAAAATGAAAGTTTTTTTCTTTTTGCAGTACTAGAAATAGAACCCAGCGGCATTCTACCTCTGAGCTACACACCTAGCCTTATATATATATTTTTTCCTTATTTTGAAACAGGGTCTCACTGAGTTGCAAAGGGCCTCATTAAGTAGCTGAGGCTGCCCTGGAACCACGATCCTCCTATCTCAGCCTCCCAAATGCTGGGATTACAAGCATGTGTACCACACCCAGCCTATAAAACTCTATTTAAGAGAATAATTATTCAGGTGAAATGCAAAATGTACTTTTGTGAGAAAATGAGTAAAAGTCATTTTCTGAACTACCTATTTATTTATTCATTTACTTATTTATTGTGTGTGTGTGTGTGTGTGTGTGTGTGTGTGTGTGTGTCTGTGTGGTGCTGGGGATGGAACTCAGGGGTCTTCTACCTCTGGGCTACACTCCCAGACCTATTTTATACTTTATTTGGAAACAGGGTCTCACTAAGTTGCTGAGAGCCTCACTAAGTAGCTGAGGCTGGCTTTGAACCTGTGTGATCCTCCTGTCTCAGCCTCCCAAGTACTGGAAATTACAAGTGTGTGCCACCACACCCAGCTAGGACTTATAATTTAAATGAGGACTTAAATCAATTTATTTTAAGTCAAATTAATCTAGACCAGACAGTAAACTACATAGAAGAGAACACTGCATTATTCCAATAAGGAACATTGAGTTTATGAATTACTTACAGCCTCACAGTATGGTATTATTAAGGATTGCAGCAACGCAGAAGGAACCCCAGACCTACAAAGCAGCCGTTCACTTACCATCTCATGGCCTACACTTATTCTTCAAATTTCTAAAGTACCCACAATGAGTTAAAGCAAAGCAAAGCAAAACAAACAATTAAAAAAAAACCCTTACTAAACGTTTTATCAGACAGAGTTTTCTTGAAAGAAAAACGTAAGAGCGCTAGGAGGGCAGGATGCTGGGGTGCAGCTCAGTGGCAGAGTGCTGCCCACCAGGACCACAGCCCTGGGTTCCAGATCCAGCACCACACACAAGACAAGGGTGCTGGGAGCACAGTGCAGTGACTGTGTCCAATGACCACAATGGCAAAAAGGTGAGGGCATACAGGGCACTGTGGCTTCAGCACCGTGTAAAACGAGAACATTAGTAACCCCCTTCAAAAGTCTTTCTCCATGCAATGAGATTAAGTATTAAATAATATTAAAGATGTATATATATGCGTATAATATATAAAATAAGTTCTTCAATGTAAAACTTTTTGAAATTGTAAAAGCACTATATAACACTGACTACTATTTTATAAAACCTGACAAGATGCCAAGAAAAGAAGAAACACATAATCTGCTAGAACCATTTAAAACTGAAGTGAACTTCTACACGGGTGCTTTCAGGCACCAAGAAGAGTTCTAGAAGGTCAATTCAGACACAGTAGTGATGTGTCTTTTACTTGCTTTCACTACAGGTCTTCCCAGATAGTAAGGATTCTCTAAGCATCACAGGTCCCATTCTAGTGGGCTCGCTCTGTTCTCTGAGCTGTTGCTGTCCTTTTCATTCCCTCCTCCTCCAGCCTTCTACAACCATGTGCCTCTCCTCTCTTTCTCATTGTACTCTGTGAAATAGTTTATTAGTGTGAAAACTTGCTTCACTCCAAGTCAAATTCTCTGATCTTCTTCCACTTCTTACTTCCTCTCTTCATCTGAAAATTGTCCTGTTCCCTTAAAGAGAATGAATCCCTTTTCTCCTTCCCCTTATAAAATCTCATATTCAATTCTTTCTGAATTAAAGGCAAAAATAAGCTTACTTTCTTTTCTTTCACAGATTCCAAGATAAGTTACTAATTCATCTGCATGCAACTAGATGAAGTCCACATCATCGTCTCCTGCTTCTTTCTCAAATGACTGCCATGCTGGATTCAACTGGGTGAGTTCCACATTAGGATGAAATTTCTCCATTCTATCTTTCATTGTTTTTTTTTTTTTCTTTTTTCTTTTTGCGGTACTGTGGATGGAACCCAGGGGCATTCTACCTCCAAGCTACACCCCCAGCCCTATTTTTAATTTTTTTTTTTTTGGAAATAGGGTCTCACTGAGTTGCAAAGGACCTCACTAAGTAGTCTAGGCTATCCTAATTCGCCACCACACCCAGCTTCTCAAATTACCTTTTTTAAAGACACAACTGAACTGTCACCTATTTAGGGAACTTCTCCCTGATCTTTAAGCTAAAAAAGGTCTCTTTTTCTAATGGCTAACTTTAACACTTTAATTATATTAGTTACATGCCAGTTTATGTTATAGTTGTTTCTAACCTTGCTCTCTCTCTTACTAGCCCGTAACGTCCTTTAGTACAAAGAATATCTTATAAATTATTAGGTTTACATATAATAAAACTTTGTTAAATGAGCAAACAAACCTGTAGCTAGAGATAAAAGGTTGTAACATGGAATACCTGATTCAGATAATTTATGAAACATCTTTAAAATTACTATTCTTAAGTATGTTTAAGCTCCCAAAAATCAGGATGGAAAAAGAGTTATTTATGGTTGTTCAAAACTGCTTCATTTTCTGGAACAAAATATATCAAAAACCACATTTTTAAAATGGTATGCTTAAGCCAGGCATGGTGCTGCATGCTTGTAATCCCAGTACTTGGGAGGCTGAGATAGGAGTATACAAGGTTCACAACCAGCTTCAGCTACTTAGCAAAGCCCTCTGAAACAGTGATTTTATTTTGAAACCCTGTTTCAAAATAAAGAATAAAACAAAGGGCTAGGTATGTAGCTCAGAAGTAGAATTATCCTGGGTTCAAACACCAGTACTGTAAAAAAATAAAAATAAAAAATGATATGCTTTAAGATCTTTTATATTCTCTTAGGTAATATACACTGAACATTGTTTAGAATCACTTGGAAGTAGTCCTCTACCTCAAATATGCTTAGAAATAAAGCAATAACTATCAAGACAATCTATTTACACTTGCAAAAATTTAATTACATACAAATGTCTTTTACATTTAAATTAAAACTTATTCCTCTAACTTTCCACTTACGGAAATATATAAAGCATATTTCTAAATGTGTGTGTGTGTGTGTGTGTGTGTGTGTGTGTGTGTGTTTGAGTTAGGGTCTCACTAAGTTGCCCAGGGCTGACCTTAAACCTGTGATTCTCCTGTCTCAGCTTCCTAAATAAAAGGCTTACAGGCACGTACCACCATTCCCAGCTAGTGAGAAAATCTTAAATTAGAAAGGATACACCACTGAGCATAGAGGCATATGTTTTTTGTTTTGTTTTGTTTTTTACCCAAGCTACTTAGGAGGCTGAGGAAGAAAGATTCCAAGTTTGAGATCAGTCTCAACAACTTAGTGAGACCTGTCTCAAAATGAAGAATAAATTAAAAAAAAAAGAGGACTAGGAAAATAGCTCAGTGGGTAGAATGCTATTAGATTTAATCCCTAGTATAAAAAATTTTTTTTAAAAACTACTCTATATGAATAACCAATATATCATGATCATTTTATCTTATTACCTATAAAACATAAATATTATACCTATAAAAGTAAATAAAGGCTACATATCCCTTATTCAAAGTACATGGGCCTCGAAGTATTTCAGATTTTGGATTTTTGGATATTTTTGAGTATCTGAATATACATAATGAGAAATCTGAGCGATAAGACCAAGGTCTGAACAGAAAATGTATTTAGTTTCCTGTGTCTATGCCTTATACACATAGCCTGAAGGTAATTTTATATACTATTTTAATAATTTTATGCATGAAACCGTTTTATTGTGGAATTTTCCACTTGTTGGTGCTAAGAAATTTTGGATTTTGGAGCCCTTTGGACTTCAGATTTTTGAATTAGGGACCTTCAACCTGTACTCTATTATTGTGAGGCCTACATATATCCAACTTAGAAGAGAGTGTCAAAATTTTGTATATGGGTGGTTAAGAATAGCATTCTTTTTTTCTGTGTGTGGTACTGGGGGTGGAACCCAGGGTCTTTTCCAACTTCCGGCTATACTTCCAGACCTCTTTTTATTCTTTATTTGGAAACAGGGTCTCACTAAGTTGCTGAGAGCCTCGCTAAGTAGCTGAGGCTGGCTTCGAACCTGTGCGATCCTCCTGTCTCAGCCTCCCAAGCGTGGGGATGACAAGCGTGTGCCACCATGCCCGGCTAGGAATAACATTCTTAATGTACAGCATTTATTATTAATTATGATAAACTTCACTTAAATTGTTATTCATAATATATACACAATAGAGCAGAGAAGTATTGAAAATTGTATACCATCACATTAGTAAATGTAGTCATATACTTCATGTATTCATATCTTAAAAGCTATACTTTTTTAAAACATTAAAATGTGAAATGTCTTCATTCTTAGATTTAAAGTCCTTCCTAAAATGTTATACTCAGTACTTTACTGAAAATCCACATGCTAATTTGATTTTCACTTTTTTCAACCTAATTAATTAAAAAATGGAAAAAGCAGTAGTTTCTTTCTGACTCTTTAAAAGGTTGGTCAGGTGTCAATTAAAGTGTTATGAAAGTTTACAAAAGAACCCTTTGTCGTGTACCTTGAAATTACTGTAGCGTAGACTTGCTGGATTCAGACAGTATGTCTCGGGTGGAATGGCCCAGAGGTTGGAGGATTTGAACAAGCGAGAGGTGCACTTCACACACAGAAGAGGATGCAGGAGGGCACTCAGGTGCCCAAGCTCCCTCCCAGAGACCAATCCCAGCTGATTATAATGTCACCATTGGTGAGTGATCAGCAAGGGTGGTACAGATCTAGGAGGACAGAATACTCAAAGGATCTGTTCAAAAAATCCTAGCACTCTACCAAATAAAACTTCAATGTGGCTACTAAGTTATTGATCTGAGGTGACAAACACAATGAAGGAGGAGTGGCAGCCCAATAAAGCCGCCCACACCATGTCTCGTCATGATAACTACTTCTTCTAAAGTCTACTAAAATCCTTAAGTATAAATAATTAATTTTAAAATCCAACATATACCAGGAATATGTTGGTAATAAAGACTGCAATTTAGACTCTGTTACCTAATCTTCAAGTTTTCTTGGGCAAATTTTTTAATTTTTACCGATCTCAGTTTCACTGCACCATGGTTGCAATGATTACTAGTGAGAATAGTCACTCAATAAAGCTTCTCCCTCTGACCTAAGGATTACCCTCTGCAAACTTGAGAAAAGTGAGGGGCGGCACACTGGGCACCGGGAGCGCAGGAGTGGGGGACTACAGCGGCCGAGGACCGACAACATCAAGGAGACTCCTAGCAAGTCAAGGACAGCAGAGGAGCGGTTCCAGGAAAGGACAGAGAGGGAAGAAGGCAGTGTCCTCCTTATGCAACATGTGACAGTTACAAATTAAAGACTGGACTCAATGTATAAACCTGCCTATGCTTAGTGGGGAGACTTGAATGTGTGTAACTGAGGAATGTAACTACAAATCCTAGTTGTCACTACTCGGGGTTTCTGATAATTTGGGACTACTGCTGAAATAAAACATTATGCCAACCTGTGAATTAAAAGCCAAGGTTTGAGACCCTTATTGGACTGCCCAATATTTGTTTCAAAAGACAGTTCCTCACACTTGTTAGTGTAATACACATTAGGAAATGAACCGTTATATTAAAAAATTATTAAAACTGATTAAGAGGAGCAACAACAGAGATGGAGCACATTAAAAACTGATCTACTGTTAACATCCTCTCTCCTCCGGATAGTCAGAAGCATATCTCAGATTTCAATGAATGAACTGATTTTTATTTGTCCAGTCAACTCTTCCTTTTCATCTTAACAATGATATAAATGTTACACTCAAAAGCAACACATGGGGATGGGAATGTGGCTCAGTGGTAGAGTATATTTGTAATCTTTATCAGGCTAAAGATACTTGGCTTTTACAATTTGGTGCTGGGGATTGAATCTAGAGGCATTCTCCCTCCAAGCTATGCCCCCAGCCTGACTGCATTTCTTTATTTGGAAACAGGGTCTCACTAGGCTTCTAAGAACCTCATTATGTTGCCAAGGCTGGCATCAAACCTATAATCCTCCTGTCTCGGCCTCCCAAATACTGAGATTACAAGCATGTGCCACCGCACCCTGGTTAAAGTTCTTTAAATAAAGTTCAAAACAGGGGCCCTCCTCTAAGGTTTAGGTCAAATTCATCCACTCACTTGAATATTGAGCCATGATCATGTGCTAAGGCATGACCCTCAAAATGTCCCCGGTCTGGTGTGAAGCCTCTCCTTAGTTATTACCTCTGTCGAAGGTGGGTTTTTACCTTGGTGTTTAAAACTCTTAAGTGTTCACACTTACCTGGCGTAATAGATAATAAGCACGTGTGTATGCACATGCATGCAACTACGGCTAAAATTAGAAATTCAGGCCTGAGGTGTATAAGCCATGTCTGCTTTTCTTTGTAGCACTTAATTCTTATGGGACAGTTGCTCAAATTATTTTGTTGACTGTGATGTTGGAGGGAAAATATAAAGTATTTATATTTAGCATCATGATAAAAAATGATTCCTAAGAAAAATACTTAAAATGGATTTAAAGATTAGACTCACTTCTGTTAGAAGCCAGAGACAAGAGAAGGCTGGCCTTTGATAAACAGAGTGAAAAAAAGGTTCAACTAACAAAAAGAATGGGCTGAGGCAGAAGAGAAATAGGAATTAAACATCCAACTTAAGTTTTTTTCTTTAATTTCTAAGAGAAGGGAGAAATCATATTTCTTAGAGGTAAGTAGCTGAAATACAAGTTATTACTTAAAAACAATCTGAGAACACAGGTATTTTTAGAGACTCTTAATAAGCAAAGTAACTAACCTCATTAATTCCTCCACTTTATCATCTACATCTAGGTCCTCTTCTGAAGCTTCAAAACTATATGACCTCTGGCCAATGCTGTTTGCATGGTAGCGAGTTGGCGACATCTTCCCATTGGACGTGGACAAGCGATCGTTGTTCTCCCTCCCATTCTGATTGGTAGTGCAAGGCTGTGGGGAGGTGTCATAGCTGTTGCTAGGTGACGGGGACATTCCAGAATGCTGGGTCTGTGTGGAAGCTGTAGCTGTAGAGGAAGATGCTGGAACATTGTTGGTACTGTTTCCATAGGAACCTCCTCCATAGCTGGACCTTCTTCCAAACTTGTCACTATGCTCTTGATCAAGACGGTCCAAAGTTTCCAAGGCATGGAGAATTTCATGCTTAGTCATTCCAGTGCGCCGAAGGCGCTGAAGCAGGTCTATCTGTTCTATGGTAAATCTGGGTTCATCTGTGTAGTGAGACATGGTTTCCAGCAAACTGAAAAATTAAATAAAAAACTCTTTATTGACAATATATTCCAAAGAACACATTACTATAGACAGTTCTCAGCAGAAAACAGATTACCTTTACATCAACTTCTTTATTGAAAATAATAAGACAGCCGGGCGTGGTGGCTCACGCTTGTCATCCCCGCGCTTGGGAGGCGGAGACGGGAGGATCACGCTGGTTCGGAGCCAGCCTCGCTGGCTTAAGAGACCCTGTTACCACATAAAAAAGTTAAAAAATAGGTCTGGGAGTATAGCCCGTGGGAGTGTATCCCAGAGGTAGAAGGGCTTCCAGGAACCCCAGTACCACCAAAAAAATTAAAAAAAAGAAAGAAAATAATAAGACATGGCCCATGTCATAATGTTTTTGCCATGTCAAACAGATTGGTACAGACATCGATTAGCATATAGAAATCAGATGTAATATAAGTAACAAAATTTAGTTTAGTTTAAAAGAGTTGCGAAATCATAAAAATTTGGCACATAAGTTGTTGCACTCCTTCAAGTCTTCAGTTAAAAATCACTTAGATGAACTGGACATGGTAGCCCACGCCTAAAATAATACCAATACTTGGATGGTTGAGACAGGAGGATTGCAAGTTCGAGGCCAGTGTATGGTAACTTAGTGAGTCTGTTTCAAAAAATAAAAAAGAGCTGGAGATGTAGCTCAGAGGTAGAACATTCCTGGATTCAATTCTCAGTACGTAACACACACACACATGCACGCACGCATGCACACACACACACACACACACCATTATAAAGCCACTCTAATTACTTGTGGATTAGAAAGTCTAATAGCTTTTTTTTAATAATTAAAATCTGAATGCTAGGTGTGGTGGTGCATGCTTGTAATCCCAGTACTTGGGAGGCTGAGACAGGAGTATAATAGCAGGTTTATGGCCAGCCTCAACTACTTAGTGAGGCCCTCTGAAACTTAGTGAGACCCTGTTCTGAAAATAAAGAATAGCCGGGCGTGGTGGCGCACACTTGTAATCCCCGCGCTTGGGAGGCGGAGACAGGAGGATCGCGCAAGTTGCCACGCTGGCTTAAGAGACCCTGTTTCCAAATAAAAAAAATATATAAAAATATGTCTTGGAGTGTAGCCCGGAGGTAGAAGGGTTTCCAGGAACCCCAGTGCCACCAAATAAATAAATAAATATATAAATAAATAAAATAAAATAAAAAAGGCCTACAGGTATAGTTTGGAGGTAGAATGCCCTTGGAGTCAATCGCCAGTATAACCCCCCCAAAAAAAAGTTAAAATAAATTTATAGTGGATATCCATACACTAACCACTAAGATATGACCATTTTCTTTTTATAGCACTGCAACACACACACACACACACACACACACACACACACACACACTCCTTTCCCCATCCATCCCTCTATTTATTGCATTTCTGGGTGTATTTCAAAATCAGTTACAGACATTTCTGAATTTGCCTCTGATATTTAATACCATTAGCTAGTGTTTAGTCTCTAGGTTCTTTTTTTTTGAGGTGAAATGTACTGATCAATGTTTATCACTCTAAGAGTTTGGGGAGGTACAGGTATCAGTGAAGCTCCAATCCCTATGAAGACGCATCATGTTTCCATCACCCTGGGAATTTGGTCAGGAACCTTTTCAGACAGTCCCCGTCCTGTCCCTCCAAAGCACCACCATTCAGATGTTTTCCCACCATGGATTATTTTTGCCTGTTCTGAAATCTCCTCTCTACTCTCCTTTTACTATCAAGTGTAAAGCTGCTCTCACTAAGCTTCAATTTTTTGAGATTCATTGATGAAAGGAGACAGCTGGGTAAAGTCCTGCCCACCTGTAATCCCAACTAGTCAGTCAGCTGAGGCAGGACTGCATGTTCAAGCACAGCCTGGGCAACTTACTAAGACCTGGTTTCAAAATAAAAATAAAAAGGGCCGAGGATGGAGCTCGGCAGTAGAGTGCTCTAGGCTCACTACCCAGTACTGAAGAGAGGACAGGAGGGAAGAGGAGAGAGAAGAGCTCAAGAAAAGCAAGAAGATAAAAGAAAAGAAGGAGACCTGTTCTACTGCTCTTTTGAGTCTTCATCCTATTAAACTATTTCAGAAACTAATCTTATTTTATGTTCATAACTTCAGGAACTATTTTATAATGTGGACAAAAAAAATCATGAAATTTCCTATCCATTTACATTAGAGCAGCTACAGTTTGTCTATAATTCTTTAAACTTCTCCTTGTCCGTATATTACCATAAAACAAAAGTGAACTGTGTGCATTTCACCTATTACTGAAAAGCGCTTGAATTAGAACTGTCAGAACTAAAGACTTCACAGTAACTGAAACTACGTAATATTTTAAGTCATTCCATCCTCATTCACAGTTAGAAGCCGCTTTATCCTGATGTCAGAAGGAGAAGCGTAAGCCCCAACTACTTTGTTTGCTTAGAACGCCTCACTGTTTACAAACGCGTGTTCTTGGGGTGGCCACTCACAGCACTTAACTTCTCATGAACAGGGGAGCATACAAGGAGCCCAGGCCTTGGTCACCTGGAAAATGTCCATCAGCCTACGGGTAAGGTGGACAGTGTCTGTGACTGTGCTCAGCTACAGAAAGCTGTGAGTGTGCAAATTCTCCACACCTGAAGGAGCTTGTGTGCAGGAAAACAAAGCAGGCGCGCCAAGGAAAACAGAGCAGAACAATGAAAAGCTCTGGGTGTGCAAGGCTCGTGCTCTTTACTGTGATGCCTGACACTTTACTGCTCTTCTTGCTTTGTTATGGGAGAGAATGAATTTCCCTTTAATGTGCACCTTGCTTAAGTGACATGATGTCACTTGTACCAAGAGGTGCTGCTCATAATGCAAAGAGACCTAAAGCAAAAAGATCCATGGATGTAGGATGGAATGGATGGTCACTATGGAGCAGAACGCTGAGGACACAGTGGGCAGGATCAAGTCTTGCACATGACACTGCACACAGTCTGTTACTGAGGAAATGCCAAGGCTGGAGGCGCTCACTCTCTCTCTCCCAATATGCATGAGCATAAACAAAGGCATGGATTTGGGCATTTTGAAATTTTTCAACCAGGCGAAGTGGTGTATGCTTGTAATTCCAGTACTTAGGTGCCAAGACATCCTGCTGCCTCGGCATCTATGTGTTGAGACCCCCACTCCACATAGTTATTCGGCAAAAACGCCCCGAGAAAGAGGTGTCGTCTCTGGCCAAAATATCCCCCACTTTTACCCTTCATGACTATTAATGATTCCTTTTAACTTTCTACATGAATTGCTCTGGTGATGTGAAATTAGGACTATGAAATTGAGTCCGTGGAAATAAACTCTCTAATAATTTGTCTAAACGTTCTTGGCTTTGCTCAATAGTAATGAAAAAACTGGCCAGAACTCAGATGCTATGATAAGCATTCCAGCTGCAGCAATCACAAAGGGTCTCCGACCCTCACTCCTATCACTAGGTTAAGCTATTAACTCCGGTAGCTCAGTTTAAGGAAACTTTGTTTACCCTTGAGATCCTGCCTAGAGACAGAGAAGATAAAAACCTTGTGTGTGACCTTAAAGCAATTTAGTTGATAAACAACTTAGTTGCCCAAATACAATAGACTCAAGGAGAAAGATTGGTGACTTTTACGCCCAGTGTAAATATTCCTGAAGACAGAGAGGCTGACCGCATGGTTAATGAATATGACAAAATAAAGGACAGACGTTCTAAATATATATGTATGAAGGAAAGGAAATACCGTGTAAGAGTAAGAAAAGCATTTTTGCATGAAGAAGAGCTTATCATAAGAAAGTCCCAACTGGGAAAGAAAGGAATTAGAAAGTTAGAAGCAGGTTGCAGAGGGTTTGTGACAGAGAAATGGATTATTAAAGATGGTTAGACTTTTAATAGGCTTATTGTCTAAAGAAGAGTGCTCAGCAGTTAAGGAAATACATCTGACAATTAAAACCAAGAACTTTGTGGTGTTGTTTGTGGTATTTTGTCTGCAAAACTGTGTTGTGAGTTTGCTTAAGCTTTCAGATTTAGAAGGTAAAATGCCAACACCTGGAGAAACTCTATCACATCCACCTGAATCACCACATCTCCCCACACTTGCTATATGAACTGAGCCCAAAAGATGGAAAGTTCCAAGAAAGTCAAAGAAGATTCCCCGAGAAGCCCCCAAGCCTTGGGCATGCCTGTTTGGAACTGCTTATCTGCAAAACCTGAGAAAGAATCCGGAGGGAGTTAATCTCTCGAAGATCAACAGCCAGCTGAAGGACTAGTTTTATTACCTTTGTTTACATGTCATTCATTATTATTTCACAATGATTACACCCACCTCCCTTTTCTCTTATTATTAACTTTACTGGTGAAGGGTATAAATTTCTTGGGGTTTTTGTAATAAAGTGTCATTGGCTCAAGAAGCCTTTGTCCATCTCAGGTTCTTTCCAAAGCGTCGTACCTAAAAACTTAAGGAATTCATAGAGGGGAAAGAATCGCTGCAGATAAGTTTCTGCAGAACTCCACCTGCCTTTTGCCCCATCTTTCTGAGGATTTGACCGGGAGCTGACAATAACGACCCAACTGAGATTAGTCGGCAACACTTAGGAGGCTGGGAAAGGAGAATTGCAGGTTTGAGAGAAGCCTCAGTAACTGAGCAATAAAACTGGGCAGGAAGTGTAGCTTAGAGGTAGAATGCCGCTGGGTTCAATCTCCAGTGCCACACTAGTGGTAGTAGTAGTAGTAGTAGTAGTAGTAGTAGTAGTAGTAATTCTTATCATTTACCTAGTTTAAACACATAATCATGAAATTATGGCATGAAATGACCTGTAAAGGTCATCTAAGTCTATGATACCAGAAGTTCTTTAACAGAAAAAGATAACATGTAAGAACTGAAACAATTCTCTTATGTACAAGGACTGTTTGCAGAATAAAGAACATTTTTCACTTTAAATTACTAATTTGGATGCAGACTCAGGCCAACCATAATTGAAAGTAGTATGAGAAGAATTTTAACACTGCAATAACATAGACAATGTTTAAAACATAAAAAATGATTAAATTCAGGAATTATGCTTAGTTTAAAAACAGATATTCCAAGAAAAAGCTGTATCATGAGATGGTAATAGTAAAGTATTTTGCAATAAATTTTATCACCATTAGAACATATACCTAAACCCTTCTTGGATCGGGTGTGAAGTCCAGAACCTACTTTTATAGGCTAAATTCCACACACACATGGAGCCCAGAAGGTAAAAGTACTTGTGAATGATTAACCTTGAGCCCACGTGGGCAAGCGGACAGTATTGACTCACTTGCGAAGCTTCAGCAGTTAACAAGAGTTCAGTGGGTAACAAAGCTTTTCTTCAGCTGGATTCTGCTGTTTTTAATCTTTTTATCTGGAATGACTAGGCAAAATTAGATTTGTTTTGTACATGTGGTATTTACTGAAGGATGATTTAACACATTCTACAGTCGATCATAATGTTCATCAGCTAAAGATGTACTCAGACCCATCGTGCGACTATGGCACTGTGCCCTCTTTACCAATCATTACTACCATCAAAGGACAGCAGTCTGAAAATAAGAGAATGACAAGAATTGAGAACAAGTAAGGAATAGAGTTTTACTGGGAACTGAGCTTGAGAGTGTAGCAAAAATGATGCTATGGTGTGAGTCAATGGAACCGAGAAAAGCGCAGAGCAAAGGCTCTGACTGCACATCAGCTTCTCTTCATAAGAGGACTTCGGCCAGGTGCAGGGCGCACGCTTGTAATCCCAGTACTTGGAGGCCGAGACAGGGAGATTGCAGACTCAAAGTCAGCCTCAGCAATTCACAGAGCAACCATACCCGGCCTATTCTGTATTTTTTTAAATGGTTTCAGTGAGTTGCAAAGGGCCTCACTACATAGGTGAGGCTGGCCGCGAACCGCCATCCTCCTGTTTCTGCCTCCCAAGTACTGGGATTACAAGCGTGCACCACCATGCCCGGCTTCTAAGTAAGAAATAAAAATCAGGCTGAGGGCACAGCTTAGAGGTAGAATGTCTCTGCATTCAATTCCCCGTACGACAACAATAATAAAAGGACTTTAAGAGAAGTAGGAATATATGCCAATGTGCCAATCACACTTTAATAGTTTTTAAATTACCACTAATTGTTTGTGGTACTAGGGATTGAATCCAATGACGACTAAACCCAGAGCATTTTAACTCTGAGCTACACCCCAATTCTATTTTATTTTGAAATAGGGTCTAAGTTGCAAAGGGCCTCACTAAGTTGCTGAGACTAGCCTCAGACCTGTGATTCTCCTGTCTCAGTCTCCCAAGTACAGGGATTATAGGTGTGCACCACCACGCCTGAGTTTTTTACTTTATTTTATTGCAGCTACCTTTTATACATTTGGGGGGGGGTATTGTTATAATGTTATGAAATGATTCCTAGTATACAGTGTGCTACACAAATGTTTTCTACTAAAAAGAGTCCGACCCTTATCGGATCTCATATATAAGAACTCCTCCTTAACTTGAGAATAAGAATACCAAGACTGATCAGACCCTGTGTGTGAGAACACGGAGGTCAATACCGTCCCCTTCTTCTAGGAATATACCTCATTGAGGCCCAATATGTGAGTTACTGGCCTCAACTGCTGGATTTCAAAATATGTATCAGCTCAAGAGTTTGACAGACACTGGGAGAACCAGGCTGCGGCAAGCCTCGCTCTGAAGCTTCACCCACCAGCACCTGCTCTTCCAGCAACATCAGTGCCCTAGGTGTCTTCATGTCTGCTCAGATCCCCACCATGCTGGGCACGCAACAACCATTTCTAACAAGTTACACCTCAGTCTTGGAACCTCCACCAGCTTCCTCAGAAGCCAGCCTCCTCCTAACTGAGCAACTTGAGAAAATGAATATGTCTGAAACTCAGTTTGTACGCAAATAAACGGACCTTGCCTGTGCATTCCCTCCACACTGTGTCCATGTTGTTCTTCCCTAGGAAAGCACGGTGAACCTAAAAAAAAATTATTTTTGTATGGCAAAAATTGTGTGACCTTGTGAAATCACACTTTGATCATCTCCTGATTTCTATTGCACACATTAAAATTCAAGTAGATACCAGAAAGTTTATAGGAGATATCAATTTGGTGTGAAATCAAAGAACTAGAGACCATTTAGATAAAAATCATTCATTCAAGTAATATTTATGGAACAGACCCTGTAGGAGTCTTAGAGGTGCGTCAAGGAGCAGAGCAGGTAAAAGTTCCCAGTCTCAGAATGTTTACATTTAATGACCATTGAAAACAGCTATTAGTAAACTGATGGTTAAAAAAAGAGAAACCAAGCCCCCCCAAAATGAAGTCCCTTCCCATGAAGACAGCTACATTGCAGAAACCAAGGCTACAGTTCAGAGACATTTTGGGCATATTCCAGAGACATTTCACTAAATCATAGAACTGGCCAAACGGGAAAGAAATTTAAATGAGAAGCCAAAACACCAAAGAAAACCCTAGTTTAATGTTCACTTATTGGATTATAGAATTGCCAACCAAAATGGAAGGAATGTAAGTGAAACACAGACTCCAACAAACTTCAGGAAATGCTTATACTAAAGGCGCTCTGCAGTAGACACCAAAGATGCACTTCATGAGCTGACAGACACTTTATCTTCTCTAATATCTGAAATTCCCGGAATACTTTTATTCAGAGGCCTATTTAATATGAACTGGTGGTTACAGTTCACATTCGAGCCCAAAACACTCTCAACATAATACCACTATCTCAATTTGTATTTTTCTGCCTGACTCCAGAGGAAGGCTACAACTACATTAGCTAAGAGGTTAACTACATTATCATTCCCAGAAGGAAAGAGAAGTGGCCAAGTTGCCGGCAGCGAGTACACAAAGGCAGCTAAGAAACACGCCCTCAGCCTCACGTTCTGCTTGTCGCAGGGAATCTAACTCCAAGCTCCTCCCAGTACTTGGCCTTCTACCTTGCAAGTTAAGTAAGAACTAGCTGTATGCTCCCTTGAAATCAATGTCAAAATGCAGAGCTGAAACTAAACATGGCCAAAGGCTGGGAGATTCGAAACTCATTCCTTACCACATGATTATGACATTTGCTCAATTTCTGTCAAATGGAGAAACCATTTGATTCCTTTTCTAGAAAATTCTTTCAACTCTACAAATGTCTGCTGTCAACTATGAATCATAAGCATGATAATGTCTTCATTAGAGCAAAAGAGAAAACCCTGGAGGACTAGATACTTACACCACTGGAAAGGAACTGAGCATACTTCACACGAGGTGGGTCAATACCCTTTCCAGAACTGATGAGTGCTGTTTATCATTCTGTAAAATAAAGATAAAAAATAAGAAATATTTATGTTACTCAAGTACTGCATAACAAACTTAATTATATATCTTAAGGACATTAGGAGTTAACATCCACCTAGTGATTTAAAAAAAAAATTTTGTGTGTGTGTGTGTGTGGTGAGACTGGGGATGGAACCCAGCCAGGGGCATTCTACCTCTGAGCTACACCCCAGCCCTTTTATTTTTATTCTTTATTTTGAAACAGAGTCACACAGACTTGCAAAGGGCCTCACTAAGTAGCTGAGGCTGTCCGTGAACCTCCTGTTTTAGCCTCCTGAATGCTGGGATTACAAACATGCGCCACCACGCCCAGCACCAAGTAATTTCTTTTCTTTTCTTTTTCTTTTTCTTTTTTTCTTTTCTTTTTTTTTTTTTTTTTTTTTTTTTTTTGGCGGTACTGGGGTTCCTGGAAACCCTTCTACCTCCAGGCTACACTCCCAGACCTATTTTTATATTTGTATTTGGAAACAGGGTCTCTTAAGCCAGTGCGGCTGGCTTCGAACCTGCGCCATCCTTCTGTCTCCTCCTCCAAAGCGCAGGGATCACAAGCGTGCGCCACCACACCCAGCGAAGCAAATTTTTTATAAAATAGAAAAATATCATTGATAACTTTCCAAATAATTCACTTGGAGAAAAGTAATGAAAATGACGCCCTTGAAGTTTAATGTAGCCAGGAACCACCCAATGAAACAGATTTAAACATGAAATGCATATACTGGAGTGACATTCAAAATAAGTTTTTAATAATAAAATCAATGGATTTATAAAGAATTCTATAAACAAAAACAGATTTTCAACTGTTGAGTCAATTCTGGGGTCTAGGGCCATGCATATTACTTGTGCTGCATTTATCAAATAGGACTAACAGATAACTTTAAAGCGCTACTAAAGTCAGGCATGCAATCTCAGTACTTGGGAGCCTGAGACAGGAGGTTCACAGGTTTGAGGCCAGCCTCAGCAACTCAGGTAATTCTCAGAAACTTACCCAGACTTTCAAAACAAAAATGAAAAGGGCCTGTGTAGCCAAGAGGTAGAATGCTCTTAGTTTCAAGTCTCATTACCCCCCCACCCCCCAAAGGGCTACGGAACACTTTTTAAATGGGAAACTAAATAAAAACTAAAGGCAAAGGATCACAAGTTCAAGGCCACCCCGGGAAATTTAGGAGACTGACTCAAAACACAAAGGGCTGCCGATAGCTCAGCGGTAGCGTATCCTGGGTTCAATCCCCAGTACCCCCACCCCCCACACACAATTTAAAAAATTAGTCAGGTGAGGTGGTACACGCCAGTGATCCTCGTACATAGGAGGCTGAGACAGGAGGATCACATGTCTGAGGACAGTCTAAGCCACTTAGAAAGGCCCTCCGCAATTTAATGAGACCTTATCTCAAAATAAAAAAATAAAGCAGGGTAGGGGTGTAGTGCATTAGTAGCACGTGCCTGGGTCCATTCTGCAGCACTACACACTGAAGTAAGCGGTGGGCGGGGTGAAGTGCTTCACTGGCTAGCGAGTGGAAGGGGCTGCGACCAACAATTTTAAAAACATAAATATCCACGCTGCATTTGGATAACTGAATAGTATTCTCATAATGGAGTGAGCCTGGTACTTCTGAGCCCTGATGTGTATTCTACAGCTCTGTCAGACATAATCTTTACAAAACATGAACTCTACTATCCATGGTTTAGAAACCAAAGATCCCGAAGACCAAACTTATTAGCAGTGTAAAACCAGAATCTATAAAACTACAATTTCCATCAACTGTATGTTAAGATTGTGAATTATATAAAAAGTTTAGAGCCAGGCGTGGTGGCGTACACTTGTAATTCCAGCACTAGGGAGGCTAACAGCTACTTAGTGAGGCCCTCTGCAATTTAGTGAGACCCTGTTTCAAAATAAAGAATAAAAAATAGGGCAGGGGATGTACCTCAGAGGTCAAATGCCCCTGGGTTCTGTCCTCAGACCTGCAAAATAAAATAAAATAAGTTTAAAATATTGATGGAAAAGTCAGGTTTGAGCTGGGCGTGGTGGCACATGCTTGTAATCCCAGAGCTTGGGAGGTAGAGACAGGAGGATCATACAGGTTTGAAGCCAGCCTTAGCTACTTAGGCCAGCCTCAGCAATTTAGTGAGACCCTGTTTCCAAATAAAATATAAAATAGGTCTGGTAATATAGCCCAGAGGTAGAAAAGCCCCTGGGTTCCATCCCCAGTACCACACAAACACACACAAAAAAAGGAAGGTGTGGTGGTACATGCTTGAAATCCAGGCATTCGGAACAGGAGACTGGATGATCACAGTTCATGGCAGCCTCAGCTACTTAGCGAGGGCCTTTATCAAAAAATAAAAAGACTAAAAAATAGGGCTGGAGGTGTAGCTTGGAGGTAGAATACCCCTGGGTTCCATCCTCAGTACCGCAAAAAAAAAAAAAAATTTGATATAAAAAAACACATTAAAATACACATTCTGCACTGAATTATATTAAGCAATACTAAAGTGTCTAACAGTGACTAATAATATATGTGAAATGTACAGGGTAAAGTTAGAAACGTTTCACATTTGCATATCCTAAATTGTAGCATTAATGAAGTTCCTGTTGAGGTTAATTTCCTTGCTGACTTAAAAACTACCTGTATTAAAAAAAAAGTAGATGTAGAGTTTTAAAAAAAACCTACTGAAAATGTTGATTGCACGTCCCGGGCAAAACAGAAAAATTCTCATATATAAAATATCCCTAGGTAGAATAAAGACAAAGGTTTAAAAAATAAATTACAGCAACACATTCTACAACAAAATTTAGATGATATGCCTTCTTAACAAAGACTAGCCGTATAAAAAGAAAATACAGCAATAAAGAGTTAACATTTTCCAGCCAGGTGTGGTGGTGTATACCTGTAATACCAGTCCAACTAAGTAATAGGCATACTAAATTATAGGTACACACCTGTAACCCCAGTAACTTACTAAATTACTTTCTAACTTACTAATACAATGAAGTGACTTATTTAGTAACTTACTTAGTTGCTGAGAGCAATTTAGTAAGACCTTATATAACCTGTAACCCCAGTAACTTACTAAATTACTTTCTAACTTACTAATACTATGAAGTGACTTATTTAGTAACTTACTTAGTTGCTGAGAGCAATTTAGTAAGACCCTGCTTCAAAATAAAAAATTAAATACGCCGGGCATGGGGGCATGAGTCTGTAATCCCAGTACTTGAGAGGCTGAAACAGAGGATGGCAGGACTGAGCAACCCAGTAAGACTCTGTTTAAAAATAAAACATAAGAAGGGGCTAAGGGTAAGCTCAGTGGTAGAATGTGCCTGGGTTCAATTACCAGTATCACAAAAGAAAAGAAAAAAAAAAAACCTCAGGGCTCAATCAACAGTAAAGTGTGTGCGTGTGCACACACACATACACAAACAGTATAACCTAATTAAGTTTAATAAAGAACTACAACAAAAATCCCTGTATGCATATGCTTACTTATATCAATGTGCAATGTACATACATAGATGCGCACACACAAACATGCTTGTAACCTCAGTATTTGGGAGGCTGAAACAGAAGGATCACAGGTTCTAGGCCAGAATCAGCTACTTAGTGAGGCCCTCTGCAACTTAGTGAACACTGTTTCAAACTAAATAATAAAACAGGGCTGGGTGCAGCTCAGGGGTAGAATACCCCCAGGTTCAATCCCCAGTTCAGCAAAAACAAACATACATACATGTATCTATGTACGTGAGCCTGGTCAACAGGTAATGGATGGGAGGGTAAAGGATGAGTGTGAACAGAATATGGGTCAGGATAGTTATGTGAATGGTTTAGGAGATAATAAAGCAAGAAAAGAAGAAAAGAAAGGAATAAAGAAAACAAGACATGAGCAACAGATAAATACAAGTTATAAAATACCTTATATCATCAGAAATGGATTCTTAATTCCCAAAGGTCAATATAATACATATATTGCATAAAGTTGAACAGTGAAGAAACTTACTGTCAGCACTTCTAACCGTTGAAGAGAAAACTAACGGAGAAAATCAGTTAGACCTAAGAATCCACAGATACTGTGTTGCCCTAGGGGGTAAGAGGCTCTTTTCACCCTAGTTTAGTAAAAGTATTAAGCTTTTAAATATTAAAAGTAGTAATCACATAAGATGAGTAGCCTATATCCAAAATGCCTGGGACCAGAAGTGTTTCCGATTTCAAAATATTTGAATATACTTTACTGGCTGGGCATTTCACTACTATCTCTAATATGAAAAGCTGTGTGCAGAAATGCTCAAAATCTGACACTTTTTGAAAGTCACAGTGCAATGCTGAAACATTTCAGATCTCAGATCCCTAGATCAGAGATGCTCAGCTTGTGTAAGATAAAGGAAAAACATGAGCCGAACATTGCAGTGCGCGCCTTTAATCCCAGCTACTTGGGAGGCAGAGGCAGGAGGATCACAAATTTGACGTCAGCCTGGGCAATTCAGTGAGACCCTGTCTCAAAATAAGAAAAGAATTGAAAGGGCTGGGGAAGTAACACATTGGTAGAGTGCTTGCCTGGGTTCAATCCCCAAAACTGCCACAAGAAGGAAAAAAAAGAAAAAGGAAAATTGAACTTCAGACGACATAAAAGGAAAGGTAAATGGGTCTTCATTTCAACCTCTCAAATACTGGAATTACAGGCATGTGCCACTGCACCTAGCTATAAACCCACTTTCTAACTAGACATACATTTAAATATATACATATGCATAATACATACAAATAAACATAATATATGAAGGTAAGCAGAAAAGGTCAAACTACAATAGGAGAGAAAAGTGAACATCTTCCCTTAGTTCTGTCCTTTTGCCCAAAGATAAATTCTGCTTCCTGTGAATCCTTCCAAAAAGAAAAGCATGGGTATATCTAGCATACAATGATGATGGTGATGATGATGATGATGATGATGATGATGATGATGATGATTACTGTGGTGGTACCGGGGTTCCAGGAAGCCCTTTTACCTCTGGGCTACACTCCCAGGTCTATTTTATATATCTTTTTAAATTTTGAAACAGGGTCTCTTGAGCCAGCACAGCTGGCTTCGAACTTGTGCTATCTTCCTGTCTCTGCCTCTCAAGCCCGGGGATTACAAGCATGCGCCACCACACCCGGCTACAATGATTTTTAATAGTGTTTTTTAAAAGAAACTTTCATTATTAATATTTATATATTTATTTGCGGTACTAGGGATGGAACCCAGGTACATTGTACCTCTGAGCTAATCCTCTAGCCATCTTTTTAATTTTTAGTCTTTTTTTTTTTTTTTTGAAACAGGGTTGTTTTTTTGAAACTGAGTTGCAAAGGGCCTCACTAAGTGGCTAAGGCTGTTTGTGAACTGCGATCCTCCGGTCTCAGCCTCCAGAATGCTGGGATTCCAGTGTGTGCCACCACGCCCAGCTAAACTTTCATTATTTAAAATTTCAAACATGGATCTGGGTGTGACCCTGTTTCAAAATAAAGAATAAAAAATAGAGCTGGGGCTGTAGCTCGAGGTAGAATGCCCCTGGGTTCCATCCAGTACAGCAATAAATAAATAAATGAATAAATAAATAAATAAATAAATTTTCAAACATGTACAAAAGTAGAAAAAACTAATAATTGCTACATATGTACATCCAGCTAAAACAATTAACTATTCAAGGCCAACCCTGCACTCCCTAGCCTCCATGCTCTCATGAGTATTTTAAAACTAATTCCAGACATCTCTTCATTTTAAAATAATTCAGCCGGGCGTGGTGGCACACACTTGTTATTCCCGCGCTTGGGAGGCTGAGACAGGAGGATCGCACAGGTTCGAAGCCAGCCTCAGTTACTTAGTGAGGCTCTCAGCAACTTAGTGAGAACCTGTTTCCAAATAAAATAGAAAATAGGTCTGGGAGTGTAGCCCGGAGGTAGAAAGCCTCTGGGTTCCACCCCCAGTACCACCAAAAATAATAATAACAATAATAATAATAATAATTCATAGCAGCTTCAATATCTGGTTTCCAAAAAGTGGATTCGACACAAAAGTTTAAAACTGGTTAGGAGAGTATAAAAAGCCTTATTCACAGGGGAAAAAAAAAAAGATAGCTACTTGAGGGGGAAAAATAAGTACAAACAACTACTTAATTATAGATACATATGAAACAGTGACTCATTAAGAAGCTAATACTTGGGGTTTCTATTTTACAAAAGCAGGGAACTATGTCATACTTTTTCTTTTTAAGACAAAATAGTTAATAGAAAAGCGAAGCCTGGTGTAGCAGCCCGTGGTCCCAGTACTTGGAAAACTAGGGAGAGCAGCTCACTTGAGCACGAGTTGAGACCAGTCTGGACAACATGAGACTCTGACTTCTCTTAAATTAAAAAAAAAAAAAAAAAAAAAGCTCCAAAAAGTCTGTTTTGGGAAGATGTTTCACTCATGCCAAACATTTTTTTCCCCTTGAACAAAACCAGATCAATGAGTCTTTACACAGTCAACAGTGACATGAGAGGCAGACAGCGAATTGGGATAAAGAACATTTGGCAACAGGTGACAAAAACACAAACAGGAATTAAAAACTCACCAAGATTAGGATATAACTCCTCAAATAATGCCTTCAGATAGCTTAAACTATAAACAACGACCACGACCACGACCTAATGAGCATGTTTTTAGGCCAGACACGACGGGGCAAGTGCTCTACATCTGATAGCGCACTTACTCTCAAAACCCCTGTGGTACGCAATGAAGGCATTACTGGCCCACAGCCAATCAGGTGACAGACCTTGCTTGTCTGATTAGATCTGTATTTCAACTATTACCTCAGGCTTTGCTTTTCTCCATATTGTAAGATTAAAAATATTATTTCATTTTTTATCATTTCTCTAGAACAAATATTTAATTTAGATGAGTATTTTGTAGTAAGTTGAGCACGATCATGATTAAAGGTATGTCACATACCATGGTGACTTTTCTTTCAAAAGAAGTATTACACACCCTACCTGTCAAACTCATACAGACCTGTACAATTGTATGGCTTTTCCTACATTTCCAAGGACAGGAAAGCTTCATGGAGAATTTTACTGATAAAGATTTTCCTTCTATAAATTCTAAAATGATTTATTTTAAGAACTTCAACCCACTTGGCTAGCTTCATCAAGAAACACTAAATTTCTTCCTTTCTTTTGCACAGATGGCTTTTGAAGTATCAGTATGATATTTGCAAACATTTTCATACTAAGTATTTGGTCTCCATTCCAGTTGAACATGGTTTTCTCGTTTGTCCTTCACCTGAACTGCCTTCTTCAGGTGTGTTTGTCAAGCAGAGCCATGGGACTGCACATGTCCTCGAGACTCTTGTGACTGTCTAATGCCACAGAAATGTAGTCATTTTTGCTGTTACTTTCAATGTGTTGTTGGCTTTTTTCCATTCTAAAATAATTACATATAACCTGGAAATAAAAATCTACATTTCCCTATTATTGATAGATGAATGGTAAACTCTACTGAGCCACGCTGTGAAATGCCAGGGCGCGCTCATCCCTGGGCCAGAGCTAGCCACTCTCTCCTATGTGCAGCCAATGTGCTGACTGCAGCTCTGCAGTACCTTTAGACTATCTCAGTGTAAATGTCACTTTCCTTGTGGCTTCACTGTTTCTGAAAGACATATAGCTATAAGTTCTGTGGTTTTAGATTCATTTAAATTCAAAACACAAGTAGAGAACAGCTACTGTGTATAATATATTATTTAGTATTCCCTCCTATGGAGGTCTCAGGGTACACCATTCCCCTGTGCTTGTTACTGCTAAGGGACCCATGAACGCACTCTATTCTTTTTTTTTTTTTTTTTTTGGTACTGGGAATTGAACCCAAGGCATTCTACCTTGGGGCTATACCCTTAGCCCCTTTTATTTTGTTATGTTGAAAGAGGGGCTCACGAAGCTTCTGAAGCTGGTCTTGAACCTGCGATTCTCCTGTCTTGGCCTCCCAAGTATGGGATGACAGGCATGCACCACCACTCCTGGCTGGACCTCCCGCCGCTCTTGGTGAGTTACAGTAAAGTATTTGTAGCCCGCCGTGTCAGTCAGGACAGGTGTCCACAAACTGCAACGTGCGCCACCATCACAGCCAAGTCTTCCAAGCATGGAGTACTCAGTGAACGCGGGACTTCCTCAATCCAAACTGCAGGCAGGCATCCAAAAGTCTTCTTAAACAGCTCTCTGAAATAATTCTACTTGGAAATACTGGTTTAGAGGACAAGAAAGTCCCCAAATGCAATGTCCTATATTATGGTAAAATATGTCTAAAGATAAAAGACAATTTTGAGCATAATGTCATTATGAAAAATGTCTTACACTGGGCACACTGGCGCACACCTGGAATCACAGTACATGAGAGGCTGAGACAGGAGGATCACACGTGGGAAACCCTTTAGCAACTTGAGTGAGACCCTGTTTCAAAATAAAAAGGGGTGGGGGGGTAGCTTGGAGGTAGAATTTCCAGTACCAAAATAAACAAATAAAATCGTATTGTTTCACAACCAATATTCCCAACCGAATGCTTAACAAAATAAACTTGGTCATTCATGATTTAAGGTAAATTTGACAGCACTTAGAATTTATCAACTCCCAAGGGATCCGTAACTTCTATAACTTAAATATTCCCCAACTAGAATATTTATCTATTTTCCATTTTATAAAACAGCAATTTCTCATCTTCAATAATAAGTACCTGTGCCGGGCGTGATGGCGCACACTTGGAATCCCCGCACTTGGGAAGCAGAGACAGGAGGATCGCGCAGGTTCGAAGCCAGCCTCTCGAAGCCAGCCTTGCTGGCTTAAGAGATCCTGTTTCCAAATAAAAAACTATAAAATAGGTCTGGGAGTATAGCCCGGAGGCAGAAGGGTTTCCAGGAACCCCAGTACCACCAAAAATAAGAAGAAGTGCTTGTCCAACCAATCAGTTCCCTGCTCTTCCTGAAATACAATTCCTTCCTCCCTTTCCTTTCTACTAGCCTCAGCAAACTCTCAATTACAAGATAGCAAATATCCTTTATGAAACCCTTGGCTAGAAGAGTACCACAAATATATTTTATTACTCTATATTATACTTATTCACATATCTAACTTCCTTCCCTTCTAGAATGTGGGCTTCTTTTTCTATTTGTTTGTCCGTTTTATTTGTGATAGCAGGGGCATTCTACCTCTGAGCTATATCCCCAGCCCTTTTCATTTATGTTTCAGCAGGGTCTCACTAGGTTGCTGACAGCCTTACTGCATTGCTGAGAACATCTTCAAACCTATGACTCCCCCTACCCCCGTTTCAGCCTCCCAAGTACTGGAATTACAGAGAAGGGATTGTTTCTTATCATTTCTTGCAGTTTCATCCCCTACCAATGTACTGGCCATGTCATAAGCAGTAAGTAAGTCATTGCTTAATGAAGAAAAAAATTATTAATGTCTATTTTCAACTTATTCAAGTAAGATTATCTTAAGAGTTCCAATCCTATAACACCATCAAAAGATTTTGTTACTAAATTTAGAAAAATGTAATTGAAACATTTTCAAAGACCTAATAAATATCTGTTAAATATCTATTAAAAGCCAAATGTTAAGGCTATCAAGATAAATAATCTTAAGCCAGGCATGGTGGTGAATGATTGTAATCTCAGTACTTGGTTGACTAAGAAAGGAGAATTTCAGGTTCATGGCCAGTCTCAGGTACTTAGTGAGGCCCTCTGCAATTTAGCAAGATCCTGTTTCAAAATAAAGAATAAAAAATAGGGTTGGGGATGTAACTTGGAGGTAGAATGCCCCTGGGTTCCATCCTCAGTACTGAAAAAAAAAAAAAGATAAATAATCTTTGATCTTTATAAGTAAATAATGTGTTTCTAAGACCAAAGAAACACTGTCACTATTTTATAATCTACATCCACCATGCTTTTAGAGCTGAACAATAATAAGATCATCAAAGCTAGCCAGACAAGGTGGCACACACCCGTCATCACAGTACTTGGAGGACTGAGGCAGCTGGCAGGTTGGAGGTCAGCCTCAGCAACTTGACAACGCCCTCTTTCAAAATAAAGACAAAAGGGCTGGAGGTACATCTCAGAGGTAGAGGGACACTGGGATCAGTCCCTAGTAACACACACACACACACACACACACACACACACACACACACACACACCGCCAAAGCTCCTAAGGTAGCTAAAAATACTAGATTGAGAATTCAGAAGCTCAGCAACTCCATGTTGCAGAACCTATGACAATTCACAGGGTTCACTACAACAAGAATACTTAAAATCGTAATGGCAGAATCTTCTCCCATCATCACAAACAATTTTTTAAATCTTTGTGGCTATTTTTAAAGGGGGCTCTCCCCTGCACTAAAACAATTGTTCCTATTGGCATACATCTGGGAATATTTTGATGTTAAAATATAACTATGGCCGGGTGTGGTGGCGCACGCTTGTCATCCCCGCGCTCAGGAGGCAGAGACAGGAGGATCGCGCGGGTTCGAAGCCAGCCGCGCGCACTGGCTTAGGAGACCCTGTTTCCAAATAAAAATGTAAAAATAGGTCTGGGAGTGTAGCCCGGAGGTAGAAGGGCTTCCAGGCCAGTACCACCAAAAAAAAAAAAAAAAAAAAAAATATATATATATATATATATATATATATATATGTTCAGAAAACCAATCCAGACTTATTAATCAAAGATTCATTTGAAGCCTCCACTCTCTTTTGCAGGGAGAGCATAATACACTGATAAACAGTTGGCAGCATAAAAACTTGTCCCCCTGTATTTCTGGGAGATCTAATGTCTTCTTCCTCATTTTGCATTTCCCTTACCAATGCTAAAGAGTAGAAATAATTACAGGATTAGATCAGGAGATTTCATTAAACTAGATTATAGTAAGTCACAAAATTTTATATTAAGCTAAAAATGATATTAACAATCATGTTTTCCAACCAGCTCAGTTTGCAGATGAAAAAAAAAAATCTAGTATTAAGTAAACTTTGCCCTGGCTCCTTGCTTGATGGTCATAACCATCTGTTGGGCATTTAGTAAAAAAGGGGGGTTTCCAATGTAAATGTATCTTTTGCCGTTCAGAAGCATCTCTCTTTTCTCTTCTTTTGCAGCTCAGAAACACCTCTCAAGGACCTGAAAGTCATTCTCAATAATGTAACCATCAAAAGAGTAAGACCTCAGTTTGGAGACAGAACACTAACTGATAATTACCAACCAACAAAAACAGCTGTTTTAGTCTCATTTACACTAACCAAAATTTTGTACCCATTATTTTTCTTATTTATTTATTTATTTATTTATTTATTGCGGTACTGGGGATGGAACCCAGGGGCATTATACCTCCAAGCTATACCCCAGCCCTATTTTTTTATTCTTTATTTTGAAACAGGGTCTCACTGAGTTGCAACGGGCCTCATTAAGTAGCTGATGCTGTCCGCGAATCATGATCCTCCTGTCTCAGCCTCCCAAGTACTGGGATTACAAGCGTGCCCACAATGCTCGGCTTACCTGTTATTTTCCTAACTGAGCCAAGCTCCCCTTAGTTTTTAGGTGACTATAATCACTGACTCTGGAGGTCACACAGTCAGGCATATATGATTATTCTCCCATTAGAGCTTATTGTTCATAACACCTGGGATGTGGGTTATAACAATTGCCCGGGCTACTTTTCAGGGATGAAGGCTATCTTCAACTAAACCAAGACTTTTCATGTGGGCCTGCACAGGAGTCAGAGAGGTGACCTTTTGGCCTCAGGAGGCAGGAAACTCCACCTTCAGATCCTGTTTTCCACTGCCATTTTCTGAACATGCAGCCCATAAAGAACCATGAAGAAAAACTTTGACTGTACCTCTGACGAGCTTTACCTCATAGAATATGTCCAAATCCTGTCCTTGCAAAGGAGGGTCTGAGACCTCCAGGCTGGCTACCTGGTGAAGAGACTCTTGCAAATCTGTTGTTTTGGCGACTGACATTATGGCCCTGGTTTGGTAACACTAGGAACCAGAATGCCAGGGTTAGTGCTTATACTGACTTATACAACAAATAAAAGCAAAAAGTTACATTCAGCCGGGAGTGGTGGGCACGCTTGTAATCCCTGCGCTTGGGAGGCGGAGACAGGAGGATCACACAGGTTCGAAGCCAGCCGCGCTGGCTTAAGAGACCCTGTTTCCAAATAAAAATACAAAAATGGGTCTGGGAGTGTAGCCTGGAAGTGGAAGGGCTTCCAGGAACCCCAGCACCACACACACAAAAAAAAGTTACATTCAGAAATTTAAGGTTTATTAAGTGCTTATCATTTGAAGGTTTTTGTTAAGAGTTCAGAATTGTAGCCAGGTGCAGTGGTCCATACCTGTAATCCCAGTACTTGGGAAGTTGAGACAGAAGGATTGAAAATTTGAGGATAGACTCAGCAACTTAGTAAGACTCTGTTTCAAAATAAGAAAAAAAATTGAAAGGGCAAAAATAAGAATTGAGAATTGTTACAAAGGTACAAACTGATCATATGGTGGTTTCACTCCCAGTTTTCTAAGGACTCTCCATACTGATCTCCATAGTGGCTGAACTTGTTTGCACTCCCACCAATAGTGTAAAAGAGTTCCTCTTTCCCCACATCCTCGCCAGCATTTGTTGTTATTTGACTTATTTATGTTGTCCACTCTGACTGGGGTTAGATGGAATCTCAACACAGTTTTGATTTGCATCTCCCTGATGGCTAGTGATGTTGAACATCTTTTCTTTTTTTTCTTTTTTTTTTTTGGTTTTTTTTTTTGGTGGTACTGGGGTTCCTGGAAGCCCTTCTACCTCCGGGCTACACTCCCAGACCTATTTTATATTTTTGAAACAGGGTCTCTTATGCTAGCGCGGCTGGCTTCGAACCAGCGCGATCCTCCTGTCTCCGCCTCCCAAGCGCGGGGATTACAAGCGTGCGCCACCACGCCCGGCAAACATCTTTTCATGTATCTATTGGCCATTTGTATCTCTTCTTTTGTGAAGTGTCTATTTAGTTCAGTGGCCCATTTCTTGATTGGGTTGTTTGCTTTGCTAGTGTAGAGTCTTTTGAGTTCTTTGTATATTCTGGATATTAGCCCCCTATCAGAGTGGTGGCTGGTAAAGATCTTCTCCCATTCTGTAGGCTTCCTCTTTAGGTTCTTGATGGTTTCCTTTGATGGATCCACCATATGATCTGGCTACACCACTCCTGGGTATCTTTCCAAAGGGGTTGAAATCAGAGAACTACAGTAACATGTGCATACCCGTGTTCATAGCAGCAAAATTCATAATAACCAAAATATGGAACCAACCTAGGTCTCCAACAACAGATGAATGGATTGAAAAATTATGGGAAATACAGTGGAATTCTACTCAGCAATAAAGAAGAACAAAATCATGTCATTCGCGAGAAGATGGAAAGACCTGGAGAACATTATATTAAGTGAGAGCAGCCATGCACAGAAAGAGAAGAGACATATATTTTCTCTAATATGCCCACACTAGGGAGTATTGGGGATACCAGAGGGACTCCAGATAATGGAGGGGAAACCTCAGCAAAGCTGGAATGGAAGGAGAGGAGAGGAAGAAGGCTGAGGTTGATTACTGGAGGAGCTACATCTGAATACATGTATAAATGTGAATGTAGCGTGGCCAACCTGGACACTCACTGATGGGAGGGGGGTGAGAAGTGGGAAGAGGGAACCAAGCACTGTCTGAACGTATGCCATTTTCAATACGATCCACATTTGAAAACATGAACAAACTGAAACAGTCCACAGTTGGCATTAGGCAAAGATTTCCTATAAAAGGAAAAGGAAATAAAATTTTACCTATGTTCTGAATTTCTAAACTAAGAAAAACTGCAAGGGAATGGCTGCTTGGCACCCTTCTCTAAGGTGCTTGGCTTCCATGCCGCAATCCTGCAGGTCCTTGTGTTTATTCATTTAATGCTACAACAAAGAGGTACTACCACATACCAGGAGGTACGGGAACAGACAAACTAAACCCCACTCACATGAAGTCTGCATGCTATAAAAGACAGGCTTTTTAAAAAGTGAAACATAAAACATTCAGTATTGGTATTTATAATCAAGTCAATCATAAATACAACAGAGAAAATAAAGCTGGGAATGAAGATGGAGACTGTGGGTGGTTAGTTCTACAGTTTAGATAGGGAGCTGAGGAGAAGTTTTATCGGCAAAGTTAGGTATGAGTGAAGACTCACGTGAAGTTAGGCAGCAAACCGTGCAGACGGGGGGGGGGGGGGGGGCCCAAGACCAAGACCCCGGGGCAGAACAGACTGTTGGGTTCACGTCTAGCACAGAGGACAACGGGGCTGAATCTGTCTCAACAAAGGGTAGGGTCTGAGATCATGAAATCAGAGTCAGGCTGGCTCCCCAAAGAGCCAGATCAAAGCACAATCTGCACTTTCTTTTGCTCGCTCTTTCTTTCTCTTCTCTTTTTTTTTTTTTTTTTTTGTGTGTGTGTGTTGTGTGTGTATATATGTGTTGCTAGAGATTAAACTCGGAGGCTTTCTATCTCTGAGCTACACCTTCAGCTCTTTTAATTTTTAATTTTGAAACAGAGTCTTGCTAGGTTGCTGAGAGCCTCACTGTGTTGCTAAGGCTGGCTTCCAACTTGTGACCCTCCGTCTCAATCTCCCAAGGACTGGGATTAGAAGTGTATACCATCATGACAGCTTCACTTTTTTTTCTTTCCTTCTGTTTTCTTTTTCTTTTCTTTTTCTTGTGTGTGTGCATGTGTGTGTGTGTGTTGCTGGGATTGAATCCAGGGCATTCTACCTCCGAGCTACACCCCAGCCCAATTTTTTATTCTTTTGTTTAGAAACAGGGTCTCACTAAGTTGCAGAGGGCTTCACTAAGTAGCTGAGGCTGGCCGCTAACAGATGATTCTCCTGTCTCAGCCTCCCATGTACTGTGATTACAAAAGTGTATCACCATGACTGGCAACAGTTTCTATTTTCAAATACAAATTTTTATCTTGGCTAGTAGGAATGAAATCAATAGACTGATTAAGGATAATCCAACTTAACAGGAAATAGCATGAATTGCTAATGGTAGAATTTCTGAGAATGACAAGAGGTAAGTAGAGACCAATCATCATTCAACAGGCCTTTGCAGAGCACCTTGAAAGCATCCTTGGTCAACTTACTAGGAAGGAGGACTCAAAGGCAGAGGATAGGGGATTCATCTGTTCTTCATTCACTGCAAGAGAAGTGTTTTACCTTCCACATTTCAGAAGTATAGGCTAAAATATAACTTGAAATAAGGAGGTAGCCAGATCAGATAATGTTTCACAACTAAAAGTTGAAACATTAGCTCTGAGCTACACCCCCCCCCCCAGCCCTATTTTTTATTCTTTATTTTGAAACAAGGTGCCACTGAGTTGCAGAGGACCTCACTAAGTAGGTGAGGCTGAATGCAAACCTTCATTTGTCCTGTACCAGCCTCCCGAGTACTGGGATTTCAAGTGTGCACCACCACACCCGGAGAGCCAATTCATGTTCGACCCAATCCTCCTAATAACACAGCGCCCAAAGACGGCAGCTCTTTATTCCTCTTGATCCGTCGGTCCATCCACAACAGGAAGTTGCTTTAGGGCCTCACAGTCTCTACTGCCAACAGAACAAACATAAGAAGGATCTCAAGTCATGAGAAAAACAAGACTTTCTACCTGAGCTGGGGAGCGCACAACTTTCTCATATTAAAAATTTGGGTCTAGCTGGGTGTAGTGGCGCACACTTGTAATCCCCGTGCTTGGGAGGCTGAGACAGGATCGCACAGGTTCAAAGCCAGCCTCAGCTACTTAGTGAGGCTTTCAGCAACTTAGTGAGACCCTGTTTCCAAATAAAATATAGAATAGGTCTAGGGGTATAGCCCAGAGGTAGAGAGCCTCTGGGTTCTACCCCCAGTACCACACACACACACACACACACACACAAAAAAAAAATAATAATAATAATAATAATTAAAAAATTGGGGGCTATAGATAAGAATTGTATTTTGTCTATGTTCCTCATGACCTGGCCGTTCCCAGCAAGATGATGTATTCTACTGCAGAGCTCATCTCAATTTTATCTGCTAATGTCTTTATTTCAGATCCTTATTCTAAATTATTTCCCTCAGATATCTACTGACATGCTCATAGGTTCTCAAATTTTATGACAGCCATACGCAAGTATATTTATAATTAATATTTTACTTATTATATGCAGCCAAATAAAACCAACACTCAAAAATTACCCATTGTACTATGAATTTTTACCTATGGTAGATTTCATAAAATATAGCTTGAACAAAACAAGTAAACTAAAACAAAACACAAATATATGCTAAAGCAAAGGTTCTCCATTATCCATAGCAGGCTTCTTTAATCTTTTTTTTTTTTTTTTTTTTTTTTTGGTAGTACCAGGGACAAAACCCAGGGGCATTCTACCTCTGAGCTACATCCCCCAGCCCTATCTTTTATTCTTTGTTTGGAACAGGGCCTTACTGAGTAGCCGAGGCTGGCCGCGCACCTGTGGTCCCGTCTTGGCCTCCTAAGTGCTGGGATTACAAGATGCGCCACCACACCCAGCCTGCAGGTTCTTTATCTACCACCTTTTTCCACCCTACTCTTCTGCTGTGCATGAGACCCTCTCTCTCCTCTGTCTGTTGTACTAATGAAGCTATTTCCCTACCTTCCGTCTTATTCTTATCACACAGAGTCAAAAAGTCATTTTTCTAAAATGCAAAACTGAGAGCGGACGGAATAATACAAAGCTCAGGAGATTTGGAGCAAGACTGCCTTGTGTTGGAAACCTTGGGTTCTACCTGCCACCGATTTGTTCTTGCGTGAACTTCTTATTCTGGCTAAGCACTGGTTTCCTCTTCTTGGAACTGAGGCATCTATCTCTCAAGGGGTCAGTAACGGAACCAAGTGCGGTATGTAAAATCAAAGGTTCCTCAGATAGGCACTCACAAGCGTTAGCCCTCTCGCCCCTTTCTTCTATAAATTCCAATCAGAGATTACTATATCCTAGAAGAAAACTGATTTAAACCATGAGACAGTATTTGCATTTTAAAAAACAAAGCCAATAATCAGAGCTCAATGGCTTGCACTGAGAACACTCACTTGCTAGGAGAACAAGCTACAAGGAGAAGGTGGTTTTGTTAATAATCCAGAGCTACACAGGCAGTGCTCAGCCAAGAGATGCTTGGACCAGGATTGCTTCCCCAGCAACTGCAAGGACTCATCGTCCCAGGTCCCTTTCCAAAACGCAGTTTTTACAGTGCCTCTAGCCTTTCATTACTCTAATTAGGAAAAGAGGACTAAGAAAAAGCATCATAAGCAGCACTTCCTAGTCGTCTTAAAGGAAGTACTCTCTTCTTCCCAAAGGTGGGTAACACCCTGGATGGGCTGGAGGCTGAGTCAGGGGCGTCTCTGACAAGAGGTAGATAAGAGATGGTAGTAACAGCCATAGCCACTCTCCGGGGGAATTTCAGAACAGAAGAGAGAAAGATACACACCAGGCACATCCCTGGGATCCCAGTACTTGGGAGGCTAAAACAGGAGGACTGCAGGTTTGTGCCAGCCTCATGCTAAATTCTAGTACACACTTTAAAATTTTTAATTAAAAAACACATAAAAATGTTTTCTGGAGTCATAGGATAGGGTGAAGAGAACAGAAATGTGGTATTAGGATTTCAAGATTCTGTACATTTTTATTAGAAAATAAAGAATAGAGGGAACTCCAAATAAAGATCTGAGAAGTTAGACAATGATGACACATAGCAAATATTTTAAAATGAGTAGAATATCAAGAAGCAATGTTCAGCTGATGGCAGATGACAAAGACAGTTTAAGAGGGTTAAATAAAAATTACAGAAGGCCCCAAAAGACTCAGATAAAGATAAAAATGGAGTCACTCTAAGTTCCACATCACCAGGCTGAAACTAAGCTGTTGATTTCTCCTTCTGAGAAATCAGGATTAGAGAGATAACAGCCTAATTTCCCAAATAGACCAGTTTCCAATGGCATGATAATGGAGTTCCTTCTACCTCAATGTACACACACACACACACACACACACACACACACACACTCATAATCTAAAGTAACCTGATGTTAACCAATCAATTCTTTTTCTCTTTTTTTGTAGTATAAAGGAAAAAAAAATAGGGCTGGGGAAGGTAGCTCAGAGGTAGAATGCCACTGGGCTCCTGTGCCACCATGCCCGGCTAATCGATTATTTTTCTATTTTCCCTGTCCCAGCCTTACCTGTAAAGAAAGCATCTGTAAAATCAACCTCCAATGTCCTTTGATAGGGAGTAAGATCAATCCTGTGGAGGCATGGTTTTTTACCCGTACAGTATTTTGTGTGTGTGGTACTGGGGGTGGAACCCAGAGGCTTTCTACCTCCGGGCTATACTCCCAGACCTATTTTATACTTTATTTGGAAACAGGGTCTCACTAAGTTGCTGTGAAGGACCTAACTCAGCTTAGCCGAAGCGACGCCATGTTTCACTAGCCCCAAGAACGAGGAAGTTAAAATGTAACTGTGGAAAGTTGGAAAGTTACAGAATTCAGTAAGCCTGTAAAACAGGATAGGGTGGGTAACTAACTGCATACCTGCGGATTAACCGATAAGAGAAGGCAGTTACGAAATAACTCCGGGGCCAGAAAAGCCGGAGGCAAGCAAAGGTCATTCAGCTCCTCATTAACCTGAACCAATAAACCTCCTGTAACTATGCTTTTCCACTTCTGTACCCCCGCTTATGCCCCCTACCCCCTATAAAAGTTACCTAAAACTCACCTAGGGCGCGCAAGTCTCTGTGCAGACTCTGTCGCCCACAGGTACTGTTGCATCCAGTGGTCTCGGACTGATCTCTGGGTCTCGGGGTCCCCATTCCTGAGGGAAAGACCACTCGGGGGTCTTTCAGCTGAGACCCTCACGAAGTAGCTGAGGCTGGCTTCGAACCTGTATGATTCTCCTGTCTCAGCCTCCCAAGCGTGGGAATTACATGCGTGCGCCACCACGCCCGGCTCCATACAGTATTTAAAAGTCCTGTGGAAAGCCAGGTGTGGTGGCGCACGCTTGTCATCCCCGTGCTTGGGAGACTGAGACAGGAGAATCACACAGGTTCGAAGCCAGCCTCAGCTACTTCGTGAGGGTCTCAGCAACTTAGTGAGACCCTGTTTCCAAATAAAGTATAAAATAGGTCTGGGAGTATAGCCCGGAGGTAGGAAAGTCCTTGGGTTCCACCCCCAGTACCACCAAAAAATAAAATAGAATAAAATAAAGAATAAAAAACAGGGCTGGGGGTGTAGCTCGGAGGTAGAATGACCCTGGGTTCCATCTCCAGTACTGTAAATAAATAAATAAATAAACAAACAAATAAATATCCTGTGGGAAACTAAATATAAATATTGAGGCTTTTGTTTTTATAGAAAAAAATCGCAGAATCTGTTACCACAGAATTCACAATCTGTCATGTGTGATACCTGCACACAGGGCATGTACACACCCCACCTAGACACCAAGTGTCTGCGGCCATCCCCCCGTGGTTGGGCTCATGATGGAGAACTGCTGATGGGATTCACAGAATGCCACCTAAAATAGGCTGCCTTGGCCTCTTATGCCCTTGTGTTAGGGGCACTTGAAAAGCAGCAGATGCAAGAAGAGCAGTCTTTTCTTTCTTTTCTTCCTGATAGGAGGAGATAAAATTCCCATGAGAAAGATGCCTCCCTGTACCAAAAGGAAAGACATTCTTATCACAGAGACAGGAAGCTGAGGAGGAGAGGGATCTACACACACTTTGTTAGAGGAACCCTTATCTGCCTAGTCACTTTCCCACCATGGAGGCCTGGTCCACCCCTTTGTCTTGTCACATTTTCATACTTTACTGCTCTTTGTCCAACCCAGTAGACAAGCTCTGGGCCCTAACTGCTTCTTAGGGGTCCTCATTTTTCTTGTGAGGGCTCACAAGAAAAAATTGCTAAATAAAATGTGTATGCTTTCCCCCCCAATGATCTTACATCAGTTTAATTCTTCGGCTCAGCCAGAAACCTAAGAGGACAGAGAAGAAGAAGTTTTATCTCCCTACATTGTGAAACAAAATCATATCTATTTCTCTTCTCTCTCTCTCAATCCATAGGATCTATAGGTTTATTTTGCTTGAGCACTGTCTGAGCAATCATCACATAAAACCAGAAGGTAATAAAGCTAATTCACCAAGAGAAAAAATCCAGAGTGTATGCTAGGAATAAACAAAAATAGCAAAAACAAACAACGTATCTCACCGTTCAATAACGGAAAAGGTGGCAGGACCCAAATTACAATGCAATTAACCTAGCAATTCTAGTACTAGAGATTTACTCTGTAAATATACTCACACAGGAGCAAAGTAGCTTAAGTTCAATGGTAATCTTTGCAGCACTGTATGTAAGAATAAAAGATCAGAAATAACCTAAGCAACCACCATTATGAGGCTATATATATGGTATGGTATAGCCATAAAATGCAATTATAAAAAGTAAGGAAAATGAGAAATTCCTTACATGCTGTTATGAAACAGACTCCAAATGAAAATTATATATATATATATATATATATATACACACACACACATACATATACGGGAGCCGGGCATGGTGGCGCACACTTATAATCCCAGCATTCAGGAGGCTGAGACCAGACGATTGCGGTTCACGGCCAGCCTCAGCTACTTAGTGAGGCCCTCCAAAACTTAGTGAGAGAGCCCCTGTTTCAAAATAAAGAATAAAAATAGGGCAGGGTGTCGCTGGGAGGTCGAATGCCCCTGGGTTCCATCCAGACCTGCAAAAAAAAAAAAAAAAAAAAAAAAAAAAAAGAAAGAAAGAAAGAAAGAAGAAGGGGTGTCATGCACAGGATGTGTGGTATAGCATTGTGAAGGAGGAGGAGAGTAGAGAAGAACATATAAATTATATATAGACTTGTTTTTATCCATGCATAAAACATCTTGGGAAGGATACAGAAGGAACGGGTAACACTAATTCCCTCCAGAAGGGAAACCTGATACCTGAGGGACAGAGACAGTGAGGAAACTTTACCCTGGACTCATTTTTGGACCTTTGGAATTCGCAGCAGATAATTATATCTACTGAAAAAGTACAGTTGTAGTTGTGGTCATGCTGGGGATTGAACCCAGGGGCATTCCACCTCCAAGCTACACCCCAAGACCTTTGGATTTTGTTTTGAAAAGGCCTCACCAGGTTGCTTAGAATCTCGCTGAGTTACTGAGGCTGGCCTCCAGCCTGCGATCCTCCGTCTTAGCCTCCCAAGTACTGAGATTGCAGGTGGCGCCACCACATCCGGCCCCAAATTACTTTCTATAAATGTAACGAGCTGGCTGAGCTGATTCCGGGTACCACTGGGAGTTCAGCAACTATCAACACCAGTGCTTCGGTATTTTGCCTTGTAGTTGAAGGATGCTGGAGATTCCGCAGGAGCTGAGGGGAGAAGGGTGAGCAAGGGAGAGTGGGCTGCAATAAGGACGCGCGCAGAAGGGCGTGGTGTCCTCTCCGTGGGCCTCTGAACCCGGGATAAAACGATGGTTCGCTGCTGGAGCACAGGAGGCTGGAGCGGCGCCACAGAGCCAGGGCAGCCCTCCTTCCGCCCCGCCCTCCTGTCGCTCTGCACTAAACACAGTACCCGGCCTGCTCGTCCCTCGTGGAAGACCCGGAGCAGAGGCGGGACCAGGAAGCACGCTGCTCTTCCCCAGGGGGCTGCAAGGAAACTGTTCTGAATACCTCACACTGCATTCAAGGACCCCAAATACTTGAGAGGACTCGGGAAGAGCAAGCTGTTACACTCCATCTCTCTCGATAGGTGATAAGGCCTGGGGACAACTCTGCCCCCAAATGCACAACTGCTAGGTAAAGGAGTGAAAGAACAGAGGACAATACTCCAGTAAGAGAGCTAAAAGCGTATTGGTTTTTTTATTTTTAGTTTTTTAACTTGGGCTATTGCTCACTGAACAGGAAGCAGAAGAGAAAAGACCCGGGGAAGGCTGGAAAGAGGTTACTCAAGGTCCTGCTGGGAACCAGCGCACTTCGTTACACGGCGCCTACTTCCCGAGTGAGATCCGTCAACTGCTTTAAAATGTTTCTCTTCTAAGCCACTGAAAGCAATGAGAGCATGTTCTTGATTAGGTGCCAGCTTTCTGTTCCCCTGCAACCCAGATTGTTGAAGTTAAAAAGAAGAAAAATTAGAATAATGAAAAAGGGTGATGGTAGAAGGAATTGGGAACAGAAAGCAGGAGAAAACAAATATATTTTAATAGCCTAGTGGTAGAAAATTATGGAAGGATCAAATATAGTTATTTTGTTTTTGCATTGAAGATATCTTGCCCCATTCTAAAAATATAACAAAGTACTTATCTCAATTCATTTAACTGTTTTCCTCTTCCATTTTATCCAGTAAAAGAAAAATATACAGTATCTTTATACCCTACAGTAAAAAAGTAATAGTTATAAAGACATAGATAAGCCATTTGTAGAAGACAGAGTTTGCACTAAAACCAAAGGGCTTGCTAGACCATAATAAAAGAAGAAGGAGGAGGAGGAGCAGGAGAACATGGTGGTGGTGGTGGTGAAGTCTAGCCTTGGGCAATTTTGGTTCATATGTTTTCATAAGTAAAAACAAATGATATTTACCTAAACGACAGAGAGTAAGAGATAATATGTCTCACTATCTGTTGTTTAGGTAATAAGTCTCAGTCCAGGGAGGCTGAGACCAGAGTATGGCAGGTCTGAGGCTGGCCTCAACAATTTATTGAGGCACTTAGCAACTTAGTGAGATCTACTTTGAAAATAAAAAATGAAATAGGGCTGGAGTACAGCTCAGAGATGGAATGCTCCTGGGGTTTGATTCCCATTAATACATAGGAAAGAAAGAAAGAAAGAAAGAAAGAAAGAAAGAAAGAAAGAAAGAAAGAAAGAAAGAAAGAAAGAAAGAGGGAGGGAGGGAAGGGAAGGAGGGAGGGAGGGAGGGAAGGAGGGAGGGAGGGAGGGAGGGAGGGAGAAGGAAGGGAAGGGAAGGGAAGGGAAGGGAAGGGAAGGAAAGGAGCCAGGCCGTTTGTAATCCCAGCTTTCAGGAGGCTGACACCAGAGGATTGCGGTTTGGACAGCCTCAGCTACTTAGTGAGGCCCTCTGCAACTCAGTGAGACCTGGCTTCAAAATAAAGAATAAAAAATAGGGCAGAGGGTGTAGCTCGGTCAAATGCCCCTGGGGTCCATCCCCAAACCCGCAAAAAAAAAAAAAAAAAAAAAAAAAGAAAGAAAGGAAGAGAGGAAGAAAGAGAAAGGGAGGGGGAAAAGATATAGTATGTTTCAGGTAAGCATTAAATTTGTAAAAACTAGATTAAACTCTATCTTGAAATAAACTCTTACAGTTTATAGAATAAACAAGTACCAATGTCCACACCGCCCCATTACAGTGCCATCTGCCTGTATCAGTAGCTACTTAGTGTTATATTTGAAAAGCACCTTTACAGTTTTCAAAGTACCTTCAAGTTTCTCGTCTGGTTTTCAAATGCCCCATGAGGCAGGTGGAGCAGGTTTCATTTGGTTTTGCAGATGCTCGGTGTATAGCTGAGGGATAAATCGCCGGCCAGAGATGGAATGCAAGGACCCAGAACTACTGGTTCAGGGACTGTCAAAGACTGTTGTGGACCACTATTTACCAACCCACTCAATATTTACTAAGCAACAACTGCGTTGTAGGAGCTGAGATATTAGAAACATAATAGAGAACAACATTCATAGTTTCTACCTTTAAAGGCTTCCAGTTTAGTGAGGGAATTATTTAAACAATCACACAAATGCAAAGCTGCTTGTGAAGAATGCCGCACCGTGGTCCAGAGTGTTCTAAGTACCTACCTAAGTGTGTAAGGAGCTGACCTTGAGAGATGGCAGCAAAGGGTTACCTTCGGAATTCATAACGCCCAGACCTGAGGAACAGGCATTAAGCAGACAAAGAAAGAAAGAAAGAAAGAAAGAAAGAAAGAAAGAAAGAAAGAAAGAAAGAAAGAAAGAAAGAAAGAAACACCAAGAACTGGGAACAGAAAGCAGGAAAAACACAAATATATTTTAGTAACCTAGTGCTAGAAAATTATGGAAGGATCACATGTAGTTTTTGCTTTTGCACTGAAGATACCCTGACCTTTCTAAAAAGGCGAGGCACAGGTTAATCATGTGCGAAAGGCCGTGACAACATGAGGAGACTGCACCGAGCGGGGGGCTGACGCGGCCACAGCTTACGGGACTAGGCACCAGGGCTGGACTGGGGTCGCGTGCTGGTGGTGGGAGTTTATGTGTTGTTTAAATAAGGTTCTGATATCATCTCAGACACATTAAAGTTTGAGTGGCTCCTTCCCAAATGATTGCGTCATAGCATCTGGATATTTCAATCGGGAATCTGGAGTAAACTGAAAATGCAAAGAACAAGGGAACTGCAACGTCCATTCCAAAGTTGCCAATTTAACTGCATTCAGGGGTGATGTTATCACATTTCGAAAATAAAGAGGAGTTCGTGAAGATGGTGACGCTTGCCCTGGGCTTTCTGGGGGCACACTGAATTTCGTAAAGAAGCTGCTCCTGATAAAGAAACAGACTGAAAAGATAATCCTTTTCGATTCACAAGAATGTAAATATTTTATTTTATTGTGGCCTACCCTAAATGGCAGTTATTTCTAGAAGTATCATTCCCATACCACCTTAAAGTTGCAGAGGTCTGGTAGTTTACAAAAGCTTTGGTTAGTTCTATACTCAACAAATTCTATTAGGTTGCCAAAGAAGATAGTAGTTTTCTCTGTGTTCCAGATAAAGTCAGCTGAGGGAGGCTAACTTGTGTACAAGGTCACATTTCCACAATGGTGTGTGTGTGTGTGTGTGTGTGTGTGTGTGTGTGTGTGTGTGTCTTAGTAGGAATTGAATCCAGAGGCGTTCTAACCCCAAGCTACACCCCCAGACCAATTTTATTTCTTATTTGGAAACAGGGTCTCACTAGTTTGCTAAAAGTCTCACTAAATTGCTGAGGCTGTCCTGGAACCTGGGATTCTCAGCCTCCCAAGAACTAGGATTACAAGCGGGGGCCACCACGCTCAGCTTATGCTCTTTGCTTTTTTTTTTTTTTTTGGTGGTACTGGGGTTCCTGGAAGCCCTTCTATCTCCGGGCTACACTCCCAGACCTATTTTATATTATTTGGAAACAGGGTCTCTTAAGGCAGCGCGGCTGACGACGAACCTCCGCGATGCTCCCGTCTCCGCCTCCCGAGCGCGGGGATGACGGGGATGACAAGCGTGCCCACCTCGCCCGGCTTGCTCTCTGCTTTTAACATATAAATCCCCTATCACCATGACATAAAACAGCTATCAGTGTCTGTTAGCTAAAATATGGGGAAATTAAGTAGTCCTAGGATCCCAGATGCACAGGAACTTTACCATGGTAATTTGAGACAAAAGCTAATAGTAGATTTGCCTTCTGAAAAAGGTAATACTAAATGAAGGTAATGGACAACAAGTTTTCTCAGATAATGAAAAAGAGAAAAAAAAAAATCAGTCAGCGGGCAGATAATGGACAAGCCATCCTGGGTGACATGTAATAACTGATGTGTTATAAAGAGTGTGGCCAGGCGCAGTGACAAAGCAGGCTCGGGAGGCCGAGGCAGGAGCATCGAGCTTGTAGGCCAGCCTCGGCGACTCAGCAAGACCCTGTCTCAAAATAAAAATAAAAAGAGCCGCAGATATAACTCAGTGGTAGAGCAACTCCGGGTTCAATCTCCAGTACTGCAAAAAGAAAAAAGGAGCAATTGTGGATGAGGAGGGAAAACAAGACTAGGTAGCAAGACCGTGTGCCAAAAATGGATCGGGCATAGACACTGCTGTTTAAACAGCACTTCATAATATTTTAAAATGAAGCCGGGCGTGGTGGGCACACTTGTCATCCCCGCGCTTGGGAGGCGGAGACAGGAGGATGGCGCAGGTTCGAAGCCAGCCGTGCTGGCTTAAGAGACCCTGTTTCCAAATAAAAATATTTTAAAAAATAATATTTTAAAATGATGTTTTCTTCCAGAAGCTGCCTTTAAGCAAATACCCAGTACAGGAGGCTGAGACAGGAGGATCACAGGTTCACAGCCAGCCTCAGCTACATAGTGAGGCCCTCCGCAAATCAGTGAAAAACCTGTTTCAAAATAAAGAAAAAAAAATTGGGCTGAGGGTGTAGCTTGGAGGTAGAATGTCCCTGAGTTCCATCCTCAGTACCAGAAAAAATAAGAAAAAAAAAAAAGAAAAGAAAAGAAAAGAAAGAGAAAAAGAAAAAGAAAGTACTGATGAGCATACTTTCCAAATCTATGCTGTTTTTAGCCACCAAACACATGTATTCCTTTGTTTTCTAATGCAAGGGAATGCTAAATGATGCAAACAACAGTCTTGCTTTTAGTAAATATTAAGTTCCTACTTTTTGCAAAATATTATGAAGGATACAAAGAAAGGCAAGGTCTCCAATGTCAAGTTTATATTTTGGCAACAACAGTAGGTAGCATGAATATATCACAAGATTATATTCGAGAAAGTGCTATACTTTTCTTTGTTTCCTTTTCCTTTTCTTTTTTCCTTCTTTTTGGGCTGTGGGGGTGGCAGGAATGCTATATTGAACCCAGGACCTCATGCATGCTAGCACTGAGTTACACCCCTGACCCTTATACTATATTTTCATAAATAGGGCTTTTTCTGTGTTAGAATAAAACCTTTAAAGATATGAATAAGAGAAGTCTATGCCACAAAGAGAATGACCCAAGAAACTGGGTGCCTCCGCCTATGAATCTAACTGGCCTATAGCAAGTCCTCTATCAAGTGATAATATTATACACACAGAATAATTTTCCTTGGAATTAAAAGTAACATAAAGTTGGGAAAAATAGAGACCAAGAATAATAGTTAACTGCTAATGAGAAAAACAAAATCTCAATGAATATGGAGAAAAAATAGTAACTTGCAATCCAAAGCATTTGGGCCATCCATACAGAAATGCCAATACTTTCCTTAAAACCTCCAGAACCAGTGTATAAATCTTTCAAACTCAGCTCCACCTCCCTCACTACCATTCTTAACCTCTTTCTTTCTATCTGGTTGTCTGAAAAGGCAGTGTGCCAATAAATAAAAGAAAGAAGATACCAATCTATTTTTCTTCCTCCCTCCTTCATACTGCTATCTCATATGCTACTTACCTAAAATGAAGAATGCTGTATTTTGACTGTATCAATTAAATAAAATGTTACATACCCTGTTTTATATTAAAAGTATACTAAATATTTTATTTTCTTGCCCCCAAATCCTTTAATTGGGTTTTGTGAAGTGGCCTTGGTTACTAGTTCAGTGGTCCTTCATAAGAAAAGATTCTTAACCTCTATAATTCAGAAAGCTGAAATTTATATTGGATGAGTCTTTAGTATCTAGCTTTCAGATATTTAAAAATTTCATCTTCTCTATGCCAAAGACAAGTGGATTTTTTAAGGCATAGAGCTTGTCTCATTTGACATGAAATCATTCTCTATTTAGCTCAAAGTGCCTAATATGTTCTTGGGAGCTACTTAACTATCTTTCATTTCTCACAGTGCATAATTGCATGCTTTAGAGTCTAGCTAAATCTTGTTAAAACTAAAGTACATGGAGGAAGTTTCCAGGCAAAAAGTACACCACTGAATAATTAGGTTTAGTATTAAAGCTTCAATATATAACACAATGAATTTATAATGCAATATAAATTCTTTCGATAAACATGATTACTTGTGTCCACGTTTCAGTTTACAATCGCTCATTAAAGTAACGCTCATAAAGGACTGGCCTGGTGTAAAACTACAGAGCCACAAGCAGCAGCGTGAGCGGCTCTTCCCAGAAGAAGCAGGAAAACAATCTGACTACACCTACGCGATTTCCAGTTGACAACAATCAGAACGTTCAAACTGAATGTAGAGAATCTATTAAAACATTAAAATGTTTAGACTCTCCTTAAGAGATAATAATGGTTTGCTATGTGAAAAGGAGAAGCCTTTTTATATTTGCTATTTATTTATCAAGGGGACAAACTATTAAGGATCAACTATGTATAAATAACACACACACACACACACACACACACACACACACACACCTTCATATCTGTTTTTCACTAGACTCTCCTCACTGTAATCCTATAGAGTGAACATTAGTTTTACCATCTCTCTCTGTCACTCACACACACACACACACACACACACACACACACAACAGGCTCAGAGAACATAACAACACACTAAACACACTAATTTACTAAACAGTATCTTTTGCAAGTCCCAGAGTTCAAATTTTATGCAAGGCTTCTGAATCTACACTCAAGTCTTTTCTACAGTACGCTGGAGTGATGGATTGCAAAGCAAGGCTGCAAATTACAGCCACCTCAAGGTGAGACATCATTCGCAATGTGACACTGCTGCTCTCTGATCCTGCCTTCAGAACAAGAGAGGTTTCTAATTTGGTGGAATGGAATTTATCAGTATTTCCTTATTTGTTCGTGCATGTTGGTTCCTAACTCTTCTATGAGGCCTTAGCAAAGTTATATTTTCTTTTACTTTTTCTCCTAGAACCTATTTTCAGCTAAGAGCTAGATTATAGAGTCATCCATTATAAATTTAAACTTTCAGGGCCATAAACCACTAAAGTTAGTTTCTATATATGCAACACATGTCAAGATCCCCCCATTCTGAAGCCAGGGGAGGTGGCACACACTTGTAATCCCAGTACTTGGGAGGCTGAGACAGGAAGATCACAGGTTCAAGACCAGCTTCAGCAACTTATTGAGACCCTCTTTAAAACAAAACAAAACAAAATTCAGGCTGGGAGTATATGGAGGTAGAACACCCCTGGGTTAAATCCCTAGTAACACACACACACACACACACACAGAAAAATTAAAATAAGATAAATATTCCCCCCCTTCTTCCTATTAAGAGATCTAATTCCTTTTCCACCATATGCTCAAAATACCTTGGCACCTTTATCAAAACTCAACTGACCAAGCTGGGTGTGATGGCGCCTCATAGTACTTGGGAGGCTAAGACAGGATGATTGTAGGTTCAAGGCCAGCCAAAGATAACTTTGCAAGAATCTGATTCAAAACAAAAAATAAAAAGGTCTGAGGGTATAGTTCAGTGGCAAAATGTCCTGAGATTCAGCCAGGCATGGTGGCACACGCTTGTAATCCCCGCGTTTGGGAGGCGAAGACAGGAGGATCCCACTGGTTCCAAGCCAGCCTCGCTGGCTTAAGAGACATTGTTTCCAAAAATATATATATAATAGGTCTGGGAGTGTAGCCCGGAGATAGAAGGGTTTCCAGGAACCCCAGTACCACACACACACACACACACACACACACACACACACACACACACACAAAGTGCCAAGATTCAAGCTCCAAAAATGCACATGCATGCACATACTTGGCAACTGACCATCAACATGAAAGTCTCTCTAGACGATTCTGTTCAATGATCTATCCTTATGTAAATACACACTGCTATAATAATTCTTTTCTTTTCTCTTTCTTTCTTTCTTTCTTTCTTTCTTCTTTCTTTTTCCCTTTGGTACTGGGAACTGAACTTAGGAGCATTCTACTTCTAGTCCTTTTATTTTGAAACAGGGTTCTAAGCTGCTGAAGCTGGCCTTTAACTTGCCATATTCCTGCCACGTTCCCAAGCACTAGGATTACAGATGTACACTAACCCACCCAATTTATGTAGGGTAAAGTTTAAAATGAAGCTGTTTGGGTTTTTTGTGTGTGTGTGCTACTGGCGGTGGAACCCAGAGTCATTCTATTTCTGAGCTACACCCCCAGCCCTATTTTTTATTCTTTATTTTGAAACGGGGTCTCACTAAGTTGCGTAGGGCCTCACTGAGTAGCTGAGGCTGACCATGAACCTGCAATCCTCTTGTCTCAGCCTCCCAAATGCTGGGATTACAAGCATGTGCCACCATGTCCGGCATAAATGAAGCTGTTTAATTCTTCCAATTTGCTCAATTTTTTAAATTGGATTATTGTGTATTTTCTGTATTCCCACATAAACGGTAGACTTGGCTTGATTATCAAATTCTATTTTTTTTTTAAAAGCCTGTCTGCTGGGCGTGGTGGCGCACGCTTATAATCCCCACGCTTGGGAGGCTGAGACAGGAGGATCCTTCTGGTTCAAAGCCAGCCTTGCTGGCTTACGAGACCCTGTTTCCAAATAAAAACATAAAATAGGTCTGGGAATGTAGCCTGGAGGTAGAAGGGTTTCCAGGAATCCCAGTACCACCAAAAAACAAAACAAAAAAAAAGTCTGTTTGGTTTTGAATAGGTCTATAGATCAATTTAAAGAGAATAAAATTTAAAAATTTTGGAGTCATTTGACCCATAAACACAGTATATTACATATCACCACTTATTTATGTCTTATTCAATTTGTGCCAGCAGTGTTTTGGGGTTTTCAGCATCAGATTCTTTTCTTTGTTTGTTTGTTGATGTACAAGGGATTAAACAAACCCAGGACCTCATACAGGCCAGCAAAGGACCTCTTCTAAAATTTTACTTTGAGATAGAGTCTCACTAAAGTGCCCATGCTGGCCTTCAATTTATGACCCTCCTGCCACAACCTCCCAAATAGCTGGGATTACAGGTATGCACCACCATGCCTGACTTATTATTTATTCTTAATTATTTAAAGATTCTTTTGGCTTCCTTTTGTTATTTTGTTTGGTTTATTTTTTGTTCTTATTGTTTTGTGTTTTTCTGCAGGGCTGGGGATCAAACCCAGGCCTCTGGCATGCTAGACACACACTGTACTACTGAGCCATACCTATAACCTCTGGAGTAACTCATTGTTACTCTTCCTTAAAAATAGATTTATATGCTCATAGTTTCCATTACAAATTAAGAATAATCTTAAGAAAGCCAGGTGTGGTGGCACATACTTTTAATTGGGAGGCTGAGATAAGAAGACCCAGGTTCACAGCCAGCCTCAGCTACTTACTGAGGCCCTCCGCAACTTAGTGAGACCCTGTTTCAAGAAAAAGAATGACTTCCGGGAAGATGGCGACCAAGAAAAGCACCGTTTACAAGCCCTGCTAACACTAGATCTCTATCGCCACAAAATCAGCGCTTTTCATAGCCAGAAAACACTATCAACAGAGAAATAAAAAATGTAAACACAAGGGACAGAGAAAAAGAAGACTAAAAGAACAACCAGACACAAGAAAAGAAACCAGCCTGCATTGCAGAGCCACACCAGCACCATCATGCCTCACAGCACCAGGCTCCAGAGAGGAAAGGTAAACAAGGAGCTGAAGTGAACAACTGTGGATCATTTGGGTGTAATTCAGCAGTTCTTTCAGCGCAAAGAACATCTAAAACTCCCAGTGGCCAAGTTCATCACGCCTTCCAGGGACTCAAAACGGAGCTCAAAACTAGAAAAGAAATATGCCAGCCTCACGGCCAAGGGCATGGCAGCAGCGCCATATTGCCAGCAGCGGCAGCGAGTTCACCACGCCTGGGGCAGCTCCAGATCAGCGTGCACAATAACTGTAAGTGATAATTGCGGCCCCTACAGGAAAAATCCCAGCACTGCACCCCCAGGGACTTGTACAGCCAGGATAATCTCCCTGGGTCTGAGATTTTGCAGTCCAACCCAGTGAAGGAGTAGCAGTGGCAAAGATACCACACCCTAGCCGCAGCTCCCCATGGGAAAATGCCCAGCTCAGCACCCCCACGGTCTCGTGCAGCCTCGACTAAATCCCTGGGTCTGAGACCTTACAATACAACCCAGTAAAGGAGTAGTGGCTGATGAGATTACCACACTCCAGATCCAGAGCATCCTAAGTGAAGTGGTGACCCGGGGAAAAACCCAGAGAAGGCACAAACTTCTGAAATCATGGGAAAGAGGAACAACAATAGAGCAATTAACACCCACAACCCCATAATATCAGAACCTGATAACACAGAAATTCAGAGATCTCCAGAAGATCAAATCAGGAATACAACTGTAGAAATAATACAGGACCTTCAAAAAGAATTTAGAGAGAGTCTAAAAGAAATAAAGGATGCAATCACTGGAGTAAAGGCGTCAATTCAAACTATAAACAAGCGATTAGACCACATGGAGAATAGAATCTCGCTCCTAGAAGATGATCACTCCAAAAACGAACTTATAACTTAGAAAAAAAAGAAATCAGATAGCAGGAATCTGACATTGAAGAAATATGGGCCCATTTTAAGAGCGCTAACCTAAGAATAATCAGAATAGAGGAGAGAAAAGAAGATGAAACCAAAGGGATCAATAATCTCTTCAAAGAAATAATAGCAGAAAAGTTTCCAAACATAGAAGAAGAGGTTGATACACAGGTCCAGGAAACGTATAAAACTCCCTTTAGACAGGATCAAAGAAAAGGTTCCCCACGCAACATAATTGTCAAAATGACCAATGTAGAAGCCAAGCAGAGAATCTTAAAGGCAACAAAAACAAAAGGCCAAGTGACATTCAGACTTCCCAAACCAAGTCATAAAAGCCAGAAGGGCTTAGAGTAACATATTCCAAACTCTGAAAGAAAACAACTTCCAGCCAAAAATTTCCTACCCAGCAAAACTATCTATCAAATTAGATGGGGAAATAAGAAGCTTCAATGACAAACAGAAACTGAAGGAATTTGTCTTCAAAACCAGCACTAGAGAAAATACTCAAAGAGATTAACTACAAAGAAGAAATAGGTAATACACACTAGAACCAGAGAAACAAGATTTTCCATCCATCAGAAAACTAAGCAAAGAAAAATAAACAGTATTTTCAAACAGAAATAAAATCTTAACATGTTAGGAATTAAAAGTTATCTCTCAATAATCACACTGAATATAAATGGCCTCAATTCCCCAAAAAAGACATAAAGTGGCAAAATGGATTAAAAACCAGAATCCATCCATCTTCTGCATACAAGAAACACACTTTACAAGTAAAGAGAGTAACAAACTCAAGGTAAAGGGCTGGAGCAAGGTAATTCATGTTAAGTAGCCATCCTAACAAATGTGAAGTAGTATTTCACTATAGTTTTTATTTGTATTTCCTTAATGATTAGTTATATTATGATAATGATGAGTGATATTCATGTGTTTATTGGTCATATAAAAATCTTTGGAGATTCACTATTTTAGTCTTTATTTCTAAATTGTATCGTTTGCTTTTATTGTTGCTAATTTTTAGGATTTATATTTGGAATATTAATATTCCTTCAGACATAGCATTTGAAAATATATTATCCCATTCTATCAGTAACTTTTAATTCTGTTTACATTGTCTTTGGATGTATAATATTTTTCTATTTTTATGAAGTTTGTTTATTCTTTTGTTGCCTATGCCTTTGGAATCATATCCAAGAAATCACTGCCAATTTCAATGTTGTGAAGTTTTATGATCCTGATTTTCTTCTAAAAGTTTATAGTCTTAAGATTTGCATTTAGATCTTTTATCTATTTTGAGTTAATATTTGTATATGGTATTAGGTAAGGGCCCAATTTTATTCCTTTTCATGTAGTTACTATTTTTCAACAATATTTAGTGAAAAGATTATTATTTCCTTTACCAAATGTTCTTGGAAACCTTGTCAAAAATAACTTGACCATATATGGAAGAAAAAAAAATATCAAAGTTAATCAGGAAACCAAGCATGGGAAGGAAGGAGGGGGAGGGAAGGGCCAGGGATTGGGTAGGGGCTGATTGGGTGATGTGTGCATGTATATCTCCACAAGTTTTTTTTTTTTTTTATCCCATTAAGATGTATGACTACAATGCACCAATAAAAATTTATTTAAAAAAAATAAAAAATAAAAAAATCAGGCTGGGGGTGATGCTCGGAGGTAGAATGCCCCTGGGTTCCATCCCCAGTACCACACACACACACAAATAATAATAATAATAATCTTAAGAAAACAACCAAAGAATTAATGTCTGATGTGTGATGTTTTAAAAACCAAAAGTCTGAGCACTGTGTGGAATTACATCAGAATTGTATGTATCTGTATGTATTACTATAAGAATTCATAATTTTTAGATTTCAGTGGTACCCAGGTTAACTACTATGGATAAACCACAAAGATCCCGTTAAACAAATGAATGCTTTGTTTCATTTCTCAAAATACAGGTTTATCTTTGTAAATATAAAGTCTTTAAAAATGGCAGATTCAGAAATAAAAGGCCACCAAAGTAATGTCCTATTATTTCAAAACTAAGTTTAGGATGCTGGGCGTGGTGGCGCATGCCTGTAATCCCAGCATTCCGGAGTCTGAGACAGGAGGATCATGGTTCATGGAGAGCCCCAGCTATTTAGGCCCTTTGCAGGTCAGTGAGACCCTGTTTCAAAATAAAAAATAAAAAATAGGGTTGGGGGGGGTGGTGTAGCTCAGGGGTAGAATGCCCCTGGGTTCCATTCCTAGTACTGAAAAAAAAATTTTTTTCCCAGGATATTTAGAGTTTTCTTTACAGAACATTATTCACTGTGCGAAGAATGAAAGGTCATAATCCATTGTTTTGATATTAAATGGCAAAGGGTCTATAAAAGTGTATTTGGCTTGAACATAACTTAAATGTTATCCATTGTTCACTTCAGAGGTTTTTCTTTGCATCACAATGTTATACCTTCAGAAATAATTATTACAAGCCAGGTGTGGTGACACACGCTTATAATCCCAGTGGTTGGGAGGCTGAGACAGGAGGATCGCACAGGTTCGAAGCCAGCCTCAGCTACTGAGTGAGACCCTGTTTCCAAACAAAGTATAAAATAAGTCTAGGAGTATAGCCCAGAGGTAGAAAAGCCCCTGGGTTGCACCTCCAGTACCACAAAAGAAGAATTATTACAAATTATACTAGTATCCATACTTTTCTTCCATTTTTAGTCTAGTTTATCTAAGACTAAATTATTCTTCAATTCAAGAAAGTGAAATTAAATCTCAATTCCTTTAGCAATTTCATTTACTCAAGATTCCCCACCATTATTTTTCCTTTTTTTTTTTTTTTTTTTTTTTGGCGGTACCAGAAATGGAACCCAGGGGCATTCTACCTCTGAGCTACACCCCAGCCCTATTTTTTACTCTTTATTTGGAAACCGGGTCTCACTGAGATGGAAAGGGCCTCACTAAGTAACTGAGGCTGTCCGCAAAATCCAACAGTCTCAGCCTCCCGAATGCTGGGATTACAGGCGTGCGCCATCACGCCTGGCTTTCCCACCATTATTTTTCATCTACTAATTTTTTTATAGAATGTCTTTTATAGTCTCTCAAAGATAGATGATGCTTTTCTGATACTATCCTCTCCATATCCACACAGATTATGTTTTTTATTTTGTTTTTATGCCACCTTAGGCATATTTCTTTTCTGGTAATAATCACACTGCTGTGGTTCATTTGTATTTCTACCCCCATCACCAACCAACCAGTCTCTTAAGATTAAGGAATTGTGTTTCACTCAAATCTCTGTACCTAAGCACACAATCTTTAGCATAGCAGGAGCTCAATAAATGTTTGGTCATTAAGAGCTTTGATAAAATGCCTGGGTATGAGCACACTATGGATGAATGAATATATGTTTACATGCAATCATCAAATATGATAAAGCTAAAAAAAAAACCCTAGCCATATAATATCTTGTTTTAACAGTTGTATCTTTCCATTATGGAAGCACATACAGTATTGGGGTAAATTTCAAGATGTACCAGATTAACTTTCTCCTTTACAAATATTACAAGTACAAAGGACAGTACTTAAACCATAATCCCTCTCCAGAAAAAGGAGCCTATGTTAAAATGTCATTAGAGTCAAGGTCATCTGTTATCCAGGACAAAGAGGCTATTAATTTTCTTTCAAACATAGAATCCCCATGTCATTAAAGGATAAATAAACATGGTGGATATTACATGTAAAAACATTAAATTATTTACACATGTAAAAATAATAAATTATCTCCAACATTGTTATTTCAACCCTTCATTGTTTTGCTTAGGAATAAAGTTCTTTTAAAAACAAGAGAAAGAAAAATGATTCTACAGAAAATCAGTCTGGCAGACATTACTGATTACTTGGTTTTTTGTTTTTTTATTCTTTAGGAACTAAACTCTGGTTTTATTTGTGGTGGCAGTGGGAGTCACTAGACTCCCTTGAGAGTACTGGTGGCCATGCAATATAGTGCTGGCCTATGAGATGGAGGTAGAGCTTGTTAAATCAGAAGTGGAGAAGAGTCCAAATAAACAGAACTATGACAGTGACATAGGAAATACCTCATTTGCAGTAAAAAGGGAACTTATTAGCCGGGCCTGGTGGCGCCCGCTTCTAATCCCAGATTCAGGAGGCTGAGACAGGAGGATGGTGGTTCGTGAGACCCTGTTTCAAAATAAAGAATAAAAAATAGGGCAGGGGGTGTAGCACGGAAGTAGAGTGCCCCTGGGTTCCATCTCCAGACCCAGAAAAAAAAGGAGGGCCTTATTATAATTTTTAAAAACGAAAAACTCATTTATTTTCTGACATATGTTAGCTGACAAAGTAATTGCTAATACTAAGAGCCCCAAGTATTTAATAGGTACTACATCCATGTGCTTTATACCAAATAACTTATTTAATTACAACCTCTGAAGCAGAGAGCAGCATGAACTTGTAAAATATAACACAGCTTTTAAATAGCAGATCCAGAGTTCAAACTCATATAACAACTCCAGAAACTATGCTGTTAACCACTTTGCTCTACTGCTAATTATCTTCAAACATGCCAATACACACGTGTACAAATGTGTGAGTATAAATATGTATGTATTGCACATCAAAAAATACATCATAACAAAAATTATCATAGTAAAAACTGATGATATATGTAAACATTAAGCAAATATTGCCTACATTTAATGTACAAGTAAATATAAGGAGCTTATTACTTTGATATGATCAATTCTCTATTATTCATGACTATATTCCAAGCCCTATCATAGTGTGCCTTGTTCACAGGAGAAAGTCAGTAGTATTTGGTAAATGAGTATATAAAAGCAAGTTAACTTGAATTGAATGCAAAGAGGCACATATTAATAAAAGGTATCTGGAGCCAATTAACAATAAATATAATTAAAAGATTACCTATGTCGATTCTTCTGACTAAGGCTTTCCTTTTAAAATCAAAGCTAACTGTCAATGAAATAAAAATGTTATACACTTATGTACGTAAGAGGTGGGGGCGTTCAGACACTGGGGACAGAACCCAGGGCCTCGCATTTGCTAGGCCAGTGCCCTGTCACTGGGCCCCTGCCTTCCCAGCCCCAGTTTTGTATTCTCTTATTTTTTGTACCTACATTTTTATAACACTTATCTACGAGCATTCTGCGAAACAAAATATATAGTTTAAGCAGCAAAGTCTCTGGGTTCAATCCTTTACATCAACAAAAAATATTTTTCAAGAAAATGTTTTTTGCTCAAAGTTAAAAAGGTATGTGTCTGTGTATTAGTTATTCTAACATCCACAATTACAAACAGGTCATAAAGACGGTGTGCATCCTACCTCCTTCTTTCTCCATGTGTGCTGAGGAATGACCCTTCGACATTACAGGGAAGCAGGCTCTGACACGGGCACTGCACAAACACCCTGTACTCTCCTTTCCGCTGGCACTTTGACCAAGGAAAAGTAACCCCCTTGTTTATTAATTTCCCAATTTCTCAATTCAGAATTGAGAGTATAAAAATGCTTTGACAGAAGCTAGTGTGTCTGAATAATGTCTTTAGAAGAAACTTCTGTTGTTTAAAACTGGATTATGACTTTAGTAATCTTCACTGAACACAGATAAATGACTTTGACAGAATTATCATAAATATAGGAGACTTTTAGAAATTCATCTATTCTCGTTCCAGAAATGACATTTCTGAATGAGCTTGATTTTACTACCTTTAGACACTTATGCTAGATCAAAGGTTGGAAGCATTTAAACTTAATGCACTAGGAGTAAAATGATATTTATGTACTCACCTGACATACACACAATTCATTAGCAATGTTTTCTTCATAATGAGAAAGCAGACATCACTAGAGACCCTACAGAGATTAAAAGAATCAGGCACTACTATAAACAATTCTATATCCATAATTCAAGAACTTAGATGAAATGTGCCAACTCCATGACATAAACAAGGGAAGTAGACTGAATAGCTCAATAGCTATCTAAAAAATTGAGTTTGCAGTTTTAAAATATCTCTACAAAGAAAATTCTAGGCCTGGATGGTTTCACTGACCAATCTGACCAAATATTCAAAGAAGAAATCATATCAGTTCTACTCAATTTCTTCTAGCAAATAAGAGAAGAAAACATTTCCCCATTCATTTTATAAGTTTAGAATTTTCCCAATATAAAAGTAAAAAATTTAAATTGCATAACGAGAAAACTACAGACTAATCTTCCTCATGAATACAGTTTTTAAAAATCCTCAGCAAAACAGTAGCAAACTGAAACTAGCATTATATGAAAAAGATAATGCAATATGCAAGGTTTATTTGGTGCTTAAAATTAATACATGTAATATAGTATAATAACAGACTGAATAAGAATCATCTCATCAGATGCAGAAAAAAATCTGATAAAAATTAACATCTTATTCATGACTAAAACTTGAAGCAAACTAAGACTAGAATATCCTTTAAGTGAGATGGTATCTACCAAATTGTTATCGTTGACATCATATTTAATAATGAAAGATGGAATGCTTTTGCCTTAACATTAAAAACAAGGCAAACATGTTTTCTCCAATCCCTACAGTCAACATCAACCCAAAGTCTCAGCCAGTAAAATAAGGGAAGAGAAAAATGAAATTTAAAGCACAAAGTTTATAAAGGAAAAAGTCAAACTGTTGCCATAGATGAAATGACTGTCATAAAGAAAAATCTCAAGATTGCTACAAAAAAAAATAACCTTCAAATATGTGAATTTAGCACAGATGCAAGATACAAGGGCATTATAAAAAATCAATTCCATTTCTACTTACTAGAAATCCAAGCTTTAAAAAAGCTTACCATCCAGCACCATGAAAGGAATACAACCTAACAAAATGGACGCAGAGTCTGTGTGCTAACAACCATGAAAAACTAATGGGAAAAAAATTAAAGATCATCTCAATCATAGATTCTGAGGCCTCTTGGCTTAGGACTTCTTTTTCAGACCATTACTCAGTGTTCTCCCTCTTCTACCTCCCCCTATTTTTATTCACCATTCCCCCAACTGCATCCAATAGTACTGCCACGCCCTGGATCGTCCCAGCACCCTCCACATGGCAGTATCCTCAGCTTGGGGAATCTATGATTGTATACAGTGTTCATGGACAAGAAAAGCTAATATGAAAAGGTCAATTCTTTGTAATTGCTCTGATTGCAAACCCAATCTCAATTAAAATCCTAAAACTTATGGTATATATTGACAAGTAATTCTAAAGTTTATACAGATCGACAAGGGTAATAGCTGAAACAATCTGACTAAGGCACAAAAGCAATTCAATGGAGAAAAGATGGTGTTTTCAATAACTGGAGATGGCACACAAAGAAATCCACGTGAAAACTGAGCCTCAAATACCTCAAATCTTTCTCAAAAATTAACTCAAAATGGATCAGACCTAAATGCAAAGCTTAAGCTACAAGACTTTAGAAGAAATCACAAGGAAAAAGCCTCTTTGTGATCTTGGGTTAACCCTAGGAGTAGATCCTGACAGGCCTATACATTCTCCTTGCCACAATGATGGTGTCAACAGATGTTTGCATGGCCTAAAAAGGGTAATGAAACTCACTGTCATATGTTCTGAGGAATTAGAAGTTTTCTCTCACCTAGAAGGAACCTGATGAAAATATTGTCTTTTCTATAAGGGAACACATAAATCTGTTGATTGCATCTGAAAAAATGAGATTTAAGACAAAGCAGAAACTAAAAATGTGCTAATCAATACAGTAGCCAACAGCCACATGTAGTTTCTGTGTCTCTGAAATATGGTTAGTCCTTTTCAATAAATGGTGTTAGGAAAATTGGTAATTTACTTGTAGAAGAATGGAATTAAACCCAAATCTCTTGCCCTGCACAAGAGTCAACTCAAGATGGATAAAAGACCTAGAAATTAGACCAGAAACTTTGCAGTTACTAGAAGAGGGCATAAAACCAACTCTAACATAAAGGCAGTGGTACAGACTTCTTCAATAAGACCCCCAAAGCTCAGAGAGTAAAGTGAGAATTATTAAATAGGATGGTATTGGATTACAGTTTCTGTGTAGCAAAGGAAACAATCAAGTCTGAAGAAAGAGCCTACAGATGGGAAAATCTTTGCCACCTACTCCTTTAAGAATACATAAAGAACTGAAAAAAAAATTTTTAACACCAAAAAAACCCCATTGAGCCAGGCTGGTGGCGCATGCTTGTAATCCCAGAATTCAGGAGGCTGAGACCCAAGGATTGCGGTTTGCGGTTTGCGGACAGCCTCAGCTACTTAGTGAGGCCCTCCTGCAACTTAGTGAGACACTGTTTCAAAATAAAGAATAAAAAATAGGGCAGGGGATATAGCTCGGAGGTCAAATGCCTCTGGATTCTATCCCAAGATACACATACACACACACACACACACACAAAAAAAAAAAAAAAAAAAATTGAAAAATAGGTAACTGACCTCAATATACACTTCTCAAGAGGTAAAACAAATGGTCAATAAATATATGAAAAAACATTCAACATCATTAGCAATTAGGAAAATACAAATCAAAACCACACTGAGATTCCATCTAACTCTAGTTAGAATGGCAATCATGATGAATACAAACAATACTAACTGCTATTGAGATTGTGGGGAAATAGGAGCCCTTTCACACTGTTGGTGGGACTGCAAATTAGTATAGCATTCAAGTTTATTACTTTATTTATTTATTTATTTATTTATTTTTATTTTTGCGGTACTGGGGATGGAACTCCGAGCTACACCCCCAGCCCTATTTTACTTTTTATTCTTTATTTTGAAACAGGGTCTCACTGAGTTGCAAGGGGCCTTACTAAGTAGTAGCCGAGGCTGGCGGCAAACCGCCATCTTCCTGTGTCAGCCTCCCAAACGCTGGGATTTCAAGCATGCACCACCATGCCTGGCTCTCAAGTTTATTATTTTAAAAAAAAAAAAATTCAGCCAGGTGTGGTGGCGCACGCTTGTAATCCCAATACTTGGGAGGCTCAGACGGGAGGATTGCAGGTTCAAAGCCAGCCTCAGCAACTTAGCGAGGCTCTCAGCAACCTACTGAGACCCTGTTTCCAAATAAGGGGGGAAAAAACCCGGCTGAGGCTATAGCTTGGAGACAGAATGTGTCTGGGTTCAATTCCTTGCCCCACACACAAAAAAATTCAGACTATATATAATTAATGTCAACTTTTTTCCCTTTGAAGAAAAACCTAAGTCTTTGAACAATAATAAATTATGATCCTAAGAAAGGTCCTATAAATCTAAATAAGACAATCTGATTTAAAAATAAAAGTACAAACCAAACAACAGTTTTCTATTTTCACCTGAAAAATAGAAAAAACATTCAAATCAGCATAAAAGAGATATTTACAAATTATACAACATGATGGCCCAATGAGGCAATACAATAACCAACATACACATGTTACTTAACAGATCGGAAGGAGAGGTGCTTCCTAATTTAAGGACCAGCAAATGCCTGGAAGACTAAGGGGAAGGGTAGGAGAGAAGCCGCCTAAGATCCCAGAGAGACACTGGGCCGCCCAGAATCTCCTAAAACACATATCTGTTGCAACAGCACACAACAAATCTTGACTGCACAAATTGTTTTTACGCTTGGATGAGCTTGTTTAGATAATATATACTATATAATAAGACAATGGTGAAAGCAAAAAAGAGGTTGATCTGCTGTTAAAAATCAAGACCTATCTACAAAGAGGAAGTTATTCAAATTCCCCAACTGTCAATCACAAAGTTCCAGATTTGAGCACAATGAATTAGAAAGTTTCAGCTGTCTTTGGCAACACAACACAGAATGCAAAACTAGGAGATAAGTAGCCTGAGTCCTGCCCTGGCAGTAAGACAAGAACATCTTTCTCCTTTCATTTCCTTTATTGGACACAAGTGATAAACTAGATTATTTCTGAGCTCTCCCTTTTCAATGATTCTGCATAACAGCTTGCTGATTTAAGAACCAACAATGCAAAACACCACCACCATAAACATATAATAAGCTGTCTTGTGATGTTACTGTCCCCTTCCAAATTGAACCTTACATTATGGTTCTTTGGAAAATAATTTTTCATTTGGTCCTTAAAAGAAAGTAATTTCCCCAAATACCTTTAATAATTTTCCAAGTAATTTTGATAAGATTTTAAGTATTTTTTACTTATAACCTACTACCTTGATCAGTTTGGAATTATTGGTTGGATAACTTATTCCAAACAATCATTTTCAAAAAGCTTTTCCTAAGGACCACTATATATACCATTATCAAAACACAAAGTTAAAAAATGTTCAAATAATGAATATTTTCACAAAAGTTATGTATCTTACCAGTAAAATGCAATTCAACTACATAAATGTACAAATAAAATATTTTTACAGTGAATTTTAACATAAGCTTGAAAGAAAGGATTGTGTTTTAAAATCTCATTTGCTTTAAATAATCCTTTATCTTTCTATAATCTTAGTTATTCTAAATGAAGAAATCACCATCATTAGCAGAAAATTCAGAAAAGAGCTAACACTGTCCCCAACAACTACAGAAACAGTAATAAACAAATATAACAAACCTAAACTAATTCAACTTAATCCTCTAGCTCTGAGGAAATTAACTATTTCCCCAGGTTAGATTTCCAATTGTGTACTGGTTAGCCTGCTTAAAACAAGAATTGCTAAGTAGGATAAGGCTAGCTGGCAGTAATAGTCTCAGATGCACACCAAAAAAAAAAGATTAAATACATTTCACTAGTAGAGTGCACGTTTAGCATGCAAGAGGCCCTAGGTTCAATCCATACTAATAAATAAATAGCATGAAAGAGACTGGAACCCAGCAAAATAATTTAATAACTTCTAGATAGAATTTTGTCAAGTAGGTCGGGTTCAAAGGCAAAAAAAGGAAACCACTCTCACACATCAAAAGTATAAGAAAATTTAATATGGCTGGTAAACAAGAAACATATATATATACAGCAACAGACCAGAGGGAGCGAACCACAACATCCAGGTAGAGCTGGGGGTTCCGGTGACAGTCTCTCTGGAGTCCCAGTAGGAAGACCTGTCCTAGGCAGTGCAGCCCCTCCACGGTCAGACCTGGGGACAGTTGTTAAGGCAGGCCATTACGCCTCAACCTGCTGACGTCAGCCTTTTGGCCATTGGCCCAAGGTGGCCAGTCATGGCTGGGTGGCTGAAGGTCCCATTAGAGCCCATGTCTTGATGTTCCAGTTTTATAAAGGTTGGTAAACAACTTGTTACTGTGTGATCTTGTGGTCAATACATTTAACTTGGGTAGATTAGATTATCAAAACAGTTAACTGGATATAAACAGAATGGGACTTTCCAACCCAGGAGACGTGGCTAAAGAAGAAAATCAAGCAAAAGTGGGAGACACATACTATGTGCACTACAAACACGTCTTCCAGTTTATCTTAAAGACTCAATGATTCTCTATAATTCCTACCACCAAAGCACAGAAACCAATCAAAAAGAGCATTATAACAGGCACAACTGGCACTGTGATTGTCTTTTCTCCTCCATAATGCACTCACAAACCCACCAGTTTGGGAAAGACAGAATTCAATTGTAATCTAAATTAACTTATGCTTGTAGGGTTTTTTGTTTATGCTTTTCTATATGTAATTTTCTTACCTTCTTAAGTAAAAAATAGTTGTCAGTGAACTTACTGTGTGAACAATTCCTTTCAACAACAACAAAAACATCTTCAGTTCCTTATTAGTCATGTAGAAGTTATTGGCCAACCTCAATCAATTATCAAAATCAAAATCAACCCATGTTCTCTAAATTCCCCTTCTAAAACAGAAAAGGCATGTGATTTAGGCCACTATTGCATACGCTCCTGCATATGAGAAAGAGTTTCTTCTCCTACTCAAAGTTTGTTCAAGAGTAGGCTGGTTTGTTCTCTCACTTGTACAAAACTTCTTGCAATTGTGGAATTTACTATATATCACTTAAATTAACAAAACAGTAGCATGAACGTTTGTTTCTATAAAAACTAAGATAGAAAAATGGGTTCAATGTTTCGGTACAATTAAAGACAGTTTACTTAAAAGTGCTATTGGATTGGATGTAAGTCAGACTACTGTAAAAGAGTTGGGGAAGCAAGATATTAAGATTCCGAGATTTTAAGCATCTTAAGGCTTGCCTCATTCATTCATTCATTCATTCATGGTACTAGGGATTAAATCCAGAGGTGCTCTACTTCTGAGCTATACTCCTAGCTCCATTTTATTTTTTATTTTGAAACAGGGTCTCTTTAAGTTGCAGTCTCACTAAGTTGCTGAGGCTGGATGAAACCCTGTGATCCTCCTGTCTCAGCTTCCCAAGTATGAATATTACAGGTGCCCATAATCCCAGTACTTGGGAGGCTGAGACAGGAAGATCACAAATTTAAAGCCAGTCTGGGTGACAATAAAAAATGCCCATAAACATTGATAAATATCCCTGAAGGGTAAAATTACTCCAATTGAGAGCCACAGGCCTGTATCAGTTGATGATGGATTGAAGTAAAATGTTCAAGCAGTTTTTAATGATTTAACTACATCAACTTTATTTTTATTAATTGATGACTAAGAGTTCAAATTAAGTCATTTAAGATAGCCCTTCTTTATACTTAATAGGAAGACAGAGACAAACTAGGAAACCTCCCAAGTGCCATTCTTGCTGTCCTTACTGTCCAAACACCTATCAGCATGTCAGCCTCCAAGTTCCCACTGGAATGACCCAGTAAGCTCTGAGCACAAATGCTAAGGCTTTTCCATTCTGCATCTCCAAATCCGTCCAAACTCCTTTCACAAACGACTTCTAAAGGCCTTGGTCACAGCAGTGACCCCACCCTTTAGTACCAGTTTCTGTTTTATTTCAGCTTTTCCATCATTGTGAACAAAACACCTGAGAAGCACAACTAAGAGGAAGAAACACTTCTTGGGGCTCATGGTTCAGAAGTTGCAAAGCTTTGGTCAATGGCGGGCTGGCTCAGGTGGTGGGGTGCATGGCGGAGGGACACCTCCCTCACATCATGGCAGCAGGAAGCAGAAAGTGATGCCAGCCCCAGGGACAGATCCTTGAAGCAGCACCTCCCGCTGCCACGGCCACTCTGAGCCCCCGCACTAGGGACCAGGCTCTCAGCACGTGCACCCAAATCTAACAGATGACACCACCGGGCACACTGGGAAGCAGTGGCACCTACAATGTTCTTCAAATTTCTCTATTGTTTGCATTCTTTTCAATGTAAGAACCTTATAATTACATTTTAAATCCCTTGATCTCCTACTACCCTGGTAAAGGGAGAGGATGGGGCGTGGGGCAGGAGATAAACTGATCCTCAGACGATACTGAACCTAAAATTTCCACTTTACCACTACTGACCCTGATCATTCCTAACCACTGTCACTGATGCCAGTAGGCAATAGCTGAAAATATTTTTCAAGAACTTGGACTTGCCGGGCGTGGTGGCGCACACTTGTGATCCCCGCGCTTGGGAGGCAGAGACAGGAGGATTGCGCAGGTTCGAAGCCAGCGCCGCGCGCTGGCTTAGAAGACCCTGTTCCCAAATAAAAATTAAAAAATAGGTCTGGGAGTGTAGCCCAGAGGTAGAAGGGCTTCCAGGAACCCCGGTACCACCAAAAAAAAAAAAAAAAAAAAAAAACCTTGGACTCAAGCCGGGCGTGGTGGCGCACACTTGTAATCCCAGCATTCGGGAGGCTGAGACCGGAGGATCGCGGTTCGCGGACAGCCTCAGCTACTTAGTGAGGCCATCTGCAACTCAATGAGACCCGGTTTCAAAATAAAGAATAAAAAATAGGGCAGGGGGTGTAGCTCGAAGGTCAAATGCCCATGGGTTCCATCCCCAGACCCGCAAAAAAAAAAAAAAAAAAAGAACTTGGACTCAGTAATATATCTAGTATTGAGGGTAGTGGATCAGAGAAACTACTGAAACAAGATTAAACCATATGCAGTATTGAGATGTATGCCTGACAGTTGAGTTTAACTCAACTTCGAGCTTTCAAAAGACTAGGCCTATATCTTTTTATTTACTTATTTTTATGTACTTATTTATTTTTGTAGTATTAAGGACCGCACTCAGGGCATTCTACCTCTGAGCTATACTCCTAGTCTATTTTACTTTTTATTGGAAACAGTCTCACTAAATGGCTGATAGCCTCGTTTTGTTGAGGCTGGCTTTGAGCCTGCTACCCTCCTATCTCAGTCTCCCAAGGACAAGAATTACAGGTGTGTACCACCATGCCAAGTCAGGCCTATATTTCACATAATAATGTATCAATATTAGTTAGATGATTGAAAATTAATAAAGCACTGTAAAAATAAAAGTAGAAGGGGGTTTTATTTTTGGAGCCTTTCCTCCCTCCTGGTATGAGCCTACCTTTTATTAAGAACTGTACAACCACCTTTCTAATTGCTCTTGCCATAAACGGTGACATAAGATATTCTGGGTAAGCATGGGATAAAGAATAGAGAGGGGCAAGGTAATAGGAGAGCCAAGGACCTGATTCTTAAATTAGGAATTCTTACACATTACATGAAAACTAAAGCATCAAACAGTGACCAACTTTACAAAATACAAAGTTCTAATGGTGACTGCGTATATAAGTAAAACTTATAGATGGAGTAAATGGTTCGAGTGTGTCGAGGGTCACTGGGGACCGTCATTGAACAGAAGGCTTTAACCTGATGGCAAGATAAGGCTTTAACTGCTAAGAGAAGAATAAACATATTAAGTGGGTAAAGTGGCATATGAGAAGAAAAGTTGAAAATATACAGGAAGAAAGGTAATACACTTGAATGCAACACAGAAAGCACTTTTAGGAATAAAAAAGTCAGATACTAGCCAGGAAGGAAAGGAAATGTTAGATTTAATGTAAGATTTTAAAAGCCCAAGGATGAAAAACCACCATATATCACAATTTGCACTAAGATGCAATAACTTCTTGCATTACCCAAAGAAAATTATCCTAAGAGCGCTGTGCACAGAGGAACAGAGCAGGGAAGGAGGAAGGCCAGCTTTACTTGTGCACCCATCTCATCAAGTGGAGGACGTGAGTGCAGATGAGGAAGGGACCCTCTCAGAGATGTGACGGTGAGTCAGGAGGCGCTAACAGAGCCAGGGAAGAGACAGGAGACAGGAGGGGCGGGAAGGCGAGCGCTCAAGGGCGGCGGGGAGACTGTCCATCTGGAAACAAAGGCCGTAGGCAATTTTAACAAGAAAGGAAAGAGATGATGAAGACCTGGCTAAAAAGAATTGTAACCATAGGGAAACAGGTATTTACCCCAAATGCAACTCGGTCCTACAAAAGGAAAACTGCAAAGAAAATAAATACACAAAGAAAAACAAATTAGCTAGAAAGGAGTCGTTTACAACATATGAAAATTCTGTAAAGAGGGTGTGCGCCTTGGACACAGAAGCAGAGGACAACTGATAATAAGATGGGCCTCATCTTAATCTTTACCACCCACTATGCTGAGCAAATGTTGCCTCAGATACAAGAGCCTGTTACATGAATATTACTGCTTACCCTGTTTGCAGGTGGCAAATCTGAAATGCATGGCGGTGTCTGTACAAGGTTAGAGAGTGAGTAGTGGAGGGCAGACCTGCGCCCATTCTGGCTCCATAGTACATGTTCTTAACCGCTTAATGTTCTAGGAGTAATTAAGACTCTGAGAAGAATGGTAATAGATTTTTTAAATAAAACAAATTAAAGGTGAGGAATTAATTTGTGAGGGGAAAAGGTCCAAGATGCTTGATGTTCCACTAGTTAAAATGAGCTGATGGAATAACCAGAGAAGACTCTGGTTAAAGGATCTGTCTGCATGTTACAGGATATGTGCGCTACTTTAACATACAGAAAAATGACCGTGCTCACCCAAAGGAGAGCTTATGTCACCATTATGGACATGAGCAATTAGAGATGATGGTTTTACAGTTTTGAATAAAAGGCAGGAACATACTAGCGAGGAAGGAAAAACTCCAAATTACAAGTAGGTATTTGGGATTACTGCAGTACCGAGCACCAACTGCAATACCTTTGCAATAGCTATGATGTTTCCTATGAATTTTCCAAGTGTTCTTCCGACTACGTCAATTAGAAATCCTTGGTACACTATGAAAATGTGAACTGCTGGGCCCATTGCAGACTTCAGGAATCTGAGGGTAGACATTAGAAGACTAAAATTTCAACCCTCTTCCAGACAATTCTTCTGTATAAAAGTTGAGATCTAAGCCGGGCGTGGTGGCGCACGCTTGTAATTCCCACGCTTGGGAGGCGGAGACAGGAGGATCGCGCAGGTTCGAAGCCAGCCAGCTGGCTTAGGAGACCCTGTTTCCAAAATAAAAGTATAAAAATTAGGTCTGGGAGTGTAGCCCAAAGGTAGAAGGTTTCCAGGAACCCCAGTACCACACACACGAAAAAAAGTTGAGATCTACTGCCTTCTTCTGTTGTAGCTACATGTTTAGAACTATTTGACTCCCCAACTATTTTATCTGTATCTTAGTAATCTGACTCAGTTCCTCCAGGTACTTTAGTTGCCCCTATCTGACTTGTGTTTATTTTTTAAAAAAGCTCTGTCCCAGTTTGGTAACATAATCAAGAATTGGCTTTGAAGTTTTTACACCTAAAATCCTTATCAACTCCAGTGTTGACACGGGGGAAAGAGTTCCAGGTTCTTTCCCAAACATTATGGTTCTCTGTTAAATACAGTATAGCGTGTTGACGGGACACTGGACTAACCCCGTACATCAACTCTCACACAGCCAGACGTACGCAGTACAACATGCTCATCATCGCAGACTCGCCGTCTGAAGTCCTGTTTTGCTCCTAAAACAGAAAGCACGAGCCAAGCCAGGTGGCACGTGCCTACAATTCCGAGGCTTAGAAGACTGAAAAAGGAGGATAGCAGGTTCAGTGCCAGCCTTAACAACGTAGCAAAACCCTTTAAAAAAAAAAAGGCAAGGGGTGTAGGATACCTTTTACTTTATACTTTAGAGGCAAAAAACAGAACTTCAGATGGTAAATAAAGTAGAAGACATGAACGCACTGACCCTGCAAGGAAGCCTATCAGGGATAAAGACTTCCTAAGGGAACAGCTGTCATCACGTAGATTGCATAGGTTCCTAAAGTGGGCCACATGTTCCCTCAGAAGGTGCTGGAATGATATATATAAAAAGAAAACAAATTTGCCACTGCACCTTTCTGTTTACTTGCTTTAAAAAGGTAGATTTCCAGTAGGAGTTGAATAATTTTTTTTTCCCCTGAAGAAGGGGCAGTAAGCCAAATATGTTCAGAACTCTAGGGTGAGTATGGGAATGTTCTAGGTGCTAGAATAGTGGAAAAATGAATTCTCCTAAAATCTCAGCCCCAGTGGTGGAACCAAAGACGGTCTACTTGATATGACATAGGACAAAAAAAAAGTCTCTTTAGTCAAAAAGAGATAGCTGGGTGTGGTAGTGCACGCTTGTAATCCCAGCATTTGGGAGGCTGAGACAGGAGGATCGCAGCTCACAGACAGCCTCAGCTACTTAGTGAGGCCCTTTGCAACTCAGTGAGACCCTAGAATAAAAAATAAGGCTGGGAGTACAGCTCAGAGATAGAATGTCCCTGGGTTCCATCCCCAGTACCAGAAAAAAAGAAAAAAAAAAAAAAAAAGGAATGCTCTTGAGCCAAACATGGTAGCTCACGCTTGTAATCCTAGTACTCAAGGCTGAGACAGGAAGATTGCAGGTTCGTGGCCAGCCTCGGCTACTTACTGAGGCCCTCCACAACTTAGTGAGACCCTGTCTGTATTTCAAAATACAGAATAAAATATAGGGCTTGGGGTGAAGCCCAGAGGTAAAAAGTCCCTGGGTTCCAACCCCAGTACTTCCCCCCCCCCAAAAAAAAAGATGCTCCTTAAGAGGGGCAACTAGGATCTGGAAGTAACGCTTGGACACTTTCACGTTTTATTTAGGAAATCTGTGATCTGAATTGTAGAGACAGGGCAACCACATCTCCAGTGTTATTCTGGCCCCTTTCTTGATCCTGGGTAGCAGTATAGCCTTACTCTGTCATCTTTCTTGGCTGGCCTCAGCTTACCAGCATAAAAAGCCAATAGTAAATTGTAGTGGGAATCTTTGGCCATTTCCTGCAAATTGTTTGACCCTGAAGACAAGGATTAAATACAACTTGACTTGAACCCCACAGAGTAACTCAGCATGCACTACCAGACTCGACACATTCAACTGAGTGCCCTGTTCAGCCCTACAGGAGAGTTCACACTGGGGGCACCCAGAGGCATTCGCCTTGTGTAAAAGGGGCTCTCCCTCCTGGGCGCCACTCCTGCCCCACCAAGGTTATGGAATGGGGATAGACATCTAATGCAATGTATTCCGATTCCTTCTTGCCAACTGTACTAAAAATAAAAACAAAACAAACAAAAAATCACTGTCACCATTCTGAGGTATGCATTAGCTAAAAGAACAGTTCAAATACGCAACACAGACCGAATCCACCTAGACAGCCAACTTCTAAGGAAGCAGGGTTTACGAAACACTAGGGTAGCTGGCACAGCAGCCAACAGCTAGAATCCCAGCTACTCAAGAGGCGAGGTGGGGAGACACCAGCCCAAGGCCAGCACCGGCAACTTGGTGAAACCCTGTCTGAAAATAAAAAAAAATAGTCAGGCTTAAGCACTCGTTTGGCTCCTGTGCTGTTTGCTTGACTTTGCTCTGAGGAACTTTCCATCCCTAAGCCCCTCAACCTAGAGGAGAGTATTATTTGCTTCTGTAATCTACTTCATTAATTAGGGAACTAACCTGGTCAAAAGATAAAGAAACCTTGCTGTTGACTCCAAAAGAACATCTGGTGTTTGTCATCTGGTGTTTGTCAAATAACCACGAAGGCTTGACCCATCCATACCCCAACTCTGTAACCAAGGGGTATAAACGGCAGTTAAAACTGACATGCAGTGGGACGGTCCCCGAGAGTGGTTTGCCCTGGCTGGTGAATACAGCGACTCTTTGGCACTCTGGAGGCTGGTGTGTCTCTGGGGGTTACCTCACCATAATGCCTCTGGCTTCGATCCCCAGTACCACCAAGAAAAACTAGAAAAAGGCAAATAGATGTGGAAGGGCGAAGAAGAGAAAGAGATGGAGCAAACATGGAGAAAGGAGCTAAAACAAGAAACCGTAAGCCCCTTGACAGGCAGGGGCTAGCCCCTCAGATGTCTTCCTTTCACGGACACTCGAGTTCATCGTCAACCCAAACAGCTGGATCACGACCACAGCGTCTCCCTGAAGCCAAATGATCCCTAAGCAAAACTACATTTTTTTAGAATATACACCAAGACAAACATAAAGCTAGAAATAGATAACTCCAAGGAGAACAAAAATGTACCGAGAAGAATTTCAAGTCCCTCTGTAAATAGGAATCTAACTTATCAGGAAGTACCGCTGATACTTATCATATTCTTGCCATTGAAACAATTTAAACTTTAGTCCTTTTTCCAAAGCAAAAGGACAATTAAAAAGTGTCAAACTCAGACAAGAAAAAAATCATGTGACCAGGCGTGGTGGCGCACACTTGTAATCCCAGCGCTTGGGAGGCTGAGACAGGAGGATCGCACAGGTTCAAAGCCAGCCTCAGCTACTGAGTGAGGCTCTCGGCAACTTAGCGAGATCCTGTTTCCAAATAAAATACAAAATATGTCTGGGAGTATAGCCCGAAGGTAGAACACCTCTGGGTTCCAGTCCCAGTACCACCAAAATAAAATAAAATAAAATAAAACAAAAAAATAAAATATCATGTGGCCTATATCTGAAAATTCTCTATATCACACAGCTGTAAAGGGGCAGCAACAAGCCAACCCTGTAACTAATCTTTACCTTGATGGTCTTTTCATATGCCAAAATTAACACCGTAATAGTACCCAAGCCTCCCTCCCCCTTTTCTTTTACGATCCTGAAAATGATCCTTGAATTTACTTTCTTTTAAAGCTAATTTCCTTGCAACAATTTCAAAATAAATTTTTACATGAGCCCATAATCAGTCTGACAAGTTTGCCTTAATACTGTCAAAGACTAGTGTCAGAAAACTGGAATTTTGATCATCTAATACAAATACTAGCATAGTTCCTCTTTGTTAAGAAACACTTTACCTAAGAGCCGGGCATGGTAGGGCACACTTGTAATCCCAGTATTTGGAAGGCTGAGACAGGAGGATCCCAGTTTGCAGAAAGCCTCAGCTTCTTAGTGAGGCCATCTGCAACTTAGTGAGACTTCGTTTCCAAAAAAAGAATAAAAAGTAAAGCTGGGGGTATAACTAGGAGGTAGAATACCTCTGTGTTCAATACCCAGTGCTGCAAAAAGAAAGAAAGAAATACTTCGCTTAAGTCTTGAACTCATTTTAATCTTAGACATTTTACTTACAGAAACGTTCAGTGTTATTGTTAAATTGTACTTTTTTTTTTTTTTCCCAGCACTGGGCATTGAACCCAGGATTCTGTGTATGTTAGACAAGCTTTCTACCACTGAACTACATCCCCAACCCTTTTATTTTGAGACATGTTTTCCTCAAGTTGCCTAGGCTGGTCTTGAACTTGTGGTCCTCCTATCTTAGCCTCCAGAGAAGCTGGGATTATAGGAATACAGGGCTATACCTGACAACTAACAAATTTTAATGGGTACTAATATTATTAACTACGCCATCTAATCAAAGCTTGCCAACATTTAAATTCTCCTAACAAGAAAATGTAATTCGAATTTCTCCTAAAAACTTTCAAGATGTCCAAAAGAGTATCTGAAATATTGCTAAAAGCAAGAGTGAAATCACTGATCCAATAACCGGTATCTTTTTCCTTGGTTATACCGACAAAACAACAGGATTTATTAAGAGAATTATTCAATCTTTGTAGTGATGCAACACTTCCCAGCATTTTAAGGGTTCACAGTAAACTTAAGAAGTAGGAAATTCTACATTATACAGATAGTTTAAATTACTTGCTCAAAGCCGGGAGTGGTGGCGCACGCTTGTAATCCGCGTGCTTGGGAGGCTGAGACAGGAGGATCGCGCAGGTTCAAAGCCACCCTCAGCTACTGAGTGAGGCTCTCAGCAACTTAGTGAGACCCTGTTTCCAAATAAAATAAAAAATAGGTCTGGGATATAGCCCGGAGGTAGAAAGCCTCTGGGTTCCACCGTCAGTACCACAAACATTAAAAAAATAATAATAATAAGACTAGGAGTGTATCTTCGAATGCCTCTAGATTCAGCCCCCAATACCACTAGATAGATAGATAAATAAATAATTAAATATATATATATGGTGAGTTGGCCCGGGCCACTCTCCCCCCTCATGCTATTTTGGCATGGGGCTGTAACTATTTTCTGTATTTCTATTTTCTGTATTTCTATCTTTTTAATAAACTTCTTTAAATCTTCAAAAAAAAAAATACTTGCTCAAGGTCACATAGTGGCAGAGCCAGGATCTGGATCACAGGTGGAATGCTTAGAAAACTTTGGACTGATTAGAAAGGGATACTAGGGGAACGACTGAGAACTTAAAATCATCTGAAAAGCCAGGGAAACACAGAAGGTTCAGGCAAAGCATGGCTGGCAATCATAGTTCCATTTATTGGCAAGACCCCTCAGGTCCGAGTGCAGAGTGACTCTATGCGGATGGGGACGATGCCGAGGCTCACACGACCAGGCCAGGCCAAGCCTACGTGTTTCCTTTCGTTTTATTTTATGTGTTGGTACTAGGGATTGAACCCAGGGTGTGCAGCCTGCTGGGCAAGTGCCCTATCACTGAGCTACATTCCAGCCTTTTATTTTATTTTGGGGTAGGGTGGTCTTAAGCTTGAAATCCTGCCTTGGGCTCCCAAGTAGCTGGGGTTACAGGTCTGTGTCATGGTACCCAGCTAAGCTTCCCATCTGAACAATGATACCTTATCAAAATCTTTAAGTAGAGGATGATCAGTACTAAATCGTCCTCATTTCAGCAGTACCCACAGCATTTTTTTCCCTCTATAAACACTATCTATATAAAGTACTGTTGCTTGGCAACTTCGTAATAATTATTAATATGTATGTGGTAATGAGTTATTAAATGCTTTTAATATACCATTTGTAGACCATCTTTTGACATAAAAGGGACAGACAATATATCCAGTATGTGAAATTTAGTAAATGTAGCCAGGTGTGGTGGTGCACACTTGTAATCCCAGCATTTGGGATGCTGAGACTTGAGGATCTGAATTCCTGGATAGTTTCAGCTACTTAGTTGCCCTTTGCAACTCAGTGAGACTGTTTCAAAATAAAGAATAAAAAATAGGGCTGGGGGTAAAATGCTTCTGAGTTCCATTCCCTAGTACTGCAAAAAAAAAAAAAATTAGTAAATCTTTTAATTATAATTGTACACTACATTTTAAAAAACCCCAAATGCCTTTTTATCACTTAAAAGCAAGGAGGCTGGTGCCACATGTTTTAAGAGTCAAAAAGAAAATGAAAAAACTGATGACAGGAGGATAGCAGGTTTGAGGCCAGCCCAGCAACTTAGCAAGACCCTGTCTCAAAACAGAACTTTAAAAGCGCAGTGGGGAAATATAGCTAAGTAGCGCATTATAGTAGTTTATGATGATACTCAAAGTCTCCAAAGCTTCCGAAATGTGGACAGTATGTGCTGGTGGCTACTCTTTAGTTTCTGACTTGAGCTGCTAATCAGAGTCTCCGATGCTTGTGGCTCAGATGGAGGTTTATGAGCTGCACTTTGAAAGATGGATAAAGAAACACACAGGTGCTCTGTATATGTGTGAGCCCACATACAGATATGCATACATGGCGCTCTGGATAAGCTCAGCCCACATACAGATATGCATACATGACGCTCGGGATAGGCTCATAACTTTTTTTTTATAAAGTTCTACTAAAGTATAAGCCAGCAGTTAATGAGAAAATCTAGGCAAAGAATACCAAAGTAAGATTCTAGAAGCCAAGGAACTAAATAAAACAGGTACACAAAACAAACAACGCAAACATACTTTCACGGAGCGCTTTTAGATTCATCCATAAATGTTCACACTTTGTTTGTCGTTGTGGTGCTGGGGATCGAACCCAGGGGCATTCTACCTCCAAGCTACATTCTCAGCCCGATTTTTTATTCTTTATCTTGAAGCAGGGTCTCACTAAGTTGCGGAGGGTCTCACTAAGTAGCTGAGGCTGGCCGCGAACTTGGATCCTCCTGTCTCGGCCTCCCAAGTACTGGGATTACAAGCGTGCGCTGCCACGCCCGGCTCGTTCACACGTTTTAAAAGTTGAGTTGTACACCAACTTTCATTCTTGAGAAAAACATTCTAGATTAAATGTGTAGTTTCCAAAAGGAATAATTCAAATGTAAAGATCTGCACACAAAAATAGTAGAAGAGCTACAATAACAGGAACAGAAAAAACACACATTAAAACTGGGACTGACCAAAAACACAAGAGACTCAAGAACAAATCAAGACGACCATTACCAACGTATTCAACACATACTGAAATAAGCAGCGGTATTCCAATCAACACTTGCCACAAAAGCTGCCAGAATGAGAAATTTGCTGCAAAATACCTTAAAATGTATCACTACTAAGCTATTACATTTATATTACTGTTTTAACTAACGATTTGCAGTAGAAAAGTGAAATCTGCCCAGCAGTAAAAATGAAGTCCCACTAATGGGGGACATGAGCTAAAGGCTCAATTGTGAGCACAAATAGTGCCCGCTCTATGCAGTGCACAAAACCAACAACAGACTGGGTAACAAACGGTTTGGATTTCCAACTTCCCAGAATACACAGAACATTTTTAGAAGTGATCACATTAAAATGAAACAGTTACGTGATGAAATTTTAATCTGGACAGGCACCAATGCCCTGGTTTTCTACATTTTTCGTAAACCATATGACTTCCACATGCTGAGAATGTTTTATGCTTTAACCTGCAGAAAAGGCTTTAGATCATTTTAATGCCTCAGTGCTTAAGATGCAAAAGAATCAGCCCAGTGAACGCAAGGAATATATCTCGTTTACATGTAATGATTTTAACCCAACTACCAGTCAAAGGAAGTTGAGCCAATGATTTTTCCAGTAAATAACTGCATTTCGATAGATAAAAACAAAGAAAAAGAATTTTTGAGAAAAGGGTGGGTGAAAGAGAAAATATTACTTTATCTAGCTCTTAACATTTTTTATTTCTAAAATAATTATTAAACATTTTAAAAATCCTATGACTATCGGAATATGTTTCAGAAGAAAAAAAATAACACCCTATTATGCGATTAATGTAGAATTTTTCTCTGATTTTTGCAAAGTAATGTTTCCGATAAAGGCATAAGTTTAAAAGAAGTTAAATTCTGGAAATCTGGGTCTCTAACAATCTAAAGGTTCTGTTTGGGAACAACATAGTCTGTATTTTAAAATCGAGATTTAGTAGACACAGTAAAGCCTTTTTTTATTCAGGTCAATCTAAATATATATGTCACCTCATGCTTTTAGTCCCCTTGTCTCTACGAATGACCAACGGCAGAAAATTCATATCAAAGGATGCAAAGCCGACTAATAAAATTGAATACTGTATTGATGTGATTGTTATTTTTATAAAATGTATAGGTTTCTTACTGATAATTGGCAGATTCAGGAGTTAATAACTTCCAGATTTAATATGTAAATGCATTAAATTCAACAGTCTAAAGAAAAATTATGCCAATTCCTTTAGTTATTTAAAAGTCCACGACACTACAAAACTGCCACAGAAGAAGGGTTATTGAAGAACTTCTATTTCAGATTGAGGCAGCACAAAATATATAATCTTAAATCCTGCTGGTGTAATGTTATTAACTAGTAAAGGCTGTGAGAAACAACACATGTCGCAGTCCTCTTCCCTTTGTAACTCCTAGTGGAAACTGAAAAACAAAAATGAAATTTTCCTACCCTTACTTATAACTAGACCTAGCAACTTAGTTGCACAATTTTAGTAAGTTCAATGCAAAGCGCTGCAGACCTGATGTGGCAAATTACCTGTGGCACCGATGCAAAAATGATAACACTGTAGGTTCCTTTCACTTAATGATACATTTTATTGTAAAACCACAAAAAGCACTCCCGTATTAGCACAAATTAAATAAAAGCATGCAGGGGGTATAATGCTCATCAGAAAGAGAGGTGTGCTATGCCACGGAAGGAAGGAAGGCGGAAACGAGAGGAAGGAAGGAAGAAGGGGTGAAGAGGAAGAAAAGGAGCAGCAAGAAATGCAAAGATTTCTACACCTGCAGAATCTCAGAGAAATGAACCGGTCCTATCACTCTACCCTGCATGATGCACAAGGTTTTTTTTTTTTTTAAAAAAGCTTCAGACTAAATAAAAACAGCAATCACTTTCTACCGTCCAACTTTACACACTCCAGGATCTTTACTGCCGACTGCATCTCCCCTTCACTCACCCAGAGCTTCCTCACTCTTCCATATCAGCTTTCAGGCAAATGGGAGAGAACAGGGTGGGGTAGAAGGAAAATAGGAGCGGCGACTTTCAGCGCACCCCCTCCACCCGCCTCCTCCCAGCAAATAATTTCTAACAGTTTTTCTTACTACGAAAATAAGTCGCCCTCTCTCAGGACACACAGCAGACAGTGTCACCTTAGAAGACAGACGCGGACGCAACTCCGCTCTGGCGACCCTCACCCCACGCCCCTCGGATTTTAAGTAATTATGAATCTCCTGGCTACGAAAGATGACAGGATACCTCCGCCTCCTGTTTCGGGGTGAAGGTGGGTGGAGGACTCCTTTCCGAGTAGCCCCAATCGTGTAACCAAAACACGGTTCCGGAATAAAATATTAAGAAACACTTTTCCTTTCCCACCTATCTGCCGACTTGAGGATGCAAAGGTGCAGCCCCACGCCACACCATCCTTCCCGGTCTCCGGCCCGGAGTTTGCGGTGGCGATCTGTCTAGGGGAGGGGGAGGCGGAGAGCGAGCGGGCCGCGGGACCCCACGAGCGGCGAGCCCGCGACCCCGCACCTCGCCCCGGCGCCGGCGTCCAGCCCGCGACCCGCGGCCCGGCCAGGCCCAGGAGCAGCAGGACGCGGCCATCCAACTTCCCTTCCACGGACATTCCTCCACGGCGAGCACAAGTACACGTCACAGTTTAGGGCACAGCGCGCCAGCCCGAGCAAGCCCACACACCCCAACCACCTTCCACTTCCCCACTCCACCGGAGACCCCTCCTCCAGAATTCAAACCTTCCGCCCATCCCGGAGGAGAGCAGGAGCAGAGTTGGGGAGCAGTCGACGCCTGGCAACGACCGCCCCTCGCAAGCCGCCCCACCCCACGCCCGCGCCCCGGTCCCCCGCTCGGAAGCCCCGGCTGCCTCCCCTCCCCATCCGGCGCCCACTCACTTTCTCCCCCAAAACCCTCTAATTTTTTTTTCTTCTGAAAGTGAAGGGAGAGAAGTGACAACAGAGACTTGCAGCAGCCCGGCTTCCCAGCCGCTGGACTCACCTCAGAATCCTCGCAGAGTTTTCTCCGCCCGGCACAGCCCCCTCCCCAACGTCCCAGGGCGAAGGCAGAGGTGGGGAGGAGGGGCGCGGGAGGGGGAGGGCGCCTTCCGCGCGGGGCGCCCGTCGGGAGGGGTGGGAGGGCCGAGGCCGGCGCAGGAAGAGGAGAAGGGGGAGGGGAGGCCCCGAGCTCCCAGTCTCCCCCTGAAAACCTCCCTTGTCTCAATCACATCAGACTGACTGTCTTTGTCTGGCTGACAGCCGCCATATTGATATCAACAGCCCCGCTCCCACCTGCTGCCGCCGGGCGTCCCTGGGAGTTGTAGTTCCTGCCTCCCTGGAGTCCAAGTGCCGGCCGGGCGTCTGGGGACCCCGCAGAACTACAACTCCCGGCAGGCACCGCGCCCACACGCCATCCCTCTAGGGGCGGGGCGAAGGGAGCCGGAGCCGTGGGAACTACAAATCCCAGAATGCCACGGGGGCCCGGCCCTTCGGGGCGACAGGATATCATGCTGGGGTGGAGAGGGAGGATGGATTGGCGGCGAGAATGAATTGCAGCTGACGGAAGGAGGTGTTCAGGGAGGAAAAACGGAAAGGCGACCACAGTTCCCAGGATGCCTTGGGAAAACTACGCTTCCCATGATGCCCCGGGAAGGGCGCGCGAGGAGAAAAAAGACTGCAAGTCCCGCGATGCTCTCGGCGGCGGGGATTGAACCGGAAGGCGCTTCCAGACGCTTCCTGGGCTTGAGGAGTCTGGAGGCTGGTTTTGAACCCCCGAAAGTATAATATGAAACTGGTGAGTCTCCGCTCCTAGGCCCGAGGGCAAAGGTGATGCCAGATCCTTTTGGACTTCGTCGCACCTTGGGCAGGGGACCGTCGCGGAGGAAGGGTGGGAGTTAGGGAACCTGAAAGTGAGGTGGCCTGCGGGAAGCTACTTTTTGGGGTTGAGGTTTGAATTGCCTCCCTGCCCTCCTCCACCACACGCACATGCCCATGCAACTGCCAGGTGACTCTTTGGCGGGCCCCTGTGGTCAGACATGAGGTTTGACGGTCACATTTCTTTACCTACCAACTAAGGTTAGGCTCTGTGAACTAACTAGGTTTCTCAGCTTCCACCTGAGTATTATCATTGGTTTTTTAACAACCTCTGTCCGCCCAGTTAGCAGTTGGGTAGGCTCTTTCCCTACCCTCATTGAGAGCTCCCTCCCATTCGATTTGAGCAGAGCAGAGAGTATCGGACGAAAAGTAATCGTTTGCTGAGTTTCCTGTTACAGACTCCTAACTGCCCTGTAACTCAGTGAAAGCCATCGCCGGGGTGCGTGCCGTCTTGACGGATCTGAGTCTTAAACCCCGCCTAGGATGTGCATGGCAGAGAAGTGTTAAAGGATTCCACGCGAGGGCTGTAGAGACTGCAAAAGTCAAGGCTACAAGGAACATGCCAGTGTTCTTGGAGAAGTCTTTGCATCGCAAAGTTTAAACGCTTGGCTTATAAGAAAGGTTGTTAGACCTGTGTTTGGAACCATTTTGTTCTAGTTTTTGCACACAGTTCAAAAAAAATAGTCTATCAAATTAGTACTAGCACAATTAGGAGCATAGAAAGGCATGTGTATAATGCCGTTTCACAGCCTTTTCGAATCCATGTTCTTGCAGCCAAGTTATTGTTAACTACCAAACTACTTTTGGTAGTTGTTATACAAAACCAAAACATTGTTTTCCTTTTTTCATTTATAATATATAAATATAAATGTACAAGGTCCTGAATTCAGCCCCACACACTGGGGCTAATATCCCTGATATTAAGAAACAGAAAAACATTGAGCACATTCTTATTTTTTGAGGTTGTAACTTTCCCCCGTACAAGCTATGACTACATCTTAATGAAAGTTTCTTGAATAGGTCTATCTCTCTCCAGTCTCGCTATTTGAGTAAAGTCTCTGCCTTTGGGTATACTCTTTTCTCTTGACACCTGGAATTCAATAAGACCTTCTAAGTGGTCTCCCTGCATTCTGTCTTGACCTTCTCAAAGTCATTCTCTCCTCTGCATCCCAGCAGTTGTTTTTAAGTCACAGAATTCTATAAAAAAAAAAACCCATGGTCGCTTCCTTTGCTCTTAAGATATAGTCTTATAATTCTGAACTTGGTTGATTTGGCCCTGAAGAATATGGCCCTCTCCACAACTAACTTTAGCCCCTTTCTTCCTTCTTCTACTTTTTCCCAGTCTTATCAGACATCCTCCAGTTCCTTGAACTCACTCTTTCTCTTTTGCCTTTGGGACTTTGATGCATGCCACATTCTGCCTCCCTTCCCCTCCTTTGGTGAGGGTGTCTACCTCTGAAACACACTTGCTATTTATTTTTGTGTGTGTGTGATCCTGGAGATGGAGCCCAAGGGCCTTCTACCTTTGAGCTACACCCTCAGCCCTCTACTGAGTTGCAGAGGGCCTCAATAACCTTCGATCCTCCTGTCTTGGCCTCCCAAGTATTGGGATTACAACTGGTTTGCCACTTTCTTCGTCTGGACAATGTCTTATAATTCAGTTCTCTGTTTAAAAACCACTTCTTCAAGACTTCCTTAAACTAGGTACTCAAGACACACGCTTCCATGGCACTCTTCCTGGTTTTCAGACCTTTTATGTTTGTTTGTTTTTTCTGTCCTCCATATAGACTACGTGTTCCCAGTGCCGGACATACTGTGACCTCACTAAATAGTAGTTGAGTAAATCATTTCTGAAGGATTATCAGAGTATGTGAAACCTGCTGAGGAAAAAATTACGAGTTAGGCGTGGTGGCTCACGCTTGTCATCCCAGCATTTGGGAGGCTGAGACAGGAGGATTGCAGTTCGCAGCCTCAGCTACTTAGCGAGGCCCTTTGCAACTCAGACCTTATTTCAAAATAAAGAATAAAAAATAGGGCTGGGGGTTCAGCTCAGAGGTGGAATGCCCTTAGGTCCCATCCCCAGTACCACAAAAAAGAGAGAGAGAGAGAGAGAGATTACAGAGTGAAGTTGAGATTACAATAAACAGTGACTTTCGAAGTAAAAGAATAATTGCAGGGCATGCACTGTACGTCAGTGCCAGGTTCTCATACCGTGCCCCACTTTATCCTTTGATATTCCCATTTTACAGATTTAAAAACTGAGCTTCAGGGAGGTGAAATAAGTGGCTCCAAGTTACACAGATGAAAAGTGATAGAGGAGGTCCGAACCCACGTCTCCCGACTGAAGAGTCAGCTGTTTAGTGAGGGCAGGGGCTCTAGAATCTAGTATCCTGCACAGTGCTAAATGTGTGTGTGTGTGTGTGTGTGTGTGTGTGTGTGTGTGTGTGGTGTTTTGGCAGTACTAGGGTTTGAACCCAAGGCCTTGCACATGCTAGGCAAGCACTCTACAACTGAACTACATCTCCCATCCTCGATTTCTCTTAAAGGTAGAATGCACACTGAGAAGTTTTGTTCAAAGCTATTTTTATTTTATTTTTTTATTTTTTGGTGGTACTGGGGTTCCTGGAAGCCCTTCTACCTCCGGGCTACACTCCCAGACTTATTTTATATTTTTATTTGGAAACAGGGTCTCTTAAGCCAGCGCAGCTGACTTCGAACCTGCGCGATCCTCCTGTCTCCGCCTCCCAAGCACGGGGATTACAAGCGTGCGCCACCATGCCCGGCCAAAGCTATTTTTAAATAAGCTTTAAATGGTTCAAGATTTTTTAAGCTATTGGTTAAAAAAATTTTTTTTGTTCTAAAACCTTTTTTTGATAATCTAATGGTCCTATAGCAGAGCGTATCAACTCAGTGACGTTCATCCTCTATATATCACCCAAATTTAGCTTCCATGATACCATTTATAGTTCTCTAACTTTACACATCACTTTCTTGGCTTCTCACACACCCACACAAAGACAATGAATGTCATTATAATGTAATATTTGGATAGCAACTCAAAGGGTTTTAATGACGGCCTATATTTATAATATTATGCAGTATCATATATCAGGCAGCTTTATTTAACTGGAGAAGATTCCTTGGTATTTTCAATTAATCAGAATCATTTTAGAAAGAACAAGAAAATTGGAAACGTATCATAAATTAGCACATTTTAGAGCATCATTGCTTATTAGTATATATTGAGCCTAATTGGATTCACCCTGATGCCAGTTCAGCCAAGAATAGAAACTAGAATCCACCAGAATCCTTAACAAAAGAGCATGGAACAAAAAATACTGAGAATACTGACAGCAAGTGAGTTGGAAACATCACAACCAGAAATCTGCTCGTTCAAACAGATGCAGATTAAAGTGAATAAAATAGTATGCAATTTAAGAGCGGAGCCTGCGTATTTTCTAGGTAGTTCAAGAGAATCATCCACCTTACTCAGCCAACAGTGATTAATATGCAACCAGAGTATACCTTAAGCATTCAGAGTTTCAACACTTTCCATTTTAAGTATTGCATTTGACCCCAAAGCTCCATGACATGGAATTATTTATCTTTTTGCTAGGACACAGATTTGAATGTGACTTTAAGATTAATGATAATCCTTTGTGAATGATCCTGAATGCCTCAGTATCTATGGCTCTGCAGAGTTGTTACTCTTGTGAAAGGTCTGGAAGAAAAGTCAGTTAAGTCTGTAGTATACTATGCTGATTGAATTTGATGGAGGAAATGTTATGTTCTGGTTATATTTACAAATTTAAAAACTTGCAAAGGCCATGAAATGCATTCTTCACTGGTATACTCTCCCTTATGCAAAATGCTGTTTCATTTCTACTGGTTCAAACCTGAACTCACCATCGCTCCTGGGAGAACAGATGGAGCAAAGAGACGAATCCATGGACGATCACAGTAGAGGACAAGTGGGATCCCAAGTGCAGCTGTAGATTATATAGAAGAGCTTTGCTTGAAAGGGGCAAATCCTTCCCCAAGGTCAATTCACAGATCATTAGAAAGGGGTGTGGTTAATCCTCACCTCTGATCAGAGAGTGTTGGGTTCTTTCTCTCTGATTTACAGAGATGCAGAATCCTTTTGATGTCCTAGAACTTGGACCAAGAGCATAAGATCTGTTCCTATAAATTATAAGCATTCAAACATTTTTAGGTTTGATCCACGTATTGCAGTATGATCGTTAAAATGTCAACCAGACTTCACTCTTTCCTGTTTCTCCTTGCTGGTTGGTTAGAGTGCCCTCCTGTGTCTGTACGATATAATGTCATTTCAAGCCTTGGAAAGGTATTTTATCACATCCTCAGGGTGATAGGTTTTTCCTTTCACCATTTCCTCAAATTCTGAAAAGCTACGTTTGACAGGACAAGTTACCCATCTTGTTCAGCAGGGCTCTGTGATAAAAATGGATATTTTATTACTGAGCATTTCATGGTCCTAAATTGTTCCTCTAAAGATTAAAGCTTTTGTATTACCAAGGTTAAAATGTACACTGATGACACAGTTCTTTCAGTAGTGACGATTGAATCAGAGGCTCTCCGGCCAGCCTCTGGCCACTCAGCAAAGCCAGAGTAGTGTTCTGAGGCAAGCACGGCATTGCCCTTTACACACTTGTTTTGTGACTGCCGTGTCATGCTGGGCATTGGACTCGGGGCCACAATACCACTAAGCTCTCTCCAGCCCTTTTTATTTTGAAACTGAGGCTCACTAACTTGCCCAGGCTGACCTTGAACTTGTGGTCCTTCTGCCTCAGCCTCCCAAGTCTGCGATTACAGACCAGCGTGGCTCGTAGCTCGTTTGCTCTGGTGACCAACAATGTGTTTTTGACAAATAGCTCCCAAGAGCTGAGGTGCAGCATGGTCGCTGAGCGCAGTAAAAACCAGCCCTTTCGAATGGGAAGTTCACTGCTGGCTTGCTATACACCATACAGGTTCAGGAGCAAACCAGCCGTCGTTCATTATGTGCTCAACAAATCTCCCGGAACCCTCCCCTGTGCTGGGCAGTGCCTAAGAACTGAGGATATTGCAGCCAACACAACAGGTGTATCCCTGCCTGTGTGGAGCATACAGGCTTAGTGTGATTATTTAGTGTGACTTAAACAATGTTAACGTGAATGTCATCACGTAGAGATATTGTTGAGCACCAGCTCGAGTATTTTTGTAATACAGTGGAGTAAAACAGGTTCACTTGTACACCTCCAGTTCTATTTTATGTTTTATTTTGAAACAAGATCTCACTAAGTTACTGCACACTGGCCTCAAAGCTGCAATCCTGTCTCAGCCTCCCGACTGTGAGGCTATGAGGATTACAGGCATGCCCCGCCTCACAGCTGATGTACCTTTATTGATCTAGCCTCACACCCTCTCCATCTACTTGACATATTTACTGTACTTAGTAAAATGCACATATAGTAGTGGTTATGGATGCGAGAAAATAGGCCAAAAAGGGGAGCGGAGTCCTTTCATTAAAAATATGGTGCCTTAAGCCAGGCGAGATGCCGCATGCTCGTAATCCCAGTACTTGGGAGGTAGAAACCAGAGGATCCCAGGTTTGCAGCCAGCCTCAGCTACTTAGTGACGCCTCTGCAACTTAGTGAGATCCTGTTTCAAAATAAAAAGTAGGGCTGGGGATGTAACTCAGAGGTAGAATGCCCTTGGGTTCAATCCCCAATACCATAAAAAAAAATGGTGCCGTAGCTGGGCATGGTGGTGCACGCATGTAATTCCAGGACTTGAGAAGCTGAGCCAGTAGGATCACAGGTGTGAAGACAGCCTCAGAAAATAATGTCTCATCAACCTACTGAGACTGTTTCAAAATAAAATAGGATTGGGGGTGAGCTTGGAGGTGGAATGCCCCTGGGTTCAATCCCCAGTATCAATATGTATGTATGTATGTACGTACGTACGTATGTATGTATTGCCTTAAGAATCTTTGAAAGGAATTTCGTAAAAGATTTACTGTGTTGCTTCAAATATGTCGATGCATGGATGTAGGAATTAAGGTGGGAGAGATGTGAGTCCAAGCAGATTGGAGAGGGTGTGGGCGAGTGGGAGGACACTGGCCAGAAGAGTTCCCCGCCCTCAGAAAAGGCTCCCAAGGACATGAGGGCAGGTCCGAAGGCAGGAAAGAAGGGGGTGGATGCCAGGATCCACAGGGATCCGGAACCCAATGAACGGGCATGGGAGACCAGCATCCGTGCGCAAGCCCCAGGGTGCTCAGTGACAGAGACTGAGGGAACTGTGAGGAAAACAGGAGCTTTGGACTGTCCCTCACTGGCTGTGGATCTGAAGGAGATGCCTTACAAACCTGAAATATTTATATTTATTGAAAACACAACTGAATGAACTTTATCTCTTAAAAATGGATCATCAGAGAGCTTCTGATGAAGAAAGCAGTTCTTTAGTAGGAATTATCAAACTTACACCTTCTTTGCTCTTAAGATAGTTTACTTTTCATCGTTTTTGTTTGTGAAGGGATGAGGGGTTATAATAAAATGCCTTTTATAATCCATTTCTCAGATTTGTGACTTAAGCAGAAATTCCCTTTTCTTATCTACAGTATTTCTCCAGTTTTCTACTTCACTGAAACGAAAGAAAGCATAATTAGATGTTCTGGGTTACGTTTTCCCATTTTTTCCCCCAGCATGTGGAAATAAGGATATAAAGTAATAGTTTTAATAACATAAAGGATATAATAATGGTTACTCTTGTGTTCAGAAGGAGAGGTCCTGGGGACTGAACCCAGGAGTGTTCTGCTGCTGAGCTCACCAGCCCCATTTTATTTTCTGTTTTAAGCAGGGTCTCACTCAGTTACTGAGGCTGGTCTAAAACCTGTAATTATCCTGTCTCAGCCTCCCACGTTGGGGTCACAGACATAGGCCACCATGTCCAGCTTGTGTATGAAGATTTTTAATTGACAAATAAAATGTATTTGCTTGTTATAGGTCTTTATTTGAGGGTTTTTTTTTAAATTGGGGATTGAACCCCAGGGCATCCTACCTCTGAGCTCAACACACCCACCCCCAGCTCTTTTCTTTTTTTCTTTTTGAAACAGGGTCTCCTTGAGCTAGTAAGGCTGGCCTTAAACCTGCGAGCTACCTGTCTTGGCCTCCCACTTACGGGGATTAGAGATGTGCCTCACCATGCCAGGCTTACTCTGAAATTGTGGTAAAATACACACAATATGAAATTTGCCATGTTTAAGCAGGTGGTGTGGCCGCACGGAGTGCACTCTCGCTGTGCAGCTGTCGCCACACGCTGGATCCCATCCCCCGGCAGCCGCGCCCTTCTGGCTGTCTGCGTGAATCGCACTTCTCTGGCACCTCATATAAGCGGAACGTGCAGTGTTGCCCTTTCATCATGGCTTAGTTCATGTGTCTGCAAGGTCCATCCCTCTTGTCCCGACTGTCAGGACTGCCTTCTTTGTTAAGGTTGAGTAGTGCTCTGTTGTCTGTGTCGCCGCGTCCTGTTCAGCCATCCGTTGTTGATGGACACGAGTTGCTTCCACCTCTTGCCTAGTTCTAGTACTCTGGCTGCGAATGCGGGTGTGCAAATATCTGTTCATTTATGTTTGTGGTACTGAGGATTGAACCCAAGGACATTTTACCTCTGAGCTCTGCCCCCAGCCCTATTTTTTATTTTGAAACAGGATCTTACTAAGTTGCTAAGGCTGATCTCAAACCTGTGATCATCTTGTTTCAGCCTCACAGGTACTGGAATTACAAGTGTGCGTCACCACACCCAGCTCTTTGTGGCATTTTAAAACTTTTTCTTAATGCAGATATTATTTCCTGATATATATATGTACTTATATTTTTATTGTTACTGAATTAAAATTTTTTCCTACATAGTTTACATATAAGGAGGCTATTTATTTCTTCTACAGCTCCTTGCTAAGTCGTTTTATTTTTAGAAGTTTGCCGGTTTATTCTTAAAGGTTTTCTAGGTGTGTAACTTTGCAGATAGTTTTTTCAAACTTCCTGTTTTTGGTGTGCTTGTATTGGCTTCTGCACACACAACTGTAGAACAGAACTCTGACCGTGAGCGTCTTGTTTGTTTTTGGTGTGAGTGGACATGCCTCTTCAACTCAACACGCCACTCAGATGCTAATTCTTGGTCTGAAATTTCTGTGTATTTTAATTTATATTCTATAACTAGCTGCTTCCTTGCTCTAAAATGTTCCAGTCATTACTAAGATGAGATTCTTACCTAGCCCAACAAGTTGTTTTATAAGGGGACGATCTATTTGTGTCTCATTGTTTGTCCTAGGCAGTTAATTATATCATAAGCCATTTCCAGACTTTTGAGTAAACAATGGGTTGTATAACTTAGTCATAGGTGGAGCATAGCAGGCTCAGAGAAGTAATAGATTTCTGTGTCCTTAAAAATATTGCAAGGTTTCCTTGGAAAACAGAACCGCCAGAAATAGTTTTTCACTTCAGAGATAGGCCTGATAATGCCAAGAAATGTAAACAAATCTGTCTGTTAAAATAAACATAATTGCCACACATGCCAAAACCATCTCTGTGGAAACAGAAAGAGGCTCAGAGGCCTGGGCAGTGGTGGTGGTGTGTGTGTTACTGGAAATTGAATACAAGGACAGTCTACCTCCAAGCTACACCCCCAGCCCTTTTTAATTTTTCTGTTTTGAAACAGGGTCCCACTAGGTTGCTGAGAGTGCCACTGAGTGTTGCTGAGGCTGTCCTCCAACCTGTGATCCTTCTGTCTCAGCCTCTTAGGTATTGGGATTACAGTCACATTCCACACCTGGCTAGTAATGTTATTTGAGCTGGATGTGGTGGTGAACGCTTGTAATCCCAGTACTTGGGAGACTGAAACAGGAGAATCTCAGGTTCCTGCCAGCCTCAGCAATTTAGTAACGCACTCCCCAACTTAGGAAGACACTATTTCAAAGTAAAATTAAATAGGGCTCAGGTAGACTCAGAAGTAGAATGTTCCTTGGGTTCAATCCTCAGTACACACACACACACACACACACACACACACACACACACACACACAGGTATTTGATTCAAGCTATATAGATCCAACAGGAAGAAACCGTTGATAAACAACTAGGTGATAGAACAGATTAAGAGAAACAATAAAAATTGAGTTGGTTATACAATTCAAGGAATGTTACTAAATGCCTTTCTTGTGCAAAGCATCTTTACAGTTGCGGACAGCAAAAGATGAATGAGACACAGACTGCCTCTGGTAACTCACCACTAACAAACTAGACACATCGTACTATGGATACATAAGTAAGAAACAAAACAGGACTGTGGAGGCCTCTGTAAGATTAGGTATAGAAAATGAATTCAACTGGAGAGTCAATTTCCTCAGGAAGTATAATGTGAGCTGGCCTGCAAAGCACTCTGGGGCGGGAGGCCCAGCTCCATGATAGAGCACTGCCTAGCCTGCACAAGGCCCTGGGTTCAACCCCTAGCGCCCTGCAAAAAAGGAAAGAAAAAGTACTTTGGTTGACAAATGTGCCTGAATAGAGGGGTACGTCTTGTTCTGGGCAGAAGGGACAAGTCAAGTCAGAAGGCTTTGAGAAGTGAGTTACTCTGTTCCCCAGTGTTAAGTGAATACAGTTTACTGTTTTTTACTTTGTAGTCTCTGTAGCATTGTACAAAAATGGACATTTTTTCTGTCCACTAACATCCTACTAATTTGTTACTTGAGAATGTCAACATTTTCATTATATTTGTTTTCATCTTTTTGTTGTGTTTTTGGGGTGAAACCCAGGGGCATTCTACCTCTGAGCTGCACTCCCAGCCCTATTTTGAAAGAGGGTCTCACTGAGTTTTGGAGGGCCTCACTACGTTGCCGAGACTGGCCATGAACCTGTGATGCTCCTGTCTCAGCCTCCCAAGGACCAGGATTACGCGTGTGCACCACCACGCCCGGCCCACGTGGTTTTATTAGCATGTGAGAGGTTTGCATGTTTGGCTGAAACACCACATGAGGGAAATGGGGCAGGGGCAAACTCACTAAATGTGTTGGGCAGGAAAGCTGGAAAGGCAGATGAAGCCACAACTAATGGGCTTTCACACAAGAAAGAGGAAGGATTGTTTATTTATTATTATTATTATTATTAATTCTTTTACGGTACTGGGGATGGGACCTAGAAAACGGGAGGATCAGAAGTTGAAACCCAAACTACATGAGGCCCAGTTTCAAAGCTAAACATAAAGTCTGGGTGGGGTGTAACTCAAGTGGTAGGGGGCCCTGGATTCAATCCCCAGTACCACACAAAAGAAGAAAAAGTTCTTAGTACAAATGACCACATTTACTCTTATTTTTTCACAGAATCATGACTTTAAGGTCATACTTCTAAAATCCTTTCTATATTGCTAGGCATGGTGGCACATGCATATAATCCCGGCCATTTGTGAGGCTGAGGCAGGAAGATCACAAGCTCAAGGCCAGCCTGGGCAACTCAGTGAAACCCTGTCTCAAAATAAAAAATAAAAGCCAGGCGTGGTGGCTCACACTTGTAATCCCCACGCTTGGGAGGCGGAGACAGGAGGATCGCACGGGTTCGAAGCCAGCCGCGCTGGCCTAAGAGACCCTGTTTCAAAAATATAAAATAGGTCTGGGAGTGTAGCCCGGAGGTAGAAGGGCTTCCAGGAACCCCAGCACCACCAAAAAAAAAATAAGTAAATAAAAATAAAGGGCTGAAGATTTGGTTCAAGAGTAGAATGCCCCTTTAAAGTGGTAAGTTGACTCAGTACATTCATGGACTAATGAGAAACAGTTTTGTGTTAAAAGTAAGTTAGAAATAGCCTAATTAAATTGTATCACTTGCCAGATAAGAAAATTAAGGCCCAAAGAATTTAGAGTTTTATTCAGGCTTATACTGCCTTAGAGACAAAATTAGAACTAATGCTTTATACCACTATCAAGTGAGATGTTGGGGATAATTTTAAAGTTAAACATATCTGCCACGTGACCTACAGTCCTCTCTGTGGCACTAGTATTGAAGCCACAGACACTCTGCCTTCATGCCAGCCCACCTCCAGCACTACTCTGTTTTATTTTAAAGCAGGGTCTCACTAAGCTGAGGCTGGTCTTGAACCTGCAATCTTCCTGTCTCAGCCCCCCAAGCACTGGGACCACGGGTTTGTACTACCACCCTCAGCGCAATCCCATTCTTAAGTATTTGCCCGAAGGAAATGAAGTCGTGAGCCTCCTCTAATGCCTGCATCCAAATGTTTACAGCACCTTTAATCAAAACCATCAGAAACTGGAAACCCAGAAAGCTCACCGCTTTGTGAATGGATAGACAATCTGTTGTATAGCCACGTGATGGAATATTGCTAAGCAACAAAAAGAATAATTACTGATGTATGCAGTAAAAGGATGGACCTCAAAAGTGGGCACCGTGCGTGAGATTTTCAGTTGATCTGCATTCTTCCCAGCACTTATTAGTCGCTTTAATTTCAACCCTGCTAATAAGAAGATAGTGTTTTCATTTGCATTTCTCTGAAGAGTGTTGGGCTTTTTTTTTTGTTTTTGTTTTTGTTTGTGTGTGTATGTGTTTTTTTGCGGTACTGGGGACGGAACCCAGGGGCATTTGACCTCTGAGCTACACCCCAGCCCTAGTTTTGATTCTTTATTTTGAAATGGCTTCACTGAGTTGTAGAGGGCCTCACTAAGTAGCTGAGACTGTCCATAAACTGCGATCCTCCGGTCTCAGCCTCCTGAATGCTGGGATTACAAGCGTGTGCCACCACACCCGGCTTCTTAAGAGTATCTTTTGAAGAGAAAAGTCCTAAGCTTTGGTTGAGGCTAACTTATTAATTTTGTATGGTTCTTTTTGTGTCTGGGCTCAAATCTTTGGCCCTGTGCACAAAGATTTTCCTCTATTTTACTGAAGCTGTCTTCTTCATTACAGTAGCCACAAACCACAAGTGCCTCTTAAGCACTTGGAACATGGCTAGTGTAACTAAAGAACTAGACCGGCATGGCAGCACACACTTGTAATCCCAGTACTTTGGAGGCAGAGACAGGAGGATTGCAGGTTCGAGGCCAGTCTCAACAACTTAGTGAGACCCTGTTTCAAAATAAAAGAATAAGCCGGGCATGGTGGTGCATGTTTATAATCCCAGTAGTTGGGAGGCTGAGACAGGAGGATCTGGGTTCGTGGCCAACCTCAGCTACTTACTGAGGCCCTCCACAACTTAGACCCTGTTTCAAAATAAAGAATGAAAAAATAGGGCTGGGGGTATAGCTTGGAGTTTAAATACCCCGGGGTTCATCCCCAGCACTAAAAAACAGAATCTAAGAAACTAGATTTAAATTGTAATGCATTAAATTGAATTAAAACTAGCATACTAATGGTATAGTGCATGCTAAGCATTCTTGAGGCCCTGGATTCAGTTGCAAGCATTAAAAAAAAAAAAAAAAAAAAAAAAGCAGGGCCCAGTGAGCATGCCTGTGATCCCAGTGACTTGAGGGGCTGAGGCAGGAGGATCACAATGTGAAGGCCAGCCGGGCAACTTGGGAGACCTTGTCTCAAAGAGGTTGTTGTTTTTTTTTTTGTTTTGTTTTTTTTGTTGTTGTTGGGTTTTTTTTGTTGTTTTTTTTGTTGTTGTTGTTGTTTTTTTGTTTTTTTTTTGTTTGTTTTTTTTTTGCAGGGAAGGTGTCTCAGTGGTAGAGTGCCCCAATGTACTACCAAAAAAAATTAGTCATTGAGATAATTTTAAGTACGTTTATAAGAACTTAGATATGTGGACCTACTTTTTCAACTACAGTTTATGGAATTTAAGTATAGATCAAGTTATTTCAGATGAAAATTTAGCATTTGAGCCTGTGTACACACTTGTAATCCAGTACTTGGGAGGCTGAGACAGGAAGAGTGCAGGTTTGAGGACAGCATCAGCAAGTAGTTGGGACTCTCATCAATCTAGGAAGACCCTTATTCCTAAATAAAGAATAACAAGTAGGGCTGGGGGTGTAGATCAGAGGTAGAATGCCCCTCGGTTCAATCCCTAGTACTGCAAGAAAGGAAGGAAGGAAGGAAGGAACGGAAAATTTAGCATTTGAATTGAAATAAATTGTAAGTAAAAGATTCACTTCAAATGTTGAAGACTTCGTTAAAAAAGTAATGTAAAATGTCTCAATATTTTTATTGATTATATGTTGAAATAGTAATAATACAGATATATTTAGTTAAATAAGGCACAATGTTGAAATTAATTTCGCCTGTTCCCTTTAACCCTTTTAATTTGGTCATTAGAAATTTTAAATTACGTACGTGGTGTGCATTGTATTTTTAGTGAACACTGCTTTTCTAGAACTTTTATTGTTTTGGCTCTTACACTTAATTCTATGAGTTCAAAATCTGCTTTAACCTCACCCAGTATTTTATAAGTTTCTAATGGGAGCTAAAAGTGATGAGAATGCGTGAGACTGTGGGGGGAACTGAGTTAAAATGTGTGTGGCTTTGTCATTCGGAAGTACCACGTCTTTTAAATGCTGAAACGTGCCAGTGAACAGCTCCTCGGGTGGTGGACATGACTGTGTCAGTACCTAATTGCCTGGTTGAATGACGCCTCTCCTCTGTCTAGTCCGCGCTGTCCCTGCCGTGGTCTGGCGGGATTACACTGCGCCTCAAAGCAGACTCGGTGTGGAGGTGAGGTCAGATGGCGAGGAAGCCCTGCAGTCAGCTCCTTCTTCCCAACCACCTTCTCCAAATTGAGTCTCTGACTCTTTGCACAGCACATTATCATGTGTTTTCTGATTGCTGACATGTTAGTGGGATCATTTAAGAGGAAGCATTTAGAACGGTTTCGAGTGCAAGTTGAGTATGTTATTAGCTGTGTCATCTTGGATCTCTACAATTGACATGATGTCAATCGTGAACGTAGCCAGGCATTGTGGCACACAACTGTAATCCCAGTTACTTTGGAAGCTGAGAATTACAGGTTCAAAACCAGCCTCAGCAACTTAGCAAGACCCCGTTTCATTGACTGACACTCTCTGAAACAAGACTCAAGAGCTGTCACATTAACTCAAGACTTTAAAAGGGTCTAGGGGTATAGCTCAGAGGTAGAATCCCCCTGGTTTCAGTCCCCAGCAATACATACCAGAAAGAGGGGGGAGAGGTCTTGCCTTGAATGGATGTTGTTTTTTCAAATACATTTTCCAAATCTATTGAGATTTATTTGTTTTCTCCTACATTTGTTAACCTATGGATTATAACTAATAGTTTTCTAATATACTGGGAAGCAAAACCATTAGATAAAAAATTCCCTAAAAATTTTTAAGTTGTGTGTTTGAATCAGAAACAACTAAAAATCACCATTTCACTCCAAGAATAGCAAACTGCACCTGCTTTCTCTTTGCTGATGGATTCTTTAGTGATTGTAGAGTGGTTGAATAGAGAAAGGAGAAAAAACTGATGATGGTGTCTACCATTCACTTCATTAGCACCCTTTTTTTTTTTAATTAAGTACTGGGAATTGAACCCAGGGCCATTCTACCTCTGAACTACACCACTAGCCCAGGTTTATTTTTATTTTGAAATGGTCTCGCTAAGTTGCTGAGGCTGAACACGAACCTGTGATCCTTCTGTCTCAGCCTCCCAAATACTGAGGTTACGAGGATGCACTCGCTGTGCCTGGCTTCATTAACACTGTAGCTCATAAAGACCAATTTCTTGATGGCTGTGATATTCTCTGAAGCAAGATTAAAGAGCCACGGGCAAGCCCGGCATGGTGGCACATGTGCGTAATCCAGGACTTGGGAGGCTGAGATAGGATTGCAAGGCTCGCAGCCAGCCTCAGCAGCTTAGTGTGGTCATCTGCAACTTAGTGAGACCTGTTTCAAAATAAAAGTAAAAGCCGGGCGTGGTGGCGCACGCTTGTAATCCCCGCACTTGGGAGGCGGAGACAGGAGGATCGCGCAGGTTCGAAGCCAGCCGCGTGCGCTGGCTTAGGAGACCCTGTTTCCAAAAATGAAAATGTAAAAATAGGTATGGGAGTGTCGCCTGGAGGTAGAAGGGCTTCCAGGAACCCCAGTACCACAAAAAAAAAAAAAAAAAAAAAAAAAAAAGTAAAATAGGGATGGACGTATAGCTTAGCAGTAGAATGCTGGATTCCATCCCCAGTACCACTAAAAAACAAAACCAAAACAAAAGAGCTATTGGCCTTAACTCAATGTAAAGGTTATAGTTTATGTACACATATTTAAGGGCAATTTTAAAGATGTGGTCATTGAAAAGAAGAGTTTAAGTTGGGTGTGGTGTGCATACTTATAATCCCAGCTACTTAGGAGGCTGAAGCAAGAGGATTGTTCAAACCCAGGGACTACCATATGACCCAACTGTACCACTCCTTGGTATCTTTCCCTAAAAAAATCCTATCCATGTTTATAGAGGCACAGTACAATCTCCAGATTTGGAGCCAACAGATGAGTGGATGAAGAAAACGGTGTGTACATACAATGGAATTTTACTCAGCCATAAAGAAGAACAAAATAATGTCATTTTCAGGAACTAGAGACTTGTGCTGAGATCAGCCAGTCTCAGAAAAAACAAGGATCATAGATTTTCTTTCATACGTTGAATACGTTGAAACAAAAGAGAAAATAGGTAACAAAAGGCACTTCAGATAAATGAGAGCAGTAGAATCGTGGAAGGGGACAGGAGGAGGGGAGTAGGCAGGAGAAAGAGGATGAGGAAGGGAGCAGTTGGAATGAGGCAGTGTCCCTGCGCGGTGATAGTACTGCCAGTCTCCCCAGCCTGGGTGGGGAGGCAGGGGGGAGGGGAGGGTCGCACATGTGTGCCGGTGTGTTTATCACGTCCACAGACCAATAAAAGCACATCGTATAATGTCATTATATCAATAAAAGTACATACGTGTTCATTTGTATGAAGGTTACACATATTACAGTGCACACCTCCACATCCATAGGCATTCGTTAGTGCCCACAAGAACTCAGGATACCACCTACTCCATTTCACAGATGAGGGAATGAGTGTTGCAGCGCACGTGGATGATGAGCACAAGCAGGACTGGAGCCCGGCGGTGTTACTCCAAGCCCTTGCTTCACATCGTTTCACCAAACTGCCTCCCAGGACCGAAGCCACTTGCCAGATAGTTCACTTCCCTTGGCTAGGGCCATTTAATTGTGCGTAGGTAGCTACTCCTAAGATCATGTTTGCATTCTGGTGAGGCTCTAGGTGGTTTGGCTATAATGCACGAGAGGCGGAACGGATGATGTATTACCAGTGACACTGTAAATAGGAATGGCCTTTTTGGAGAGCATCTTGGCAGCACATTTTAAGAGGCATAAAATGCTTTTATTTTTGACCTAGTTAATGCCACTTCTGGGAATCTTCTAAAGAAATAGTCCAATATGGAAAAGGCCTCAGCACTCAAGTGGTCAGCGCAGCCGTGTGTGCAGTAGAGCCCCCCGAGGCAGCTGCGAGGCCCCGCAGTAAGTAGGGTCGGCTGTCCCAGAGAGGAGCGCGTATCTAGCCAGAGCACGTGAGGCGTGGTGCAGAGACGGGAGAGTGGCCGGTCAAGCCTTCCCAGCAGCACGCAGTGATCTGAATGCGGACTGGATGTTTACAGAAGTGAAAGAGTGAACGCAGTGGAGTGGTGGGCGCATAGTGCTTTGCCCTCCTTCTGAAGCTCCTGTGACGTAGACTCATTTCTAGTGTTAATCATGATGGCCTCTGGTTTCGTGCGTTTGTCTTTTCACCCTCACTCGATGGTAAGCTGCTTTGTGATTGAAGGCAGCGTGTAGATGCTTACGGAGAGCATGGCGGGGGCGGCCAGCTTCTGGGTGCTTTGTGGGCGCCCCTTGCTGGTCCCACCCACCTCAGGCACCCACGGCCGGTGCTCTCTGGTGACCTGCAGGGAAGAGTGGCAGCTTGGGAGACGGAGGGACCTCACTGCGTGCCACGGCTCTTAGACAGCCATCGGCACTGTGGAGCACACTTTCTCATCCACACAAATGGATTAATGAGATGTGGGTGCTCTGAAATGTTTCTCCCATTTGTTTATAGCCTGTCTTTCTTTGTCCTTAGATGACAGCAGCAAGTATAAAATCTTTCTGCTATCTCCTCCTGGAATCCTTTGGGCAGCGCATTTTTTATGCCAATCATCTCTCTGCTGATATACTTTATTATCCATAATTTAGAGTTAATGGTGAAGATAAAAAAGATTTTATTCTGTGTGGCTGGCTAAATTTTTCACTTAGGTTTTAATCAGTTTTGGTTTTTCCTGGTTATGAAAATGCAAAACTCACAGCTGAATGTTTGGAAATTGAAGACAGAAGAAAATAATCTTTCACCCAGAAACAACCATTATATACATTTTGTCTTATTTCCTTCCAGGCTTTTCTGAGTTGTTTTTTTTTTTTGTTTTTTTTTTTCTTCTTTTGGAATGAGAAGCCGGGCATGGTGGCGCACGCTTGTAATCCCAGCATTCAGGAGGCTGAGACCAGAGGATCGCGGTTCACGGACAGCCTCAGCTACTTAGTATTTTGAGACCCAGTTTCAAAATAAAGAATAAAAAATGGGCAGGGGGTGTAGCTCAGAGGTCGAATGCCTCTGGGTTCCATCCCCAGACCCGCAAAAAAAAAAAAAAAAAAAAGAAAGAAATGAGAAGAATAGGAAAGCTCTTCCTGGAATATACGCTATGTCTGGAGCAAGTCTAACGTGATGCTTTCTCCTTGTTTTGAGGTAGTTTCCATCTGTAACAGATATAATAGGGATACAAACTAACTATCGTGCATCCTGAACTTTAGCAGACAATTGCAAATTTGAAATGATTTGTATTGTTTTCAACATAAATATCATTATACCTTTTCAGACCATGAGTTTCAGATTTTGGTCTGGAAAAAATATAATCATCCTACCTAAACTTGGAATGAGGAAAACACCTACAATTTCTCCATTCTTGGCCTTCTCGTTTTTAGAGCATACAGTTTACAAGAATCATCAGTTCCTGTAATGTCCTCTGGGGAGTAGACTGTTCATGCCACGCACAGACAGAACCACCAGGGCAACAGACACCTGGAGCCTGTGCAGGGCGCGGCGCTGAGCAGCGTCACTCTGGCTTGTGCTGTCCTGACGCTTAGGTCAGGATGCGGGCTGCCGAGGGGTTGAGAGCGCTGATCTCCACTCACTGTCTGGCTTTGCCACTCAAGGGAACTTCTGTGGAATGACTTCACGGTGGCAGAAAGGTCTTCGCCCCCTTTTCCTTCCCCCTCCAGGTCAGCAGTAGGCTTATCACAGGTGACGGCATCGCCCTGGTGCGTATCTCCATCCCCACTTCATTGAGGGAGAATGAGAAATGCTTCAGGTCCTTTCTGTCTTGCCTCAACGCCCCCTCTTCCTCCCCCTTGTGGCCTGCGCCTTTTCACTCGGGAGCACCCTTTGAATATTTGCTGTGTTTGGAGCAAGTCTGACATGATGCTTTGTCCTCCCCAGATAGGAGACGCCCGCTGGCTGGCATCAGTGTCCCAGCCTCATGCTTAGCGTGGGCACATCAGGAGACTCACCTGTCCTTTATAGCCATCAGCTTTTACTGGTGCTTATTAGTTACCTTTTCAGCCATTTCCTCTGTAAGGAAAGCCACTTGACTTAATTACAGGAGGGGAAAACCAAACCTAGGAACACGATTTGAAAATTCAGCTTAGAGTGGTGTTGACGTCCACTTTATGCAGTATCTACATGCAGATGGGAAATATGTCCTGAAAGCGGAATTGATAGCCATAACCTTGAAACGCCTCTGTTTTGAACACTTGTTCTCCTCCAAAGCCGCTTCCCTGAGCTGATTTGCTCTTACCAAGAATCAGGTATGATCTGAGACTTTTGAGTGTTTCACAGTAGTGCCCAAGCAATAGAGGAAGGAGGTTGCATATGAAATTAGAACTTATGCTGTTCTTTTATTAGTGTATTATGATTATACTTAGTGGTGGGATTTGTTGTTACATATTTGTATGTGCATAATGAATTTCTGTTGTTCTTATGAGAAAAAATTATCAATTTTACTTAGTTTACTTCTTGGACTTTTTCTGTAATTGATTATTGATTAAAGTGATTTTTTTTTCCAGTATTGCCTGTCAGGCCACCCCACCTTACCATGCAATGTGCTCAAATTCAAATCAACCACCATTATGTTGGACTGTGGACTGGACATGACTTCCACCCTTAATTTCCTTCCCTTGCCACTTGTTCAAAGGTAGGTGTTGATATATCCTAAGACAAAATGAGGTTCAGTTAGCTGAAAAGTGGTGCCTGTTCGTAGGAAGAGTACTAGTCCCTTGCTTGTTGACCCATATGTTTGCTCTGTCCCCTTCAAAATGTTCTGTATCAAAAGAATTTCCTTTGGCTGTGTTGGTGGAAAGTGCCCTATTGATTTATTGATGGGTTCTTTATTACAACTTCTTCTGGCCTCCTGTAAAATGTTCCTGCAACTGCTCAGTGCACCTGAGGTCATGTATATTTCCTCTGTCTTGCTAACTTATATAAGAGCTAATAATGGCCAACTGATGAGCCCAAGAATTGAGTTTGGGTCATTTAACTGCCTTGGTGGGCACTTGACAGCACAGACTCTGGCATTTCTTTTCAGTGGGCATCTGGGCAGTATCTTCACATTCATCCACTTGGGCCCTCATCCAGCTGCGTGTAGACCCTGAGTCCTTATGTCAAGACAGGTAGATTGCCTTGGACCTACAGTCATCGCTGTTTACACTTAACTAAGATTCTCTTTCAGGAAATTGGTTTCCCAGCTTGCTACTACTTAGAGTGGCGGTTTATAAGGAACATGGCTAACTTTTAGAATCAAGTATCCTCACAGGAGCAGAAAAATGATGCCACATACTAGAGAAGAGATGGGAAAGCTATCTGAAGCAGATTTGAAGAGCTTAAAAGCATAGCAAGCTGATGAGTGAACCATTAATTTATCTCAGGCATTCCTGAAGACGTCCTTGAGTGCAACAATTATTCACAATGATAACCCCATGAACTAGCTAGAAAAATTGTAATCAACCATTGACTTCTCTGAGATAAAGGATTCAATAAGGTGGTATGGGATGAGGTCAGAGATAATGCAGATAAGATTTTATACAGGGCTGATGGGATTCAGTTATAATTGCACCCAGCACTTAGAAATACTTTTTACCATCCACAGATATTAGCCAGAATAGGGATTGGAGGAGGTACAGGAATATATACATGACTGACAGGTTATTTCATAGACTAATACTGTTGTCTGTTTCTGTATAAAGAACAAATTATCCATTCATTTGTGTTTGTTAAGAATGTGCCCTGTCGCCGGGCGTGGTGGCGCATGCTTGTAATCCCCGCGCTTAGGAGGCGGAGACAGGAGGATCACGCAGGTTCGAAGCCAGCCGCGCTGGCGTAAGAGACCCTGTTTCAGAAAAATATAAAATAGGTCTGGGAGCGTAGCCCGGAGGTAGAAGGGCTTCCAGGAACCCCAGTACCACCAAAAAAAAAAAAAAAGAATGTGCCCTGTCGCCTGGCATGGTGGTGCACGCTTGTGATCCCAGCATTTGGGAGGCAGAGACTGGAGGATCATGGTTCCCAGACAGCCTCAGCTACTTAGTGAGGCCCTCTGCAACTCAGTGAGACCCTGTTTTAAACTGAAAAGAATAAAAAATAGGGTTGGGAGAGTAACTCGGAGGTCAAATGCCCCTGGGTTCCATCCCCAGACTCGCCTGTGCCCTGTCCTGCACCAAGGATACTGACATTATCAAGACTTCTTTCTTGTCCTCATAGAACTTACACTATATCAGAGGGGAAAAAAATCATTGCACAGTTGAAGGATTAACTACATTTTTGATAAGAAAATAACTATATACTTGTGATGTGTGTGTGTGTGTGTGTGTGTGTGTGTTTTAGTGGAGATTGAATCAAGGGACATTCTGCCTCCAAGCTACATCCCCAACCCTTTTTATTTTTGTTTAGAAACTGGATCTTGTTAGGTCCTGAGGCTGTCCTTGAACCTGCCTTCCTGTCTCAGCCTCCCAACCACCACGCCCAGCTGATAATTACCTTTAAAAATGAACTACAAAATACTATGCATGTTTGCAAAGAGAACCATCCTGCTCTGTGGGGCCATGCATTTCCCAGGCGATCAAAACCCGATGGTCAGATCGGCCCAGGCGTGTTTCCCCCTGGCCTTTACCGAATTCTTCTCTTCTCAGCCCAACTCAGCAGTGGACCCCACTCCCACCCTCTCTTCTGTCGCCCTTCTTTACTCAGGGCTTGGCAATTCACATCGTTTCTTATGAAAACTACCTCTTGCTGAGGCCAGAAACGCTGGAGACGCACTTGCCCACAGTGGCCCCGTCCCTCCCTCCCCTCGGCCTGCTTCCCTCTTCAGAGCACTCATCATGACATCGCGTGTACCTTATGCCTTCTCACCAGAGACTCCTAAGGGCAGGGATTTGCTTTGTTCTCTTCCACCCAGAGCCTAGAACAGCTGTTGGCATGTAGTAGCTGCTCAGCAGACATTCGCTGTATGAACGGATCAAAATCATCTCGCCATCTCAGAGTCACTGAACTATTATAACTAAATTAGTAAAATCACTGAAATATCTTCCATAAGTTATTAAACAATTAAAATATTATTAAATTACTTTTTAACTATTGTCTCTTCTCATTATCTTGGTCTTTTCTATATGTTGTTTTTTCTTTTTCATATTGGGGATTGAACCCAGGGCCTTTCTACCTCCAGGGTTCACCCCCAACCCTATTCATTCATTCATTCATTCATTCATTCATTTTTGCAGCACCAGGAATTGAATACCCAGTGGTATTCTACCTCCGAGTACCACCCCCAGCCCTTTATTTATTTATTTATTTATTTATTTATTTATTTATTTATTTATTTTGGTGGTGCTGGGGATGAAACTCTTCTACCACCTGGCTACACTCCCAGACCTCCCAGACCTATTTTATATTTTTTTATTTGGAAACAGGGTCTCTTAAGCCAGCAAGGCTGGCTTCAAACCTGCATGATCCTCCTGTCTCCGCCTCCCAAGCTCAGGGATTACAAGCGTGCCCACCTCGCCCAGCTTATTCTTTATTTTGAAACAGGGTCTCACTAAGTTGCTGAGGGCCTCCCTAAGTAGCAGAGGCTAGATGCAAACCTGCGATCTTCCTGTCTTAGCCTCCCATGACTGAGATTCCAGCGTGCGACACCACACCCAGATTCTCTTTTGTCTTTTATTTTTTGTTTTGAAACAGTGTCTCGTGGTAATCAAAATTTACATGTATACTATACCAGCATCTACTCTGTATAATCTTATTTTTTTTTTTAGTTTTACCGTGTGTGTGTGTGTGTTTATTTGTTTACTGGTAATTGAACCCAATAACATTCTACCTCTGAGCTTCATCCCAAGCCCTATATTTTTATTCTGATACAGGGTCTCACCAGGTTGATGAAAATCTCACTACTTGCTTGGGCTGTCCTCAAACCTTTGATCCTCCTGTCTCGGCCTCCCAAATACTGGGATTACAGGCATGTGCCACCATGCCCAGCTCACGTTCACCAATTTATATTTTGCTATAAAGCCATCTATAGCAAATAAGACAAATTTATCTACTTATTTACTTACTTAACTCACTTTTTTTGGTACTAGGGATTGAACCCAGGGGTGTTCTACCTCTGAGTTATACTCCCAGCCCTATCTTATTCTTTATTTTGAAACAGGGTCTCACTAAGTTGCGGAGGGCCTCACTGAGTAGCTGAGGTTGGCCTTGAACCTTTGATCCTCCTGTCTCAGCCTCCCAAGTGCTGGGATGACAAGCGTGTGGCACCACATTCAGTGAGAAGACACATTTCTGACCCGGGATCCCAGCCAGACCACACACACATTTACTATCGCGGTTTTTGGTTTCCTTTATTCTGGAAGCATTCCTCGGTGTTTTTAATAACCTTGACATGTTTGGGAGTGCAGACCGGGTATTTTATATAGTGTCTTTTAATTCAAGCGTGTCTGCTGTTCCTCGTGATTGGGTTAGGGTTATTCTCTTTGGTAGGAACACCATGCTACTAAGAACGTGTATTGTCAGAAGGCACGCGATTCCTTTCCCCTGAGCACCCTCTAGACACACAGGTCCAGCCTCTCCTTGGTGCATAACTTCCTAGTGGTTTTCGTCCTTCCCGGGATAGTCACCAGACGCTTCTACATTGGGTTTCAGCTTGCCCCTTTGAGCTTTTGAGCCGGCGCTTGGCTGTTTCCTTTCAGAATGCCGAAGAACCGTATCTCCTGCCTCAGGAGCACGCTGTTCCTCAGCCCGGAAGGCCCTTCTCTCCCATCGCACTCCCCTCGGCCTGCTTCAGCAGGTGCTCACCTCTCAGATCACCCGGGGTGACGGCTTCCATATTGCTAGAACATGCGGGCGGGGTCCCAGGTGGGTGGGAACCGCGAGAGAGTGTGTGGGACTCTTCCAAACCTCCATTTGAGTGACCTTTGCATGAGCTGGCTGTGCCCAGGACTGGTGAGATGGCGGGAAGGTGGGAGGCCTGTGGCTGTCTCTTTCCCCAGCCCCCTCACCGTGCTGCCCCTATCTGCCACCATCCCCGCCTCAGCTCAGTCTTCCGAGTCTAGGGAAGCCCGGACTCGCCCGCCTGGCGGCTGGCGGTCCTTGGCATCACTCCGCGCTTCCTCCCTCGCTCTCCAGAGCTGCTGCGCTCCTCTGTCCCTTGGCTGTCATGCTGCCTTCCCGGAGGGTGATGAGCTCAGCTGCTTTCACCTCTCCAGCACCCGCCACGCGCCGATGCTGAGATTCCTGAGTGAGTGAACACCTTGGTCCCCCGATCCTGACCACAGTGGCGTCCTTCCCGGTTTTCTTTTTGTAGAAAGATCTGTAGCTTCACCTCCTAACTCCTGTTCCCTGCTCCACTACCTCCTTGCAGACCATCAGAGGTACCTTTCTTGGGACACCTGTACCTTCTGCTTACCTTGACGTAGCTCTTACTCTGTTCTATTCCAGTTGCTACGCACATTCTCCCTAAACTAGGTTGCAAACTCCTAAAACACAGATTGTTTCTTTACTGTCATCCCAGGGTTTTGCTCACAGAAATAAATTTTTATAAATTATTTGAATGAATGAATACAGCCTTGCCTCTTTTGTTGTTTTCTGATTATAAATTTAATATATTCCAGATTAGGAAATTGCAAAATTAAAAAGTATTAAGAAAAAATAAATTTTGATTGGACACATTCCTGAAATGCCAGCATTTGGGAAGCTGAGGCAGAAGGATCACAGGTTAGAGGCCAATTTCAGCAATTTAGTGAGACCCTGTTTCAGAATAAAATGAGCAGGAGCCTGGGTATGTTGCTGAGTAGAATGGCCCTTGGTTCAGTCCCCAGTACCAAAAAATAAGTAAGTTGTATATAATGTTTAACCTTTCAAAATTTTTTTATAAACAAGTAGATCACAGTGCCTTAGGTTATTTATTTGTTTATGGGAATAATTACTTGTTATGCAGAATAAGTAATCACTAGAAAAACAGATCTTGTATACATGTCTTTTTCTCGACAAAAAAAAAAAAAATTTAAATGGTATTATTTTTCTCCAAGAAATGGTTGTAAAATAGTAGATGCAAAGATGAGTTAAAACCGCTGTGTTTTTTAATTTACCATGTATAATTTATACCAGTCAAATCTGGTTTCTCCTAGTAGTTCTTTTCATCCCAAGTGTAAAATCCAAAATTGTCACTCTTGGATTAATAAAGGCAAAATATAAATAGCAAGGAAGCTAGGTAAAGAGTATACGAGAATTGTTGTTACTTACATCCCTGAGATTTTTCTGTAAGTTTGCAATTAATGTTAAAATTGAGTTATTCCTAAAAGTTCCCTTTTTCCTGAAAGATTTGACGTGCTATATTTTATTCAGAACTTTTTTTAAAGGTACAATACTAGAGATTGAACCCAGGGCCTTCCACATACTAGACAAGTTCTCTACCCCTGAGCTACATCCCAACGCTGTTTGTTTGTTTGTTTGTTTGTTTGTTTGTTTGTGCATTTTGGTGCTGGGGATTGAACCCAGGGCTCTTCTACCTCTGAGCTGCACCTCTAGCCCTATTTGGTTTTTCATTTTGGAACAGGGCCTCACTAAGCTGCCGAGGCTAGCTCTAGCCTGCGACTCTCACCCCTCCGCTTCCCAAGTCCTGGGATGGAGGCGCACGCCACCACGCCCAGCCTCGTTTTTTATTTTGGGGCAAGGTCTGAGTTGCTCGGGCTAGCCTGGCACTTGCGACCCTCCTGCCGCAGCCTCCTGAGTAGCGGGGATTACAAGTGTGCACCACCATGCCTGGCCTTTATTCAGATTTTTAATCTTTCCTAGAATATTGACGAAAATTCACAAGCTTGTGTATTATTTGATTATGAAGTCAGAATGTGATCAGATTAGTGTGGAGTGACATGCAGGACTTTGCAGATCCTGCTGTCTGCTGGTGGAGTCCTTGGACTCTCACACCCACCCTCACCTTGCCCTCAATTTTGACTTCGTTAACCTTGGGATTTGGGGCTGAGTTTTCTTTGCCATCCATTGTACTCCTTCTGTGCTTTTTCTTTATACACTTGGTCATTCAGTTTTTTCATTTTACTAATTTTTTTTTCTTGAATTTATGCCACTTTCAGTTTCTAGTCTAATTCGTCTGGTCAACTAGTAGTAGACAGTTAAAGTCCTGAGATTCCTAGAAATAAATTATTTTTGTTCTTTGGGTTTTTGGGGGGTGCTGGAGATGGATCCCAAAGACATTCTACCTCCAAGCTACACCCCCACAGTCCTAGTTATTTTTTATTTGGAAACAGGGCCTCGCTAAATTGTGTAGTGCCTCACTCACTCACTGAGACTAGCTTTGAACCTGGGATGCTCCTGTCTCAGCCACCCAAGTATTGAGATTCCAAGTGAGGGCCACTATGCCCAGCTGTGAATTATTCTTTAATTTAGGCTTTAATGTATATACTTGAAGCTAATGTCACCTTCTAGAAACTATTCGCCTAGATATGGTGTCGCTTTATAACCCTTGGAAAACTATCTTCGTTTTCCGTAGTTGGAAACTCAGGCCATAGATGATGAGCGACCAGTCCGCTCGTCTGCACCGAGTCTAGAGCTGGGTCGGATTAGAATCCAGGTATCCGTAAGCGGATCAGTAGCCAGGCTGCCTTCTCGCCTGCGCTGTGCCGCCACCCAGTCTGCCCTCTGCTGGGGATTGTTTTCCAGCACAAACACGGTAGCATCAAGCCAGGGACTGGAAAACTCAAGTCCTCCATCACCTCGTTTGTCTGTTCTCTTTCCTATTCTGCAGAGCAGTCTTTTTAATTTCCCAGTTTTATGCTAGCTTACTTGACCTTCTAATGTTGTGCCGTCACATAACCCTATGCTTCATACAACGAGGTTCTTTCTCATGTCTTTGTTGTTTGGGGTCAGCACTGCTGCCAGTTTCTCAGAGTGTTTTTAACTTTATGGAGATAGCACAGTTGCCATGAAATCACTGAGCATAATAACCTATTTAGGATAACTTAATTTTTGTTTTGCAGTCCCAGGCTGTCTAATCTTCCTGGCTGGTCCCTGAAGGATGGGAATGCTTTCTTGGACAAGGTAATGTCCGAGACAGACAGTTGAAGCCTGTCTCCACACGTGAGTGCCACCGTGTCCCCTGGAGCCACCCTGGAGCAATTGACTCGCCAACTTCTGTTTACTTTTCATGTATTCTCTCCCAAAAACTCCTCCACCCATGCTGGGGTCTTTAGGACTTGGTATTTAACGTTTTTAGGTGCCTTTTTAGGGACTCTCAGTATTCAGCTTCAGATGAAATCTGTGCATGTGTAAAAATCTGAGTACTTGTACTGCAAAATACTTTTATCACCACAGAAGGAAAGCTTATTATTTCCAAAATTGTTAGGGTTTCTTTTTTTTTTTTTTTTTTTGGTGGTACTGGGGTTCCTGGAAGCCCTTCTACCTCTGGGCTACACTCCCAGACCTATCTTTACATTTTTATTTGGAAACAGGGTCTCCTAAGACAGCGAGCATGGCTGGCTTCGAACCTGCGTGATCCTCCTGTCTCTGCCTCCCAAGCGCGGGGATTACAAGCGTGCGCCACCACGCCCAGCTGTTAGGGTTTCAAAGATGATACTTTTATTAAAGTTGCAATTCTGGGCATGGTATCACTTATCGATAATCCCAGCTACTCAAGAAGCCGAGGCAGGGGGATTGCAAACTAGAGGCCAGCCTGAGTAATTCAGTGAGACCCTATTTCAGAATGAAAATAAATAAAAAGAGCTGAGGATGTAGCTCAGTGGTAAAACACCTTGAGTTTAATCCCTAGTACTGCAAGGGGGGGAGGGAAATGAGTTCAGTCAGTTCAATAAATGAGACCAAACTAACAAAAATTATTAAAATTATAATATTTTCTACTGGGCGTGGTGGCGCACGCTTGTAATCCCTGTGCTTGGGAGGCAGAGACAGGAGGATCACGCAGGTTCGAAGCCAGTCGCGCGCGCTGGCTTAGGAGACCCTGTTTCCAAATAAAATACAAAATAGGTCTGGGAGTGTAGCCCGGAGGTAGAAAGGTAGAAGTGATCCATCCTCAGTACCACCAAAACAACAACAACAAAAAAAAGCTATGATATTTTCATTAAAGAAAAATCAAACGTATAAGGACGTTAAAAGCTGTAAACTCTCCTCCGGGTCGTGTCTTGGCCTTCCTCTCATCTCACAGTTGAAAAACGGAGTGAGTTTAAACATCCCTAACATGCTTCGTCTGAGTTAGACATTTTCTTCTTGTAATAGATATTATAAAATAGAGAAGAGCTTTTTTAAAACAGAATGAATTTCTGTTTTTGCACCCGAGCCTCAAGCCAGATACATAATTTGAAACCAGATTTCCCTCGTAGTGACTGTAAGATCATGCGGCATTCAGAACCTGTGTACCTGATTTCAGCCCAAGTCCCCTGCTGGCTATCAATCACTGTTCCGGGAGAAAGGCTCAGAAGCATCCCATTACCAGTGCATTGTGAGCGGAATGACTTGCATGTGGATGTGAGAGTATTTCATTAGAAGGGAGTGGTGAATAAAATACAGTGACATTGGAAGTGTCTGGAATGGCAAACACGCCTCCGCGGGCCGGGGATGCGCGCCTCAGAGCAGACTCATCATATGGCACGCCCTGAGACAGCGTCGCGGGGAAGGAGATTACGTGGCCAATGTAAGGTCAAGTAAAGCTTTGAAATTTCCCGAGGTTTGTCTAATCATTTTTAACCTCATCTTGAGAGAGTTGAGCATCTTCTCCCATTAAACGGAATTGCTCATTTGTTTTTAGCTGGCAGATACATTGTAATTAGGAACTGTTTTCAGACTCTTTGGGGCTCAGCTTCTCACTAGTTAAGTGGTAGTCATCGACTTCTCTGGTGGTCACAGAAGGAAAGGAAACAGTGTCCAAGGGAGAGCAGTGTCCTATCAAGGCTCTGCTGTGAGGCTTGTAAAACCCGAAAGGACAGTTGATGCTCCATTTTCAGATGAAGATTTAGTGTAAAATCATTCTCATGTATAAATCCTATACACATATATGAATATGTGGAATATATGTTCAGTGTCTAATGAAAACATAACAGAACAAAATTATAATGCTCTGTTTCCCCTTATGGAAGAGAGCAAATGCTACTGTCGACCACATTCTTACTGGTTTTATTTGTAAAGCCATAGGCGGCCTTAACCTCGATGGTACAAAAGTCCAGTGCACTTGTTGAAGGAGGAGCCCCGCGGCCATGGCGTGCCGGAGTGCGCTGGCGGCTGGGCCGTATCTCTGTGGCCCTTGCATTTCATTGTGCTCTGGTGGGATTCCAGCTGCCATTATCTGAGCGGCGCTGCCAGGGAATCGCGTCTAAAGCTGCACGTTATACAGGAGCTGGTAAAGGACCAGCCCAGGCCTCTTGCCCCTGGGTGGAAGCCTGAGGGGTATGTTTTGTATGTTTCTCAGAGTTTCCCCGGCATAAGTTCTAGTCGCCCAGAGTGGAATGTGGCTCGGTGTCCATTTCCAGTCACCTCCCTCTTGGCGTATGGCTTCCTGTTTAGATGGGGTCCTGGCAGGACAGCGCCCCCCCCCCACACCACTTGCTCTCCAGCCCTGTTCTCAAGGTTGGCCTTTGGCAGAGTCCAAACTAAGACAGCATATTAACAGGGTAACTAACTCATGGCATGGGTAGGCGTATACTATATGCTCTTTCTTTATACATGTGTTTTTGTTTGCTTTTTGGTGGTACTGAGGGTTGAACCCAGGGGTGTTTTGCCTCTGAGCTACACCCCCCTCCCTTTTTACATCATATTTTGAAATAGAGTCTTGCTAAATTGCCAAGGTTGGCCACGAACTTGGGATCCTCCTGTTTCAGCCTCCCAGGTACTAGGATTGTAGGTGTGTGCCACCACGCCCAGCTATGCATATGCTGCTTCTTCTGAATAAATGCATTTAGTTTAGAATCCCAAATAAAGTACGAGTTCTACAAGAACAAACGTTGCGTTCGCAGTGCCGGTGGTGGGTATTTAACCCCTACTCCCTACTTTGAGCCCCTTTTTCCCCAACGCTTGGTAGATGGAGAAGGAGGCTCTAAGAAATTTGTCCAGGGCTGTGACCCCTAATATGGCTCCATGGTAGGACCATGGAGGTGCTGGTCATGAATGCAGATTCCGTGCCCTCACTCCCAGTTTCTGATCCCTCAAAGATCAGGTAAGGCCCAGGGGCTCTGATCTAATCGGTGTTCTGAGATGACTGGTGGTGTCGGCATGACCTTCACTGCTGTTTCTTAGAAACCACTGGGCCATGGGTTGTAGAAGCAGCGTATTCCTTACCTGGTTTTGAATTCAGTAGACCACCAATTACTATTTTTTTTCTCAGACACTTGGCCTGCCTGAGCTAAGAGGGAGAGCTAGCCTAAACAGCCCCGGGAGCCGGCGTGGCGCTGCTCTCCTGGCACCAGGGCGGGGTCTCTGGCTCTTACCTGCTTTTCTTCTCCCGTAGGAGCTGAAGGAGTGCTCAGGTCATGTCTTTGTGGATTCCGTGCCTGAATTCTGTTTACCAGAGGTAAGATAAAAGCGAATCTTACTGTAGAAACAAAGTAGATCATGTCATCTCTGAGCTGAAGAGAAGTGATTTTAAGGGACTTGGCTTCCTGTTTTCAAACTGAAATGAATTTTTTCTATGCACATTTTTATGGAGCTAAAATATCATTTAGGAGTTTTTATGTTGTCTGTAAATCACTTAAGTCACTAACTTCTTCCTGTTTTTAGATCTCTCTGTAATCCCCACTAATACTTCTAGGGCATAATTTCGAGCAAGGGTAGAAAATAGCTGTAGGCTTTCTCTTTTGTAATTCTATTGCCTTTGTGCTTAGATTAGCCATATTTCCCTAGTCTTGCTTATAGTGAGTAGTTGAGGATTGCTACTATTCAGCCGATGCCAGTAATCTGTACAAATTCTTGCTAACTTGAAATATATTGATTATTGCTTGAAATTTATAGATTCTGAATCGAGTCATGGATGCCTGACACATGTAATTATCACAGTGAGACTTTAGTTAGAGTTTGGGACCGGTTTCATTCTTTCAAAGGAAACCAAGAGTGGTGTAAGTTTTCAGGGCAGCCAATCTTAGCTGATAGACCTGGACTCAGAGCAGCTTGCTGGGAGTCCTACACTGATGAAGTGCAGGGAAGCCAGTGTCCTCTCGAGGGTCCCCGAGGAAATCAGTGAGCCACGTCGCCTCCTCTTCCACGGGCCCATGGGTTACAGTGCCTGTAGGAAAACTCAATTCCAGGCCAGAGAGAAAGGACACTTTTAAGTGTAGCTCCCCTTATTTTAACACTCTTCCTCTCACTCTCTCCATTTCTACACTGTGTTGGGCCCTTGTGGGTTCTCTCTCCTTGAAGTGTGAGCACGTGCCTCTGGTGTTAGCAAGAGAGGAAAACAGAGGGACAGGGAAGGTGCAGCTGAGGGCGACGTTTGAGTGATGGTGGTGAGGATGAGGGTGCAGGTAGACCGTCATCAACAGCCCTGAGCCCCTTGCTGCCGAGTCCTTCCCGTCTGCCTTTGTCGCCCAGTGGTCAGTGGCGCAGGTTCCCATCCGCCTGTAGGTCCTCAGTCCCAGGCGCTGCATTTGTTTCAGCACTCCACAGATGTTACTGACTGCTGAGACCTTCAGTTTGTGGATGCTGCAAAATGTGGAATTGGTGCTCTGCGGACTTTCTAACCCTCTCCGTGCAGTACTCAACTTTTATTTATTTATTTGTTTATTTGTTTTATGGTACTGAAGATGGCACCCAGGGGCATTGTACCTCCAAGCTACACCCCCAAGCCCTATTCTTTAGTCTTTTTATTTTGAAACCGGGTCTCATTGAGTTGCGAAGGACCTTGCTAAGTACCTGAGGCTGTCTGTGAACCACGATCCTCCTGTCTCAGCCTCCCGAATGCTGGGATTACAAGCATGCGCCACCATGCCCGGCTCAGTACTCAACCTTTAAATTAGACAGTTACCATTTCTCAGCTCACCGTTGCTGAGCTAAAGCATTATAGATGTGTTTAGGATTCTAAAGCCATATAATTTTCCCAGCAAGATTGTATGACAAGGTGGAGCCAGGCCAGAGTAGGACTGGGAGAAAATAGTGTGGAAGAAGTGGGAGAGAGGCGCTGAGGACAGCTCGGCTTTCGCTGGCTTGTGGGCGAGCCTGGCAGACTCAGCGCAGCCCTCCTGAAGTTTAGTCTAGTGCGGCTACCTTCCATGTCTCCGTGTCTCCCAAAGTCTCCCCCGTGCTCTGTGATGTGTCGAGTGCAGTATGGCCAGAACCAATAAATCACGATTGTTGGCCCAGCGCAATGGGTGTAGAACCCTGTATGTGTGTACACAGCACTTCTAAAGTTAAGACAATTTTTATTGGATTCCACTGAGTGCAAGAATGTAAGTAAATATGTACGTAAAGTAAGTACATACGTGTACTTTGGACATTAAATGTATTTCTTAGAAAAATAAATGTTTTAGCCGGGCGTGGTGGCACACGCTTGTAATCCCTGTGCTTGGGAGGCTGAGACAGGAGGATCACACGGGTTCGAAGCCAGCCTCAGCTACATAGTGAGGCTCTTAGCAACTCAGTGAGACCCTGTTTCCAAATAAAATATAAAAAAGGTCTGGGAGTATAGCCTAGAGGTAGAAAGCCTCTGGGTTCCACCCCCAGTACCACCAAAAAAAAAAAAAGAAAAGAAAAAGAAATGTTTATGTAAGCATGTATCTTAGCCAAGCACCATGACACACAAACACACCTTTAAACTCAGTGTGTGGGAGGCTGAGACAGGAGGATTTCGGACTCAAAGCCAGCCTTAGCAATTATTAAGACCCTATTTCCAAATAAAAATAAAATAGGGCAGGAGGTGTAGCTCAGAGGCAGAACGCTCTTCAGTTCTCTCCCGATAGGGCCCCTGACCCACCCAAAAGGAAGCATGCGCTTTATACACTCACGCTCACACATACACTAAATATATATATTTTCCGACTGTCCCCACCAAATTCCTCGTAATTCTAGCCTCTGGGCCGCTTTTTATACGCTGAAGAGAAGACTCCAGTGTCTTTGTGTCCGCGGAGCCGCGATGCTCTGGAGCTGGTTGCTGTTCAGCTTCCGTCGCCATCGCTTTTCCTCTGCATTTGTCGTGCTGCTGCTCTGTCTTGACTTTCTGATTTGTCATTGAGTGACTGTAGAGAGGTGGTGGAGGGCAGGACCAGAGCCGCGTGGGGCCCGTGTCTGGGCATCGCCTTCCAGGAGCCATGCGCCGTGCAGTAAGGCGGCACACTCGGCTCTGTTGTCATCGGCTGGTCGCGCACATCAGTGCTGTCGCCCTGGCGGCGAGGTGCTCGGGACCTCTGCTCAGCTGTCCTCAGCTGAGGACGCCTCTGCAGCTGCATCGAATTAACTTACTTTATACGTAAAGTCATTCGAGCAGAAAACACCCACAGCCAAAAGGGTGCGCTGCCTCTTACCACCTGCTGTGTCATGGTGCCTTTGTTGCTTCTCTGGGGGAAACCTTAGTTCCCCCACCGTCCTCACCAGGACAGGCCCGTTGACTTGGCCGCGTTTGGCCTTAGTGCACCAGATGGCTTAGGATCCTCTCCTCACGAAGGGAGCTCGGCGCCCTCTGGGCCGCAGCGTCTCATTCCCACCGAAGTGCTCCCACAGGCTGTCCCTGCCCCAGGCGCACCGTGCCCTGTCAGATGTTCCCCCGACAGGTGGGGGCTGGGGGGCCAGGACTTGAGCCACCGTGTGCATTGTGCTGCCACGGGAGGGTCCACATGCAGCCCCGTGGGAGTTCTGAGGAGCAGGAGGGCTCTCAGAAGGCAGAAGAGGAGAGCTGCGTCTTAACAAACAGTGGGACTTGAGCTTGTGGGGGGGAAATTTTTTACTACTAAAACAGTTGTCTTCCCCCCCCCCCCAGTACTAGATTGTACCCAGGGGCTCTGTCTCCAGCTAGATAGACTCTCCAGCCCTTGAAACAGGGTCTCACTAAGTTGTTGGGCTCTAGCCTTCATCCTCCTGTCTCAGCCTCCCAAATACTGGAGTTAGAGGCCTGCGCCACTGTGCCCGGCGAGTTCTTTTTAATTCACCAGACTTGGATAGTATTTTACCCCACCCGCTAACCTGTCTTTTCTTGTTTGACATGACCTTAAGATGGAAGTAAAGGCCAGATTTGGGGTTGAGATTAGGATAGAATATGAGAATCTAATTTCTTTTGATGTTTGTGTTTTCTGGTGTACTGATATCATTTTGTTTTCACAACACTACCATAAAATACATAAATAAAAACTTACTCATATTAAAAAAAAAAGTTGCCTCAGCAAAAACCAGCTGGGTGTGGTGGCACATGCCTCTGACTGTAGACACTCTGGAGGCTAAGGCAGGAGGGTCACAAGTTCGAGGCCAGCCTTGGCAAATTATTGAGATGCTTTCTCAAAATAGAAATGATAAAATGAGTGGGGATGTAACTGAGTAGCAGAGTTACCCAGGTTAAGGCCCCAGAACCCCAGAAACTCCACTGCCTTCTGAAGAGCAGGCCCGGCGTCCCGTCTCCTGTTCCCAGCACTCTGAAGCAGGGGTGTGCTGCATGCCAGCGGCCCGTGGAGCTCCTTCTGCCCCCAGTGACCTGGTGTCATTTGCCTGGCGGTGGCAGCTGTGCCCCGCTGTCGCTTAGCCTCAGCTGTGTAGCCCACGAGGACTCAGTGGAGTGAAATCAGGCTGCTGGTGGCCCGCTGCTGCCCCCCGCTCGCTGTCCTGCACGCTGCTCAGTGTCTTTGAGGGAGCATCCTGCGGTGGGGAAACAGTGTTGCGGGAAAAGCCTCATCATTTTCCAGTACAGAGCGATTTCTGCATCCTGACAGCATCATTTTTCAGTCACATCATGTTGATCTATGCGTCCCGCATAGATACCAATCGTCCCTCCCTTTCTTTGCAGACCGAGCTGATAGACCTGTCTACGGTCGATGTGGTTCTCATCTCTAACTATCACTGCATGATGGCGCTGCCCTACATCACCGAGCGCACCGGGTTCACGGGCACCGTGTACGCCACAGAGCCCACTGTCCAGATCGGCAGGTGAGGTCCGCGCCCCTTCCCAGCGGTGACGTCATACAGTGCGATGCCGGGAGGGGTCGTTGGTTCCTCTGTGCACCCCACCCCAAGTATGCAGGAGTGGGCAGCTCCCCGTGTCGCCGGGAGATCGATGCTACAAGCGGTCCTGCTGGTCTTTTTTTTTTTTACTGAAAGTTTGCAGAGCCAGCTCCTCTGCAGACGATACTAATTAAGAGAACTGATGATTAGGAAGAGCCACAAAGATGCAAGGAAAGAGCTTCAGAGGAACGGAACACGCAGATTTAAGTGAAGACATTTATTACTGTGCTTTCAAAATATTCCCCTTCTATGGTTTATTGTGGACTGTAAGTAGCGACAGCTCGAAGCAAACAAGGGACAGATAAGTAATTAAGTGGTCAAGTTGCCCCTGCTGGTGGCAGAGTGACAGTGCAGTGTGCCTTTACACTAAGACGGCCCTGCCCCCCCGCCCTGCCCCTGCCCGGCCTTTGCAGTCGGTGGTTACTACAAGTAATCATAGCGCCATTTAGTGAGGAAAAAAATTACCTGAAGAAAATTACCCTGGAAAGCCGGGCGTGGTGGCGCACACTTGTAATCCCAGCATTCGGGAGGCTGAGACCAGAGGATCGCGGTTCGCACACAGCCTCAGCTACCTAGTGAGGCCCTCTGCAACTCAGTGAGACCCCGTTTCAAAATAAAGAATAAAAAATAGGGCAGGGGGTGTATCTCAGAGGTAGAATGCCCCTGGGTTCCATCTCCAGACCCACAAAAAAAAAAAAAAAAAAAAAAAAAAAAAAACTGTCAGGGCCCCAGATAGAGGATCTAGGGTGATAATGAATCTGAAGTTGGATTCTGGTTTCTGCACTAGACTAGAAAGACTGGAATGACTAGAAATGAAACAGACTCTGTTCTCTTGTGTGAACCACAGTACCTGAAGTATGCAAAGAAACCATAAGGATTCTGGGGGAGCATCACAGGAAAGTAAAGCATTCAGTCAAAGGTCAGCGTCAGTGAAAGGACGTAACAGTGGTCAGCTCTAATCCGAAAAGTGAAAGTGTGAGGACAGAATCCCTGAGACTGTTCTTAGGAAAAGTGGGAGCCACTCTGATAACGAGCCTGCGTCCTCGAGCTTAGGGTTCTAGAACAATACTGCTCCTTTAAGATAGACGACGGAGGACCCAGGCACGGTGTGGCGTGCCTGTGATCACAGCAGCTCCGGAGGCTGAGCAGGAGGATTGCAAGTTGGAGGTCATCCTCAGCAACTTAGCAAGACCCTGTCTCAAAACATTAAAAAAAATAAAGGGCTGAGAATGAGCTAGGCATGGTGACGCATGCCTGTAATCCCAGTGCGTGGGAGGCTGAGACAGGAGGAGCACAGGTTCTTGGCCAGACTTGGCACCTTATTGAGACCCTGTTTCAAAATAAAATGGGGATGGTGGTATAACTCAGGTAGAACACCCCTGGGTTCAGTCCACAGTAACACACACACACACACACACACACACACACACACACACACACACCTACATACACACACACGGGGGGGGGGGTGGGGGGGACAGCTCAGTGGTAGAATGCCCCTGGGTTCAATCCCCAGAACTCCAAAAAAATAAATAAGGAATAAATGGATTAAGATTATAAATTATTAGGGATAACATGGGGGTTAAGTAAGTAAATGGAATGGAGATACAGCTGTTCAGCTTTTGAATGTTAGTTTATAGCTTATAGTTACCTATATATTGATACTGAAGGTTAAGCCAATCTGATCCATCAGTATCAAATTATGTTCAGGGATTCAACCTGTTGACAATTTTTTGTTTGTTTGTTTTGTTTTGTAGCACTGGGGGTGGAACCCAGGGGCTTTCTGCCTCTGGGCTATACTCCCAGACCTATTTTATATTTTATTTGGAAACAGGGTCTCACTAAGTAGCTGAGGCTGGCTCCGAACCTGTACTATCCTCCTATCTCAGCCTCCCAAGTGCTGGGATTACAAGCGTGCGCCACCACGCCCGGCTTTTGACAATGTATTCTATTCTATCTTGGTCATCGTCAGCCATCAAGGATTCTAACAGTCCTCTGCCATGAATCCCCAGGGTGTGTGAGCACCAGATTCAGTAGAGGGTAGCTGTTCTTAGATTCCCTTAACTGCAGTTCTGTGGCAGTCCTTCTCGTAATCTCAGAGATCTCTACTTTTGCTGATTCTTTAGTTAAAATTTTAGGATTAGTCCTCAGAGTATTCTCCCGGTGGAATTTTAATAATTTCCAAAACACACGTCCACTTCTTTTACCAGCTTAAAATGTCTATTTAATATTGTCATTTTAAAAAGTAATCTTTCCCTCACCCCAGTTGCCACTAAGATCAGAACTTCACTGTCTCTAACTTTTCTTTCAATAACAGAAAGCAGGAATCTTAAGATGAGTTAAAATAAGCTTGTATAGCTGGGCGTGGTGGCGCACACTTGTAATCCCTGCGCTTGGGAGGCGGAGACAGGAGGATCACGCTGGTTCGAAGCCAGCACCACTGGCTTAAGAGACCCTGTTTCCAAATTAAAAAAATATAAAATAGGTCTAGGAGTGTAGCCCAGAGGTAGAATGGTTTCCAGGAACCCCAGTACCACACACACACACACACACACACACACACACACACACACACACACAAATAAGCTTGTATATTTCAGTGTTTAGAGACAAACACACCAGGCTTGTTTTAAAGGTGAATTGAATCATTTAAGTTCAGAGTCTTTAACAAGAAAATTCAACAATAAGGTTATTTTTTTTATAACTTGATGTAAAATGATGCCTGCGTTTATCTGCAACACAGAGAAAGTGACATGGCCGGGCCCGTGGGCAAGTTCATTGCTCTTGGCTTCGGTGTTAAACTGAGGTAAGTTTCTAAATTTTTTTCACAATTTTTATTTAAACTCAGGCTTCTGATGGAAGAGCTGGTGAGTTTCATTGAAAGAGTGCCAAAGGCTCAGTCTGCCTCCTTGTGGAAGAATAAAGACACACAGCGGTGAGGAACGGCCCTCTTCTCATTGACTGGTTCTTATTTGCTTCTTAGTCATCGTGCTTGAACACTGAGCAAATTAGAGTTAAAGATTCTCCCTGTTATATGAAAGGATGACTTCTGCTGTTGTTACTGGGTTTAAACCCAGGGACATTCTATCCCCAAGCTATACCCCAAACCTTTATATTTTATTTTATTTTTTCATTTTGAAATAGGGCTTTCTAAATTGCTGGGGGTCTTGATTCCAAATAAAAATATGTAGAGGGTTGGAGCGTAGTTAGGAGAGAGAGTGCTCCTGGGCCAGTCCCAGTACCAAAAAGAAATGTGTCTGAGGGTGGGAGTGAAAAGAACTGGGAAGAAGCAGAAAGGAGGCTTCCAAGTGCCGTTAGGTAGGCCAGGGTGGAGCTGAGCAGAGGCCAGCGGGCAAAGGGAGTTTCCAGGAACGCAGGCGGCCAGCCGACTCAGATGCTGCGATACTGCAGAAAGACCAAGCAAAGTGCAGACGAGGCCTTGGCTGGGAACGTTGGGAGTCGCTGACACACGCAGGGAGCCCAGTCCCAGCACAGTGCCGGGCTGGAAACCAGACATTGAGAGGCGTGGAAGCAGAGACCGCAGAAGGCCAGGGCAGCTTGAGGCCGCTTCCATGCTGTCCTCCTTGCACTGGCAACAGAGGACACACTGGCTTCTCCAACCCTAGCCACTGCTGCCGTCCCTCCGCCCCACAGCAGGCCCAGCCTTCTGGGTTGAAAGCCTGGATTAAACTGGCCTTCGACGTCCTCGGTGCTCAGGTCCCCTGCCTCCTGCCCCAGCCCGCATGTTCCAGCCATCTGGCCACTGGCTTCTCTTTCCCTCTAGATCAATAATATTGGAGCCATCTCTTCATCTTTAGAACGTCCTAGTTCTTGCCAGTCTTCTTTCTATAGGGATATGCGTTTGTAGCTAGAAAAATAAGCTTCATTTTTCTGTTGTGAAGGTTCCACAGCATGAGTCTCCTCTGTGCATTTCTTTGCACACACGTTACTTAATTCACACAGCCCTCCAGGTGTGCCGGACATTATTCTGTTATTTCTGTAATCCTTGAACAGCTCTGTGACGTGAGCAGTGGTTTTGCTACCAATTTACAGAGAAACTGCACAGAGAGGTTCAGCGGCCTTGGCGAGGTCACTGCGGGATCCGATTCAGATGCAGGCGTTGCCTGTCTGGCTGCAGAGTCCACGCCGCGCCTCTGCTGGCCGCTCCGTGCGCGCGCGGTCTGGCCCCAGCCTCCGGCTTGTGCGTGTCACCGGCCCTTCTCGTGTGGATGGAGGGGTGTGCGTTCGTGCATGTTTGCTCCCATGTCTTACGGCTCTGCTGTATGTGTCCTTGTGTGGGAACGTGGTGTGTGAGTGACTCCACCTTAGGAAATGCCCTCTGGGTGTGCACCCAGGTCAGTCGTGTGTGTGTGTGTGTGTGTGTGTGTGTGTGTGTGTGTGTGTGTCTGGGTGTGCACCCAGGTCAGTCGTGTGTGTGTGTGTGTCTGTGTCTGTGTCTGTGTCTGTGTCTGGGCGTGTGTGTGTCTGGGTGTGTCTGGGTGTGCACCCAGGTCAGTCGTGTGTGTGTGTGTCTGGGTGTGTGCCCAGGTCAGTCGTGTGTGTGTGTGTCTGGGTGTGTGCCCAGGTCAGTCGTGTGTGTGTGTGTGTGTGTGTGTGTGTGTGTGTGTGTGTGTGTGGCCTCCAGGACCTGGCACCCTCTCCCCTCACAGCCTCACTCTCAGCTCCTCCCTGTCAGCCTGTGCCATGCCACCACCTCTTTTCCTTCCCTTGTACGTGCATAGGATCCCATTTCCCTGCGTCTCTCTCCTTAGGAACCTGAGGGCTTGGCCAGGTGTGGTAGTGCACGCCTGTCATCTCAGTCTTTGGGAGGCTGTGACAGGAGTATTGCAGGTTTGAGGCCAGCAATAACTTAGTGGGACCCTGTCTCAAAATTTAAAAAATTTTAGAAAGGGCTGGAGGTATGGTTCAGGGTTCATCCCTAGTACCACATATACATACAAAAAGAAAACTTGAAACTTTATTTTCCCCCCATAGGATATGTGTGCTTTGGCTTCCTCGACTTCCTCCTTTTAAATTTATCCCCTTTATAGTATTCTGCTGCAAATAGTTTTGGCACACCAGAAATGGTGTTCAGAGGTCAGTATTTCCTGACTTCCCAAGCCCTGGGCCAGGTCTTAGAAGCCCAAGTCCTTGGCCGCCTCTTCTTCTGTGACCTTGAGCAAAGCCCTTGGCAGTTCCCCTTTGCTTCCCAGTCTTTGTAAAATAGAAAACAATAACTGCTCACACAAGCCTGCCATCCTGTATTAGGGAGAGTGTGAATGAAACTTGAAGGAGAGAGGGTTCGGCAGTGGCCAGAAAGTTATCTCGTAAGACGCTTAAGAGATCTCCTTCAAAAGAAGAAGACACTAGTTAATAAGACCTTGAATTTTCTATCTTGCCGCCTGGTTGGCAAAACTCAACCTGAAAGCTAACATGGAGAAGCAAGAAGAATAACGGGCGCCCTGGAAAAGACCGACTGACCCCCTACCTACTCATCTTCCGCCTGTCCACTCATCCTTCCTTCCTTCCTTCATTTCTTTTTTTTTTTTTTTTTTTACGTTTTGTTTGTTTTGTTTTCTTTTTGGTACTGGGGATTAAACTCAGGGGCATTTTACCTCTGGGTTATACCCCTCACCCTTTTTATTTTTTACTTTGCAACAGAGTCTTGCTAAGTTGCTGAGGCTATCCTCAAACCTGAAGTCCTCCTGTCTCCGCCTTTCAAGTTCTGGGATTACAGGCATGCACCACCACAGCCAGGCATGAACCATCTTTCTTTTTTTTTTTTTTTTTTTTTTTTTTTTTTTTTTTTTGGTGGTACTGGGGTTCCTGGAAGCCCTTCTATCTCCGGGCTACACTCCCAGACCTATTTTTACATTTTTATTTGGAAACAGGGTCTCCTAAGCCAGTGCGCGTGGCTAGCTTCGAACCTGCGCGATCCTCCTGTCTCTGCCTCCCAAGCGCGGGGATTACAAGCGTGCGCCACCACGCCCGGCACCATCTTTCATTTTGACCCCAGTCAAATATTATGTTTTGGTTTTTGAGCATGAAATGAGACTTAGGGAGCGAAAGGGTAGAGTCTCGTTATCAGAAAGAATATGCTAAGGCCTTACTGGTACCAAGAATGCCGTGTCCTTTTATTCCTGGAAAAACTCAGCCTGAGTATTAGAGTTGGTACAGGAATTTGAGCAGCTATTTACTCTTTAGTTGTATCAGGGAAAAAAAAAAAAGGTTCTTTTAAAATATGCACCAAAAAGAGCTGTTCTTTGGGCGACATTTTTGTTGAGAGTCATATCACCTTAAGGTTTCTCTCTGTCACAGGCCAGTAGATATCTAGCGTCTCAAAGAACTGTGGCCTGCAGCATTGAGAAACTGTTGTGTTTTTAGTTCACTGAAGTTTCTTGCAGGTTATTTAGGGTGTGTGTGGGGGGTGTACACACGTGTGTCTTTTCTTTTCCCCTTAATCCCTGCATTTTCCCTGCCCAGTTCCTATGAAGTACAGGTCAGAGATCACGTGTCTGCAGGCCTGTGAGGATGGCCAGAACAGACTGGACGGGTGGCCACACCACTCAGAGGGAAGCAGAACGCAGCCTTAGCCATTTGGAAACATGAGCCAGTGGTTGGGAAAGAGCAGCTCAAAATCTGACTGTCTTACTTGTGATTTTTTTAAATCTTTTTAAATTTTTGGCTCATATGTTAAAGTCCTGTATGATCCAAGCAAATCCTCTGTTAACTAGATTTGAGACTTAAGCCCTCAGTTTTTACCTCGACTTAAACCTTCACATGTACTCCAAAAGCAAATCTTGGTCAAGTGCTTAGAATCAATGCACCTTAATAGCATCAGTTGCTAATAAGACCATCAACTGAAAAAAACCCAGTAAATTAAAAATGTTCAAACTCTCTGGTCAGAAGAATCTGACAAATCCCCTTAAATCATTCGAAGTTGGTTTGAATTAGCATTTGATTTATTATGATATATATATGCCAAAAAAAACTATTACTCTTGCTTTTGACAGTGGTGCGACTTCCTGCCTCCGTTGATACCACTCCTTGAGATTTATTTCGAAGGAGACGGCCATCCTTCTTCCTAGTTTTGACACTGTGCTTTACTAGTCTGAAAAAGAGATGGATTTTGAAGGGAAGAAAAAAATCCCCTGCAATGTAATTTCGAGTCTCTTACTTTTCAGAGTTTAGGTTATTTTAGTGAAAATTTTAAAGCAAAATTTCCACTTAAGAAACTAACCCAGCCTCTACTATTTTTATATAAAGCTAGCATTTTTTTTGTGTGGGGGGGGTGTACTGGGGATTTAACCCAGGAGCAGTCTACCTCCAAGCTACACCCCCACCTTTTTTTTAAAAAACATTATTTCACTAAGTTCCAAAAGGCCAAGCTAAATGGCTGAGGCCGGCCGCAGACCTGTGATCCTCCTGTCTCAGCCTCCCAAGTACTGGGGCCACAGGTACGTGCCTCCATACCCAGCTCCAAGCTGGCATTTGTATAAATTAGAAATCTACGGTAAGAACTCAAGACAAATTATTACAAGATGTTATCATAATGCTCTCATAAGCACTGAGGAAACAAGTGTTTAACTTTAAAAACGGCACATTATGCACACGAAAGTCGTTGTTCCCCTGCTCTGACCCTTGTTGGCTATTTATGGAGGATTTATCATGGTAAACTATAATTAGAAGAAAATTACAAGTATGGGCTTGGAGTCACACAGACCAATGTTTAGATTTCAGGCGTTTCCTAGTAGCTACATCACTTTCCTTCTTGTGGACTCTTCCCTTGTAGATGTGACCACATAGGTCCTGGGGGTTCTGGTGAGCACAGGCGAGCACTGTGTGAAGTCTTGAAGCAGCGCAGGGCGCAGGTGCTCAGGAAGGCCGGAGTCCTTGGGCTCACGCGCCTCCTGCCTGGCAGCCTGATTGACCTTCAGACACCACGTTCCCTGAGAAAGCACTGGGGTCACCTGGGCCGAAGGAACGTGTTTTCTAGCCCACTGTTGCCTCTGCCCGGCACTGTCGTCCAAATTCTGAGACAGTCTCCTTCCTGTAAACTCAGAGAAGAGAGCTGAACGTCTCTGAGCTGCTTGCTGTGGTCCCCCCAGAGTGGCAATGCTCTGCTGGAGCCATCACAGCCGCGCAGCCTGTGGTCCCAGACACTCGTGTCTCACATCACGCAGCCAAGACTGCCCTTTCATTTCCTTCTGTGGTGCCGTCTCTTGACTAGCTCAGGACGAGTGTGGTTCATTGACCTAGGACTCTGTGTACTGGTGAACTGGTCTACTTAGGAGATCAGATTATAAGTACACTTTTAAAACCATAGGATCAAAGCAGAGATAGTTTAGGTCCTCTCAGACGTTGTTCCTGTCACTAAGAATGACAGGAATGTTTTTCTAGAGATCATTTGTCTGTCACAGTGAGGAATGAATTGTAACCTAGATTCAGGTTAATGTTGAGAAGTGCTTGGCTTTGAGGCTCTACTTTTGGTAAACTCCACGAGGAGCATCAGCACATCCCCGGCTGTCTACCCTCCTGCACGGGTGTTAAGTGTTCTGTGCTGAGTTCTGTGCTGAAGTCTTTCTGCTTCTCACAGTCTTTGTATTCTGCTCTTAAGTTCACTTTGTTCATGCATTCAACAAACACCTAGAGCTCGGAGTGCTCTGCCTGTCAGCTTTCAAGCTGAGGGACGTGGCAAGAGACAGCAGAGCTCAGCCTGGTGTCGGTGCTGGGCCCCGAGCTGACTGGCACTTGAGTGCAACAATGGGACAAAGCTTGAAATCCTGCAGAAAGGACGGGTAGAAAGTTAGGAGAACTTGGCTTAAGAGGACTAGAAGGCCAGAAGAAACGGAACGAGTTCCCTCTGGGTTCCTGACCCTACTCGCCCTCAGTCAGCCAGCAGTCCCAATGGCTGTCAGCAGCTCTAAACGCCTCACATTATACCCTCACGCAAGCACGAGGTGCCTCAGGAAGAGCCAAGGTAACCAGGACACCAGAGGATCGAAGGAAGCGATGGCAAGGTGACTCAGTACCTAGAGAGAGCAAAAGAGGGAGTTGGCAAGCTGGGAGTGCTAGTGCACGCCTATGATCCTAGCGGGAGACTGACACAAGGATCGTGGGTTTGAGGCCAGCCTCAGCAACTTGGACCATGTTACAAAATTACAACAAACCAGAAAACCAAGGGCTGGAGGTACAGCTCAGAGATAGAATGTGCTTGCGCTCAGTCCCCCAGACTGAAAGAAACCAAGAAAGAGAAGGAGGAAGGCAAGAAAAACTTGGGCTAGGGTGTGGCACAGTGCTGGAGTGTTTATATGATAAGCCGTAGGACAACTATAATAACTAAAAAATACTGGACATCATAAAGGACATTAAAAGGCTACATCAGAAAATACTCAGGAACAAGGAGACGTGAGACATAATGTAAAATAAAAATTAAGTTGGCAGTGTAATCCAGTTTTATCAGTAATAAAGTTAAATGTGAGTGGACTGAATAGTCAGATGGTAGTGGTTATCAGGCTGCATTTTTTATCTTTTTAGTTTTTGGTGGTACTGGGGTTCCTGGAAACCCTTCTAAGTCTGGGCTACACTCCCAGACCTATTTTTTATATTTTTATTTGGAAACAGGGTCTCTTAAGCCAGCGCGGCTGGCTTCAAACCTGCGCCATCCTCCTGTCTCCGCCTCCCAAGCGCAGTGATTACAAGTGTGCGCCACCACGCCCGGCATCAGGCTGGATTTTAAAAGAAAATCCAGCTATATGCTGGATAAACAAAACAATAGGAAAAAAAAAATCATTGAAATCGAAAGGTGTTTTTAAAGTAACAAACCTTTAATTAAATTGAGAAAAAAGAAAAAACTCAATTACTGGAACAGAAATGAATGAGTGTAAAGGAATCCTATGCGTGGTTATATGCCAGTCAATAAGTTGGCCAACTTCAGAGTAGACAAAATACTAGATCAGAAAGCCCTGTTTTGATTTTATTTATTTTATTTATTTTAGTACTAGGAATTAAACCCAAAGGCATTCTACCTTTAAACTATACCTCCTGCCTTTTTTTTTTTTTTTTTTTTGAGACACTGTCTAGCTAAGTTGCTGAAGCTGGCCTTGAAAACCTGCACCCCTCCCGTCTCAGCCTGCCAACACTGGGGTGTGAGTGTGCAGCCCCACGCCCGGCCAGGGAGGCCCCTTCCGTGGAGGGGCTCACCTGCTGACTGACACTGCGGTGCACTTGCAGCCTACTGCCGCCCCCCCTCAAGGACGCAGTGGAAGTCTCGACCTGGAGACGGTGCTATACGATGCAAGAGGTGAACTCCGCCCTCAGCAAAGTCCAGCTGGTGGGATATTCTCAGAAAACTGTGAGTGTTGCATCACTTTTAAGTGGTAACTAAATGCTTTTGTCTCGTCTTGTTGCACTATAGTTCCCGTTTTTAAGCCATTTTGTCACAAAGAATCTCGCATGAGCGCCAAGGAGAAGAGCCTGTCCCGTTCCCTCCAGCCCTCCCAGGTCCGTCAGTGCTCATTCCGGCCTTCCTCTCCCTGTGGGCAGCAGGCATTCCAGTGCCAGCGGGGACTGAGTCAGGACAGAGAGACCTGTCTCGTCCTATCTCGAGAGAACAGTTGACATGACCTCACAGGTCTGGGACAAGTGAAAGTGGACACAGGCAGTTCGGCAGGTGTCACCCTGGGGCTGTAAACTAAATGATAACGGTTCCTGTTTCTCCTGTGAACCTGTGTTAGTAGAACAGCCAAGAGCCTAACACCTGACCCAGAATGAAAAGGGAAAGCCAGAGATCGAGTCTTCGTTGTGTTTGGTAATATGGCACCTGTCGTAAGGAGTGTCCCCAGTGCCTGACAGCCACAGGCAGACTGAAACTCCAGCTCGCTTCCTGTGTCCCCCACGTGTCTCCTCCATCTGCTGCTTCACTTAAACTGTCAGGTTGGAAGGTTCAAAATGGTGACCGCAGGACACAGCATATCTCGGTAGCTGAAACAAAAAAAAGTTTAGTTCCCGAGAAGGCAGCATCTAGACGAGGAAAATAAATACAGCTCATGAACCAAAACAGAAACGGGAACCACGATGGAAGGAATCCAATAACTCTGAACTGCAGGATCCACTGCAAAAAGCCCAAGCACGTGACTGACCTGCTGCGGACTGGCCACCGGCGCCATCACAGCTGCAGGCCCAAACCGTGAATCCCGGTGCAGCAGCCTCAGGAAACCCAGATAAATAATCCAAGTGCTTGAAAGCGGCCACAGACCTCCAACATCTTAGTGGCGAGTGGCACCCAAGCCAAAATCCCATGTGCTTACCAAAGGAGGCACCTGCAGTGCACAGTCCCTCAGAGACCTGGGGGAGGAACCCTGTGCACACAGGAAAACCTCGGGATCCAGCAGCACAGCAAGCCTTGCACTGGCCTGGACCACACCCAGGTGATAGGGTGCAGCCAGAGGAGGGATCCAGCGGGCCAGTCCAGTTCGAACCTCCAGTGACACCGGAAAGGTGCTCGAGGCACGGTACCTGCACAAAGTCACAGGGGAGCGTGCCAAGTCTCTATTAGATGCCCTCTGCACAAAACTGTCAGAGGGAGAGAAGAGATCACACACAGGCTGGGTCAAAAGCTGACAGTAGCCAGGTGTGGTGGCGCACGCTTGTAATCCCTACACTTGGGAGGCGGAGACAGGAGGATCGCGCAGGCTTGAAGCCAGCTGCGCTGGCTTAAGAGAGCCTGTTTCCAAATAAAAATATAAAATAGGTCTGCGAGTGTGGCCCAAAGGTATAAGAGTTTCCAGGAACCCCAGTACCACACACACACACACACACACACACACACACACACACACACACACAGCTGACACACACACACACAGCTGACAGTAGAGTACAGAGCAAATACAGGATAGTAGAATATACTCCAGAACCTACAAGTGATCAGACATACAAATATTATATGGGCCCAAACCCATATTTGTAAATTAGTAGGACCTTTTTTGTTTGCTTGTTTTTTTGTTGTTTATTTGTTTTTCTGTTTGTTTTTTTCATCTTCTCTTTCTTTTATTTGGGTTGTTTGCTGGTTTTGTTGTTTGTTTTGTTGTTTCACATGGTCGCTAGTTCTCAGTTTATTTCATTTTCTTTTCTTTTTTCCTTTTCTCTTTCTTATTCCTTTTTCTTTTTTTTTTCCTCGAAGTATAATTGTTAGCTTTTGTGTCTTGTTTTGTTATTCATTTTGTTTGCTCCTTCCCCCCATTCCTTTTACAAACTTTCTCACACTACCCTACCTACTCTCTTCTCTCAAAACTTTATTTTCACTTACTGTATCTCCTTTTTTTTTTTTTTTTTTGTACTGGGGTGGAACCCAGAGGCTTTCTACCTCCAAGCTATACTCCCAGCCCTAGTTTATATTTTATTTTATTTGGAAACAGGGTCTCACTAAGTTGCTGAGAGCCTCACTAAGTAGCTGAGGCTGGCTTTGAACCTGTGCGATCCTCCTCTCAGCCTCCCAAGCGCTGGGATTACAAGTGTGTGCCACCACGCCCGGCTATCTGCATGTTTAATACTCAAGGTATTTCATATCTCCATACTTAAATACTCTACTAACTCCAAGAGTCCTACTATCTAACCTTCTCTCATTCTCATCCAGATACTACCTTATTATACTTCAATTCATACTCGACCTAATCATATCCTCTACCCAAATTCTGTACCTGTCACCCCAGCTCCTTACCCAATACCCAACCCTCACCATTGGAAAAAACACTGCTTACCTGCTGACACTTCTAAATTCCTACTAAGATTGGATTAAACATAATACCCACAAACGATGGGAAGACATCAGAAAAACAGGCCTGAGAACCTTGAAAATATGAGAACTAGTAATAGTGAAGAGACAACAGAAATCACTACTGACCTAAAAGAAATGCAAGAAGGGGAGTTCTGAATCTTGATCTACAATATGATGAAAGGCTTTAAAACAAGGCTAAAGGAAATGAAAGATGAAATAGAAACACTAATAAAGAATCAGAAAGAGGTCTGGAATGAAATGAAAGAGTCAGTAAATGAAGTGAAGACAGCAATAGAAATTCTGGGGATGAAGTGGAAAGTACAATATCAGTGTTAGAAGATAATTCATTCAAAACCGAAAGCACAGTCAACAGCATACAGAAGTCATTACAGCAACAAAACCTAAACATCCAACAACTATGGGACCATATGAAGCGTCCTAGCTTACGGATAAAAGGCATTGAAGGAGGGATAGAGGTACAGACCAAGGGCATCTGTAATCTCTTCAGAGAAATAATTTCAGAATTTTCCAAAAATGGAAAGAGACTCGGATCTTTACATCCAGGAGACATACAGAACACCATTAAGACAAGATCAAGATCAAAGATGAACCTCCCCACGCCATATAATAATCAAAATGACCAACATAGAGGCCAAGGAAAGAATCTTAAAAGCATTAAGAACAAAAGGACGGGTGATATATAGAGGCAAACAATAAAAATCACCCCAGACTATACAACCCAAGTCATGAATGCCAGGTGAGACTGGTATGGTGTGATCCAGACCCTGGAAGAAAACAACTTTCAACCAAAATTGCTATATCCAGCAAAACTATTATTCAAAATTGATGGAGAAACAAAAGTGTTTCAAGATAAGTAGAACCTCAAAAAATTCATGAATTCAAAGCCAACAGTAGAGAAAATACTTAAAGAAATAAACCAAAAAGAAGAAAAAAGAAGCAGACTTCAGAACCAGAGAAGATATGAAGGTGATCAGCGGGGCATCTAAGGAAAGAAGAAATAACAGGATATCAAACAGAAGACAGAACACAAAATGACAGGAAACAATCCTATTTCAATAATAACTCTATGTCAAAGGACTTAACTCACCAATCAAAAGACATAGACTGGCAATGTAGATTAAAAAACATAATCCAAATATATGCTGTTTGCAAGAAACTCACAGCCAAAGACATTCACAGATTAAAAGTGAAAGGATATAAAAAGATATACCATGCTAATGGAGACCAGAAATGGGCAGGGGTAGCAATGTTAATATCCAACAAAACAGACTTTAAGCTAAAACATATCAGAAGAGACAAAGCAGGACACTTCCATTTGTTAAAAGGAACAATCCACCAAGATGATATAATGATAGTAAATGCTTAGGCTCCACATGTGAGGGCAGCCACATTTGTAAAACAAATTCTTCTGAACATCAGATCTAAAATAGACCCAAATACAATAATCCTAGGAGACTTCAACACACCTCTCATACCACTAGATCAATCTTCAAGGCAAAAGATGAGTAAAGACTCTTCAGAATTAAGGAAACCTATAAACCAAATGGACCTAATAGACATATACAGAATATTTCAACTGGAACAACAGAATACACATTCTTCTTAGCAGCCCGTGGAACCTTCTCCAAAATAGATCACATCCTGGGCCACAAAGCAAGCACCAGCAAATTCAAAAGATGTATTATAATTCCCTGCATCCTCTCAAACCATAATAGAATAAAAGAATTTAACAACAGGAAACCCAAAAGAAACTATTTAAATGCATAGATATTGATGCACTATTGAACGACGAGTAAGATCAGAAATTAGGGAAGAAATAAAGAAATTTATGGAATTAAATGAAAATAGAGAAAACTGGGAATAGACCCACCATATGATCCAGCTTTACCACTCCTGGGGGTTGAAATCAGAGAACTACAGTAACATATGCATACCCATGTTCATAGCAGCACAATTCCCAATAGCCAAAATATGGAACCAACCTAGGTCTCTATCAACAGATGAATGGATTGCAGAATTATGGGAAATACACACAATGGAATTCTATTCAGCTATAAAAAAGAACAAAATCATGTCATTTGTAAGAAGATGGAAGGACCTGGAGAACATTATGTTAAGTGAGATCAGCCAAGCACAGAAAGAGAAGAGGCATATGTTTTTGCTAACATGCCCAAACTAGGGAGCATTGGGGATACCAGAGGGACTCCAGATAATGGAGTGGAAATCTCAGCAAAGCTAGAATAGAAGGAGAGGAGAGGAAGAAGGCTGAGGTTGATTAATGAAGGAGCTACATCTGAATTTGTATAAAAATATAAATATAGCATGGTCAACCTGGACACTCATTGTTGGGAGAGGGGGAAGGAAAAGGAGGGGAAGGTACCAAGCATAGTCTGAATGTATGCTATTTTCAATATCTCACACACGGGGGGGAAAAGAAAAAGAATAAATCAGATGTTTTCCCTAATATGTGAAAGCTAGGGAGAAATGAGTAACAAGAAGAACGCTAGATGAAGAAGGAGGTCCTATGGAGTAAATAACTTGACCTGAGGGGATGGCAGAGAGGAAGAAGGAAACTCTCTAAAGCACTTGATGCACTTAAACAGACATAGCAGAGTCGGTCACTAAGCCAAGCATGGGGAGGGAAGGAGAGGTGGGGATTGGTAAGGGCTAACTGGGTGATGTGTGCATGTATGTCTACACAAGTCTTTTATCCCATTAAAATGTATGACTACAATGTACCAAATTTAAAAAATTTTTTTAAATAAAATGTCAGGTTTAATATAAAAGGATTTTTTTTTTTCTGAACTAAGGGTATTTCTCTTACATTTTTGTGCAGTTATCTGCTGTGACCATGTTGTTGAAACCTTGCGTGTTCTTTCTGTGGTCCTTTGTAGGAGCTGTTTGGTGCAGTCCAGGTAACTCCTCTGAGCTCTGGCTACGCTCTTGGAAGCTCCAATTGGATTATCCAGTCCCACTATGAGAAAGTTTCTTATGTCTCTGGATCCTCCTTGCTTACCACACACCCTCAGGTGATGATCAGTTCTTTTTTAACAATTCAAATTTATGGTTATTTCATCCAGATTCAGAATGTATCCAGTATAATAGTAGCTATCTTTAAATCTTTCTAAATTTGGTTTCTTCTCTCTAGGAAAGTTAAGGGATCCCAACATTTAGGATTGTACTTTCCTGCAGCATTTAGGGTCACCTCTAAGATTCTGAGGCTGATTCCCTGATCCTCCCAGACTGTAGCCTACTGTAGGATACAAAAGGTTGTTCCTTTGCTCAGCACATGCTACCTGGAATGCTTACCAAGGGCTGAGTATCAAGCGTGATATAAGTGTCACAGACCAAGCGGTGGCCCCCAGGCAGGCGGAGTGACTGAGTGTAGCCAGGGAAAGCCTTGGAGCCCCCTTCCAAGCCAAGACCTGAAGAAGGAGCTCTGTGAAGGTGGGACCAAGACAGCAGAGAGAGGGCAGGCGAAGGCCCCAGGCAGAGCAAGCTGGGTGTCGGGAGAGCTCAGAAGGCCCTTGTGATCGCAGCGCACTGCGCGTGGTGGCCAGTGGGGCCCAGGAGAGAGCAGAGGCCAGATCATTTAGAGCCTTGTCGGCCAGGTTGTGGGATGCTGATTGTATGTTAATGTGTAGAAGGAAACCATAGGAAGGCTTAAGCTGGGCGTCCATCCCAGCGCTATTTGTCAAAAAGTGAAGTGCATAAACATTGTTATGAATATAATATGAAATCCTTTTTAGGTATTTATAAAGAATTTGTTGTTCATTTCCTAAATCCTAGACCTTTCCATCTTTGCAAGGGCAGTAGGGAGATTACATAGTTATTGCGGTACTAGGGATGGAACCCAGGGGCATTCTCCACGCCACACCCCCTGCCCTATTTTTTATTCTTTATTTGGAAACAGGGTCTCACTGAGTTGCAGAGGGCCTTATTAAGTAGCTGAAGCTGTCTGAACTGCCATCCTCCTGTCTCAGCCTCCCAGATGCTGGGATTACAAGTGTAATCCAGTGCCGCGCGCGTTGGCACACGTTTGTAATCCCCACGCTTGGGAGGCGGAGACAGGAGGATCGCGCAGGTTCGAAGCCAGACGTGCTGGCTTAAGAGACCCTGTTTCAAAAAAAGTATAAAATAGATCTGGGAGTGTAGCCCGGAGTTAGAAGGGCTTCCAGGAACCCCAGTACTACCAAAAAAGAGCAAGTGTAATCCATGCCCAGTTTATTTTTTTATTTGATAATTTATAAATCTTCTAATTTAGTGGTCTTCATAGTAAAACAGAAGTTGAGGCTTAGAACTGGATCGCTGGATCATTTCCACTCTCATCCTCTCCCAGCTAGACACCTGACACCTGTTAACAGTAGTGCTCTCTCGGGCTGCAGTTCTCCTGGTCGCCCCGTGCTGTACCTCGGCAAGTCTGTAGTTTTTGTTTTTGGCTATAGCCATCCTCCTGCAGGCTGCTCCCAGCACACAGAATCCCTCCCCCGTACTGTGGCTCGGCAGGGGTGGGCTTTCCTCACTTCTCAAAAGTCCATCATGTGTTAGGAAGGTCACTATGTTTAAAGGGAGAGTCATTGGCTCAGAAAGAGGCTGTTAATTTTTAAACTGACAAATGAAAGTTGTATCTGGTTTACATGGTTTCTGTTTTTGTTTTTGTGAAACTGGGGATTGAACTCAAGTGCATTCTACCTCTGAGCTACATCCCCAGCCCTATTTTTTATTCTGTATTTTGAAAAAAGCTCTCACTAAGTTGAGGAGGGCCTCACTAAGTAGCTGAGGCTGGCTGCAAACCTGCAATCCTCCTGTCTCAGCCTCCCAAATACTGGGATTATTGGGATTACAAGCATGCACGACCACGCCTGGCCTGATTTTTTAATTTTTTTAATTTGTTTATTTATTTTGGTGGTACTGGGGTTCCTGAAAGCCCTTCTACCTCTGGGCTACACTCCCAGACCTATTTTATACTTTTTATTTGGAAACAGGGTCTCTTAAGCCAGCGTGGCTGGCTTCGAACCTGCGCGATCCTCCTGTCTCCGCCTCCCAAGCGCGGGGATTACAAGCGTGCGCCACCACGCCCGGCTTCTGGCCTGATTTTTTAATGTGGTGCTGGAGAGATTGAACCCAGGGGCATTCTACCACTGAGGTGTAGCCCCAGCCTATTTCTGTTTTTTTGTTTGAAACAGATTTACATTAGATTGCTGGGGTTCTTTCTGTGAGACTGGCCTCAAACATGCAGTCCTCTGTCTCAGCTTCCCAAGTACTGGGATCACAGGTGTGCACCACCACACTCAATTTAGAACATGTTTTAGTAGATGTATACATTGTCGAATGGCGAAGTCAAAGCCTATTAACAATCCCATTTTAGTGCAGGAAGAAGAGCAGTGTGCTTTAGTCTAGAGCAGGAGGATGCTTCAGAGCTGCCATCCTGCCTGGCTTTTTCATATCTTCTTTTATAACAAAGTTTTATCTCAAGGTCTAGAGGGGACAAGTTGCTATTTTTTCCTGTAGCTAGCAGAATTCTGGGCTCTTCCCGCTTATTAAAATCAAAAGACCATCAGTGTCATCATAATCTGCTTCATTGAATCAAAATTTCTTATTGGCAGCTTCTATCATTCTTGATATATTCTTCCATAAGAGACAGAAAGATGACTCGGCTGCCAACTCTTCCGATCTGCCCTGCTGAGACAAAAGCCTTTAGAGTACTTCTGATGTGATTTCCCGTAAATTATCCTTAACAGGGTCCATAAATTTAAAGGGAATATAAGGTCTTGAAAGTAACGAGAAACATACTTAAGTAATTGATTTTAATTTCTATCTGGTAACCTGTGCTCTATGTGAAAAAGAAAAAATTATTTTTCCTTTACCCACCTTGTTGGACTGGATTCTGTATTAAATTATCAGGCATAAGAAAAGATTTGGTTTGAAGAAACTTGATCGTCTAATGTGGAGGCCAGCATTGCTGTGCCCTGGGATGTACATTTGGCCTGCTACCTGTTTTGTAAACGATGTTTTATTATACTATAGCCACTTCTATTTGTAGATTGTTTCTGCCTGTAAATATTTAAGTGCTGAGTATACTTGGCCATGTGGGGGGGGGGTTACTGGGGATTAAACTCAGGAGCATTCTATCTCTGAGCTATACCCCCAACCCTATTTTATTTTTATTTATTTATTTTTTGTGGTACTGGGGTTCCTGGAAGCCCTTCTACCTCCGGGCTACACTCCCAGACCTATTTTTTTATATTTTGAAACAGGGTCTCGTAAGCCAGCGCGGCTGGCTTCGAACCTGCACGATCCTCCTGTCTCCGCCTCCCAAGCGCGGGGATTACAAGCGTGCGCCACCACGCCCAGCATTATTTTTTATTTTGAAACAGGATCTTGCTAGGTTGCTGAAAGTCTTAGCACATTGCTGAGTGTGTCCTCGAACTTGCAATGCTCCTGTCTCAGCCACCCAAGTCCTGGGATTGCGGGCATGAACACCATGCCTGGCCAAGTTAAGCTTTACAGAAGAGGTTTCCCAACCTCTGATCTGCTTGAATGGAAGGAACCAGCGAGGAAGACGAGCACAAGCTACGGCAGGGATGTAACGAGCCCAGGGCGTGAGGCTGTGGACTCAGCCTGCAGTGGTAACGGAGGCCTGAGCCACAGCAACATGGTCAGGCCGTTCATTCAGGAAGCACTCGTTGAATGCTCACAACTGCAGGGAAAAAGGAATAGAAGGACCTGGGGACACCAGTAATCCAGGTGCCAAGAAGAGGTGGCAGGTGGTCCTTGTTTCAGAAGGGGGATGGAGTTAGGATGGATGTGAATTTGAAAGACTGTTAGATAGATGGAGATATGAGACTGGCACTTGGGTGTGAAGGCAAGTCTGGAACCAAATTGAAGAGTCGTCACACTTTATGACGTATGTAAGGGCCAGAGGGTGAACATAGGGAACATTTACCAGTAGACCGGTACATACAGTCTTGCGTAAGAGTGGTTGGAGAAGGCAAGGAGAATTCTGTGGTGTTGTTGTTCTTTTGTATTTCCCATGTTCTGAAGTCTCCTGGAAAACTCAGCCCATAGATTCATTCTTTGACTGTGTCCATACTGCTCTCCAACCTGTGCATCGCACTCTTAATTTTAACCACCATATCTTCATATACAGTATTTTCATATGTTTCTCTTCAGGTCTACTCACTGTTATCTCCCCGTTTGTCTTGGTTTGGACACTTCTTAGCCACCCGGCTCACTCTTCTCCCTGTGTGCAGGCTTGGGCTTGCTGCGCTCCTCGGGCACCTCCTGTGATTCCGTGTGTGCGCACCCCTCCACCTTAGGGAGGCTCCCTTGTACCTCGGCCCCAAACACTTGCTGCCACCCTGCCCCTGTGGTGGGGTGGGAGGTGTGCTGCGCCGCCTGTGCCTGTGAGTGCTCGCCCGCTGCTGGGCCGTTGTCTTCCCCTCAGCGTGTGGGAGCCAGCAGTGGTATGGAGGAAGGGAAAAGGACCGTGAGATCTCCCTGCGATGTGCCTGCCGTAGCGGGGCCGTGGCCCGGCGTTGCATGACAGAGGCCGCTTCCCGGTCCAGGCCAGCGCTCCCAGGAGTTGGCCCACTGGCTCTAGTTTCTCAGCCGCTGAGTTGCCCTCTCTCTGTGCACGTCTCTGCCCCGTGCAGGAGCACCAGGAGCTTGCGGCACTCACACTGGTCAGGAACCATAGGGAATTTTTGTACTTATTGTAGCAGCAATTTTGGTAAAAAAATCTTAGAGGAAAAATAAAAATGTCCTTAATTTTAATATTAAAAGGTAGCTCTTCATAGCCTGCTTCTCTGCTCCTTTTTTTTTTTTTTTTTTTTTTTGGTGGTGGTGGTACTGGGGTTTCTGGAAGCCCTTATACCTCCGGGCTACACTCCCAGACCTATTTTATATTTTTATTTGGAAACAGGGTCTCCTAAGCCAGCGCGTCTGGCTTCGAACCTGCGCGATCCTCCTGTTCCTAAACCCCTCCTTGGGGCAGTGGAACATACTAGGCTGGAAGGGAAGCAAGGATGCCTAGATGGGACACTGACAGAAGCTTTAATACAGGAAGAGGTGCACGTGAGCAGCCCTGTACGCCTAGACATCTGCAGACGCAGACGGAGGGCGCATCGCTCTTGGCGGGGGATCTGGGCCTCGTGGAGGAATGGGTCGGAACCGACCTTGGACGGCGAGGTGTGGTGCTTCCTGGTATCCAGTGTGTTCCTTTCTCTCACTAAAGAACTAGGCGTGCGTGGTGCGCACGCTTGTAATCCCAGCATTTGGGAGGCTGAGACAGGAGGATCGCGGTTCAAGGTCAGCCTCAGCTACTTAGGCCCTCTGCAACTCAGTGAGACCCTGTTTCCAAATAAAGAATAAAAAATTAGAGGCCGGGCGTGGTGGCGCACGCTTGTAATCCCCGCGCTTGGGAGGCAGAGACAGGAGGATCCCGCAGGTTCGAAGCCAGCCGCGCGCGCTGGCTTAGGAGACCCTGTTTCCAAAATGAAAATGTAAAAAATAGGTCTGGGAGTGTAGCCCGGAGGTAGAAGGGCTTCCAGGAACCCCAGTACCACCAAAAAATAAAAAAAAATTAAAAAAAAAGAATAAAAAATTAGGGCTGGGTGTAGCTCGGAGGTAGAGTGCCCCTGGGATCCATCCTCGGTGCTGCCAAAAAAAAAAGAGAAAATTAGAGGTCGCTGAGTCTTTAGCTTTCTCAGCAAGTCTTTCCTTCCTCACCTTCGAGCAAATCCAAGGGTTTTCATGTGGGATGAAACGCTCTGAGGTTCCCCTGCCTCGCTGTCTGACTGCTCTTCTCTCTTCTGAGACTGGACGCCTCGCCAGCTCATCCTGCACGCCCCAGCTTCCTGTCCTCCTTCATTCTGAGGGAGATCCCCCCCTCCAGTTGGGCAGTGGCCGGCCTCTGGCCCGCCTCTCACTCTTTTTATAGCATCTCACAGCTGCACTTAACATTTTTGATCAGTCTCTTGTTGAGGTGTTTGGGGTTTTTTGTTTTTTGTTTTGTGGTACTGAGGGTGGGACTCGGGCTTTTCTACCTCCCGGCTACGCCCCCAGACCTATTTTATCCTTTATTTGGAAACAGGGTCTCACTGAGTTGCTGAGAGCCTCACTCCGTAGCTGAGGCTGGCTTCGAACCTGCGCGACCCTCCTGTCTCCGCCTCCCAAGCGCGGGATGACAAGCGTGCCCAGCACGCCCGGCTCTTGCTGAGGTTCTTTGTGGTCTAGGTTTCTGGAGCAATTGTTAGTGTTTTCCTGAGGTTGCTGGGTGAAAGCGCTATAAAGCATGTTCTCCGGCCTCTGCATTTTCAGAGAGAGCAGGTTTTCACAGCATTACAGCCTTCTTTCTCTTCTCTGTCCTCTTCCCCTTACCTTGCGGCATCCCTTAAGCCACTCCTCTTACTGCACAAACTGGCATCTCATTCGCTACTTTGAGAAAGGCACCCAGCAGACCTCCGTGTGCATCAAACGCCATTGTTCTAACTTTTACTCTCAGAATAAATCCATTCAGCTGTCCCAAAAAGCTTGCAGCTTGCCAGCACTGGTCTTCGGTCTCTTAGATGATCCCCTCTTCCATGTTTTCCTTAGACCACATCTTTGATTTCAGACTTTGGAGTCCTCTGAAGTCTTGCTCTCTCCCTGGTTCTGCACAGCCAGTCAGTTTCCAGATGCGTATTAGTTTTCTGTGGTAGTGTGTCGATCTGCTTCCTCCATTTCTCTGACTGCATGACGTTATACTTTCCCCTTTGTGTGTGCTCTGCATAGAGACGTTAGCCGTGCTCGCCCTAATTCTTCTTGCCTTCCGCCCCCTTATCACCTGCAGTTATTATTACCACGTGCCACCCGCTTCCGACTGCTGGCTTCTGACTGCCCTCGGTCTGCATGATTCTGACCTGCTTGGCCCTTTGTCAGCCATATTTCTCTTCTTCCGACCCGCTTTCTCAGTCTGGAAGTAGACGCCGCACTCCCGCCAGGTGAACTCATCGGGATCCGGCGCTCGCCTCCCCTGCCTCCTGCGCGCTCGCAGGCTCCTCCCCGGCGGCACACTCGCCCTGGCCTTCCTGACTTTGGTGTGCCCCTTCCCGCTAGAACCCAAACTTCCTCCACCAGAAGCCAGATGTTACTGACCTCTCCTGTCCTGGCACAGTTATAATCTGCATTCTTTTTGGCATTTATACTCAGTGCAAACTTAAAATCTGCTTTTTATTTTTCGATAGCTATTTGAAAAACCTTTTGTCGCTATTACACTTACATGTTTTCAACTGGATCGTAAGCTTCTAGGGACTGTGTCCTTTATTTCATCGCATATGCAACATGTGCAGTAAAGAATGAATGACTTCGAGGTCCAGCAGGTGTCCACAGTGTTCCTGGGCTGAGGGTTTTATGATTCTGTTGCACATGCTCATTTATGGCTGTTAATTTTCTTAGGTGTTTATGTTTGATTCCTGGAAAATATAGTTGTTGTTTTGTGGGGGGGGGGGGTGTTTAAACAAAATGTTCCAGCTTGAAGTACTCATGGTGGCCATTACACCAGTAGTGTATACGTTTGCCCTCTGGTAGTAGAGACATTTGGGGGTGTCATCTGGATTTGGAGGGTATCACTAAAAGCCTTATGAGCCTGCTGCTGTATCCAAGCCCTGGAAATCAATGAGACTGTCTCCGAGCTGCAGACTAACACTACAGACATCCAGTCAGCCTGATCGTGAAGTGCCTTGAAATTGCTCTGCCTGGTGGTGTCCACACCGTAGCACCGCCTCTGCTAGTTTATTTCTGGGCACTTAATTTTCAAGAGAAGAAGATGCCAGTAGCTACAGTTCAGTAATAATAGAAATTATTTCTATTATTTCAGGGCCAACATTGTTTCCCATTATATGTTTTCACGTGGATCATTCATTCTTAACCTTTTTTGGGGTCATGAGTCCCTCCAACAAACCAATTAAATCTATAAAAAAAATGTATATAGGCACACACAGAATTGTACGTATCATTTCAAAGGGTTCCTGGATCTTCCATGGCCCCTGTCAACCTTGATGATCATTATTGTCTTCTTCTAACAAGGTTTATGAAATTGTTGACATTTTAAGCTAAATTTGCCACCCAAGCTGGGCATAGTAGCACACGCTTATAGTCCCAATACTTGGGAGGCTGAGACAGGACATTGCAAGTTCGCAGCCAGTCTCAGCAACTTAGGCCTGCAATTGAGTGAGATCCGGTTTCAAAGTAAAATAGGCCTGGGGGCGTAGCTCAGAGGATGAATGCCTCTGGGCTCGATCCCCGGTACTAAAATTATACACACACGCCAGTATGATGATTGGTCCCTTTTGCCACCATCCCCGTTTCCCTCTAGAGCACACAGGAAGCAATCCCAGGCTCATTACACATTTGCTGTTAAAGACCATTCATTATACTTAACCTCCCCTTCCTTCCTTCTGTGAACACAGCGGATGCACATGTATTTGTCGTAGATGTGCAATACATCAGTTCTGCCCACACAGAGAAAAGGCTGTTAGACACATTGGTTTCTCTTTGTGGAAAGAGGAAATAGAAGCTATTCACATATTGTTGTTTTCCCCACTGGCTCTTTTCTGCGTTCACATTAAAGAAAGGCTTTTTTTCAGGTCTAGAAGCAGTTTGAAACATATGACACGCTCCTGTTATTTAAAAAATAAGGGAGTGCCAGGCCTGGTGGCGCACGCTTGTAATCCCAGCATTCGGGAGGCTGAGACTGGAGGATCGTAGTTCATGGACAGCCTCAGCTACTTAGGCCCTCCGTAACTTGACAGCCTCAGCTACTTAGGCCCTCCGTAACTTGTGAGACTCTGTTTCAAAGAAAAGAATAAAAAAATAGGACAGGGGGTGTAGCTCGGAGGTCAAATGCCCCTGGTCCATCCCCAGACCCGCAAAAATAAAATAAATAAATAAATAAATAAATAAACAAACAAACAAACAAACAAACGCCGGGCGTGGTGGCGCACGCTTGTAATCCCCGCGCTTGGGAGGCTGAGACAGGAGGATCACACGGGTTCAAAGCCAGCCTCAGCTACTTAGTGAGGCTTCCAGCAACTTAGTGAGACCCTGTTTCCAAATAAAATATAAAAAAGGTCTGGGAGTATAGGCTGGAGGTAGAAAGCCTCTGGGTTCCACCCCCAGTACCACCTAAATAAATAAGTAAATAAATAAATAAATAAATAAATAAATAAATAAATAAATAAGGGAGCCCGGGTACCCATGCATACATAAACTAGAAAAGGAAAATTCCCCAGAAGACATGTACTCAGAGATAACCATGCGGATGGCGGGGCTCTGCCAGGCTGCCACTGGGAATCTTCTGTCTTAGCTGGGGATGTACCGGGTGGCAGGAGGGGGCCACAGCTCCTAAGCAAAGTGTTGCGGGTTGTTTCTGCTGGCATTCCAGTGGAGATTTTAGTGGAAGTGAAGCAGAGCTGTCATGAGTCGGAAACACGTTTGAACCCAGCAGCATCTCAACCCATAAGCCTTCATTTTTGTTTCCAGTTGAAATCCTGACTTACTGAGGAAAGGCAGTATATGTTGGAATGCTCTGAAAATAATCAAAATTAAATTCCAATTGTGCTGGGTGGAAGTGGAACACAGACATTGTGAGGACCACGTTGCCGTGAGCCGTAGCCCTTCAACGGTTCGCGGGAATCAAGTGTTTGCCCCTAAGACCCACAGGAGTCATCTAAGGGGGCTACATCAAAGACAGCCCCACTTCACAGGAAGCCTGGCTCAGCGGGGTGCAAGTCGTGGGACTGGGCTGGAAGTGGGAGTAAAACTAGTTTTCTAATCCCTAGCCTGTCCTCCTGGCTTCTCTGCCTGGGGTTTGGAGGAAGTCGCCTCTCCTCTTTGAGTCCCATTCCCATGTGCCCATAATGGAAGGCCACTCCAGCCCCTCAGTGATTTTGAGAATCCAGTTAGACCGGTCATTAGTGCCTACCGTGCGATCCAGGCCTGCATACAGGGGCATCTCCTGAGAACTTGTTGGAATTGCACATTCTCGGCCCGTGTCAGACTAAATCAAGACACTCGGGGAGTGAGCCAGGCAGGCAGTGCTCTACAAACCCTTCAGGGATCTGATGCACCGAGGATACGTGTGCATAGCATTATGAAAATAGAGTAGAGAGCCGGCTATGGTAGCGCATGCTTATATTCCCGGTGCTTGGGAGGCTGAGACAGGAGGGTTGCAGGTTCAAAGCCAGCCTTGGCAACTTAGCAAGGCTCTCAGTAACCCAGTGAGATCCTGTTTCCAAATAAGAAATAAAATTGGGCTGGGGCTGTACCTGGGAAGTAGAATGCCTCTGGGTTCAGTCCCCAGCACTAAAATGAAAAAAGGAAAAGTACTATAGATATATGAGATGCCTTCATTGAAGTAAGTATATATTGAGGCAGTGGTCGTAAGGGTAGAGTGCTGTGGATTTTGATACGCCGTGATCACTGCCTCAATCAAGAAACAGAACTTGTTCCTCACTCTGTGATGTCAGTCCCCACCCTAAACCAGGACAGCCTTTACAGTAGAGGTGGAAGAGGGCTTGAGGCCTGGACACGGGAGAGTAGTGCCTTACGCTCCTGTCCTTTTCTGTTTGTGGATAACATTGCTTCTTAAGTTACTAAGTGGCCTTCTTGGTTGTTTACCAGCCCATGGACCAAGCTTCTCTCAAGAACAGCGACGTTCTGGTTCTGACGGGGCTCACCCAGATCCCCACCGCAAACCCCGACGGCATGGTGGGAGAGTTCTGCAGCAACCTGGGTATGGAGCCCTCTCGGCCTTGGATTCGCGATCTCCTTGCTCTGGTTTTCAGTACCTCGCTTCTGCAGCCGCCCTTGCCCTTCCCTTAGCTGCCACGCCCTCTGAGGTCTCAAGACCTCCCCCCTGGTTACTTCTACCCTTCCTGCCCCTTTTCAAAGTATGCTGTAGTCTACAGAAACAGTTCTGAAGAGGTTGCTAAAATGGCAAATTCGAGTTGTTAGCACTTTTTTTTTTTTTTTTTTTTTTTGGTACTGGGGATTGAACCCAGAGGCATTCTACCTCCAAGCTACATCCCTAGCCCTGGTTTTTTTTTTGTTTGTTTGTTTGTTTTTTTTTAATTTAGAAACTCTCACTCAGTTCCTGAGAGCCTTGCTACATAGCTTGCTTTGAACCTGTGATCCTTCTGTCTCAGCCCCCCAAGTCCTAGGAACACAGGCATGTGGCCCTATACCCAGGTTAGCTTGGTTCTTTCTGAAGGCCCCCTCTCAGCTCTGGTGTCACTTTCTCCATTATTCATTTATTTATTTTTCATACTGAGGCTTGAAACCAGGGGCATTTTACCTCCGAGATACCCCCAGCTCTATTTTTTTTTAGCTTGAAACAGGGTCTCACTAAATGGCTGAGACTGGCCTCAAACCCACGACCCTCTGTGTCTGCCTCCCACGTACTGAACCCTCGGCCCTCTGTCTGCCTCCCACTTGCTGGATGACGGGCCTGCACCACACGGTGCAGCTTCACTTCCTCTGTGAGGGCCTGATCCTAGGCCTCATCAGCTTCATATGCCATCACTCTAGGGGTGGAGGGGTACAGTTACCACAGAGGGGTTGCTGAGCTGAGACCCTTCACCTCTAGCAGTGTAATTCAGTACTAATACTCTGCTCTAGGAAGAAAAGAAGGTTATTTTCTCCTGTTTTCTTGGAAGGCACTGTCCTCTTCATTTCACTTAGCTCTTTCATAATCATAGACAGGGGCTGGGAATGTAGCTCAGTGGCAGAGTGCTTGCCTGGGGTGCTAGAAACCACGAAACGGAGAAAAGGAAACCGTAGTCTTATTTCTGTTCTTTGCTGATGTTAGCCAAAGGAAATTTATTCTGCTTTGAAAACATTATTGAACTGTTCTTAAATCGCATCTTAGGTTTGTATTTCTGTTTGTTATCTAGAATCATAACCTCAAAGAACTTCAAATTTAAGCCGGGCGTGGTGGCGCACGCTTGTAATCCCAGCATTCGGGAGGCTGAGACCTGGAGGATCGCGGTTCGCGGACAGCCTCAGCTACTTAGTGAGGCCCTCTGCAACTCAGTGAGACCCGGTTTGAAAATAAAGAATAAAAAATAGGGCAGAGGGTGTACCTCGGAGGTCAAATGCCCCTGGGTTCCATCCCCAGACCCACAAAAAAAAAAAAAAAAGAACTTCAAATTTGAAAAACAAAACATATCTAATCCCATCTCTGGGAGTGGAATCCACTAGCCACTGCTGACTAAAGGCGCAGGCTGGGCTCTTCCACAGACCTAGTGGCTGGATCTCTGGGAGAGGTGCACCCAAAAGAAAAGGTCCATGCTCAGCCTGTTCCCTTGGCAGTCTTACAGAAATGAAGGCCTAAAGCCACTGCTCTTATTCATTCCTCTCACGTACCTGACGAGGAAGCTGAGGCCCAGCGGGTGGCCGTGGCTTGCCTGCGGGCCAAGAAGCGGGGCCAGAGCAGGACCAGCGCCAGGCCTTGAGCCCTGACCCTGACCGCGGGGGCTGGCTTTACCTTCCTGTGGTGCTCTAAGAGTAGCAAGCCACCAGTCCCCAAGTCACAGCAGCCACTGATGTGCACATCCGAGTAGAAGCAGCGGAGGTCAGAAGGCATCCAGCTACTTGGGAGACCGAGACGGGAAGGCCAGCCTGGACGGCAGAGGGAGACCCTGTACCAAAAGCAAAAATAAAACAAAGACTTTAGCTTCTGTTCCCAAAAATCACTTGAGTATGTGCTTTGTTTCAGCCAGTCATACTTTGAATATTATAACCTATAAGTCACATTTCCTCTTTTGACAATTTAAATATTTAAAATGAGGAATTTTCTTACAGACATTAATTAAAGAAAATACCACTGAAATGAGTGAAATTGGAAAACTCGGCTGGTTTCCTAATAGGTGACTTAGGCATGGTCAGAGACATAACAAACATAAACAGATTGTTAAGCAGGATGTAAAACAAAAGGAGCTTGGAGGTCCTGTCCTGAAGGAAGCTCAGCCGCCGCCGTACACCTTATTCCCAGGGAAATCAGCCCTCTGCCCCTGGATTCCCTCACAAGAGCTAGTACTCAAAAGAAGCAGATTGTACGTGGGAAGAGTTCTAAGAACAAAAATAAGAAAACAGGAAATGCGTTGTTGTTTTTAACGTTGCCTTCTAAAGCCAGGTGTGGTGCTGTATACTTAGAATCCTAGTGCTTGGAAGCTCAGACAGGAGGATCATAGGTTCGAGGCCAGCCTCAGCAACTTAGGCCCCATTTCAAACTTTAAGAATTGGACTGGGATATATAGCTCAGAGGGAGAAAGCCTCCAGATTCAGTCCCCAGCACCAAATAAAGAGTTACCTTCTATCTTTTACACTGCCTCTCGTGCGCTGTCTGCCCCCTCTGGCTTCAACTTTTCTAGCTCTCACGGTGCGGAATGGAGGAAATGTATTGGTCCCCTGCTACCCCTCGGGAGTAATCTACGACCTCCTGGAGTGCCTGTACCAGTACATCGACTCCGCCGGCCTCGCCAGTGTCCCTTTCTACTTCATCTCCCCGGTGGCCAACAGCTCACTGGAGTTCTCCCAGATTTTTGCCGAATGGTATGTCTGTTTTTCTCTGAGTTCTGTTCAATTCAGTACATTCAAGCAGTAAGAATGATAGTAATCCTGTTTCTTCTCAGGTTACTATGAAACTTTTATTTTGATGTTTTTCTGTGCCTGTAATGAGAAGATCGTATTACTGAAAGTCACATCTGTTACAGAGCTGGACTTTAAAAGAAAGGCTACCAAGGGCAGGCGAATGAGAGAGGAATGAGCCTGCACTTGAGAAGTAGCAGCACCCAAGCCAGGCGTGGTGGCACACGCCTGTAATCCCCGCACTTGGGAGGCTGAGACAGGAGGATCGCAGGTTTGAAGCCAGCCTCAGCAATTTAGTGAGGCTGCCAGCAATGTAGAACCTGTTTCCAAATAAAAAATAAAATAGAGCTGGAGATGTATTCCAGAGGTGGAATACCCCTGGGTTCAAGCCTCAGCACTTGAAGGAAGCCAGCAAGCAAACTGCGTGAGTAGCACCTGGGCGCGGTGCCTGCACTGCACACCTGTGGCCATAGTAAAAGAGGCAGCTGAGGCAGAGGAGCCCGGGGTCCAGTGCAGCCTGGGCATCTCGGCAAGACCCCGTGAAAAAGGGAACGGGACGGGCTGGCTGCAGCCTAGTGGGAGGAGCAAGCAGCAAAGTGTTCTCTGCTTAATTTTTCACATATTCCTCTGCCCGCTGCCCAGTAAGGTTCCACTATAGAAGTTAAAAAAAAATCAACCCCAAGCTTGAATATTACCTAAAACATACCAAATCTGATAACAAAAATTAGGTGTTTTTTTTTTCTTTCTTCATTTCAGTAGCAGATTTGACAAAGTCATGTTTTACCACAGCAGGAAATTGTTTGATCAAACCTTTCCATAGATACGTTATTAAACAATAAGAACTTATTGAACCCTTTTAAGATTATGAAGTTGAGCCTGGAGGCATACTCCTGTGATCCCAGTACTTGGGAGTCTGAGACAGGAGAATCACAGGTTCAAGACCAGCCTCAGCAGTTTAGCAAGCCTCTCAGCAACTTGGTGAGAGCCTGTTTCAAACTAAAAAATTAAAAGGGTTGGAGTGTAGCTCAGGTAGAGCGCCCTGGGTTCAGTTCCTGGTACCTAAGAAATAAGGAGCCTCTCCGTTACTCTGTCCTGGTGTCTCCAGCATTATGCTGCTTCAATTGGTTTAATTGTAGTCTCTGTTCTCTTGTATTTAAATTCAGGCTTCTCCACCCCGTTGGTGTACTAATCTTTATCCACACAACTGTTGCTTTTGTTGGCGCTCAACTGAATTTTACCCTTTGTACACAAGGTGTTTTTCCTCTCAAATAGAACACTAATCTTGAATAATTAATAATCAGCCTTGAGTGTCACTGCTAATTTAATCATGTTAGAATTCCCTCATTTAGATCCTTAATTTTTTGTTTTTTATTTTTTTTTATTTTTTTATTTTTTGGTGGTGGTACTGGGGTTCCTGGAAGCCCTTTTACCTCCAGGCTACACTCCCAGACCTATTTTATATTTTTATTTGGAAACAGGGTCTCTTAAGCCAGCACAGCTGGCTTCAAGCCTGCGCGATCCTCCTGTCTCCGCCTCCCAAGCACGGGGATTACAAGCATGCGCCACCATGCCTGGCATTTGTTTGTTTTTAACCCAGTCTGAGGGCAGCCCTGTGGACCTCTGTGGACAGTGTCCCCCTAGGTCTGTGGCTTCGAGTTCAGTCTCCGGCCATTACGTATTGTTCATGCTGTTGAAATACTTACTGGATAGAATTCAAGACTCTAGGGATAAGAACACTCCAGGATGATTTTGTGATTTTTTTTTTAGGTTTTTTTTATTTTTAATATACGTGTGGTACACATTTGTAATTCCAGTACTTGGAAGGCTGAGACAAGAGGATCACAGGTTCATGGTCAGCCTCCTCTACTTAGTGAGACCCTCTTCCAAAATAAAGAATAAAAAATAGGGCTGGGGGTTTAGCTCCAAGGTAGAATGACTCTGGGTTGCATCCCCAGTTCCAGAAAAAAAGAAGTAATATATGTGTAATACATGCTTACTATTGAAAAGAAATAAAAGTTTAAAAAAAATAGTAAAAAATAACTAGACCCATAACACTGCTGTCCAGAAACAACTTACCACTGTTAGCATTTCCATGCATTTCATCTTTCAGCATGGAGATCATGCTGGATATTTCATTCTGAATCCAACTTTTAAAATTAATTAAATCAAAGTCTTTATAAAATCTTATTCGAGTCATTTTTACATGACTGCGTATTTGTGCATCATTTGTGTATGTTTACTTTAGTTTACTACTTTCTTCCTGACTGGAAGGCTTTCCCCTTTTTTTATGCTTTTGGTAAGAGGCCTTCAATTAATATTCTGTGTGTATATGATGACATCCTTTGCTTTAGGTAAATTACTAAAAGTAGAATTACTGGAACAAAAGGATATAAATATTTTTAATGTTCCTTATCTATATCTAAATTGCTTTCCTGAAAGGTTTTATGTAAATTCTTCCCTTTTTGCCCATTTACTTCTTAGAGGTTTTTTACTTCTCCTTTCTGTTTGAATTCTTTATGCCTATATCAAAGATGACAACTGCTAACCATGATTCTGGAGCCTTTTTTTCCGAATTGGCACTGTGAATTTTGTCTTTGATTTTTTTGCCTGTTTTTTAAATAGTAAACACAGAACTTTAAAATAATTTTAGACTTATAGAAAAGTCTGAAGCTCTTCCCATGCACCCTTCACTCAGTGTCTCCTAATGTTAGCATCTCACATGACTGCACACACTGTGTCAAAACTAAAGATCAACGTTGAGCTGGACGTGGTGGAGCAGGCCCAAAATCCAAAGAACTCGGAGGCTGAGACGGGGTCAAAGGTTCGTGTCCAGCCTCAGCAACTTAGCAGGCCCTCTGCAATGTAGTGAGACCCTGCTCACATTTTAAAAAATAAAATAGGGCAGGGTGTGGCTCAGTGGTAGAATGCCCCTAGGTTTGAGCCCCAGTATTTCAAAAAGGAAAAAGTAGGGGAGTGGTTAAGTTGGCCCAGGCCACCCTCCCCCCTCATGCCATTTTGGCATGGGGCTGTAACTATTTTCTGTATTTCTGTCTTTTTAATAAACTTCTTTAAATCTTCAAAAAAAAATAAAAAAGGAAAAAGTAGGAAAGACAGAAGGGGTGTGGGGGGCCCTGTCTGTGGGGCCAACATGAGGATTCTAGAATTGAGCATAGGGGATCCGTGAGCAGAACTGACTACAGACATCAGCTGGTGGGCCTCACAGCCTGCAGTAGCCCGAGCCGCCTTCCAGCGC